>NC_088911.1:36455255-37080255 GCF_963576675.1 Euphorbia lathyris
AATAACTACACTTCATCAAGTCACTCAATGATTTATGTGTTCGCGCCAAACACCGACTCAACTTTATTCTCCAAAATCTAGAACCATTGAAGAAATTATTAGAGTTTGAATGATAGTTAGAGATTAATAGTTTAGTCTTCGTATGGGTCATTAACTCCATATATAAGGAAGTTTCATATGCTTTTCTTTATGTGTCCTCTGCTCACGCGCTTTGGATGGAACTTTAACAACGATTTGCGGAAATACTAGATTATAGTCGTTTCATCTAAAATAAGAGCTCAGTAGGATCACTCAAGGTAGCCTCATAAATTCTTCATATTTCATGAAATTCAAACAAATTTGGGATGAGATTAATATGGTACGGCCTATGTTCAATTGCAAATGTGGAAAAACACGATCCTTACTTCATGATTTGTACGAAAAGGATTGGATGATGCAATTTATCTTTGGACTTTGACTATGAACATATGTGTAGTCATTGATGGATCTGACAACAAGTGTGAATTCAGCTTATTCAATGCTTTAGAGAATTGAAAGAAGGTTATGCCTCAGTAGATTTTGCTAATGCAGAAACAACTCTTCAGATTCTAAATCAAATCCACGAAATAAAAAGGAACTCATTAAAGATTGTGATAACAAAAATGAGAAGTAATGTTCACATTATAAGAAAACTAGGTATACCAATGAGGAAAGAAAACTTCTCCCTAGATGTTTTGACTGGTTTAAAGGGAAAAAACATGTATCTATTTCTACTACTCTTCTTAACAAAGAGGCAGATCCACCATTGGACTTGAAAACGATATAGAATATGATTCTAAAGGATATCACTCTAATTGTTTGTCATACTCACAATTATAAACGAGTGTAAGGAAAGCCAAATGGTTTAAGTAGTAATGGTTAAAGCTAGTGGAAGGTCGTATGAGGAATAGGATGAGAGAGAATTTTTGGAAGAAGTGGGCTGAATACTTGAAGAGTATGATGATCTATTTCCAGAAGAACTACTCTATGGGCTGCCACCTCTAAGGGCTATTCAACACCATATTGATATAGTGTCAAGGGCTAGTTTACTAAGTCTCACTCACTACGAAACGAGTCCCAATGAGAGCGAGATTATGAAAGAGAAAGTGGAGGAACTAGTGAAGATGGGTACATGAGAGAAAGTATGAGTCTATATGGAGGCTTTGCTTACACTAAAAAAGGACAGTTCGTGGTGCATATGTGTGAATAGTAGGGCCATTAATAAGATTAAAGTTTCCGATCCCAAGGCTTGATGATATGCTTAACCAACTCAGTGGTTCTAAAGTCTTTTCCAAGATTGATTTGAGGAGTGGCTATCACCAAATCAGAATTAGAGTTGGGGATGAGTGGAAGACAGTGTTTAAAACACAGGATGGATTGTATGAGTGGTTGGTGATGCCATTCGGGATGACTAATGCTCCTAGTGTAGGAAAATAGACAAGCCTAGGCGCAGTGGAATAATAAAATTTTATCTATTTTATCTATTTCCCTTTTCCAAGATCTGTTAATTGTTATTTCATATAAAGAGGGATAGAAAGTAATACCTTCAGTGAAGAACTATCTACGGTTGCAAACGAAGTGCCCACAACTCTTAATCCGTGTATCACAAACAACAAAAGAAACAACACAGAAAAAGATAACTAATCAGTAATCAACCTTAATAATAGCAATCGCAATGATTGCCTCTAACAGAAATCGATACGAGATCAAAGAGAGGGTAAGAAAGATTGTAATTAGCCGAGACGGTTTCGGAACGGTTCCTCTTGTCTCCTTATTTGTGTTGACCGAATTTTAGGGGTTAGGGTGTCTATTTATAGACTTCTCAAAACCCTAATCCCAGTTGTGTTAGGTAATTAAATAATTAGAATCTCATTCGGAATAGGATTGCTAATTAGATAATTAAATAAACACTTTATTATTATCTAAATAATAACTAATTATATCTAGATAATTATTATTAATCAAATTAATAATTTAATTATTATTAGGAATAATTAATTAGAGTTTCAATCACATAAAAACATCTAATTAACATTATCAGATAATCCTTTAATTTAATTTATAATCATAATCTAATTACAATTATTAAATCAAATTAATTATCCCTAATATTAATTACTAATTTCGGCCCCTATGTTAGTGTCTCACTAATTACTCTTTCGTCCTCTGGTTCCAAGTCCCATATGCGACCCATTAGGTTCTTTATTGCCACTAGCCGTATATATCCTTTGAGATTAATTCATCACGATTAATTCAACATATATATAACGGAATACCGTCGCGAGTTGTTACTAGCAGAACCTATGATATTCCCCCAGAGCAATTAAGAAGTCAGTTTGATAACTGACGTTAACTTTTCCGTATTAGGTACAATATAATACGATCCTTCATCAACTATATCCTGTCGGTCAATTCCTTATAACCATGGAACGTGTCAAGGTTACATATAACAAAGAGTCCGGTTTTACTTGTACAGGTTGAATTCACTCTGAAAGATAAGTTAAGTGAAATGTTCATTTCTACTCTTAACTCTATCACCTTGCAAGGATTTCAGTCAATTCACCACAAGCGGTCATTTGGATATATCTCCCACTTATCGAGAGTGACAAATGCTCAATCTGACATTAACTATTCTGCAATTACTTTGTGTGATACCCAACCCTGCTCTCACACACCCCAGGCTCTCACCTGTTGGATCGTGCTCGCACAGAATCAAAGTATCAGACTCCATAATCCAGAATCACTAATTAATGAATGTTTGAGTCTGAGGATTAGTTATACCTACTAATACCAATGAGATGAACAGTTGAAACATTAGATAAATCAATCCATTCTGTTATCTCAAGTCGGGTCCCAATCCTAATGAACTCCTTCACCGGATCCATGTAATTGTCTAGATATCTGAATATCTAAAGCTTGTGAGATCAGCTTTCTGTCTCGACAGAAAACACTGTTACATGCAAGTCTCAACAGTAATATGCCAACCGCTATAACATATTACTTGACTTTGGTTTACTTTAAGTCTATTGGTCTATTATAAAGTACAGTCTCACTTCATGCTTGTATGAACACTTTATAACTACTTAAATAAACTTAGGATTACTTTATGTATGAAAGATTTGTGCCTTTATATATAGTTACATTTTAATGCTACATATCTGATTAAACAAATGATTAAATAAACAATTTATTCATTAATATTTATATCCTAAAACAATTGTCTTTAGGACACTAAACTCCAACACCTAGTACATTTATGTGACTTATGAACCAAGTACTCCACCCCATGATTGGGAAGTTTGTTATGGTTTACCTCGATGACATACTCATCCATAGCAAGACTTTGGAAGATCATATAGAACACTTGAAGGTGGTGTTGGACTTGTTAAAGGAAAATTAGTTGTGTGCCAATGCAAAGAAGTGCAATTTTTTCATAGAAAGCTTGATGTTCCCTAGGTATGTGGTAATCAGAGATGGTATCCGGGTTGATGAGGACAATGTGAGGGCTATCCGGGAGTGGTTGACTCTGAGGAATGTGGGTGACATCTGAAGTTTTCAAAGATTGGGTACCTTTTATAGATGGTTCATACGAAACTTTAGTGTCATTGTGGCACCACTAACTAAAAAATGCTTGAAGAATCGGAATGGCTTCAAATGAGGAGATGAACAAGAAGGTAGTTTTGCATTGATAAAGGAAAAGTTAAGAACGGCTCCGGTGTTATCTTTTCCAAACTTTGACAAGTTGTTTGAAGTTGAGTGTGATGCAGGTGGAGTGGGAGTTAGAGGTGTGTTGATGCAAGTGGAGTGGGAGTTAGAGGTGTGTTGATGCAAGAAACGAGGCACATAAAATATTTCAGCGAGAAATTGTGTGAATCAAGAAAAAATGGGCCACCTATTATAAGAAATTCTATGCGGTTGTCCGAGCCTTGAAGATATAGGAGCACTATCTCATGGGCAAGGAATTCATTCTCCAGTCCGACCATCAAGCTCTTAAATACTTGGGGAGCCAAAAATAGCTTCGTAGCTCCTTGCATGAAAGGTGGTCCGTTTTTATAGATAAGTTTCCTTACAAACTTATTCACAAAGCGGGACAACAAAGCAAAGTGGCGGATGCTCTAAGTCGGAGAGTAGCACTCCTCAAAACAGTGCCCCTTGAGCTAGATTGCTTTGAGCATATCAAAGGAGATTATAGGGAGGATCCAGACTTTGGAGTTATTTGGGAGAAGTGTAAGGATCAATCTGGGGATGGAGAATATCAATTATTTGATGGTTATCTCATAAAGGGTAATCAATTATGTCTACCGTGCACGTCTATCCAAGAAAGGGTGATACGAGATCTTCACGAAGGACCCTTGAGGGGACACTTTGGGTGAGATAAGACTTTTGAAGCCGTGAATTACCGTTATTATTGTCCAAGGCTAAGGAGAGATATAGAGTATATTATAGAGCATTGTGGGGATTGTCAATCGTTCAAGGGACATACTACTAATGCGGGTTTGCTTATACCACTACCGGTTTCGGAATCAATATGGGAAGAAATCTCAATGGACTTTGTGTTGGGATTGCCTAGAACTCAGCAAGGTATGGATTTTATATTCGTAGTAGTGGATCAGTTTTCTAAAATGCCACACTTTATTCTGTGTCGTAAGACGAATGATGCCACGACGATTGCCAAGTTATTCTTTTGGGAGGTAGTAAGGTTGCACAATGTTCTTAAAAGCATAGCATCAATAGAGACACGAAATTCATTAGCCACTTTTGGTGTACTCTATGTGCTCTACTCGATACTACTTTAAAATTTAGCACCACCGCACATCCATAAACCGATGGGAAAATAAAAGCGATCAACCGGACCTTAGGAAATCTCTTGAGACGCAAGTGTAAGGACAAGCCAAAGATGTTGGATTATATATTGGCACAAGCTGGGTTCGCTTATAATGTAGCTATAAGTTCAACCACGGGGAAAACACCTTTTGAAGTTGTGTACACTAAGACTCCAAATCACATGCTTGATATTAGGGATACCCCAAAGGGAGAGAAAAAAAGTATAGCAGCCCAAAACCTTACCAACAATTATCACCAAATGCATCAAGAGGTAAAGCAAAGCATCAAAGAACAGAATAGCAAGCTAAAAGCTAGGGCAAATGAACATTAGAGAGATCTCCAATTTAAATTCGAGGATGAAGTAATGGTGCACTTGAGAAATGAGAGGCTTGCTAGTGCCCCGAGTAGCAAGCTCAGGCCACGAAAGTATGGTCCTTACAAGGTAACCAATAAGATAAGTGCCAATACCTATCATATATCCCTTCCCAATTGGCTCGGCAAGATGTCGACTTCTTTCGGTATGCGGGATCTAAGCCCATGGAATCCGAATGGTATTTTTAAGACTACCAAGGATGAGTAAGGGTCCAGCTCATTTGAAGAAAGGGATAATGATGCAGACATCTCCAACATAAGACCAAGGCAATGAGGGAAGACGTCTCGCATGCCATGTGCCATTAGCCACACACCGTGTGAGACTTGAGATGCATGCGGATTGTGGGAATTTATTCCCACACGACGTATCACCAAGGATATACGCTGTATGGGCTGGTTGTTGAGTCCCTGGAATGTTTCTTTTATTTCACACTACATGTGAAGAAATTATACTATATGCCTGGCATACCCATGACGTGGTATGCCATGCCAATAAAATTATAACACATGTATTCTGTACCCTTTCCTTTCATGTCATCTCCTTCCTTCTAAAACCACCGCTGATCACCTTCTTTTGTATTTGATTTCGCTCCTTAAAACCACCGCCGGAAACCTTTAAATTGGCAAAAAGAAAACCTGGGAGAGAACATTAATGGCGAATTCAGGTGCAAAAAGAAAATTTTTCGTTAAATTCATAATGAATCTTTTGAAATTAAAACTAAAAAAGAACAGATCCTATATCTAGTTTTTGGTTGCTTTCATCTTTTTATGTTTATGGAAGCTAGCTGTTCAATTTTCAGTCTTCCTCTACGAATGGAAGAGAAATAATAATAAAAAAGAACGGACGGACAAAGAACGATTGCCGGCAATAGTCTCCAGAGGGAGACGAGTTGCTTGATTTTGGGTCAATTATTTCATCCCAGAAAGCGATTTTAGATCAATACAGCAGGGAATTTTTCTTTTAACAGGCGACCTTGATTAATTTACAGGAAGATTATTTGAAGATTAAGAAACAATGAAGGATTATTTCAAAGTTAATTGAGATGTTTTATTTGTAAATCAGAAGGGGCTGAGGCCAACTCCTTTCGCCATTAAAGCCACCATACCAGCTGAATTTGTTGGCGGGTTATTGCAGTTTGCTAGGCTAACCCAGAAAAAGAAGAAAGAAATCAAAGAGAAAGGAGGGCAAAAAGAGAAGAGATGCCAAAAAGATAACACACGTTTTTTTTCATATATTTATTAATTATTTACTTTATTTGACATATGTCATATTCATATTCGCTATGGCATACCATGTCATAATATGACATGGTATACCAGGCGTAGACTATAATTTCTCCTACATGTGACTGTTTCCACACATCGTGTGAACTTGGTAAGAGGGGCATGGAGATCAAGCATCGTCGAAGCCTGACTGCCGGAGATTCAGGGCCACACGTTGTGTGGCGTGGCTTTTTCAGCAAGCTGACAAGGGGACAAGACTGTCAGCTTTAATGTTCACTCTCTTTAATTACTATTTTTCCATTATCTGTAATTATTGTATTGCTATGTTGGCTTATTACCCTAAATGTCATTTAGTCACTTATCCCCTCCTTACTCCTATCATTTCTTTTGTGTTTGTTAACTCTGGCTAGGGCATTTGACTCTTTTACATTTTAATTAAGAGAGGTATTTCAAGTTTCAATTAGAATTTCCTTTCTAAAGTAATTTTCCAGATTCGTCCATCCTTTTTCAAAGCTCAATTCTGTCCATTTAAAGTCATTTTTGCTTTCAATCCCTTCGACAAAGTTGTTCCTAACGTTCTGAAGTTTGATCTAGTATATTTACTTTCCCAATTATGTGCCTAGAAACTCTATTTACAAGCTGATCTTTGCACCTCAAATCATTTTAGACATTCTGTTTCCAGATTTTTCCAGATTCGACTAGTCATTTTCAATCTTCAATTACGTCTATTTAAAGTCCGTTTTAGCCTTCGATCCCTTATAGAAGTTTGTTCCTGACATTCCGAAATTAAATTTAGCCTATTTACTCGTCCAATTCCGTGTTCTTAAACGCCCAAACGAGCCTCCCAAAGTTGAAGATTAAATCTGCCCCATTTGCCTACCAACGTTTTGCTATTGCCAAGATCATATACCGTATGGGCCCGACCGGTTGCAGCTCTCCAAGAACTTCCAGCCGACACCAAAATTCAACATCAATCCGAGATAGCTATTGTGGCTCCGAGTTTGTTGTTGAATTCCAATTTATTTTAATTACATTTCAATTCCTTGTATTTGATTTGTTCTTCCATTTCAATTGAATTAGCTATATGTTTAGTATAGAAGTTCTTCAATTGTAATTCATTTTTAATTTTATGCTTACCTCAAACACATGTATTCAAACCTTGATTTACATCAATAAAATACCGATTTTTCATCAAATTTCGTGTCAATTTCGCACTTTAAATTCCTTTATTTTCTCATCTTCAATTTACCCGCATTAGCTTAAATAAAACAATTTATCTAGCAAAGTTTCTATAACGGCGCTAGAGACCCAAGAGGGACTTTTTCAATCCTTGCGTCCCTCGCCAATCGTTTCGTTTAGAATTCAAGTTTTGGCGCGCACATTCCATAAACTTAACCATTTCAATTGAGAAGTAATCTTCTCTGGCACGCCCGCACCCTAACCACACGTGACAAGGTTGAAATTAGCATATTCGCAAAATATCGCTAACAATTTTTGGCACGCCCAGTGGGACCTTTTATTTTATTTTTTTTTTGGCTTAGCCAAAAATTTGTAAGACTTGTTTTTCATACCACGCATATATTCTTCACGCTCATTTTTTTTATCATCTATTTTTATGCCTTGCTTTTATTCCATTAATAAGCATTTATTTATTTCCTTATTCTTTCTTTTTCAGCACTAGATTACTAACATAATTTCATAATTTTCACCCATAAGTACTCACGAAGAATGCCTCCTAGGAAGAACACGGGGAAAGATCCCATCCCATCGGACTCCGAAGAGAGTCAAAATCAGAACCGGGATCAGAGCAACGAACCCGGCATGCCTGAAGGTTGTGCGGCTGAGACCGTGAACAATAGCGGAGGTGCAAACCAACAACCACCTCAAGGCCCACCCATATTCGACATTGCACCATTTTTAGCAAAACTAGAGAAGCAGATCAACCAATTTCTACATGGATTTTCGCAATCCATGAGAGAAAGTTATGAGGATATGTGCAAGGCAATGCAAGCCAACAACGAGGCGGTGAACAATTCCAACAAGGGACTGGCTCTCGAGGAAAGGATCGTTGATTTAACCGGAGAGATCAGCAAAATCTCGGAAAAGTGCGCCGAGCTGTTCACACAAAGGTCGACATCTCAAGGACCGGTAGACGGTGGGAAGAAAACGCCGACATCAGGAGCTGGGGAAAGGTATACCCTGCCACCAGCTCGAGAAGAGAATCTCAGGTTCAATGAGCACGGTGACAGGATCAGCCCAGAACCCATTCAAGTCCCGCCACCTCAACAACAGTTTAGATCTCATACCGGACCTAGTAACCATGCCGAACATTACGAGGAAAGCCATGCTCGTAATGCAGAGGGCAATGTGAGACAAACCAACTTTCACCCACAACGGACGACGCACACACACATGGAGCCCACCAACAACTTGGGAGAGGCCCAACGCATAAGAAACATCGTCCAAGAGATCTATGGGCCAGCCGTGAGGGAAGTATACCGACCCGAGTTCCAGAAACCCTATCCACGGCACTATGATCAGCTATACCCTTTACCCCACAATTTTAGAGTACCCGATTTCGCTTTATTTTCAGGAGAAGAAGGGCAATCCACTGTGGAGCACGTGGCACGCTTCACCTTCCAGTGCAGCGGTTTGAGCATGGACACAAACTTTGACATGATACGCTTGCGGCTATTCCCAGGTTCACTAACGGGACCAGCTTTCTCTTGGTACACCACCTTACCATCCGGATCCATTCATGGATGGGAACAAATAGAAAGACTGTTCCACAACCAGTTCTATCGAACGGAGCCCGAGATCTGTGTTGCGGAGCTGTCCCAAATGACGCAACGACATGGAGAACCGGTTGAAAATTTTATCAACCGATTCAAAAAGATGCGACATCGTTGTCGAATCAACATCCCCGAGGTCGAGTTCGTGAAGATTGCCCAACGTGGGTTGGAATTCGAAAACCGGAAGAAATTTCAGAGGATAGATTTCCGCGACTACTACGAGTTGGTGGCCAAGGTTTCAGAGTACGAGGAGTTGATGAGGGAAGATCATCGACGCAAGAAGAACTCTGTGGGAAGCTACCAAGGGGAGGTACAAATGCATGAGGTAGCCATTGCCGACTTAACGAACACCGGATCTCGAACATGTCCCGTGTTGGTAAAAAATCCCAAAGCACCAGAGGTAGTTAAAAGGATCCCAACCACCCAATATACGTTTGACGTCTCGAAGACGGAAGAGATCTTCGACTACCTGCTAAAGGAGCAGTTCATCACATTGCCTCCCAGACATGTGATCCCATCCAAAGAAGAAATACACGGACGAAACTACTGTAAGTATCACGACAACTGGAGCCACAACACTCAAGCATGTTTTGGTTTTAGAAACGCCGTGCAGGATAGGATTAACCGCGGGATACTCCAATTCCCGGAAAAGAAGGAAAGCATGCTGATCGACGAGGACCCATTCCCGGTAGCCAGTATGATCAATGCCACTTCACTAGTGTGAGAACCCGACAGATATGGGTACCAAAAGCGACACCATCTAAATTGGAGGACAACTCAAAGCAATCACAAAACGCAAAGAAAAGAGACGTGCAACAACAACGGTCGCGTTTCGTGACACCTTCGAGTACGTCCCCCGTCGATCAATGGAAATTGAATAGCCACAAGAAATTCCCAAGGCCTCTCTCCAGGAATGCAAAGAGAAGATTAAGGAAAAGAGAGGCAGAAAAGAGAAATAGTCAAAAGGAGTCATCCAGCGTCAACTCCAACGATGCGAAAAGAGGAGGAAAAAACCAAGAGAAGAACCTCCAGATCCGGGTTGGAGATTTCATCATACGGGTAGATTGTGCAGCTACCTCTTTAATCTTACCTTCGGATTTTAGAAGCGAAGACATCAAGAAAGAATTCCCCAAGCCTGAGTACAAAGAACAAGAAGACGCAGCACCGAAGGCACTGGGTGAAGAGGGCATGAAGAGGGTTTACTTTGACAAGTCCACCCCAAGGATGACTCGCCATATCAAACCTCTATACGTCAAGGCTCATGTAGATGGCAAACCAATCTCTAGAGTGCTCATCGACAATGGATCAGCCGTTAACATCATGCCTATGAAGATGGTCCTAGCCTTAGGGAAATCAGAGGAAGATATAATCTCATCAGAGGTGTCAGTTTCAGCCTTCACAGGAGAAATTGCAAACATACGGCGTCCTACCATTAGAACTCATTGTTGGCTCTCACACCACCATGGCCGCTTTCTTCGTGGTAAATTCAACCGCGAGCTATCAGGCACTGTTAGGGAGAGATTGGATTCACTCCAACTCATGCATCCCTTCGTCTTTACACCAACTTCTTCTGTTCTGGAAGGGAGACGAGGTGGAAGTCATTCGGGCAAACGAGAAATCATTCGAAACCTACTCGGATGTGGTCGAGGCTAGACTCTACGAGGAATCTGTAGGCCCAATCCGAGTGGGATCCAATTACAAAGAGCAATCATGTGGCGAAGAGATTAAGAATATCCTAAGGCCAACGGCAATCGTGCCCCGTCGAAGGCCATTCCGTGATGAACCGATAATTGAAGAGATTCCATGATTAAGACAACATCCGGAAAAGAAGTGGTGGCTTCAACCGCTATATCAAAACCGAATGCACAACAACTAGCGGAGAAGCTATACCAGGAGAACGACATGAGGGTCTCAGAAATCGAAGCACCCAAAGGAATAGCAGAACTAGATCCTCAAGGAGAAGAAATCCAATTACAAGATCTGAAAAGGGCGAACCCGAAGTTAGAAGATGAAGGTTCCATGGCAGTCGACCCTCTAGACGAAGTGAACCTAGGGACAGAAGAGGAACCTCGGGTTACGTTCGTCAGTAGCTTACTATGACCAACTTTAAAGGAAGCCATCATCGTTTTGCTTCAGGAGTTCAAAGACTGTTTCGCTTGGAATTATGATGAAATGCCCGGGTTGAGCAAAAACGTAGTGGAACATAGATTGCCAATCAAACCGGAGTTCAAACCCTTCAAACAACCAACAAGAAGGATGAGCAAAGAGGTTGAAGGCAAGGTGAAGGAAGAAATAGAAAAGCTGTTCAAGGCTAAATTCATCAGACCAGCAAAATACGCAGTATGGCTATCTAACGTCGTGCCTGTAGTAAAAAAGAATGGTAAATTACGCGTATGCGTAGATTTCCACGATCTAAATCTAGCTACGCCAAAAGACATCTATGTGATGCCTATTGCCGATATGCTAGTAGATGCCGTGTCTAAAAATGAATTAATATCTCTTTGCGATTGCTATGTGAGATATAACCAAATCCCCATTGCCGAAGAAGACATTGCAAAAACGGCATTTCGATGCCCGGGGTCAATTGGTACGTTCGAATGGGTCGTCATGCCATTCGGTTTGAAAAATACCGGCGCCACATACCAAAGAGCAATGAATGCCATTTTTCACGATTTACTCGGCACCTCCATGGAAGTATACGTAGACGACATCATTGTCAAATCCAAGCGAGAGGCAGAACACATCGGCCATTTGAGGAAGAGCTTCGAGCGGATGCGTAAGTACAATTTGAAACTCAATCCTCTAAAGTGCGCCTTCGGGGTCAAAGCAGGAAATTTCCTCGGATTTTTAGTCCATCAAAGAGGGATCGAGATTGACGACAATAAGGCAAAAGCAATCAAAGAAGCACAACCTCCGAAGAACAAGAAGGAGTTGCAGCGGTTCTTAGGCCAAGTAAACTACCTGAGACGATTCATATCAAACTTGGCTGGAAAATCCAGAGCATTCTCAGATCTGTTAAGACTCAAAGACGAAGAAAGCTTCAAGTGGAACGACAAGCATCAAGCGGCGTTCGAAGAGATAAAAACTTACTTGAGCAACCCACCTGTGTTGATGCCACCAAGGGAGGGTACTCCACTCAAGCTCTATTGAGAAGTAATCTTCTCTGGCACGCCCGCACCCTAACCACACGTGACAATGTTGAAATTAGCATATTCGCAAAATATCGCTAACAGAAACGTTTGAGTTAAATTCATCATTTTATATGTGAAAGCTAATTATGCACGTTTAAAAAACGTTAAGGTTAAATTTCTATCATTATCCCAAGTTTTAACATAGAATGCAAAGCAAAAGGAGAAACATCCTTAATTATCAACAATAGAGGATTAGCGAAACAAGATGCATATTTATTCATTGGAGTGGCTTATTTATTATCCTTAATCAATAATACGAACTTGGCTATTGATTTTAATGTAATAAACAGCTATAGAAATTGTAATTTAATATATACACATTACAGAGCACAAGAACAGAGAAGCATATTTATATTTTATTATAAAAGGTAGTGAAAAATAAAATAAAAAGTGATATAACATAAAGTATGTAATTTGATTGATAATGTGATAAGAAAAACAAATGGACCACCTTATGCTTAGATGAAGACATAGCCATAGACAACTCTCCTCTCTTGAAAGGAATGGCACATTGAGAGTGAAGAACCCAATTAGATACCTTTGCTTTTCTTTAATGGGTTTTTTTAGGAATTAATTAAGCAATTATATACTTAAATTTGATTAATGTCCTTTTCCATTTTTATTAACTGTTAGTTGCAAATTGCAATTTAGTGTAAGAATGTTATTTTTGTTGAGTAAATAATTTATTAGTCACTTGCTTTTATTCAATACACTCTTTAGTTTTTGTATTTATATATATTATAAGGTTTTTAGGTTTAGTTTTACTCGTTAAATCGCATTTATGGTATTTGAATTTAACATGTTTTGCACACTACGTTTTAAAATGATTATTATTTCCGTCTCTTATGAATGTGTTGAAAGAGGTTTTTGTGTTTTCTCCTTTGTGTGAAGTTTTGTTAACCTGGTTCATTCATGGCATCAATGGAAGAGGGCTTTGCGAATCTCACATTGAGCTTGGAGGAAGATGACGAGTTGATGCTTGATCAAGTGGTTGCATGGAATGATGATGCTTTGAATGAGTTTTGCTTGGTCGGTTGTTTTCTTACTGACCGAGTCATTAAGTTTTCAATCATGAAACACCAGAGAACGACGTTGTAGAGGCTGCGGAAGGGCATCACCATTTGAGGACTCAAGGGCAAACTGTTTTATGCCTTAGATCTAGAAAGGATAATTGATGGAGGGCCTTGGACCTATGATGACCATCTTTTGGTAGTTCACCGTCTTAAATAAGGAGATGTGCCTAAAAAGTCTCATTTTTCTCCATGCCAGTTTGGGTACAAGTCCATGTCATTCCCATTGTGTATATGATAACAAGAGTTGGGAGGTTGTTGGGACAGCTCTTGTGCTATATTATTGAATACGGTGTTAAGAATAACACTAGAGGATGGAAAAGCTTCATGAGAATTAAGGTTGCCAATGATGTTCATTAATCCTTGAAGAGATGGAAGAAAATAAAATTTGTGTCGGGTGCTTGAAGTGTTGTCCAATTCAAATATGAAGTCCCACAAGCTAGTCCAATTTGTTACATTTGTGGTATGTTAGGTTATAATGACATGCACCATCCTAAGCGATTTAGCATGCCAGATGGGGAGATTAAACTTGAATGGGGTCGGTGGATTAGGGCGGACCGTCGATGGATGGCTGTGAGAGGTGCTTAAGGGAGGATAAGGCAACTAACGTTGATTCAGGAACTGTTTCAACAGTTAGTTTATGAGGATACAGAAAGAGATAGTAGCAATTCTCCTAATTCCATAATTATAGGAGTTGATAAGGAAGTGGTGGGCGAGAAGGTTACTACTACTATGATTGTGACAAAAGACAAGGTTACGATGAAGGCCATGTTGGACACCTGCACCATAAGACCTGTTTCATCAGAAGTAGGGCAATAGCTTCAAGAATAAGTTTCATGACAAATCAACAGTTGTAAGTAAACTATTAATTTGTTGGTTAGCAATGGGCATCATCAGGTGGCGGGTTAACTAGCTGAAGAAAAAATTAGCTAAATCATCTCATTCTCTAAGAAGAATATTATTAGAGTCAACTAGCTAAATCATCTCATTCTCTAAGAAGAATATTATTAGAGTCAACGTGCCACATATATTGTAAGATGGAGATAGAAATATCAAATTGGTCCATAGAATGGATTCATCTTGTCGTCATACTAACCATATTCCCAAGCTTCAAAGGTCAAATGGTGAGTGGGCGGAGTCATAATAGAAATGAAGGAAGTGATCGTATTTGAGTATGTGGCTTTCCAGATCGATATTAACAACGTGTATGATTGCATTGAGTGGTCGTAACTGAGGGAAGTTATGCTTAGATTGGGGTTTCATGCCTGTTTTGTTGATTAGATCATGTTGTGTCTTTTGTTAAGTATCATGTTTTTTGAATGGTGAAGAAGTTGGGCCTATCATTCCCATTTGTGGTCTTTGCCATGCTGGTCCTTTATCACCATATATATTTATTTTATATGCTGAGGGGTTGTCGTTTTTATTGAACGGAGAGCAACATGGTGAGGTCTATGGATGCAAAGCTAGTAGGTATGCTCCTTAGATTTCTCACCTACTATTTACGGATGATAATTTCTTTTTCTTCAAAGCTAAAGAGGGTCGGGCTATAAAGGATATTTTAGATCATTATGAGCTCCTGTTAGGGAAATATATTAATCGTTAGAATTCATATATAGTACTAATGTTTAGAGTCAGCTACAAGATGAGATCAAATCTATCTTAGGGGGTCACGACTCCTCTCAATAGAAATATACTTAGGCTTCCTTCTCCGACTGAGCATCAAAAGAGAATAGTCTTCAGTTATCCTAGGGATAGATTGCGGCAATGACTTTTCAATTGGGATGGTAAGATGTTATCTTAGGCGGGCCGTGAAGTTTGTTTTAAGTTTGTGGCCCATGATATCCTTTCTTATTGTATAAGTATTTTTTGGCTTCATGTTTCTCTTTGTGAAGAGCTCCAGAGGATGATGAACTCCTTCTGATGGGGTTCATATAGTGATAAAAGGATAATTCACTAGCCCAAGGTTTCGACACATGGAATCTTTCAACCTCGCATTACTTGGGTAGCAATCAATCATGGGATCTAGTCTCTAATAAGAATGCCCTTGCATGTCGTATTATCAAAACAAAACATTTTTGATAAGGATCTTTTTGGACGGCTACGATGGGTCACAACTCGAGCCTAGTGTGGAGAAGCATATTAGAGTCTATATTTATTCTTGTGGAATGGTGTCGTAGAAGGGTAGATGAAGGGAGTTCTAATAATGTGTGGAGGAGCCACTGGATTGCCAATTCTAATTCTTTTAAACCTATCACCAAGATTAAAAAGGGACTAGAGGAGCTCATTGTCGCCAATCTTTAGAGTTTAGTGATATCTCCCTAGTTTATCGTGTTTTTAGCAGTAATTTAGCGTTTTAATTTAGTTTTTGGTAATTTTGGTGTTAATTTGGTAGTTTAGAGTTATTTTTGATATTTTACCCTTCGTATGGCATAATTAGTGTTTTCAGGGACCTTGGGGGACCATTTGAGCATTTTCGGACTAGACCAGGGACCATTGGAGCATTTTTAGACTGTCCAGGGACCATTGGAGCAACTTTCGAACTCTACAGGGACCTCAAAAGCACAAACACCGGACATCCTGCCCCTTTGGGCGTGTCGTCTCGGTGAGACAAGCACTGTCTCGCCGAGACAACACCTTGTCTTGCCGAGACAAGCCCTGTCTCGGCGAGACGAGGCGGGGAAGGCTTTCCCAACGCCTTCCCTTCTTCTGAAATACACGTGTCTACTCCCAGGATCCACCAAAAATGCTACAGATTGCCTATTTTTCCCCTCGATGCATTAGGAGTTTCCCCCTAACTCTATAAATATGGAGATATCACATTTATTTAGAGAATTATTCAGCTTCTAATCAGTTTTTAGCTCAGTTTTAGGTTTCAGATTTCCAGCTTTTTAGACTAGCTTTAATTCTGCAAATAACAATTAACGGGAGAAGCGCTTGATCTTCTATTTTGTAATCAGAATCGACAAAACGGGTTTTAGATCTCTCTTTCCCTTTTATCTTTTATCTTTAGAATTAATTGAAGATGTCATTTATCGTCCATATTTGCCTTGATGATATGATTAGTTTGTCTATGAATTAATCCTCATCCAATCTGGGATGGGGATGAGGTTGATTGTATGATTATGTATGTTTAGGGACCTAGGGTTTATGTGACTGCTATCAATTGATCAATTTATGCATGCTTAATGCATTGAGACCGACAGAATATAGGATTATAGATAGATATGAAACCGACAAGAGATTATCTAGTTTGAATTTGCATGAATTGACATCGCTAGGACACTAGGAGTGCGACTTCGTGGATGGACTACGACTTTAGTCTTAATCACCAGAGAACTCAATGCTTTGCATGACCTAGGTTATATTGCCTAACCAAGCTATTAACCGAATGCATGTAAATAGGTTATATGGATCTTGATCACGTTCGTATTTCTTGTTAGGGTGATTACCGTCAATTAATAACGAAATATAAACCTGAACCCCCTAAATCATACATAGGAATTAATCAAAGGATTCGTCATCCTAGATTGTACCCTCCATTAATTCACATCCTACCCACTTTGATTGTTTATTTTTGTTATTTTAATTCAATTAGTTAATTAAAGAAACTCCAATTTCTATTCAACCCTCTAAACAATTAAATCAACCTAGGTAGATTTACCAATTATAACAAACAGTCCTTATGTTCGATCTCGCGCTTAGCACATTATTACTTGTTGCGATAGGATACACTTGTCCTGTTAAATGCTATATACTTTACGAGCATCATTTAGGCATGGGTTCTTGAAATGTTCTGTTACTTGAGGAAATATTTGACTCGGTTGATGTGCAAAATATTTTAAGTCTTTTGGCGGTTAATAGACATTTGGAGGATAGGATGGTGTGGCTCTTTGAGAAGAAGGATATCTACTGGTTTCCTCTTCTTGCGGAAGTAGTCAGTCTCCAAAAGGCCCTGTGTTGGGTGTTAACTTGACAGTTTAGCAATGAACTACTATAAACAGACGCTAAAGGGGTCGTGGATTACTTCTATTCGAAGATTGAAGATGCTCATGAGGTGGGAGGGGTGTTGGAGAATTGTAGGAAGTTAAATAAGTCTTGCATGAGGTTTAGACTTTCCCATGTCAAGCGAATAGCTAACGGTGTTGGTGATGCTTTAGCCGAGAACTGATTTATTTTTCCTTACCTGTTTGTATGGGATTGTGCTCTAATTTTCATTCAATCTATAGCCTTGTCTAATGTATCCTCGATTTTTTTAATTATTGGAATTTTTTCCTTTAAAAAAAGTTCAGCCCATACGTCCATTTAAATACTAATTTATTACACTTGTTATGGTAATTAGACCTATGATATCTGAACTTTAATATCTTTTACACTTTGATAACCGAATTTTAATTTTATACTTTAAAAATCTATTATTTTAAATATTAAAAAATATAGTTTAATATATTTAAAGATTTTATTTTTTCGGTCATTTTTTCTATCTCTTATCTCACATTGCTCTCTTATCTAAAGTGTAACTACGAGATCATATCATTGTAGGAAATATTGAGGAAGTATATAAAAGTGTAATAGAAAATGGGTATTGCTATATATCGCATCCAAATTCCTTATCACCGCATTCATTGGACCATTTTGCCCTTGGCATAAATTTTTTATCAAAATTAGGAAAAATTTTTTTTAAGAGAAAATTCAAAATTTAGCCTAAACGGATGCGGCATTAACGGATGCGGCATTCATTCCCGCCATGGTGGGAATGGTATGCGGCATCCGTTCCCGCCATGGTGGGAATGGTATGCCGCATCCGTTCCATCCATGGTGGAAACAGATGCGGCATACCATTCCCACTAGGGATGGCAACGGGTACCCGACACTACCCGATCCTAATGGGACTACCCGTACCCTGTATAAAAGGGTATGAGACAGGTATGAGATCAAAATCATTACCCGTTAGGGTAATGGGACGAGTATGGGAAGACCCCCTAGGGTACCCGTTACCCGTCATAATTTTTTATATATTAAAAAATATTATTGTGTTTTAGATGTAAGATGTGAGATTTCAACACCAACCTTTTATTCTTCGACCATTAAGTGATAACACTAAGCTATTTTTATTTTTATTGATTAAGGTTCAATTTGTTCAATTTTTAAATAAATGATTTATTAAATTTATACTTTGTTAAATTTGTAATATTTTTTGTTTTATTTAGTGATTCTTAACGGGTAAGGGTACTCGTGGGTACCCGTGAATTAAATGGAACGAGTATGGGATGCAAAACATATACCCGTTAGGATAATGGGAAGGGTACGGGTAATTAAAAAATAAACGGGTAAGGGTTTGGGATTGGCACTACTCGCGGGTACCCTACCCGTTGCCATCCCTAATTCCCACCATGGCGGGAACGGATGCCGCATCCGTTCCCACCATGGTGGGAATGGTATGCCGCATCCGTTTAGGCTAAATTTTGAAATATGCAAAATCGTAAAATTTTTAGTAAAGAAAAATACTAAATCATTCAATTTTTTTGTGACGAAAAATTAAAAATTCTCCTATTTTTTGCGACGAAAAATGCAAAATCGTCATGAAAAATATGTATTATTTTCATGAGTTCTTTAATAAAAAAAAAATGTAAATCTTAATGTTTCCGACTCGTAATCATCCATTTTCGAGGTTCAGACTGTCACACATCAATTATTTTCATAATTTCAATTATTGTTGTTTGGGTTTATGATTTTGGAGAAAGAATTTTTAGTTTTTGATCAAAATTATGAGAATGGCAAAAAAGTCCAAAAGTGACGGTAAAAATGAATTTGATGGTGGTATATAGCAGCTCACTAGAAAATTTAAGGTCAAATTGTTACATATAATATGTCAAACAAAAAAGATTAAGAGAAATGAAGAAAAACCTTACACATAATCATATCTCCCACTGAAATAATTGAAGTACATGTTTTTAATTTACAAGGCCTAATATACAAATAACCATCTGAACTTGTCCAAATATTGCAACTACTCCCTTCAACTTTCAATTGTAACAACTTACACCTTAAACTTGTCCAATTATAAAAAATAACCTCAAATTGGGAATTTTTTTACCCCGTACTTGAAGCAACCGTAAAAACGTTTTTCTGGATTCGTATCACGCTAAAAATCTTATTATCACATTCCACGAGCGTTGCAGCTTTTGTATTTCACGTGTTTCTTCAATTGCAGTCCATATCAGCAATTTGGGGTTGTGTTTTACAATTGGACAAGTTTGAGAGGTTATGTTTTACAATTGGACAAATTTAAAGGGTAAGTTGTTACAATTGAAAGTTCGGGAAGGCAGTTGCGATATTTGGACAACTTCAGGGAGTTATTTGTTTATTAGGCGAATTTACAATAGATTAGCAAGTTAGAAAATTTAATCAACACTCAATAGTTTTATTTTAATATTAGATTATATTAGTTCGAATTTGGATTTTAATATTATTTTTATGTAAAATATTCATATGAATATGATAGTTATTAATAAGATAATATATTTAAATTATTTAAATTATATTTTAGTAAATGAATTGATAGTTATTAATAAATGAACTGGTCTTATAGAGTGTAGGGAAATTTTTTAAATTATATATTTTTTAAAATTAGATAAGAGAGGGAATGGTGGGAGAAGAGAGAAAGAGAAAATTATGACTGAAAAAAATAATATATATAAAAGGAATTAAATCACTATTCCATCCTTTCTCTCAATCCATAAAAAATGTTGGTATTTATACATTTGCTCCTAGCCTAATTAAAATATTCAACTTTACTAATTCACCTATTATTTGGTAGTAGACATGGGCATGGGCCCGGCTTTTAATAAAGCCTGACGAGTCCAAGTCCAGCCCAATCCAGTTCGTAAGAAATTTAGTCGGGTTTGGGCTCGGGCTGGGCTCGAGCCTAGCATATGAATCCCAAACCTGCCCGTCCAAGCCCATCTATATATTAAAAATATATTATAATTTATATTTATATATATTTATATAAATACACCGCAAACTTAAGTTTTTTTTTGAAAAAAAATTATTTATATTTATGTTTATAAAAATATATTATAATTTATATTTATATATTATATTATAAATAGTATATCGAGCCGGACCAGGCCAATGTAAAATTTTTAAAACCCAATCCCGCCCAGTTTTTGACGGGCTTATACAGGCTTGGGCCGGGCGGACTCACCGGCCCATACCCAGATCTAGTTGGTAGTAATTGGTGTGCGCTGTCAAAATTATTGAAATCTTAATCAATAATTTACCATCTATATTTGGTTGACATTTTACTAATTTTGATAAATGAAGGAGAAATAATAGGTCAAAAATATTACCAAATAATGTCATGGGTAAAAACTAATATTTTGAGTAAGCGAAGAGACAAAGGTCCTGTTTGGGAATTAGCTATTAGCTGATTACATTAGCTGTTAGCTGATTACATTAACTGATTTGACTAGCTGATTTGATTAGCTGTTTGTGTAGACCTGTTTGGTAAAAATTAGCTGATTGATAATAGCGGTTTGTGCAAAAAGATGAATAAGGGCATTAATTTTGGCGCAGGAGAAGAGGGAGCCTATCTATTAGGGTTAAAGAAGTCCATTAATTTTAATATTGCAAAACGCTAATTGAAAAAGCTCCTTTTAAGAGCCTTTTCTAAATTAGCGTTTTCATCCCAAAACTCTCTCCCAAAACTCTCTCCACCAAACACTCCAATTAGCGGTTTCAGTGGTCAAACCTCTAAAGTTGGTCAAAACCGCTCTTTTTATCCCAAAACGCTCTTTACCAAACAGGGCCAAATACTGCTTTAAGCTTATATAAAAGTGTATTTTAAATATTTAAACAATTGTCTTGTGAAATAAGAATGACAGTTTTGTGATAATTAAATATTGGTCCTGTTTGGTAAAGAGCGTTTTGAGATAAAAAGAACGGTTTTGACTAACTTTAGAGGTTTGGGAGAGAGTTTTGGGATGAAAACGCTAATTTAGAAAAAGCTCTTAAAAGAAGCTTTTTCAATTAGCGTTTTGTAATATTAAAATTAATGGACTTCTTTAACCTTAATAGATAGACTCCCTCTTCTCCTACGCCAAAATTAATGCCCTTATTCATCTTTTTGCACAAACCGCTATTATCAATCAGCTAATTTTTACTAAATAGATCTACACAAACATCTAGTCAAATCAACTAGTCAAACAGAAATTGTAAGTATGGAAGTGGACAAAGGGAAGCTATAAACACAAGTCAAAAAGGCTATAAGTCACATGATTGATTGCAAATCCAATTTATTTATATCACCACTTAAAACAAATACATCCTCTCCTATCCTGTCTTTTAAATGTTTTTAAAAAATGAGAAATTATCTGCAGTTAATTAAAACAGAATATTTGAGTTGAATTGGCAGCTGGAAAAAGAGAGTGACCTGACATTAATTATTTAAGAGGTATTGAAGAATGGTGTCTGTCTTCAATTGTGTTTTATTTTGGGGCTTTACAAACCTTTGGATATATCCATTTGTCATTTTCCTGTCAGATTCATATATACATTGGCCTTCACGACAAATTAAATACTCCAATGTTAATCAATCATATAAAGAGGAGTAATTATTTTTCCATGATAAAAAATAAAAAAGGAAAACAATATCATTGTTTTTTTTTTTTTTGGAAATTTGCTACATTTGTGTATATGTTTCGTAGGTTAATGTAAATAAAAGAATACATATATATATGGTCAGTAGTGTTCATATGGACCCTGATGATCACGGTAAATTTGATCATTCACCGTTAGATGTAGGCTAATTAAAATTATAAGATAGAGATTTAAAACATCCTAAGACTTAGATAATGATAGCATATTCTAAAAAATTGTCATTATTTAAATTGGAGAAAAAAAAATCAAATCCGCACTTAATTATTTTTTTTAATAAATATGTAAAAATTGAGATCCTCCCCTTAAATATATCTTTCAACACATGATTACTATAAAAATAATTTTCTTGATATATTATTAAGTGACATTTTTTTTTTCAACCATGTAACTTTTATTCGGATAATAAAAATAACAATATAGAATAACAGATAAATTTAGTTCTGAAATTTAGTCTTCATATATAAAACCATATAATTCTAAATCTAATATTTATCAAAAAAATATAATTTTAAATCTTATTAATGAAAATGACTTTTTCTTTCAATATGCAATTATGGTCACTCTCTAATGTCTGAACGTTTGCTTTCTATGCTTATTTTGTTTTTGACAAAGTAAGCTTTATTTTGTTTTTTCTACCATTGGATGAGCTTACTTTGTCAAAGTTTATCACCATCCAATAGTGGAAAAAACAAAGTAAGGTTTACTTTGTTAAAAACAAAATAAGCATAGTCTAACCCTGTTTTTAATAATGCTTCAAATTACATATTTTTTTAATTAAAAACTCATCATTCATTTAACTAAACATAAAATTGTACACATATAGTGAATATTAATTATAGAATTGTACTAGTGTATTTTGTACATAAACATGAATGTTAAATCCACTAATGATTAGAATTAAATTTGTAAATTGAAATAGATTTAAGTGCATTAAAACAAAGTCTGAGCCCGTGACACTTAGGGGGTGTTTGGTTGTTCCTTTTTAGGCTCCTTTTGCCTTTTCATTTCAAAAGGGAGAGTACTTGATGTTTGGTTAGTGACCTCCTGTTTACCTTTTACAATTGAAAAGCAGCATTAGGTGTTTGGTTAGTGATCTCCTGTTTGCCTTTTACACCCGAAAAGCAGCTTTTTACAAAAGCAGAGAATCTCTGCTTTTTGGAAAAGCAGTTTTTTCCAACAGCAAACAGCAAACCGTAACAGCAATAACAAACAGCAACAGCAAACCGTAACAGCAAACAGCAAACCGTAACAGTAAACAGCAAATAGCAACAACAAACAGTAGATAAAACAAACGGACCCTTAGCTTAGCTACCCACATAGATAGGCCATAGCATTAATTTATTTGGATGTGAAGCTTGTATTAAACGACATTTTCCTGCACATCCGAATCCGTACTTTCCAGGATGCACCCTATCTTTCTACCACACATTGCTTGACCTCCAACCCATCTTTCTACCACACAGTGCTTGACCATTTAATTGTGGGCTTAATACATTATCAGCTCCATGAACTTGTCCATAATAATAGATAGTCTTTCTGAACTTTGCTATATTTCACCGGCTCTTGAACTTGATTATTCCATATCATCAATTTTCCGATGATTAACTCATTCAACTTTATAAGTGTCTCACCAACTTTGATGGATGCAGATTGAGAATTAGTATTATGGTTTTTGTATTTAGTTGTTACCGAATAAACAAGTTTAAAGAGTTGGTTAGACACTTATAAAATTCAGAAAGCTAATCTACTTTTATGAACAAGTTCAGGGAATTGATGATACATAATAATCAAATTTAAAAAACTGATGAGACACTTACAAATTTAGAGAACCAACCTGCTATTATAAACTTAATTGTTTGTTATTTTTATATTTATGCATTGAGAGTTCAACTTGATAACGAGTTTTCATACTAAAATAAAATAATGACATATTTGTACCGTAAAAAAAGGTTATTTTAATACAAGATTCGAACATTAATTCTAACAAACTTCCAAAAAATGCTGCTATGAAATTGTCCATATCTAGATTGTATAATGTGCAACTCATTTTAAATATTACTACTATTCTGCAATTTTTTTGAACTATTTATTCCTCTCATTACTCTAATTAATTGATATAGTTTTTTTTTTAATCTTATTTCCGTCTCATTTTATTTGTGGATATCCATGAGGACTCTTACCCGTTAATAATAAACAAATCATATAAAAATAAAAAATTCATTTGATTTTTTTCATTTGTTATTTACATGCATCAATGTAACACTCTGTTCCAATACTATGTAGATATTGCCCGCTCTGGCCCAAATCCAACATATTGGGCCTCACGGCTTTAAAATGCGTCTACATGTATTGGATTCACATCTTACTAATAAGCTCCAATCACTCTCTCTCCATTTCCGATATGAGATTCAGTTCATTCCTGCCCCCATCGTCATCCCTTAGGGTCGCTCCTTGCTCAGGCCTTCTTACCCCGTCGCCACCCACTCCGGACCAGGTCGTTACAGGCCCACCAGCTTCCGTCTGGTTCGTCCCGGAACCACACATCGTACGTGGAGAGTCGGCTCTGATACCAATTGTAACACCCTGTTCCAATACCATGTAGATATTATCCGCTCTGGCCCAAATCCAACACATTGAGCCTCACGGCTTTAAAATACGTCTACATGGTATTGGAATAGGGTGTTACAAAATGTGATGTCCATTTCAAATAAAATAAATTAAAATAAAATAAAATAAAACCATAATTAGAAAGTATCATAAATAAATATGATGTAATCATAATTATCATATATATATACAGGTAACAATCAAAGACTTAAAAGTGGCTATTTAATATAATATGTATATAAAAGAAAAGAACAAAAGTTTGTTTACTGATCAAGTATAAAGACCATCATTTTCATAGAATACATACCTGTACATCACCAAAAGGAAATCGAAAAATAGTCTTAACCAATTTAAGAATAAACTTGAAAATAAATTAGTTAAAATAAATTGAAAAGAAAAATCGAAACATTTCCAATAAAAAAATAGTTAACTAAAACATTCATATTTCATATAAGCAAAAAAAAAAAAAAAGTACCGTAACTTATCACCGCACAATGACATAGTTTTGATGTCGATTGAACTAATAATATATAAATTGACATACAAGGTCTTAGTAATTAATCGAGGTAGTAAAATAAAATCCTAATAATGACGACTTCACATACTGACCGATCGGAACCAGCGTCCCTAATCTCTTATTCCTGAAAAGTGGTGGTGGCTAGGGGTGAGCTGCCGACTCAATAAAATAGTTAATTAAATACATAGTTCAACCACATGCACATACAATAGTTTCGTGCATTTAATTTATAGGTTATCAAGCAACATGTACAACGAATTGCAATTTAATAGTCATTTAATTTAAGGGTCCTACTTATCCTAGTCTAGTAATACTCAATGGTTGCATGGCCATAATATCTATATCATGGGCATACCCTATCGTAACAAATACCCGATAGTCCAATAATATACCTTTAGGTACCCTATCGTAACAAATATCAGATACCGGACACCCTTTCGTAACAAATACCCGGTGTCAATATTTCATATAATCACAATATTCACTTTTCTCATTTCATTCGCAACCATTGAATATACTATCCTAGTTTAAGCTCTTCTTCTCATATCTCCGACATTTTCTATAATCAAATTTACATTTACCATATATATATATATTTTTCATCCTCATGTCATCATTATCAACGTCATTCTCAAATATTTTCCTACCAACATGCTCATCATCAAAGTATCATATATACATGGGGTAAATCACACCTATGGCCACTGAACTTTACCCATTTTCACATTATGGCCACTCAACTTCATTTCTTCCCGATATGGCCACTGAACTTTAGACTTTTTAACACTGATGACCACTCAATTTTAACTAACTTCTCAAAATGACCGTTAACAATCGTTAACGACCTTAAAATGAAAATATTCAAGAATTAAAGTTGTTCAGAACGTCATTTACCATGAAATCACATTTTTATTTTCAAAAATCACATTTTTTGGAGCTTTCTCTCTCTAAAAATTCATTTTCTCTCTCCTAACCAAACAACACCTAAATGACCTTAAAACAAAATTTTTCAAGAATTAAAGTTCCTTAGAATATCATTAACGCTTTGGATTTTTTTATTTTTAGCCGTCAATGGTCGTTTTGAGCCGTTAAGTGGCCACCAGTGTTAAAAAGTGTAAAGTTGAGTGGCCATACCGGGAAGAAATGAAGTTGAGTGGCCATAATGTGAAAATTGATAAAGTTCAATGGCCATGAGTGTAATTTACCCTATATACATGTCAAACAAATAGATCACCAATTAAACAATTTATATCAAGTAGTCAATATAGCAGCAAACATACAATCAAAGGTACCATATATTTAATTAACTACTCACCTATAACACATGCAGACAATCTAACTAAGCGTTTTCTTCAGTTCTATCGTCCGCTTGATCCTCGTGTCCTATATATATCATAATTTCTAACACGTTATTAAATATATTTACATGATTAATAGTTTACATAATCTAAAAGAAATAAACTCTCTAAACTAAGAGTTCTGGAACTTTAATTTGATATAAATATATAATATAAGTACCAAAATCACAACAATATATAATAATGATAATAATGAAACTACATGGAAAGAAATAGGATTAAAATATTAAAGCTTTTTTTTAAAGTTTGTTTGGACCAAAAGAAGAAGAAAATGTGGATTAAATCCATAAAATTCTATTTTGGAAAGGTGTGCAACAAATTAATGGTACCAATGACAAAAGATAAAGAAACTAATATTAATTAAGTGTAAAACCATTACATACCTTTAGAGTAGAAAATCAAGTATAAATCCCTAAAATCTCCAATAGGTTTTCTTGGGGCAACGATGATGTGAATTAGAAAGGGAAAATAGGGTTTAGCTTTTTTTTTTTCTTTTGTAAAGTCCCTGCCAAAACCGTAACCTCCTATCATAGTTCAAATGTCAAAATTGTAACCTCATTTCTTTTTATTTACAAAAAAAAGGCCTTAAATATATTAAGTGATAAACAAATAAAACCACTTACATACTCTAAATATGTGTAATAATATTTTATTATAAGATGCATCAATCTATTTAAATTATATGAGAAAAGATTTATATATTTTTTTTACGGACGTTACAATCAACCTTCAAGAGAGTAGAAAACCAAAATTAACAAGTTATGTGGTGGGTAGAGGGTATTATTATTTCCGTCCCATACATGTTACAGGCACAGTTGGGGGGAACGATTTTACATGTGGTGTGTAAAAAAAATTTTTTTTGCTAAATCGGTGTCTAATAGAAAAAATTCAGATTTAGAGAGAGGCTAATAAGTGAAAAAAATTAGAAATTTAGATCTAAGAAAGACCTAACATAGCAAAAAAAAATAGTTTAATTAGGGCCTAACAGTCCAAAAAAATTAGAAATTTGGACTTTTTTTTTAAAAAAAAATTTGCGCACAATGCGTTTACATTAAAGAAGAAAAAAAAAATCTCCACCAGATCCGGATGTAATTCGAACCCATGACCTCCCAAAGCATAGGTAAGCTCTCAACCACTAGGCTAAGAGTTTCACCACAAAAAAATTTGGATTTAAAGATGGCTTAACAAGCAAAAAAAAATTGAAATTTTAGATTTAGAGAGGACTTAATGGAACCTGAGCCAATTTTGGGGTACTAATATAATACCCGAGTTAAATTTCTTGGAAACAGGGGGGTCAGAATTACCACAACCTTAAATTTTGTGGAGATAAAGAAATCCGAAACTACTCGTGACCATGGTGGTTCCGGCGGCCGGAGGGATCCGAACCCCCCGGAGCCCCCTAATTACAGGTTTTGTTTTTTCATTCTATTCTCAGCGTACCGGTATACCTCTTCTATACAGTTCATATAGTCAAATTAAAATTGGATAGTTCCTATAAAATATTTGTGGCTTTTAAAAAATTATTTGAAGCAATAATAAGAAATTGGAAATGTGGATAGAGTAGAGAAATGTAAAATGTAGTTGTTGGAACGTGACAAAAACAAAACAAAAGGGTTCGGCGTCGACATGTCTATTCGCATCCCGTGACCTGCTACTTCTCTGCCCTAATCCACTCACCCTATTTCCTTTTCATTCTTTAGATAATTACAAAAAGGGTAACATACCGAGGATCAGTTGTAATTTTTGGCTATCAAGTTCAAATTTAAGTGGGTTAATACATGGGAAAAGTATAAAAATAAACCATGTGGTTTGACCCATTTTCGAACATAGACTATGTGGTTTAAAAATTTGCAAACTAGTACATTGAGGTTCAAACCGTTAGCAAAAACAAGCTAAAACACTAACACCGTTAAAAAAATGATGATGTGGTAAATTTGATCAAAAATTCAGAGGGTTAATTTAGTCATTTTCTCTCTTCTCTTTTCTCCCTTCTCTGTTCGTCTTCTCTATCATTCTTCATCTTCTCCGTTTAGCAAATACAGTCCGTTCCAGTGATTTCATTTGATTTCTCTCTTTCCCTTAACATCTATCTATTTCTCTTCTCAGATCTCGAAAAGGCGAACAGAGGGTCTTCGAATTGAGGGAATTTGTGAGGCTTGGTTCTCTATCGGGCGGCCATGTACAATGAAGCCGGAATCTATCTTGACCAAAACAAACACTACAGTCGAATCGAAAAAACAATGAATTAGTAAACGGAAAATATTATAATCTTAATAATGGAATTTTCAATTCTCCAATACATAATGGAGGAATCTTGTTTGCCTATGCTTCCATGGCTATTAACTCCATATATTGGAAGGGATAGTTTAAATTCAGCAAAAAAATGAGTTTAATTATTGTCATAAGAAAGCAATGAAATTTTTGCTGCAGAATTTTTTTATGAAATTGGGTTGTTTGCTGGTAAATGGAATTGTGTTGTTTGCTGCTAAATGGAAGCTGCAGGCGATGAGAGAGAAGGGGATACCGCAGAATTCTTGCCATTTGTGATTGTAATGGGTTGTTTGTTACATAATTTTATGCTAAAATGTGATGAGCAGCCGTCGGATGTGCATGTTGAGTGGAATACAGGAGGAAGAGCTGTTGGTTTTTACAGGCGAGGCAGACGAGAGAGGAGCGAGAAGAGACGTTGAGGGTGAAGACGAGGAGAGAAGAGAGTGAGATGTGTGGTGTCAAAGAGAGATTGGTTGGATGAATAAAAAAATAAAATTTAATTATAAATAGATAATTAAAAGACTAAAATAATCCTATGACTTTTTGACCAAATTTGCCACATCATCATTTTTTAACGGTGTTAATGTTTTAGCTTGTTTTTGCTAACGGTTTGAACCTTAATGTACTAGTTTGCAAACTTTTAAACCATATAGTCTATGTTCGAAAATGGGCCAAACCACAGGGTTTATTTTTGTACTTTTCCCTTAATACATTAGTTGTCATTAAACTTGTCCAAAAAACATTGATTGACTTTTTAAATTTACACCGTTAGTCTTATAAACTTACTTAAAGTGTAATAATTAAATTAGTAAATCTATAAAAACACCATGAAAATATAGTACAAAATAAAAAATTAATTTGTTTTAAAGACTTAAAATCACGAATTAACCCTTTATTTTTTAAGTTTTGATTTTTTTGTACAGATTTAAATAAATTGCAATGTATGTCACACTAAACAAGTTTAGATGACAAATGAATCACTATAAGCAAGTTCGGAGGGTCAATAGGCCATTTTAAACAAATTCAGATGGTCAATATATTATTTTAAGCAAGTTGATGGGGCTAACGAGACACTATGTAAGTTCAAGAGACCAATCAATCTTTTTAGGTAAATTCAAGGAGTTTTGATATATTAAGCTAATTTAATTATATAACACTACAATTTCATGATGTGCTTCCTAATAAAGAAGTCAAATGAAGTTGATCCAACTTTCTAAACAACCAAATAAATTATAACTATCAAAGTCTTTATCTTCTTTTCTCAATATTTATACTAACTTTATAACTAATAAAGAAGTCAGATAAACTTCATTCGACTTCCTTGCAACTTGAAGTCAGATGAAGTTTATCCGACTTCTCTCTTAGGAAACGTAACCCAAGCATTAAGTTTGGGTTACACACTTTGTAAATAAGTCGGACAAACTTTATTTGACTTCTATACAATTTTAAAGTCGGACGAATTTCGTCTTATTTTAGTCTAGTTAACTTAGCACTGTTTGAGTTGAAAGGAATAATGCTTATTTGGAGTATTATTCTGAGTAAAAAGCCGTTTATTAATTTACAAATATAGGTATGCGGATATTATTTTTCTAAAAGAAGTTCTATTAGTAAAAAAAAATTGAGTAACACTGTTTGTCTTTGATGATGTGACACATTGAGTTTGATAACGTGACACATTGACTTTGATAATATGATATATTGATTTTATTTATACATTTTTCTATTTATTTTTACTTGTTAAATAGCAATAAGATCTATGGTGGTCGTTTCGTTTTACACTTGCTAAATCAGTTATGCTATTCCTAATTATGCGAATTAGCAAATTTCTATTACCTCTAGCACTTGTCCAATGTAAAAATTAGACTGTTATAAAGAGCATAGATAGTGAGACTGGGATGCTTTGGCACCTTTGATCTCCGGAACCACCCTTAGTTACTGTGGTTTCGGGTCTCTTGTCTATGGCCGATTCTCATTCTAATTGATGATGACGTCCTTCATTTCTTTTAGTTTAGTTTTAATATTTACCACATTTTGAATCAAATTATTGTCTCCAACTTCTAATTATGCTATTAGATAGGGTTATGTCCAGAACATTTGGATTCTTACTAATCACATATTCTTTACTATAATTCTTACAGTTGTCCTCAAGTAATTGGATTTTTATTATTGAAATCAACCTCATACATTTTTTTTTTAACCACAAGGTTGTGGTAGAGTGGTAAAGGCTCATCCTCCCTTAACCAAAGGTCCAGGCTAAATTCGACCTCGTCTTTGGGAATGTAAAGAATTTCCATTGCCTGCAGTGCAAACCATCTGCAAAAGTGAACAGCCACTACTGTCAGCAGTGGATACACTTACGAACCAAAAAAACCCATACATTTTTTTAAACTTGTATTCAATGATGACAGATAGCAATTTAAAGATCATGCTTAGTGCTTAAATTATTTATTAAGATTGAAATTATACAAATTAATTGATAAACTGAGAATTGATTTTATCTTTTGTTAATTTAGTATTAATTATTTGTTTGTTTAATGTAGCTTAGTGTTAATAATTTTGATTGATTGAAATCTTGATTAATTAGGGTTGAAATTACTAAATTGGAGATTTTTTATTCGATTTGATTTTTTTTCTAACTTAATGAGTAAATATGATTTTTATTTGATTATTTTATTTAATTTAGTGTTGATAGGTTTGATTTATTGACAAATTGATAGATTATGATTATATATTTATGTTTAATAATTTGATTATTTACTATTAACTAATATTTATATTTTGATAAAATGATTTAATTGAGTTAAAATATTTTGATTATTCCTTTAAAAAAATATTTTGATTATTTGATTGTTTATAATAGTGTGTATTTTTTATTATTATATAAATTGATGAGAAGTTGGGACCAAGGAGTTGCTTGTTGGACTGGTCTATAGTCTGACCCATGCAGATCCGTCCCTGGATTGGCAGGAGGGGTGCCTGCCCAGGATCCACGAATTGGAGGGGTTCAAAAATGGTATTTAAAAAAAATTAATAATACATAAATTAAATCTTAGAAGATGCAATTACAATATAATTCATATGCCTAAACAGTTACAATATACAAATTTATGATTACATTTTCTTATAATAATTTTTCGTATGTTGATGCAGATGGTATTTTTTCAGAAATGAAAGTGTTGCAAATTTTTTGACCAAAATTATTGATATCAGCATTTGAAATTTTTGAGGTTTTCAAAGCAGCAGATTGTAATCCAAATATTTTTAAATGTGTTTCGAATCCTCTTAAGTATGTCAGTGACCGTTGTATCTACTGGAAAAAAAATTCGAAGTTAAAATTATTGAAAAATATTTGAGATCATCAATGTCTCAAGAATGATTAAATGGTTTAGCAATTTTATGTATTTAGAGAAATATATTAGAAAACATTGATGTAGATACTATTTTTAGTGATTTTACATCTAAAAATACTTGTTGATAATGTTTTGTATGAGCAACTAGATTTTTAATGTGAAATAAAATGTTTTTATTACATTCTTGTTAAGTGTAATAAAAAAACTATCATTTATAAGTAATTTTTCTTATTAATTAATAATGGTAAAATATTTTTAAAATTATTGAAAAATAAAAGAAAAATAAATAAAAACTTAAAAAAAAAGAGATTGAAGGGAGTCGAACATAGGACATCTCAAATAAAAGTAAACATCATTAATCATCTCATCTACCTTTAAACATTGAAATAATACTACATAGAGTCAATATAATTTTCTCCAAAATATTACCAGACACTATTACTAAAATTTTTTTTTTCCTGAATTCTCCGACCGCTTGCCGGGACTTGAGCCCCCTAACCCCCCTTGGTTCCGCCCCTGCCTGTAGTGCATTTGACTATTCTTTACTCCATATTTATTTTATACTGCAACGTGGCAAAAATGCGAATGAAAATCTTATATGATATCGAACTAGCATATAAAATTTTGTTTAAAGTAATCTATTGACTATTGAAATTTATTTATAAAAAAAGAAGAAAAGAATGATCAGTTGGGAATGTATACACCAAGGAGTAATAAACTCAGAAATTAATCTTACTTTTTAAACCAAATTAAGAGTGTTCATGTATTAATAGGGTATTTGTTTCAGTTTTTCGAAGGAGCGTTTATCGTTTCACTCCAAACTGCAGGAAACATAGCGTTTAGCGTTTCACTCCAAACTTGTGGTGAACCTCTTAGCCTAGTGGTTGAGAGCTTACCTATACCTTGGGAGGTCATGGATTCGAATCACATCCGGACATTCGGGTCTGGTGGAGATTTTTCTTTCTTCTTTAATGTAAGCACATTGTGCGCAAAATTTTTTTTTTTAAAAAAAAGTTTAGCGTTTCACTCCAAACTGCAGGAAATATAGCGTTTGGTTAGGTTTATATAGTCGCAGCGTTTAACATTTTCTCTGGAAACTACAACGTTCTGAAGCGTTTCACGAAAAACTCATATTTGGAGCTTTTCATATACAGTTGTTTGTAGTTATATGTGATTGATAAAATTATCCTTCTTATTTCTAAAATATGCTTATTCTTTAACATTATTTATAAATCTACACAATAATTACCGGAAAAATAAGGTTTTGTTGCATTCAATAAAATTTTTTATTTTTTTATATAGATTATTGTTATTAATTTGTGTAACACATTTTTTATTTTATAATAGGATAAGGTGCAAAAATACCCTTAACATTTATAACTAGGAGCAATTTTACCCTTAACGTCTAAAATGGTGCAATTATGCCCCTAATATTGGCAGCCAAAAGCAATTTTACCCCTAATATTGACAAGTTGGGTCAATTTGAGAAATAATTTATCAAACTATGTTTTGGGTCATGAATATTGCATCTACACTTCATATGTGCACCATTTTATCATTGTTAGTAACAGATCATAAATATATGATTAGACGTGAATTTTTTTTTATGAAAATAAAAAATATAGTTTTTTGTACAAGTTGGACAAAAATAATTCAAATATTTCACCGAATTTGTAAATATTAATTTTCAATTTTATTATTAAATCACAAGAAAATATGAAATCTCTTTTTAGAACTACTGATATGTGTCATTCGTGTAGAATAAAAAATAAAATATCTATGTTTTCTAATAATATCTGAATCGACATAACTTGCCAATGTTAGTGGTAAAATTGCTTTTAACTGTCCACGTTATGAGTAAAATTGCACCATTTAGACATTACGAGTAAAATTATTCCTAGTTGTAAACGTTATGGACGGTTTTTCACATTTTCCCTTTTATAATTTCATCGTTGATTAATTTAAAACATGTCCATTTTAAACATTTTAAATCCGAACAGCAACAGTTCAATATAATTTTACTAAACACTAGTAATTAAACAGCTAACAGCTTACAGCAACCGCAAACAGCTAACTGCAACCGCAACAGTTGAACCAAACAAGTGATAAGTCTAAAATTTACCATTCACTTTGATGTGAAGTGAGATTCCCACTTTATTTATTGTTGATCGGAAAAATTTGGTGTGGGGAACCAATTAAACATCAATGGCCTCATTGAAAACGATTTTCTTCTACTTATATAGATATATAGAAAGGATAATATATACTACTACACTTTTTATGGATATGTTTTCAATAATATATAATTCTAATTCTTTCCATATGCATACGTGTTTAAATAGTTGCGCCTAATTCCATCTAAAGAAAATCTTAATAGAAGACAGGGGGAGCGGGCTATCTGGGAACGGTTGGATAGAGTTGTGACTACGCAGATATGGACTGACCTTTTCCCGGCAACACGAGTTCACAATCTGACCCGTATGAATTCTGATCATAATCCTATTCTGATTTGCTGTGAGGACGGTAGGAATGAAACAGACAGGAGGCGGCGGATATTCCGATTCGAAGCTATGTGGACCCGAGATGAAACTTGTAGAAGAGTTGTGGACCAAGGATGGCGGACCACAGCGGAGGGACAGACGGTTCAGGGGAAAATAGCGTCGGTTACCCAGCAGCTTAAGCAATGGAGTGCTAGAACCTTTGGTAATGCTAGTAATGAAGTCCGAAAGCTAGTCAGCGAGCTGGAAGCAGTACAGAAGCAGGCTGATCCAATGTTGAAGACCCTTGAAGACAAGCTAACCGAGCGGATCAGTGAACTTCAGACTAGAGAAGAAATTAAATGGAAGCACCGGGCCCCAATGGCATGTCCCAGATATTCTATCAACAGTACTGGGGTATCATTTGCGATGACGTGGTTGAAATGGTGCTACAATGCTTGACTTCGGGCGCACTACTTGACCAATTCAATCATACTTTCGTTACTCTTATCCCAAAGGTACATAACCCAACAACAATGAAAGAATTAAGACCTATAGCACTGTGCAATGTCCTATATAAAATCATATCGAAGGTGCTTGCCAACAGAATGAAAAGGGTACTCCTAAGTGTTATATCGGATTCTCAGACCACCTTTGTCCCAGGGAGGCTAATCACAGACAACGCAATGCTGGCCTTTGAAGCTTTCCACAGTATGAAGACGAGGATAAAAGGAAATCGAGGTAACTTTGCTCTTAAGTTAGATATGAGCAAAGCTTATGACAGAATTGAATAGGGATTCTTTGAACAAATGCTGATTAAAATGGAATTTCCTACTCACTTTATCCAATTAGTCATGATGTGCGTATCGACGGTCTCAATGTCGTTCCTCGTGAATAGTCAGATTACTGGTTTTCTGAAGCCCGCCAGGGGAATTAGACTGGGGGAACCCATTTCCCCTATCTATTTGTGGTTTGTGCAGAAGCCCTATCGGCAAACTTAAGGAAAGCCGAAAGAATGAGACTGATACACGGGTTGAAGGTGTCTAGACTCAGTCCAAGCATATCCCACCTCCTATTTGCAGACGATTCGTTGATCTTTGGAAGAGCTACTTTGTCAGAAATAGAAAAACTCAAACTGATACTGGCAGATTATGAGCGTTCTTCAGGACAGAGCATTAACTTTGAGAAGTCTGAAGTTTTCTTTAGTGCAGGTGTACCACCAACTAGACGGGATACAATCACCACGACCATGACGGTCAGCGAGACGGGTGCGTTTCCTAGATATCTTGGAATTCCGACGCTAATCGGGCGTAGCAGGCAGGTTGTGTTCTCGTCTCTGATGGAGCGAATACACCGGCGAATCAAGGGTTGGGAGGAACGTAAATTATCTGCCGAAGGCAAAGAATTCTGATAAAACCCATCCTACAGGCAATCCCTATATATATGATGTCTTGCTTCTTGCTTCCCGATTCATTTTGCACTGAAATTCAAAGATTAATAAGCCGCTTTTGGTGGGGTGGCACTGATAACCAGAGACCTATTTATTGGAAGGCATGGGATGGTTTGTGTCGTGCTAAACATGATGGAGGTCTTAGGTTCAGATGGCTCCGCTCTTTTAATAAGGCTTTACTGGCAAAGCAGATGTGGAGATTGATGCATAATCCAACGTCTTTATGTGCACGGGTCCTTAAGGCGAAGTATTTCCCGGAGTCTGATATTCTAGAAGTGAACAGATGTAATTCACCCAACTACCTTTGGCGAAGCCTCTGGGAAGCTCGTCAGGCAATCAAAGACGGAATTATATGGCGAGTTGGGAATGGCTTTCGTATACGGGTCTGAGAAGATAAATGGGTGCCATCACTCAATGCGCGCAGACCCCTCATCTCACCGACTCCAACAAAACCGTACCTAGTGCAAGAGCTCACAAATAGCGCAGGTACTGATTGGGATTTTGATGTTCTTAACAACTGTTTTTTACCTTCCGATGCTGCAGAAATTGTCAAAATTCGGACCAGTAGTGCTCAACATGCTGATGGTTTCTACTGGAGCGGAACACATAATGGCCGATTCACGGTTAAGTCGTGCTATTTCCCATTGGAGCAACGTTGCTGTGCACATTTGGAACCGACTTCGTCGTTGAACGAAAAACAAGGCCTATGGAAGGAATTCTGGGCATTTGATCTGTCGCCAAAGATTAAGCACTTTTCATGGCGACTGATCAAGGGTGTACTGCCGTGCTATTCCGTGCTGCAACAAAAAGGAATTGCAATCACGTCCAACTGCTTATTGTGTGACGCTGAAGAAGAAACGTTGCGGCATATTTTTCTGCAGTGCCCTATCGCGACGCAGACATGGAGGGAGGCAAAATTGTAGCTGCGTTGGGACAAAGTTGCTGCTGGCAATTTTTAGGAATGGATGCATGAATGCTGGAAGAACTCGAATGGGGGAAGAGAAGGAACTAGGTGTTCTTATTCTGTGGTGGCTATGGTATAACCTTAACCGGAGGATACATGAGCAAAAATTCATGGACTCAGCAACGCTAGTACAAAAGGCGAGATACTTCCATCGGGATTGGAAACAACGCAAAACCGCGCTGACAGTGACGAACTCGAGCAATACGCCTCTTGATGCTTATAAGGTGTGGTGTCCGCATCTCGAAGGTATCACAAAGCTCAACTGTGACGCCGCATGGGAGGCTAATTGTTGAAACACCTTTCCACAAGATTTTGATTTGACAAAATTAATTAAGTGAAAATAAATATTCTACAACACACTAAGTTTAAATGCTTTGATTTATTGTCACTAATGTGTTTGTTCAATGTTGAGTTTATAATTTATCATAAGACATAAAGATCATAAGGCTCAAGCCCTATACGGAAGTCAAGGCCCAAGTCAAACAAGACCAAGATCACTCAGCCCGCGTATTCCCAAAACGTCGCCGTTGAAGTAATGAAACGCATGCTGAGTAAAGAAGGATCGAGAAGATCCACGTAGACAACTTCGGTATGAAGCTGCTGAGCTGTCTCGACAAAACGTACAAGACAGCCGCTGACCATAAGACAGCTTCCAGACAAAGTATTTCCTCTTTAAGTAAAGATCAGAAGACACAGCAAGCTGTCTGGTTGACGTTACCCAAAATGGAGGAACATACTGTCACACTGACCGAAGAACAGAAGACGCTGGAATCTGATTGGCTAAGAGAACTGCTGGCAGACTGAGTGAAAACGACCTGTAGCCGTTTCCCTCCAACGGTTATTTCGAAATTCGAAATAACCAGAAGCTCTCACAAGCTCTCTATAAATAGAGCATTCAGAATCCACATTCAATAGAGAACTTTGAGCAAAAGCCGTTACGCTGACCAAACGTATACAAAAGTTCTCCATCAAAAGCAAAGCAAATTCTTACACTACAAAGTCTATTCATTTGTGTAAAAGACTAGAGTGATTGTTTTTCAATCATCTAAGGTGTTCTAGCAATTGTTGTTTAGGACAAAATCTTTATCATTTCTAGAAGTAGAAAGGAGAAGCTGAGTACTCGGTTTTAGTACTTAGTGAATTAGAATAGAAGTGAGTAGAGGTATAGAGGAAGGTACTCTTATTATACTCAGCTTCTGATTTTGTAAAAGGTTTAAGGCTCTACCTTTAAAGAGCTCAGTAGAGGATTTGAAATCTCGGAAGTGTTCCGGGGACAGGACGTAGGCTTAGAAGAAGCCGAACCTGGATAAATCTGCTGAGTGAAGTATTTCTAAATCTCAACTCCTTATTTATATTGCTTGCTTAAAATAAACTAAAACTGACCAAGTAAGAGAGGTCAAGCTGAGTTGTGCGCTACCAACAAGTTGGTTCAGGAATAGACTCTAAGTGCTATTTCCTGACCTAAGCAACGAAGCTGTCCTAGTCACCAGTTGACTAAGCCAGTGTCTTGCTGAGTGTTAAGAGCCGCTGTTATATAAACTTTTCTTAAAGAAAAGAAATCTGCCCAAATTATTTTTAAAAAGGTAAAATAGTTCCTAACCCCCCCTTGGAACTATATTTGCAACCTTACAAGGGACCAACAAGTGGTATCAGAGCTTAATAGCTCATTACTAAAGGTCTAACAACCTTGAGTTGATCCATACCATGGGTGAAAACAGCACTCGGTTTCTCCCTGGAAACCAGACAACTCAGATATTACCTGAGGGGCTGTCCATTACCAGGCCTCCCCTATTCTTTGGGTCAAACTATACCTTTTGGAAGAATAGGATGAAGAACTTCATTCAAGCTACAAACATGAGTGCCTGGCTATCTATAGTCCAAGGCCCGTTTGTACCTGTGAAAGTTGTTGCTGGCCAGTTAGTTGTTAAAGCTGAGGTTGAATGGACAGAGGATGATCTCAAGAAGCTACAAAACCATGCTTTGGCTATAAATATGCTTCACTGTGCGCTGGATGCTGCAGAATACAACAAAATATCAGGTTGTGAATCCGCACAGGAGATCTGGAAGAAGCTGGAGGTGACCTACGAAGGAACCAACAAGGTGAAGGAGTCCAAGGTCAACCAGCAAATGGGATTGTATGAGCTGTTCGAAATGAACAATGATGAGGGGATCTCTGAGATGAATGCAAGATTCACCAACATCATAAATGAGCTCAAAAGACTTGGAAAAATCTTCACTGAGGAAGAACAAGTCAAGAAGATACTCAGAAGTCTTCCTAAGGACTGGCAAGCCAAGAAGACAGCCGTTGAAGAAGCTCAGGATTTAACCACCTATAAATATGATGAACTCATCGGCTCACTGCTGACCCATGAGATATCCATGAAGAATTTCGAGGTGAAGGAAAAATCCGAAGACAAGAAGCAAAAATCACTTGTCATGAAAGCCGACTCAACTGATGATGGCTCAACTGACGATGAGGAGATGGCAATGTTCACGAGGAAAATGAAGAGGCTGTTCAAAAAAAATGACAAATACTCCAAAAAGCCTTATAGAAAATTTGACAAATATAAGGCTGACTCAAGTGACAGCAAATTCAAGAAGGACAACTCGAAGCCCATTACATGCTTTGAGTGCGATCAAACCGGACACATCAAGTCAAGCTGCCCAACTCTGAGGAAAGACAAAAAGAAGGCAATGGTGGCGACATGGAGTGACAGCGATGATTCTTCATCAACTGAAGCTGAGGCCACAGAGTCAGCAAAGATATGTTTCATGGCTGACGAACTTGCTGAGCCATGCATTTCCGAGCATGCTGACCAATCTGATGAGACAGATAATGAAGAGCAATCAAATGAGGTAATCTCACTCTCTCAACTCAGAAATGAAATGGCTAATGCCCTGAGTGATCTTTATACACTTGTCAAAAAGTGTAACAAAAAGATTAAAACACTCAGCCGGCGTTGTGATGAGGTGGAAGAGGTCAAACTAAGTGACCTCAGATACCTTCTTCAAGACAACTCAGTTTTGCATGAAAATATGAAAACCATTCATGAGTCTGTCGTTGAAGTCCAGTCAGTTTCCAAGAAACTGAGGAAGGATGTCACAACCATTCAGAACCAACTAAAGGTTCCAAACAAAAACAATTTTCCTCTGAGAACTCAGTATCAAGGTACTCAGTACCAAGGTACTCAGCAGAGACGAAATCCCCAGCGAAGAGTCTAGTGTGACTTTTGTGGGAAGTTAGGACACACCACTAAGGTGTGCTGGCACGCTCAGCACTGGGGTGCTGACAAGTCAGTAAAGAGTCCTAAACAGAAAGTCAGTTGTGACTTCTGTGGAAAAAGTGGCCATACTGTTAATATATGCCGCCACAAAATAAAATATGATGCTTTACCTGTTGAACCTAACAAGTCAGGACCCAAAAAGAATTGGGTACCTAAAGGAAACTGATCACAATGCAGGTAAGCCTGAGATGTGCCGAGAAGTAAAAAATGTGGTATATTGACAGCGCATGCTCAAGGCATATGACGGGTGATGAAACTCAATTCATCACGTTTGAACGTAAACGAGGAGGAAGCGTAAGTTTTGGAGACAACAAAAAGGGTAAGATAGTAGGATCAGGCACCGTTGGAGGTAATCCCACTATTGAATCTGTCTCCCTAGTCAGCGGACTCAAATATAACTTACTCAGCGTAGCTTAGCTATGTGATAATGGGAGAAAAGTTATATTTGACGATACTGGATGTAAAATATATGAGGGAAAAACAAATGCGTTAATCTTAACTGCCCCTCGGATAGACAATGTCTTCATGCTAAACCTAGAAAAGAAGTTTTCAAAAACTGTATGCTTAGTCACAAAGGAAGAAAATTCCTGGCTATGGCACATGAGACTTGGTCATGTAAGCATGGACCTCCTGGCCAAATTAGCAAGAAAGCAATTGGTTGAGGGACTGCCTGAACTTAAATTTCAAAAAGATCAATTATGCCATGCCTGCCAAGCTGGAAAACAAACCAATCAATCTTTTCAAAGTAAAAACATTGTCTCAACTAAGCGTCCGTTAGAAATGCTACACTTGGATCTCTTTGGTCCAGTCCAGCCGCTGAGTCTGGGTGGAAGAAGGTTTTCCTTGGTTATTGTAGATGATTTCTCTCGGTACACATGGGTTATCCTGCTGACCAGTAAGGATGAGACCTTTGAGACATTTTCAAACTTGGTTAGAAAAATTGAAAATGAGAAAGACCTAAAATTAGCTCATATCCGTAGTGATAACGGTGGAGAATTCAAGAACCAAAAGTTTGTTGAATTCTGTGAAGCCAGCGGCATTGACCACAATTTCTCTGCTCCTAGAACGCCTCAGCAAAATGGGGTTGTTGAAAGGAAGAACAGAACTCTGGTTGAGATTGCCAGGACAATGCTGGATGAGCATAGGCTTCCAAAGTATTTTTGGGGAGAAGCTGTCAACACAGCATGCTATATTCTGAATAGGGCTCTAGTTAGACCTATACTTAAGAAAACCCCATATGAACTTTGGAAAGGACGAAAGCCCAACATTGGATACTTTCGTGCCTTTGGCTGTAGGTGTTTTATTTTAAATACCAAAGATAGCTTAGCCAAATTTGATTCAAAAGCTGATGAGGCTATCTTTCTAGGCTACTCAACAAATAGCAAAGCATACAGAGTTTTTAATAAGAGAACTCAAGTATTAGAAGAATCTATACATGTGCAATTCGATGAAACTGACCCTGCAGAAAGATACCAGCCGCTAACAGAAGATGAACCAAACTCAGCACCTGCTGATCAAGAACCAGCTACTGAGTCCTTCACAAAACGGCTGACCAAGAGTAAGAGTGAACCTAAAATTACTTTCACTGACCCATCTACTTCTGCAGAGAATGTTGAAACACAGATAGAACAAGACATAAATCTACCAAAGGAGATAAGAGTCCCAAGAGGGCATTCAGAAAATGCAATTCTTGACTCAGCTGGAAATACGCTGATGACAAGAAATCAACTAAGGAAGTATCTCGGCAATGTAGCTTTTGTCTCAGTACTGGAGCCGAAGAACTTTGCCGAAGCTGAGGATGACGAATTCTGGATGAATGCCATGCAAGAGGAACTCAATCAGTTCAGGAGGAATAATGTATGGGAGCTAGTGCCACATCCTAGGAGCCAAAAGACCATTGGAACGAGATGGGTCTTCAGGAACAAGCTAGATGAGCAAGGAAACGTAGTCAGAAATAAGGCAAGACTTGTAGCTCAGGGCTACAGTCATCAAGAAGATTAAGCAAGGAAAGAATGGCATATTCATCAGTCAAGCTAAATATGCCAAGGAGATATTGAAGAAATATGAACTAGAACATTGTAAGCCAATATCCACTCCTATGGGCACTGACACTGTCCTTTGTGCTGATGAAAATGGTAAGTCAGTAGACAGCAAGTTATACCGAGGTATGATTGGCTCTTTACTTTACTTAACAGCAAGTAGACCGGACATTCAGTTCTCAGTATGTTATTGTGCTAGATATCAAGCTAACCCTAAGGAATCCCATTACATAGCTGTAAAAAGGATCCTTAGATATTTGCAAAGCTCAGTAAATGCAGGTTTGTGGTATCCAAATACTCATGACTTCACACTCATTGGATACACTGACGCTAACTATGGACGAGACAAGCTGGAAAGAAAAAGCACCTCTGGAGGATGCCATTTCCTAGGAAGCTGTCTTGTATCCTGGTTCAGCAAGAAGCAGGCGTCAGTAGCCCTGTCCACAACTGAAGCTGAGTACATTACTGCTGGAAGCTGTGTTGCTCAAGTCCTTTGGATTAAGCAACAGCTTGAAGATTATGGTGTTCAAACAAAGACAATTGAAGTCAAATGCGACAACAAAAGTGCAATTGACCTCTCAAAGAACCCAATCCAGCACAGCAAGATGAAGCATGTCAGCATAAGACATCACTTCATCAGAGATCATGTACTCAAGAAAGAAATTAAGCTGACTTATGTGCCAACAGATGAGCAGCTTGCTGATATCTTTACAAAGCCTCTAGCACGAGAGCAATTTAGCATACTGAGAGAAGCAATCGGTATGTTTAATCCTCTTCAGTAAACTTCTGCGCTAAATGAATATTGAATGCTGAGTGAATTACATGCTGAATGATTTATTGTTTGCTGAGTATGTCATTGAAACTGACTGAATATACAATACTGAGTAATCTTGCACACTGAGAAAATTAGTATTAGAACTTGAACTTAAAAAAAAAAACATCCTTGAAGAACGCACTGACCACTCAGAATATCAAACGCTTGACATTCTAAATACTGAGTGATTAATCCGTTAGCATAATTTTCCAAGCACACGTATAACCTAGGATGACGTATTCGCCGTAATGTGTCATAAATGTCAGGATCGTTGTCGATACATGATCCCAAGGCAAAACTGACACATGGATTTGGTTAAGATCCACACCGTTCAACTCGTCTATAAATTATGGGGATTTCCCCATCTTTTACTCCTTACGCTTAACAAATCCTTAAGGCTAAGAAATTACTCTCTCAAATACCTCTATTTCTCTCCATCTTAGAAGAATGACTGAGCCATCTCTCAACGTCTCCGGTGCCGGACAAAATAAGTCCAGCCCCGATGAACCCCCACGAAACCCTTCCACCTCCAGCAAGGGTAAAACTGATCAAAATCCTGAAAAAGAGAAAGCTGTGAAGGTACGGACCTACTCCAAAGTTTTCGAAAGTATCCACGATTGGAAAGTTGAGCCCTCCAGATGGGTTTCTGAGCACTTCGTCCAACATGAACAACCGTTTGCCGAATGGATTGCAAAGAACGAATGGACTGGGTTGTTCTCTGTCAGAGATGAAACGTATCCTGACCTGGTAAGGGAGTTTTACCACAATCTCATGGTTGCCAGTGATTCCCCTGACTATCTAAGTACTAAAGTAAAAGGAAAGACGATCTTCATCAACCCTCTATACATAGGCAATCTCCTCCAGCTTAAAACTGAGGGAGTAAGGCTGAGGAAGTCTGGAGATTAGGACAAGACCAACTACGTCCATGCCTTCTGCAAACCTGAGGGTCACTCAGGCGAGATCTCAACATCCTCAATGGGACAGCACCAAAAGATGGCTCACCACCTGCTGAGCCACTTCATTTACCCTAAGATAAACAGCACGACCTCCGCAATGAACTTTGAACAGTGCTTCATATGGCACATGTTGACGTACACCCCCATCAACATGCCAGTCTTCCTAGTTGCTGGGTTCCTACGCAGCACTGGTACAATGAGGTTGGGATCCATCATTACCAAAATCCTCATCGACCACAAGATTGACCTCGAAGGTGAGGAATCTTTCAGAGGAACCGAGATCACAGCTGCCTCGCTGCGGGCACTGAAATATGGTCAGCCCTTGAAGAAAGGAAAAGCTGCTGCTGCTGCTGACCAAGCTAATCAGACTGAGGAAACTTTAGCCGAGCCTAAGAAAGGGCGAAGAACTAAGGCCCCAACTTCTCGCAAGAGAAAATCCGCTGAGCCACCTAATGCTGTGTCTCCAGCAAAAAGGCAGAGGTCAGCTGGAAAGTCAGCTGAGAAGAGAAGCAGGCAAGATGAGCCTGCACCTGAGGATACAACTGATCCTCCTCAGAAGAAGAAAAAGACTTCTGTCCTCTCACCCATCCGAGCTCTCCCACTTGACTTTGTTGTCACTGCGGACTCACACTTTGCTCGACATCATGCTGAAGAAACTGAGCAACAAGATGATGTGGTAGACCTGGACGAACACTTCGTCGCTCAATTCGAGGAAGAGCTTGAACACGATGATACTGCGGATGACAGGAATGCACAGGAGCAAGCGAAGGACGCTGACTCTGAAAGGACAGCCAGTGAAAATAATCAAGCTGACCAAGCTACTACTGTGTCAGCTGATGAAACTGAACAACATCAAGAACAAACTGACCAGCCAACTGTTGATCAGAACACACAAGGTTCTCCATCTCAGGCTGCTGTCAATCAGGCTGACCTTCCTCCTGTACGACTGCCAAGAAGAAGAAGACTTGTAAAGGTAACCAATTTAGATCAACCAGTCTGTGCACCCGTACATGACCCTTCAAAGGTAAGAATTACCTTCTTTAGGAAGCCAATTTCTTCTGCACCTACTTCTCAGCCTTCCCAGGCCTTAGAAAAACAAGCCTCTGTTTCTACACAGGAACATGCCGAACAATCTAACACTGTAAATCCAACAATCCAAACCGAGCAAACTCAAGAAGAAAACTTAGCACCCGTGAGCTCTGAACCTATACAACCTGACCAATCCACTGAGGCTAACCCTGCTCACCAAATATCTGGGCAACAAATACCTGAGCAGAACCCAACCATAACTCCAGTCCCTGACCCAATAATCTCTTCTTTACCTGGTCAAACTGATCTCTCTCAGGCCACAACAACTGTCACTGAGTCCAGTCAAAGAATCATTGACTCAGTGCAGGCCCTGATTCGAGACATTCAACACTCCACTCCTCCCAACGAAGATAAGGAACTTAAAGATCTGCTAAGTCTTCTCCTATCTTCGTAAGCACAGTATGCTAAGCAGGATTCGCTAGCTAAACTGGCTGAGATCCAGCTGACCACCGTTCAATGCCTCACTACTCTATCTACCCAGATCCAGAACCTGTCAGCTGTGAATCCTAATCTCGCCACTTCTTCTGAGTTAAAGATGTTGTTTGCTCAGCTTCACACCGAACAGAACAAGACAAATGCTCAGCTTGCAAACACATCTCAATGCTCAATGGAGCAGCTAAGTGAAGCAGTTCGTCTTCTAAACCTTCACAAAGAGGAAATGGACACCGATCAACTCAAACAGGATGAAATACTGACTACTTCCTAGAAAATCTTTGACCATGTCAGACATACGAATATTCAGCGCGAGCACTACGACACTTCACTTCTAAAAACCTTCCATAACTCTTTTGCTGCGCTAACAGATACAATTACATGGCTGGGAAAAGGACAAGCCTACGTACTCAGTATGCTCAGTGCTGCTGACATTCATATCAGCCCTGAGGTCCTCAGCAACGGTGATCCTATTTTTGATGGGTTAGACGAAAGCGCGGATCGTTTGAAGGTCTTCTCTGCTGAGCTCTCCAGAGCTGTTCTTTTAGATTCCTTCAAGTTGCCTTCACCTGGTGTTGGCAAAACGGGGGAGAAGAAAGATCAGCGAAGAACTCATGCTGAAGGCAGTCAGCAAAAGAAGAAGAAGAAATAGATAGCTCACTAGAACTTAGTCTGTACTTAGTCTTATCTTCTTCCTCTAGTAACATATATTATGTATGCCGACTGTCTATGCTTATTTAATACAATACTTGCATTCGTATTTAACTTTTGATTATTCATCCTTTAAACGCTAAGTATTATATGAATGCATGCTGCATATAAATGTGTGAACTTGTCAAATATAAACCATTGAACAAATAAATTACTCAGCGCTCTGTCACTATACATTACTTCCGCTGAATACTGAGTAAAATAGAATATGACCCATAAGCTGACCTATACCGGAAAACTGATCTTAGACTTATTCAGTTAAACCTTAGAATGTTTAGAATAAAACTAAGTCAGTAGTTCTGCCCTTACGGGGGAGTTCACTTAATTAAAAAGGTCAACTATCATGGGGGAGCTCATACTGAGTTCCTTGCTGATTAGTTTTGCCAACATCAAAATGGGGGAGTTTGTTGAAACACCTTTCCACAAGATTTTGATTTGACAAAATTAATTAAGTGAAAATAAATATTCTACAACACACTAAGTTTAAATGCTTTGATTTATTGTCACTAATGTGTTTGTTCAATGTTGAGTTTATAATTTATCATAAGACATAAAGATCATAAGGCTCAAGCCCTATACGGAAGTCAAGGCCCAAGTCAAACAAGACCAAGATCACTCAGCCCGCGTATTCCCAAAACGTCGCCGTTGAAGTAATGAAACGCATGCTGAGTAAAGAAGGATCGAGAAGATCCACGTAGACAACTTCGGTATGAAGCTGCTGAGCTGTCTCGACAAAACGTACAAGACAGCCGCTGACCATAAGACAGCTTCCAGACAAAGTATTTCATCTTTAAGTAAAGATCAGAAGACACAGCAAGCTGTCTGGTTGACGTTACCCAAAATGGAGGAACATACTGTCACACTGACCGAAGAACAGAAGACGCTGGAATCTGATTGGCTAAGAGAACTGCTGGCAGACTGAGTGAAAACGACCTGTAGCCGTTTCCCTCCAACGGTTATTTCGAAATTCGAAATAACCAGAAGCTCTCACAAGCTCTCTATAAATAGAGCATTCAGAATCCACATTCAACAGAGAACTTTGAGCAAAAGCCGTTACGCTGACCAAACGTATACAAAAGTTCTCCATCAAAAGCAAAGCAAATTCTTACACTACAAAGTCTATTCATTTGTGTAAAAGTCTAGAGCGATTGTTTTTCAATCATCTAAGGTGTTCTAGCAATTGTTGTTTAGGACAAAATCTTTATCATTTCTAGAAGTAGAAAGGAGAAGCTGAGTACTCGGTTTTAGTACTTAGTGAATTAGAATAGAAGTGAGTAGAGGTATAGAGGAAGGTACTCTTGTTATACTCAGCTTCTGATTTTGTAAAAGGTTTGAGGCTCTACCTTTAAAGAGCTCAGTAGAGGATTTGAAATCTCGGAAGTGTTCCGGGGACAGGACGTAGGCTTAGAAGAAGCCGAACCTGGATAAATCTGCTGAGTGAAGTATTTCTAAACCTTAACTCCTTATTTATATTGCTTGCTTAAAATAAACTAAAACTGACCAAGTAAGAGAGGTCAAGCTGAGTTGTGCGCTACCAACAAGTTGGTTCAGGAATAGACTCTAAGTGCTATTTCCTGACCTAAGCAACGAAGCTGTCCTAGTCACCAGTTGACTAAGCCAGTGTCTTGCTGAGTGTTAAGAGCCGCTGTTATATAAACTTTTCTTAAAGAAAAGAAATCTGCCCAAATTATTTTTAAAAAGGTAAAATAGTTCCTAACCCCCCCTTGGAACTATATTTGCAACCTTACAAGGGACCAACACTAATGACCACTCCGCAAGTGTCGGGGTAATTGCGAGAGACTCACAGGCGCATGTAATCCTCTCCGTTGGAATCCCTCTAATACAATGCCTATCTGTTGAAGCAGCAGAGCTCCATGCAATACACGAAGCCCTCAAAGCCGCCCGGAACAGCAACCTCGAGAATATATGCGTGGAATCAGACTCAAAAATCGTGATTGACGCATTAACGAGAGGGCCTATTCCGATATCATCACTTTATTATTTGTATTTGGATGTGCAGACTAGTGCCAGAGAATTTATTACATGTACTTTCCAATTCATTAGACAGGAGGGGAATAAGGTTGCACACTCACTGGCTAAATGGGCCAGAGATCTCGGGATACCAATAATATTACACGGAGATAGTTCGGATATTGTTTGGCCTTTGTTATGTAATGATGCATTACTCATTTAATAGATGAACTTTTCCTTAAAAAAATCTTAATATATAAAAAAAACCGTAAATAGCTATTGAATCATAATGATGACCTTTAAAATTTAATATATTTTTTTAATTAAACAAATGTATTTGCAAATGTATTTTAAGCAAGGATGATAACTTTTTACATGATAATGCAAATTTACAAAAATAACCTGATTGACACGACATAATTTATATAATTATTCACAATTTATATAATAATTATTATTCATGTATTTATATCATATGATATATATAAATAACATGATTTTGATATTATAACTCCAATTTTAGGATGTTTTTGTTAGAGACAAACATATGGATCAATTAAGTTGAGCTCAGGTGCATTGTATGTTCTAATAGCTTTAACAGAAGTAAAAAAAAAAAAAAACATAATCCAGTTTGAACATAAGCATGGAATTCTTTAATAACAGAAACTTGAGACTTAGCATTAATAAAGAAAAGCCAAATATAACAACCGTAATCATCTATCTTAAAATCACCATAACTAAATGCTCTTCTATATTTATTAGTTTCGGATTTAACTAATTTAGTAAAGAACACATTAGATTCGATAAGAGACTGATTATCGACACTAACATTGAGTTGCCCCTCTTATTGCACAAATATAAAGAAAATCTGATCTAGAGAAGGCAAAAGATCTATCAATAATATCTGAGACTTAATTACAACAAATTAAAATTGAAAAATTAATCATATAATCCTGTTTTTGTTAAATCTCTTTCCTAGTTAAACACAAAAAACGCAACTGACATTAAGTTCGAAGAAGATCTCAATCTATAATGAAGAAATGAACTGACACACGTAAATCAGAACGTGTAGTGCACTTAGAGTGAGAAATTGATATGAAACTAGATAATTCTTCTCATAATGTTATGAGATCTGTATAATAATATATCATATTTGAATTTTGTTGTGTAAATTGAGAAATTCCATCTAAGAGTCGTGAAATCTTCATTGCCTCTCCTTGAGAAAACATTATCTTCAAACTTAACCATATCTCTGTTGTTGTATCAAGGCATCAAATGCCCTATATAATATTAGATAAAACAGTTTTAGCGAGCCATGAAACGACTATGGTGTTACGTCGAACCTAAACTGAATGCATGGAATCACGTTCTACGGATATATGTAATTCACTAGCAACAAAAACATACTTATTATTAGCTTGCAGATCCATTTCCACGAAACGACTACATGGATGGTAATTCAAGTTGGTTAAAATTGAAGGTATTAATTACAATTGGGATTGATATGTTATAATCTTATTATATTATTTATAGATTTCATGTAATTAGAGAATGACACAAACATATTAAAAATGATAATTATATCAATAGACAGTAATAGCCGAATTGTTTCTGTAAATCGTATTATTGCGTTAAATATTACTAATGTTAATGAATGATGAACCTTGTGACAATCTCAAATTCACTCCATTGAAATTGATGAGTAGTTGAGTTGGTTTTATTGACCCACCACTTGATTGGTTATGAAAAGAAAAGGCACGAGTTGAGTTGAGTTGGGTGTCTTTCATAATTCATAATTTTAACTTTAGACAAACATGTGATGCATTTAATCATCTCCATCTCTACCCACAATACTTCTTTTACCTCATAATATAAAAAAATTCAATTAAATTTTATCAAAATTAAAAGACACGTGCTTCACACTAGAAAGTCTAAAATGATAATTTTTTTTTGAAAACATTAAGAAACATCTCACATTGTAGAAACCATGTGTGACTCAAATTCTGTGCACATGGACCTTGGTCCAGCCCATAGATTGTGACTAGGACAATGGGTCAAGGTGTGGGCCTATTTCCTTAACTCAACGGTCCATCGAAAAGGTAATGACATGTACTACTCAAAATACCAAATGAAAAAAAAATTATTGATTTCAAATAAATACATCATGAATGAATAAATGTAAAAAGGAAACACTCAGTGATAAATAAAGGGTCAAATACATGAATATCATAATTAAGTACAAAATTACAACTAAGTCATATCACCAAACTTAATTCTTAATATGTCATTATTCTCTATATATTATGATTTTAACCCATAATTTAAAGATTCTAGACTTCAATTCATAAATCATAAACCTAGAAAATATATTATAGACTTTTAATTTATAAATTTTAATCCTTAAAATATATTAAAAGTACTGATTTTACTAGTTTGACATAATCCAAAATTATAATTTGATATAGTTGTAAATAGTTTTTCAAAGATGAATTTCTGTGTAATTTTCCCATAAATTAAATTGAAAATGACTATCGTAAGAATGTCTCTTTATTGAGGAATTTTTCTATGTAAGATAGTTTCTTTTGTTTTTCTCTTTTTAGTTTCAGACGTCATGAGTACTCTAAGTTGGAACTGTCGGGACATGGATAATCTCCAGACAGTTCGGATGTTAGCGGATCTTATTTCCTGTTATACAACCCATTTTTTTTATGGATGTTAAATGTAATAGAAATAAAGTTGAAGCAATAAAATGCAAACTTGTTTATGGTGTGCTTATATATATATATATATATATATATATATATTAATCCAGTTAATTGTAGGGGTGGGCTTACTCTACAACAACAACAACAACAACAACAAAGCCTTAGTCCCGAAATGATTCGAGGTCGGCTAACATGAACCATCATATAAAACCGTGAAATCAAGTCGTGTCAGCAACACAAATTCGCTCCCTCCACTCCGTCCTATCCACTACCATATTTTTCTCAATTCCCAGTAAACTCATATCACTCTCGATCGCCCTCCTCCAAGTTTGCTTAGGTCTTCCTCTACCCCTCACCACTACATCCCTTTGCCACTCTTCGGTTCTCCTAACCGGCGCATCAAGCGCTCTACGTCTCACATGGCCAAACCACCTTAGTCGGGTTAATCTCATTTTATTCTCAATAGATGTGACTCCTACTTTTGTCCTAATTATTTCGTTACTCACCCGATCCTTTCTCGTATGACCACACATCCATCTCAACATACGCATCTCCGCCACCGACATCTTATGGATGTGGCAGTGTTTCACTGCCCAACACTCCGTACCATATACCAATGTTGGTCTAATTGCCGTCCGGTAGAATTTCCCCTTCAATCTATTAGGCATGTCGGGGTCACAAAGGAAACCCGTAACACTCTTCCACTTCGACCAACCAGCTTTAATCCTATGAGCAACATCTCCATCTACTTCTCCATCCGTTTGGATAATAGATCCTAAATACCGGAAATAATCCGAGGCCTGAACAACTCTCCCATCTAGGGTGATTGTCCCTGCCTCCCTACTCCTATGGCCGCTAAACTTACACTCCAAATATTCCGTCTTACTTCGGCTCAACTTAAAGCCTCTAGATTCTAGAGTTTGTCTCCATAGTTCCAACTCATGTGGAAAAATAATTGTACAACTCATCTTTTTTGAGCTATGATAAGTCATTAATTTACGTATTTATGCATGCATATTGATGTTTATATTAATACATTTAGTTTTAGATTTCACTTGTTTGTTCATGATTTATACAGAGATAGGTTTGAAATATAAAAGCTTAATATGAAGGAATATCAGCAAGGAACAGACCAAAGACAGAAGAAAAGAGCCAAATTAGGGCAAAATCATATGTCCCGTTCGTTACATACATGTCCCGTTCGTGACATGCCTTACACACTGGCATTAACAGAAAGCCATCTATTGCGATCGTGACCTATATCGCGATCGCGACAGACAACTTCGCCAACTTTGCATGGCAAAGCAAAGTCACGAACGTGACACTCCTGTCTCGTTCGTGACCGACGTCTTCACTGCAAAAAGACATGATTCTTCAATACAAATGCATCTCTTTCAACCTGAATCATCCTTTTTCTTCACCACGGACTGTGACTCTCCATAACAACATTTGAAGAGTTATCATCTTGAAAAGACGTAATCCTTCATCCACTATAAGAAGGATACTCATCTCTCCATTCAAGATAGACAATATCGAATACAATACAACAAGCAAGAAGATAAAAATACAGATTGATACTCTACAGAGATAAACTGGAGATATCAAGATTCTATAGTTTCTAAGCTTTTACTTCCAGCATTGAAGGAAGCAAGATCTCGAGATACACTTCCTCGAGATACAAGATATAAGATACAAAAGAAGAAGACGCCCAGAGGCCTGACAACCTTACAGAGACAGTAAAAGGATTCACAACCCCTATACTCTCATCTGTTACAGTCTTTATTCTTTGTATTTTTTACTGTTGACATATCATTAACTCTGTCAAACACTTGTTTATCAAGATCACAATTCAATCCAATGTAAATTATTCTATGTTCATCATCAGATTCTATTACTGCTTTTATGAATATTCTAGGGAAATCCATTTAAGCAAGACATAAGAATAGTTATCATTTTATGAAGTTAGAAGAGATTTAGTTTATAAAAGGATAATTGCATCACATAATTCTCTTGCTTCGTTTTTAATTCTTAATTCTAATTCACTAAGATAGGTCGAGGAATTAGGATTATCTATCTAAAACCATCTAAGTTATTTAATCCTGGATTGAGAGATTGGATTAAATACTCCTATCTGATACAACTGCAGCAAGTTTGAAAAGTGTTTTCAGGTTTAAACTTATAAAAATCTGTATGTATCCCGAGCTATGCACGGAATAGAAACTTAGGAAATATAATTTAAGTATTATTATCATTCTTTTAAATAAAACTCTTTACAAATCTAATTATTTATTCTCTATAACCAAGAGAAAACGAATTTATAAATTTAATCATTTATAGTAGTTAATCAGCGCTCTTTGTGGGAACGATATCTTATTATTACTACAAGCGGAACCGTGCACTTGCGGAATTCGCCTAACAAGTTTTTGGCGCCGTTACCGGGGAACGCCAAAGAGATTAACCTATATAAATTTTATTTATTTATTCCGAATTTCGGTTTATAGACTTATATGAAATTCTTTCTGATTAGCAGGTACAAAGATTAAAAGTTTATGCGTCAGACACAAAGTGCCAAGCAGACACTAGAACCTTATCAACCTGAGATTGAAAATAATTTAAAGAAAAAGAAAAGAGCAGGGAAAAATAAGAATAAAAATAAAGCAAAGATGGCAGTACCATAAAGATTAATTGACTACGCCGCACCAACACTCAATGGAGTACAAGATGGGGTAGTATGTCCACCAATCGTTGCAGAATAAATTGAGATCAAACCATCTTTACTTCAAATGTTACAAAACAACATCTAATATTATGGACTACCTAAAATTGACAGTGTCAACCTAAAAGGAGGACCATAGTCCCTTTTTAGCAGCATAAAGGAAAAAAAAAAGACCAAAGGCACTCATTTGTAAATCGGTAAAACTACAGAGTTATATTTGAAATTTGCTCAATAAAAAATACAATCCAAATTAATAAAAACAATCTAAATAACTAAATAAACATAAATAAAACTTATATTGAATAAGGCAAAATTTTATTCTTTCGGCAATAATGTTATGGAAATATAAATAATATTAAAAAATAAAAATATTTGAAAATTAGAAGGATAAATTGTCCATATCAAATATATACAAATAACTTTTCATAAAAAGCTTATATTTGTAGCTTTTCATGAAAAGCTCCAAAACGTTGCAGTTTCCATAAAAAATACCAAATGTCGTTGTTGTATAAATCTAACCAAATGCTATATTTTTAGGGATAAGGTACCAAAATAGGCGGGTTAAATGCACCATTGGTCACTGAACTTACATGATTATCTCAAAATGGTCACTTAACTTCAATTTGTCTCAATAAAATCACTCAACTTTGGGTTTTGTCTCAATTAAGTTACTATAACGATTTTAATGATTAAAAATCATCGGAATGACGACATAAGTGATACGTCAATATGAGACAACTTATATTTCTAACCGAAATGACACATGACATCCACATGTGCGCCACATGACTACCATGTGTCGATTATTTTTATGGAAAAAAATAAAATTTAGTTTTTTTCATAAAAATACCCGACATGCAGCTGTCATATTTTGTTCCGATCAGAGATTTGAGTTAACTCATGTTGACATGTCATTATTTCGATGCGTTTTAACCACTAAAATCGACGGAGTGACCTAATTGAGACAAAACTCAAAGTTGAGTGATTTTATTGAGACAAATTGAAGTCGAGTGCCCATTTTGAGACAACCATATAAGTTCAATGACCAATGGTGCATTTCACCCCAAAATAGGCATATGGTTTTTTGGGAAGTATCAATTTAGGCTTAACGTATAAAATAACACCAATATAGGTTTAACGTTTAAAAAAGAGTACCAATTTAGGTCTTGATAGCGGAACGAGATACATCATTGATATTACTCCGTTAAGTTTTATCAATTGTATGTGGAGGGAGAAATCCGAACTTAACGTAGTAATAGGAATGACGTGTCCAATCCGTTATCGAGGCCTAAATTGATACATTTTTTTAAACGTTAAACCTATATTTGTGCTATTTTGTACGTGAAGCCTAAATTGATACTTCCCCAAAAACCATAGGCCTATTTTGGTACTTTATCCCTATTTTTTATGATTTGGACTGAAACGCTAAATGCTCAACAACCACCCCTTAATATGAGTCAAGTCTTTTAATTAATAGGATCTTGATAAATTGAGTATTTTCTTTTTCTTATATCTAAGATCACACATGACATTTCTATTCAAATGAATTCCGATAAAACATGAGAGATGTCCACGGTACAATGTAAACATTCTGATGTTTAAGTTGTATCACTTCTAAGAATAGTGAAAAAATAACGAAAGATATGGTTTTGAATACACCTAAAAGATTCCCTTATAACCTTCATTTATAGGTTGTTGCGACTTCTATAAAAGTTTAGGTTGTCACCTTCTTACTGGGGCTCACATTGTTCTAATAAAAACCCTTTATATGTATCACATTTTCTCCATTACGGTCACGTTAACATCCTCTAGATACATGTCCATAAGCTATCAATACGACTTTTGTCCGAATATCAAGCCCCCGAGCCCCGGGCATTGGGGATTTGAAACAGTCCCGTATTAAGTTTCAGCCAGATGTCTAACATCTAGATCAGGAACATTCTAGTAGCCACAAGCCCTATGTAAATATTCTTAGGACATCTATCCAACTAAATCTTGATTGACTAATTCGAAGATGTTATGAGATCTCAAAGTATATGAACAATTTTCAGATATTCTTCATTCTTCTTCTCCTGATTTTATTTAATTATTTTTAAAAAAGTGATTTGGAGGATGCTTCATACCTACCTAACAAGGAAATAGTTTGGTTAATCATTTTAGGATAAAGAAATAGAGGAATGCAAAATCCCCAAATTATATTTGATGGAGGAATGCCACTACGTGTTACCCCCTTCTGCCATATAATATAAACTTTCTTATCCAAATATTAATGGCTTAGCTTAGTGAAGAGTTGGGTTCTGCCATCACAACCAAATTAATGGACAATTTCCAGCCCTTTTTCTAGTTGAAGCTCTCATAATTTGAAGTAGGGATGTAAATGGGGTGAGGATTCGCCGTCTCCATCGGTGACCCATCCTGACGGAGACGAGAATCTCTGATAAGGATTTCCATGGGACGGGGATGGGGATAATTTTATCCCCCGTGACGAGATGGAGTGGGGATGGGGAAAGGTATCCCTGCCCCGTTAATCCCCGATAGAGATCCCCAATTATTCTATGTGATAATTGATTTTTTGGATGATTTAAATAAATTTTAATTAGGTATTTAGTTGTTTTCAAATTTTAGTTTTTTTTTTTTTTTTGTGATTTGGAAAATTTGAGAATGATTATTAATACTTCGTATTATTAGCTAATGTTTTTTAAACGTTTTTGTCTTTACTGGTTTTTTTTACATAAACGGTGACTCCCCGCAAAAAATGGGGAATGAAGAATGTGGATAACGTTTTTGGAACATCTATAAATAGGGAATGGGGATCCCCGTGAGGACGGAGATGAGAATAAATTTATCCCCGTTTAGCTCGAGGGACGGGGATGGAAAATGTATTTCTCGTCTCACCTCATCCCATTTACATCCCTAAGTTGAAGGATTTTGATGGATTTATAAGATTTAAAAGTTTGCAAATTCAAATTTACAAGTTGTGGCAAATGATTTATATGTCAATCTTTCGTCTCGTCTCTAGTTTAGTTAATTTGTAAATTTAAACCAATTTGCAAAATCAATCATTATATTTGTTTTAACTCATAATACATAGTTGTTGAAACACCTTTCCACATGATTTTGATCTGACAAAATTATTTAAGTAAATGATAAAAAAAATATTCTAACACATTAAATTTAAATGCTTTGATTTATTCACACTAATGTATTTGTTCAATGTTGAGTTTATTGATTTATAAGACATTATGATAAAAAGCCTAAAGGCCCATAAGTGGAAGTCAAGCCCAAGTCAACAGATCAAGACCTCACGGCCCAAGAAGATAAAACGCAGTCGTATCAAGTGAAACGACGACTCAGCTTGAAGAAGGATCGAGAAGCCTTCTAACAAAAGCTTCAAGAGGAAGCTGCTGAGTTAAGCGACAATGCAGTTAGGTCAGCAACAGAACAGAACCAACTTATAGACAAAGTATTTCTACTTTGGGTAAAGTTCAGAAGGCGTAGGAAACTGTCTGGAAGACTTTGCCGTAAATGTCGAAACATTCTGTTTATCTGACGAAAAGCTGCTGAGCACTGCCATAGACAGAAGATGCAAGAATCTCATTGGCCAACGACACTGAGCACGTCCTGAGTGACAACGACAGAAAGCCGTTTGCCTCCAACGGTTATTTCGAAATTCGAAATTACCGGTGCTTGAAGTGTCACTATATAAAGGCCTCTCAATTGCTTCATTCAATACAGATCTTCAATTAGTCGAAACGCTGACCAAATTCATAGTCGAAGTTCTGTGAGAAAAGCAAAGCAAAATCTTACACCAATTTCCAATCATTGTGTAAAAGTCTAGAGTGATTTCAATAATCTAAAGTGTCTTAGCAATTGTTGTTTAGGACAAACACTTTATCATTTCTAGAAGAATAGAAAGGAGAGGCTGAGTACTCAGTTATAGTACTCAGCGGTAGTTATAGGAGTGAGTAGATGTATAGAGGAAGGTACTCTTGTATACTCAGCTTCTATTGTAAAAGGTTTGGTGCTCTACCTTTAAAGAGCTCAGTAGAGGATTCAAAAAGCTCGGAACGAGTTTCGGGGACTGGACGTAGACGGAGAGGCCGAACCAGGATATATCTGCTGAGTAACTCATTTCTAACCTTTAAACTCCTTTATATATTGCTTGCTATAAAACTGACTAAGTAACGAACATACACTGAGTTGAGTGCACTAAGAAGCTGAGTTCAGGAATAGACCTAAGTGCCATCTTCTGACTCAAGCAAAGAAGCAGACTTAGTCACCAGTTGACTAAGCTTGTGTCTTGAAACTACTTAGCGCCGCTGTGTAAACCTTTTCTAAGAGAAAAAAAGTCGGCCTTAACGGATAAAATTTTAAATAGTTTCTATCCCCCCCTTGGAACTAACCTTGTCACGTTATACGGGACCAACAAGTGGTATCAGAGCCTAAAAGCTCACTGAGCAAGATCTTCCTGAGGGACTGTCCATTACTTGGCCTCCTCTGTTCTTCGGGTCTAACTATACCTTTTGGAAGAACATAATGAAAAATTTCATTCAAGCAACAAATATGAGTGCATGGCTTTCTATAGTCCAAGGCCCATTTGTTCCTGTTGAAACTATTGACGGCCAAATGGTTGTTAAAGCTGAGACTAAGTGGACAGAGGATAATCTCAAGAAGCTACAAAATCATGCTTCGGCTATAAACATGCTTCACTGTGCGTTAGATGCTGCAGAGTACAACAAGATTTCAGGTTGTGAGTCAGCGCATGAGATCTGGAAGAAACTGGAGGTCACCTACGAAGGAACCAACAAAGTTAAGGAGTCCAAGGTGAACCAGCACATGAGGTTGTACGAGCTATTTGAAATGAATGATGATGAAGGAATCTCTGACATGAACTCAAGATTCATAAACATAATCAACGAGCTCAAGAGACTTGGCAAGATCTTTACTGAGGAAGAGCAAGTCAAGAAGATACCGAGGAGTCTTCCTAAAAGCTGGCAAGCCAAGAAAACTGCTGTTGAGGAAGCTCAAGACTTAACCACCTACAAGTATGATGAACTCATTGGCTCGCTGCTGACCCATGAGATCTCAATGAAGAACTTTGAGGTGAAGGAGAAGTCTGAGGACAAGAAGCAAAAGTCTCTTGTCATGAAAGCTGACTCCACTGACGGGAGCTCAACAGACGATGAAGAGATGGCCATGTTCACTAGAAAAATGAAAAGGCTGTTCAGAAAGAATGACAAGTATTCAAAGAAGCCTTATAAGAAGTTTGACAAGTACAAAGCTGAGTCCAACGACAGCAAGTACAAGAAGGACAGCTCAAAGCCAATCACATGCTTTGAATGTCATCAAACTGGCCATATCAAATCAAGATGTCCTACCTTAAGGAAGGAAAAGAAGAACAACAAGAAGGCAATGGTGGCAACCTGGAGTGATAGTGATGAGTCATCATCATTAGGAGACGATGCCATTGAGTCAGCAAAGATCTGCTTCATGGCAGATGAGCTTGCTGAGCCTTGTGTTTCTGAGCATGCTGACCCCTCCGTTGCATCTGACGATGAGGCACACTCAACTGAGGTAATATCACTACCCTTGCTCAGAAATGAAATGATTAATGCCCTGAGTGACCTCTACACACTTGTCAAAAAGTGTAACAAGAAGGTTAGAGCACTCAGCAGGCGATGTGACGAGATTGAAGAGGTCAAACTGAGTGATCTTCGATATCTTCTCCAAGACAACTCAACTTTGCATAGCAACGTAGAAATTATGCAAAAGTTTGTCTCTGAGGTCCAATCAGATTCTAAGAAACTGAAAAAGGACATCACATCTATTCAGAACCAACTCAAGGTTCTGAATAAAAGAAATATTCCTCTGAACACTCAGTACCGAAGAAGTAGTCAGCAGAGATGGAATCCTCAGTGGAATGTCCAGTGTGACTTCTGTGGGAAGAAAGGACACACCACAAATGTGTGCTAGCATGCTCAGCACTGGGGTGCAGACCAGTCAGTGAGATATCCTAAACGGAAGGTCAGCTGTGACTTCTGTGGGAAAAGTGGACACACTGTCCAAGTGTGTCGTCATAAGATTAAATATGATGCTTTACCTACTGAGCCTAACAAACAAGGACCCAAAAAGACTTGGGTACCTAAAGATAACTAGCTATATTGCAGGTAAGCCTGAGGTGTGCTGAGAAGTCAAAGATGTGGTACATTGACAGCGCATGCTCGAGGCATATGACTGGTGATGAAACTCAGTTCATCACATTTGTGCGTAAACGAGGTGGAAGTGTAAGTTTCGGAGACAACAAAAAGGGTAAGATAGCAGGGTCAGGAACCGTTGGTGGTAATCCTACTATTGAGTCAGTCTCCCTAGTAGGCGGACTCAAATCTAACTTACTCAGCGTAGCTCAGCTATATGACAATGGGAGAAAAGTTATATTTGATGACACTGGATGTAAAATATTCGAGGGTAAAACAAATGAGTTGATCTTAACTGCTCCTCGTATTGATAATGTCTTTATGCTGAATTTAGAAAAGAAATTTTCAAAAACTGTATGCTTAGTGTCAAAGGAAGAAAATTTCTGGCTATGGCACAAGAGACTTGGTCATGTAAGCATGGACCTCCTGGCCAAATTGGCAAGAAAGCAATTAGTTGAGGGACTGCCAGAACTTAAGTTCGAAAAAGATCAATTATGCCACGCTTGTCAAGCTGGAAAACAAACCAAACAATATTTTCATAGTAAAAACATTGTCTCAACTAAGCGTCCATTAGAGTTGCTACACTTGGATCTCTTCGGTCCAGTCCAGCCGCTGAGCTTGGGTGGTAGAAGATTTTCCTTGGTCATTGTAGATGACTTTTCTCGGTACACTTGGATCATCTTGCTGAGTAGCAAGGATGAAACCTTTGAGACGTTTTCAACTTTAGTAAGAAAACTTGAAAATGATAAAGACCTTAAGTTAGCTCACATCCGAAGTGATAATGGTGGAGAATTCAAAAACCAACAGTTTGTTGAATTCTGTGAAGCCAACGGCATTGACCATAATTTTTCTGCTCCTAGAACGCCTCAACAGAATGGGGTTGTTGAAAGGAAAAACAGAACCTTGGTTGAAATAGCCAGGACAATGCTGAGTGAGCATAGGCTTCCAAAGTACTTTTGGGGAGAAGCTGTCAACACAGCATGCTACATACTTAATAGGGCTCTAGTTAGACCCATATTAAAGAAGACCCCCTACGAACTTTGGAAAGGACGAAAGCCCAACATTGGATACTTTCGTGCCTTTGGTTGTAAATGTTTTATTTTAAATACCAAAGACAGCCTAGCTAAGTTTGACTCAAAAGCTGATGAAGCTATCTTTTTAGGCTACTCAACAAACAATAAAGCATACAGAGTTTTCAATAAACGAACTCAGGTCTTAGAAGAGTCAGTACACGTTGAGTTCGATGAAACTAACCCTGCAGGAAAAGACAAGCAGCTGACTGAGGATGATCCATACTCAGTACCCGCTGACCAAGAAACAGCCGCTGAGTCACTAACTCAAGGGCTGACCAAAGGTAAAAGCGAAACTCAAATTGTTTTCACTGACCAATCTACACCTACAGAGATTGTTGAAACACAACCAGCTCAAGACATCACTCTACCAAAAGAGATCAGAATACCAAGAGGACACTCAGAGAGTGCCATTCTTGATGCTGCTGAAAACACGCTGATAACAAGAAATCAACTCAGAAGATACCTCAGCAACGTAGCATTCGTCTCAGTTCAGGAACCAAAGAACTTCGCTGAAGCTGAGTACGATGAGTTCTGGATGAATGCAATACAAGAAGAACTTGATCAGTTCAGAAGAAATGAAGTATGGGACTTAGTGCCAAAACCAAGAAGCCAGAAGACCATAGGAACAAGATGGGTCTTCCGCAACAAGCTGGATGAATAAGGGAACGTGGTCAGGAACAAAGCAAGACTTGTAGCTCAGGGCTACATTCAGCAAGAAGGTATTGACTACGGTGAGACCTTCGCCCCAGTGGCAAGGCTAGAGGCTATAAGAATTTTATGTGCATATGCAAGTTATATGAATTTTAAATTATTCCAAATGGATGTTAAGAGTGCATTCCTTAATGGAGTTATAAACGAGGAAGTCTATGTTAATCAGCCTCCAGGGTTTGAGGATTCTAAGTTCCCAAACCATGTTTATAAACTCAAAAAGGCTCTGTATGGTCTCAAGCAAGCACCACGTACTTGGTATGAGAGGCTGACCAGTTTCCTGTCGGCTAAAAATTATGTCAGAGGTAAAGCTGATACAACCTTATTCATTAAGAGGAAGGGTAAATACACCCTACTGGCTCAGATATATGTTGATGACATTATTTTTGGTGCCACTAACGAGTCAATGTGCAAGGAATTTAGTAAGCAGATGCAGACTGAGTTCGAAATGTCAATGATGGGAGAACTCAACTTCTTCCTTGGACTTCAAATCAAACAAGGGAAAAATGGCATCTTCATCAGTCAAACTAAGTATGCTAAGGAGATATTGAAGAAGTATGAACTTGAGAACTGCAAGTCAACATCTGCCCCTATGGGCACTGACACTGTCCTCTGCGCTGGTGAAAATGGTAAGTCAGTAGACAGCAGATTATACCGAGGTATGATTGGCTCTCTACTCTACTTAACTGCTAGTAGGCCGGACATTCAGTTCTCAGTATGTTATTGTGCTAGATATCAATCTAACCTTAAGGAATCTCATTACATAGCTGTAAAAAGAATCCTTAGATAAGCAAGGCTCAGTAAATGCAGGTTTATGGTATCCCAATACTCATGATTTCACACTCATTGGATACACTGACGCTGACTACGGACGAGACAAACTTGAACGAAAAAGCACCTCAGGAGGATGTCACTTCCTTGGAAGCTTTCTTGTGTCCTGGTTCAGTAAGAAGCAGGCGTCAGTAGCCTTGTCAACCACTGAAGCTGAGTACATTATTGATGGAAGCTGTGTTGCTCAAGTCCTCTGGATTAAGCAACAGTTAGAAGATTATGGTGTTCAGACTAAGACAATTGAAGTCAAATGTGACAACAAGAGTGCCATTGACCTATCAAAGAACCCAATCCAGCACAGCAGGATGAAGCACGTCAGTATAAGACATCACTTCATCAGAGATCATGTACTCAAGGGAGAGATCAAGCTGACCTATGTCCCAACGGATGAGCAGCTTGCTGATATCTTCACAAAGCCACTGGCTCGTGAGCAATTCAACATACTTAGAGAAGCCATTGGTATGTTTAATCCTCTTCAATAAATTCCAAGTATAATATGTGATATATGCATGCTGAGTTGACTACCATGCTGAGTGATTTATGCTAAATCAATGTCTATTACATACTAAGTAGATATACACACTGAGTGATTATCTCAAGCTGAGTTACGAAGCACACAAATAATTCTTTTGCATTGAACTAATTACTCAGAACCTTAAACGTTTGGAATCCTTAACACTGAGTAAAGATCCGTTGCAAAATTTAATGCAAAACTCGCGAGTTAAATAGCCACCTAGGATGACGTAAGCGCAATAATTAGAAAATACAAGCGCCGAATGTGTCATAAATGCCAGAATCCTTGTCGATTGAGTATCTCGAGGTCAAACGGCCACCTCAACGCTTCAGATCAACTCGACACTTCTATAAATAGTGGACGAATTCCCACTCTTACCTCTTTACGCCTAGAAATTTCTAGTATTCAAATACTCTCTTCTCTAAAAATTCCCAAACTTCTCAAACTTCTCTAAGAATCATGACAAAAGATTCTCAGAATGTCTCCGGTGCCGGTTACGTCGATAATCGCTCCGATGAAAACCCTCCATCTCCTGCTCAACAGGAACATAGAGAGACTCCGGCCAAGTCTCAAGAACCTGGTCAGCGTGACCATTCTAAGGTCACTACCCCAAGGAAGAAAACCTAGGCCGACCAAGCTGCCTCTTCAAGAGGGAAACAACAGAAGGACAAGGGTAAGAAACCCATAGAGAGAACCTACTCACTGGTATAAGAGAGTGTTAGGGGGTATAAGGTTAACCACTCTCACTAGTTTTCGAAGGGATTTGTGGAGGCTGAGCAACCCTTCTGTGAGTGGATCTCAAAGAACGGCTGGACCGAGCTGTTCTCAGTCCGAGAAGCCACTATCCTGAGTCAGTGAAGGAATTCTACGCTAACCTAAAAGCCGCTGATGATAACCGGGACTACATGGTCACCAAGGTTCAAGGGAAGGATATCTTCATCAACCCTGCTTACCTTGCCTCACTGCTCAAGCTGAAAAATGAAGGAGTTCAACTCATAAAATCAGGTGACCAAGACAAAATTGAGTATCCCGTTGAGTTCTACAAACCCACTGATCACGTAGGAGAGATATCCAGCACTTCCATGGGTCAGAATCAGAAGCCCACTACATACTGACCAACTTCCTTTTCCCCAAGATCAACTGCACCAGCTCAGCAACGAACTTTGAACAATGCTTCATTTATCACATGCTGAACTACCAGCCGATCAATATGCCAGTCGTTATTATCGGTGGTTTTCAACGGAGCACTGGAACCCTTAGGTTAGGCTCCATTATTACCAGAATCCTCAAAGATCACAAGGTGAGTTTGGTTGAGGAAATCCACACCCGGGGAACAGAAATTACTGCAGCTGCACTGTTCGGCTTGGTCTACGACCAACCGATTATCCCTAAGAAAGGAAAAGGGGCCCCTGTTCCGGATACAAAGAGGATGGTGACCCGAAAAGGAAAGAAGGAAACGAGAACTCAAGCTGACCCAAAGGACAGAAAGAGGAATGTTGTTCAAAGCCCCTCTAGAGACGCTGTCTCTCCACCGAAGAAGGTTCGGTTTGTATCCAGGGGAACAAAGCCTCAAGTTCAACAAGGTCAGGATGGACCTAAGTCTACAGAGAACCTCAAAAGGCAAGCTGAGCCTGAGGAAGACGAAAGAGAGGACACTCCTGAATCACCCCTGAGGAAGAAGAAGAAAATCTCTTCTGGGTTAAGTCCTATTGACGTAGCCTCTCTTGGAGTTGTTATCTCTGAAGACTCTCATTTTGCGAGAAGTCAGGGCATTGTTCATGAGAACAACCCTACTGACCAAGATGAAGATGAACTGGATGGTCAGTTTGATAATGAGGAAACAGTGGATGATGAGCAACATGAGCCATCAGATGTTGAACAATATGAAACAACCTACACTGTGCAGGTTGAAGAAGAAAAAGCTGAGCGAACAGCAAAGGATCACACTGATCAAGGGGTACCTTCATCCACTGACTCAATTGAGTCCATTCCTGCTGACCCCTCTCCTCAAAAGACTAAGAAATTAAGGAGACTTAAGAAGAAGGCACATAGATCCCCTGTCATTGACCTTATGGATGACTCACCTCTGCGGGATCCAATCACTGACCTATCAGATATGCAATTTAAGTTCTTCTCAAATCCCACTGAGTCTCCACCAGAGCAACAGGAAAAGCAAGCCTCTGTTTCTAATCCTAAGGAACATGCCGACTCAACTGCTCCTCTAAACCAAGATGATCCCGAGCAAGTGCTCGAAGTTCCTTCTCCTCAACATGTTGAGCTAGCTAAGGAAATACTTGCTCAGGTCAATGCTGAAACTCCTCAACCTCCTAAATCTAGTCAGCTTCAGCCTGACTCTGAGCAAGTCGATATTTCTACTGATCATCCTCTTCCACAAATACAAGTGCAGAATATCATCCAGTCAGCTTCTACTGGAAATCTAAACTCAAGACCAGCCGCTGATCATACTGGCACTTCTAACATTGAGCAGAACCAAACACCTCCTCCATCCGGTTCTACTCGTACTCCGACAACTGGGCCAAATAATAATGGATCCTTCTCGTATCTGAATGCCTCTGAGTCTGGTCGAAGAATTATTGACTCAGCTCAAGCTTTGACGGTCTCAATGAAAGCACTAAGAATCTTAAGACATTTTCTGCAAGATTAACCCGTGCTGCCATCGACGACACCTTCATTCCTCCTCCTCCCGATGCTGACAAAAAGGGGGAGAAAGAACAAGCTCAGAGAACTCAACAATCAGGAGAAGCATCAGCAAGTCAGCAGAAATTCAAGGGAAAGGGAAAAGCTAAAGAACATGATGCCCAACTTAACTACAAGAAAAAATAGCTTGACTAGGATTGCTAGATTTAGTTTTGTTAAACTTGTAGTCTTTCCCTTATGTATTTTGTTGTGCTGACCCTTAATACAAAACTATGCATGCATCTACCTCTTTTTTTCAAAACTGACTACATTTATGTGATGCTTACTTATGTTTTGTGCTGAATAGTTAACGCATCTTCGTTAAATCAAATGTGTCAATTGTCTACATTGCTTTATGATTGTCTGCTGTGTTGATCTACAAGTTGACCTCTTTTATATGTCTTCTTAACTAAAATACATTGAACAAAGAAATTCTCAGCGCCCTCTGATATATAAATCTTCCGCATAAACTGAGTTAAAAAGAATATGTTCCATGAGCTGACCTATTTCTGAAAACTGACCTTAGACTTACGTGATTAAACCTTTAAATGTTTAAAGTAAAACTAAGTCAGTAGCTCAACCCTTACGGGGGAGTATCTTGAGTAATATAAGGTCAACTATCATGGGGGAGCTCAACACTGAGTTCTTCACTGAATATTTTTGCCAACATCAAAATGGGGGAGTTTGTTGAAACACCTTTCCATATGATTTTGATCTGACAAAATTATTTAAGTAAATGATAAAAAAAAATATTCTAACACATTAAATTTAAATGCTTATTCACACTAATGTGTTTGTTCAATGTTGAGTTTATTGATTTATAAGACATTAAGATAAAAAGCCTAAAGGCCCATAAGTGGAAGTCAAGCCCAAGTCAACAGATCAAGACCTCACGGCCCAAGAAGATAAAACGCAGTCGTATCAAGTGAAACGACGACGCAGCTTGAAGAAGGATCGAGAAGCCTTCTAACAAAAGCTTCAAGAGGAAGCTGCTGAGGTAAGCGACAATGCAGTCAGGTCAGCAACAGAACATAACCAACTTATAGACAAAGTATTTCTACTTTGGGTAAAGTTCAGAAGGCGCAGGAAGCTGTCTGGAAGACTTTACCGTAAATGTCGAAACATTCTGTTTATCTGACGAAAAGCTGCTGAGCACTGCCATAGACAGAAGATGCAAGAATCTCGTTGGCCAACGACACTGAGCACGTCCTGAGTGACAACGACAGGAAGCCGTTTGCCTCCAACGGTTATTTTGAAATTCGAAATTACCGGTGCTTGAAGTGTCACTATATAAAGGCCTCTCAATTGCTTCATTCGATGCAGATCTTCAATTAGTCGAAACGCTGACCAAATTCATACTCGAAGTTCTGTGAGAAAAGCAAAGCAAAATCTTACACCAATTTCCAATCATTGTGTAAAAGTCTAGAGTGATTTCAATCATCTAAGTGTCTTAGCAATTGTTGTTTAGGACAAACACTTTATCATTTCTAGAAGAATAGAAAGGAGAGGCTGAGTACTCGGTTATAGTACTCAGCGGTAGTTATAGGAGTGAGTAGAGGTATAGAGGAAGGTACTCTTGTATACTCAGCTTCTATTGTAAAAGGTTTCGTGCTCTACCTTTAAAGAGCTTAGTAGAGGATTCAAAAAGCTCGGAATGAGTTCCGGGGACTGGACGTAGGCGGAGAGGCCGAACCAGGATATGTCTGCTGAGTAACTCATTTTTAACCTTTAAACTCCTTTATATATTGCTTGCTATAAAACTGACTAAGTAACGAACAGACACTGAGTTGAGTGCACTAAGAAGCTGAGTTCAGGAATAGACCTAAGTGCCATCTCCTGACTCAAGCAAAGAAGCAGACTTAGTCACCAGTTGAATAAGCCTGTGTCTTGAAACTACTTAGCGCCGCTGTGTAAACCTTTTCAAAGAGAAAAGAAGTCAGCCTTAATGGACAAAATTTTAAATAGTTCCTATCCCCCCCCCTTGGAACTAACCTTGTCACGTTATACGGGACCAACAATAGTTACCACAATAATTTTGACGGAATTTCTGAATTTGTAAACTGCACCAACCACATAGGTAAGTTTGCTAACTTTTAATCTGCATGTTCACGTTTTAAATCGAACAAACCACATGCATATTTTTTTACTTTACTATACTTTTAATAATTTAGGGGTGTTTGTTTCCGCTTTTCGAAGTTGTTTTTTAGTTTTTTTCTACGAACTTCAAAAAAATGTATTATTTGGTTATATTTATAAAACAATAGTTATTAGAGCATCTCCAATAGTTCATATACACAACCACTCAGTATACATGCCACATCATTATTGTAAGATCCATTTAATAAATTTCATTTTATTAAACTATCAATTCCAATAGTTAAACTCTATAACAACGCAACTATAAGGATCCACCAATTAATTAAACGTTATATCATATTATTTTAAAAATTAAAAATATATAAAGATAGTCAAAAGGCTTAATCAACTATTCAATACCTATTGAGTGCTTTATAAGTATTTAATATATTAAAATGAGAAAGGATTTAATATATGAGTATAATTAGTAGTTCAGTATAACTTATTGCATATGCTTTAAACTTTATTGATAGAAACAATAGTTTTTTTAGATTTTTTTTAAAGCTCATTTTTAGAAAATTTCACAAAAAAAAAAATATTTATATGATTTTAACAAAACTATTATTTATATTTTCAAAAAATGAATATCTCACATGGATCAAATATTTGATAGCAAAAATGAACCTGAAGGTTAAATAGGTAATTAGGGTTAAGACTCAATTGGTGGCTATAAGAATATTTCCAATATCTTTTAGTTTGACTCTTAAGTTAAAATTTGAGAATGTATAGTTAAAAATAAGCTCCAACAGCGTCTTAGTAGCTCTTCAAATCACTAAGAGTCCCTCTTTTATTGTATCCTTAATTTATTTTTTATTAATAATTTATTATTTAGAAATCTCACTCCTCTCATTATTGGTAATTATGACAATAATTAATAATTTTAATGATAAAATAATAAATAAATGGTGAATATGAAAAATATTATTGGAGATGGTATGTTTTAGTCACTCTTAAATTACTAAGAGTCAATTATTTATATTATTTTAGAGAGTGCACTAAGAGTCACTTGGAAATGCTCTAAATAGATAGCCACATCCTATAACCTAACCCTAACGGAGAAATCCTAATCCATAAGATCAGGGAGAGCTCTGTAGCCTCCTACTCCTCCCTTGTGTCGTTCCTCATCTATCTTTCAACGATTTCTCTTAGTTTGTGGATCTATCGTATTTTTTTTTCGATTAACCTCATCGTAGTTGATCTATGACCGATAATACGGAGAGTGGGTTCCGTTCTTCCACCCACTGCAATCAACTCAACGAGTTTTAGCGCGAGAAGAGATAACTCGATTACCTATTTGTATTCGTTTATATATGTGATATAAACATTCGGAATGTTTTAAAAAGAAACAACCTTTTCATTTCTCAAATTCCATTATCGAATTTGAATAATCAAGGAATCGAGGTGTAGCTCCTCCGAATAAATTACCATTTTCAATTATTATTTAATTATTTATATTATTTTTATTACAATTTTTATTTTTATAATTTATTTATTGATTAATTTAAAATATATTTATATATTAGACATTTTATATATTAATAAATTAATTAATGGGGATATGACTGGGGAGTTTACTCCTTCCCGAGGTATCCGCCAAGGGGATCCTATGAGCCTGTTCTTATTTGTTATCGCCATGGAAAGACTTACTCATCTTATCCAAGATGCTGTTAGCACTGGGAGGTTTCAACCGGTTTCCATTAATAAATTCTGTCTTTCGATCACTCATTTGTTCTTTGCTGATGATGTGATGATCTTTGTGAATGGAAGTGAGGAGCAAATTGGTGTGATTATGGATATCCTTACTAACTTTTGTTCTACTTCCGGTCAAAAGCTTAACATCCAGAAGTCTAGGATGTTGTGCTCTAGAAACATGAACCAAAGAGTCTGTAAGAATTTGAGTGAGAATTCAGGTATCCCTCTAACCATGGCTTTTGGTAATTATCTGGGGGTTCCTCTCCATAGTGATAGGGTTTCAAAGGCTTCGTTTAAAGAAATCTTTGATAAAACTAATAAGAAGTGTGCAAATTGGAAAGCTAATTCCCTTTCTCTGGCGGGCCGGCTTACATTGATCCAATCAGTGAACTGTGCTGCTCCTAATCATTTAATGCAAGCTTGTAAGTTGCCGGAACCTGTTCTTAATGGCCTTGATAAGATCAATCGTCGTTTCCTGTGGGGGAACTTGGAAGAAGGAAATAAAGTTCACCTGGTTCCTTGGAAGGAAGTCTACCAACCTAAAAATAGGGGAGGTTTAGGGATTAGACAAGCTAGAGACAATAATAAAGTTCTGTTGATGAAGCTTCTTTGGAGAATGTGGAAATCCCCATCGGCTCTTTGGGTTCGGTTATTGTGTGGTAAATACAGAAAGGATAAGGTTTTGGGGGGCCAAAAGAGAGAGCTCCTTGTTGTTCCTTCCTATGGAAAGGGGTTAATGCAGTTTTCTCAGAGTTCTGCTCTGGGATTGGTTGGTCGGTGGGTAATGGCAGATCTATTAGTTTTTGGAACGACACTTGGCTGGGGATGAAGCCTTTATTAGAGGTGTGTACTTCTCCACCGCCTCTGGAGATTCGTAATTGGAGTATAGCCGATGTGGTGGATTCAGAGGGAGATTGGATTTGGTCGAATTTTGAAGCTTACCTTAATCTGGAAACGCTCCTGAAGATTCGGGGAGTTAAAGTGAGCAGTGAGGAGGATGATGGGGATATTCATTGTTGCTCCCTTACGAACAACGGGGCCTACTCTTGTAAATCTGCGTTTGAAGCTTTCTATATCAACTTGGATTCTCCTCCTTCAGTCGCTTGGAAGAGCATTTGGGCCTTGAAGGTTCCCTATCGCATAAGGAGTTTCCTGTGGCTTGGGGCTAAAAACAGGTTGCTCACGAACGTGGAAAGGAAAAGACGCCATCTAGTGGAGGCTGATACCTACAGTAGATGCAAAGTTCAGGCTGAAACTACCTGCCATACTCTTAGAGATTGTGAGAAGAGCAAAAAAGTGTGGAAGGAAACTATTCCGGGCCATTTGCTTCCTAATTTCTTAGCCTATCCTGGTCAGGATTGGTTTATAGATGGAGTTAAAGGCTTGCTTTTGCCTGAGCTGGAGCATGGTGCTATTCTCTTTGCTGTTGTTTGTCACCAGCTTTGGCAGTGGAGGAATGCTGATATTTTTGGAGGAGCAGTTATCTTTCCTAATTTACTTACTTTTTTCTCTAATAAAATTAATACTATTATTAAGAGCTTTAAGGAGGAGGGTTTACCTAATACTAGCCAGAGGAAGGCAGTTCATTTATTGGGTTGGAGCAGACCCCGGGAAGGGACTGTGAAGTTAAATACTGATGGCTCCTGTCTGTCGGATGGAAGGATTGCAGCTGGTGGGGTCTTGAGAGACGTTGGAGGTGCTTGGGTGTCTGGCTTTGCTCAGAACCTAGGAGTGGGATCTTCCTTCTCTGCTGAGCTATAGGGAATTTTCTCTGGGCTTAGGTTCACTAAAAATCTGGGTTTAAAAAATCTTCTTGTGGAATCTGACAACCTTGAAGCAGTTAAAATTATCTTTGAAAAGAAGGTTTTATGTTTGGGCAGCCAAAATTTAGTAAAAGGGCTCAGAAGGTTATGTTCTTCCTTCGATACAGTTAAAATTATCTCTGAAAAGAAGGTTTTATGTTTGGGCAGTCAAAATTTAGTAAAAGGGCTCAGAAGGTTATGTTCTTCCTTCGATACAGTTAAAATTATCTCTGAAAAGAAGGCTTTATATTTGGACAGCCAAAATTTAGTAAAAGGGCTCAGAAGGTTATGTTCTTCCTTCGATACAGTTAAAATTATCTCTGAAAAGAAGGCTTTATGTTTGGACAGCCAAAATTTAGTAAAAGGGCTCAGAAGGTTATGTTCTTCCTTCGATACCATCAACTTTGGGCATGTCTTCAGGGAGCAGAACAGGGTTGCTGACCGCCTTGCTGCTGAGGGCCAGGTGAGGATACTGGGAGTCTCTACCTTCTCGTCACCTCCGGATTTCCTTTTTTCCTTGCTTTCTGATGATCGAGTTGGGGTTAGCTTTCCCAGACTAATCACGGGTTAATGTTTTGGTTTTTGGTTTTTTTGTCTTTCCTTTGCCTACCAAAAAAAAAAATATTAATAATATCTTTTTATTAAAAAATATATTAATAATATCAGTTTATTATGGGGGTTTTATTACGGGTTGGATTTTTGGAAGATGAGTTTTAGGAAGATTATTGTGGAGTTAGACTCTTAGATTGTTGTGATTAACACTGTTAAGGATGGTAAACGCTCTACTCAGTACTATTGGCTCATTGAAGGTTATAAGATGCTTTTGAAATCGAACTAGGATGTTCGTGTGAAGCACACGTTTCGGGAAGGAAATAGAGCAACGGATTTTGATTGAAGAATTTTGTACACACTCTTGTGTTGAGTTATCACGAGTGTAACAAGCCGTCTGCATACCTTCAAGAGATTTTAGTTTCTGATTCTTTTAAGTTTTAGTTTGACGCGTGTTGTGCGTGTGTATTTTTTTTTTTTTTATCAGGGCTGTGTCGTTCCCTTGTCACCAAAAAAATGGTTGTCCTAATTTTGATATTACTAAAGCATATATCCTTGCGAAGATAATTATTAATATAGTATAAAAATGTACATATTAATAGAAAAACTAGTATGTCTCTATTCCATAGGCTTGTTAATTTCTTAATTGGGTATCATCTGGTGAGAAACCCACACAAAAGGACACCATGTTAGGTGATGTGTGGTATGGTGGTAGTCATTAATTTAACCATTCCTATTTTCCTACAACATCAGACAATCCAATCCAAATAATAATAATAATAATAATATTAACTACTTAATACTTGAACTTTTTATATATATAAACCTGAATAGTTGAACCTTGTTTCATATGAAACACAAATCTGTTTAGTTCATCTGTTGTTCTTATTTAAAGGTAGATATTAGTTTACTTTTCTATCAAAATCAGTTGTTTCGAAAATGATACCAAATATCATTTACCTTATGTTTTAAATTAAAAAGTAAAAAATAATATCGAAAAATAGAACCAAATAAATATTTAGCGGGTGTTTGGTTACAAATTTTTCTTCTCATATTTATTTTCACTTTAAAATGGAGAGTTTTGGGTGTTTGGTTAGACACTTTCTACTTGCATTTTATAGTTGAAAATCGTCTTTTTACGAAAATATTGAATTTTTACTTTTTAAAAAAACTGTTTTTTCCAACGGCAAATAACAAAACTTAGCAGCAAACTACGAGTAAACAAAATGGACCCTTATTCTATATACCTAATTGTGTCTAGTTAAAGACAATTAAGTGTATTATTGTTGTATAATATTTGGTTAAATGAAGACAAATTAAGCATGACACCTAAACCAATACCCTTTACAGCCCAACTACTTCCACCACCATTTTCTAATAATAACAAAACACTTATAATTAAATTATGGGTTCCGATATTTACAGTCCTTAGGGCTGTAAATAAAACCCAAAAATTCTTATTATGAGTGTTCATTTAGTTTTTCAATACATAAAATTTATTGATACTTAAATGCTTAAATATTTAAATGCATATATTCATAATAGATTGTTATATTTCCAATGCAAATAAATACTTATTTTAGAATTAAAATTCTCTTTTTTATTGTTATGTGTGAATAATTAATACTTATATACAACCCTAAGGATTCTATATATCATTTGCCTTAAATTATTCATAATTCTCAAAAATACCTTCTAATCATTTGTTTTAAACCACTATTCCCTCCAATTTTTTTTATATATTATTTAATATTTTCTATCTCAATTAATAAAATATTAATTATACCATTAAAATAAATAACTTATCTTTAATAATTTGAAAATAAAATTAAAGCATGTTAAATAAAAACTAATTGAAAGAATAGTTTTTAATTAGGGACAATTACAAAACTGGCCATATTTTAAAACCCATTTAGGTTTTTAATGTAGTGCTCCAACTTTTTACAAATATATAGGCAATTTTAGGGAATTTGGACAAATTTACCCTTTCTTTCCCAACCCTGTTTTTCGCCCTAAACTATCAAACGGTTCGATTGCGATAGGAAGGAAGGAAGACGACGGCGATTGCGATAGGAGGGAAGGAAGACGGCAAACGGCGACTGGCGAACGGCGACTGCGAACAGCGAACGGTGAACGACGACTGCAAACAGAGACCGCGACTGCGAACAGAGATGGCGAACAACGAACTACGAACGGCGACTGCGAACAGAGACTGCGAACAGACTAGATACTCTGGCGACGGCGAACAGACTAGATACTCTGTCGCCTGTCGCATTTTTTTTGTATTTGTCTGATTATTTGTCTTATTTGCAGCATGATCAAAGGGTATCACAACCGAACAAAAGGAGAAAGACTGGTATAAAGTTCTAATACCCATTTGCCCTAAATTCATCCGTGCAAGTATCTAACAGGTTTAACACGCCCGTGCGTGAAGTTATTAGAGCAAATTTGACTGCCAAACAATTAGCATTATTTAGTGAATGTTGTTTCGGAGCTTATCTCAGACGAGATTTTCCCTCTCTGTCCGGGTTGTTTATCCACACGTTGTTAACTAGACAAATTACTCTAGTTGAAACATGTGATAAGGAGATATGTTTCAATGTGAGGGGATTGGAGTTGAGATACACTGCAAAGGAGTTTGGGATAATTATAGGATTGCCCTTTGGAAGCACAAAAGCAATAACAAAAGGGATGAAGAAGATGAAGACTAAGGGAGGATTTAAGGAGACGTTTTTTGGAAAGGTTGCTAATGTAAAACACAAAGACATATATGGGAAGTTCACAGGAACGGATTGGGCCAAGCAAGACGATGGTGATGCAGTTTCGATGGCAATGCTGTATTTCATACATGGCAACATTTTGGAACACAAGCTCAAACGAAAGGTCCGTCCTTACATTATGACCCTTGCTGAGTTCCTAGAGCTGTTCCACAAGTATCCGTGGGGTGTGGTGGCTTTTAATGAGAGCTTGAAGACTTTGAAGTCAGCTCCAAATAAGAAAATTTTTCAGGATATGGTTGAGGCGAAAAAGGTGAAAGGCCGGATTCCATATAGACTGTATGGTTTTACTCATGCAATCCAGGTATGAAATTTTTGTATACTTGTCTGCTTTATGTGTACTTGTTATAGTGTATATAATATTTATGTATACTTGTTGCTTGAAAGGTTTGGATTTGTGAGATATGGAAAGCTACCAATATCTTTTATACAAGACTCGAATTTGAACCTACCATTCCCCGCGTGCTTCGGTGGACACAGTTAAAGACCACGCAATTGTCTGAAATCCAGACATTGTTTGAGGTAAGCGAACAAGTTGTATGAGTTGCTATATTTGGAAAGCTTTTTCACTTTTACATTTGGGAATTGTTTTGTAGAAAGCTGATCGTCCTGAACATACAACCATTGAACCAGAAGATGGAGAGAAGCAATGTGGTTGGTTTAAACAACTTATGGACCATTTGAAGGAGGAAGCAAAAGATGAGGACGAGGAAGAAGATGGCGAAGAGGAAGAAAATGAAGATGACGAAAAAGAAGATGGCGAAGAGGAAGAAAATGAAGAAGATGAAGAGGGAACAAAAGAAGTTGAGGTGGACGAGGAAGAAGCAGATGATGATAACCAGTATGTTGTACGTCCAAGAGTGGATAGGAGAAGGGGACTTATGGATGAAATCATGGAAAGGGTCAATCACATGATGACCTTATGTCAAGAGTGGTGCAGCGAGCAATTTTTAAGCTTAGGGAGTCGATTGTCATCGGTAGAGGCTGATATTAAGAGCCTAAAGGGTGAACTCCAATATGCGGAGAAAGATGATACAAATAACGATGTGGATGCGAAGAAAGGTGATGAAGAAGAGAAAGATGATGAAGAAGGAGGTGATGATAAGAAAGAAGGAGGTGATGAGAATAAGAAAGAAGAAGGTAATGAGAAGTAAGATGAAAGTGAGGAGAGGAAAAAAGGAGAGAAGCAGAAAGAAGGTGAGGAAGGAGGTGATGAGAATAAGAAAGAAGAAGGTAATGAGAAGCAAGATGATGGAGAGGAGAGGAGAGGAAAAAAAGGAGAGAAGCAGAAAGAAGGTGAGGAGAAAGACGATGAAGAAGCCCGGATATCTGAAATTGAAGATAATCATGGAGGAGGGGAAGAAATTGCGCAGGAGGAAGCATCAATTTCAGTATGTAGTTGGATTACTTGAATTGTTTAGTTTTCTTTAAGGTTTTGAATTTGTCTTTTACTTGTTTTATTTGTATTTAAAAAGGATGAAAGTCAGAGTGCATCAGACTTAGTACAGAGGTGTCTACTGGACTTGAAGTTTGGGGGACATTTAAATGAACTAATGGAAAATGAAAAGGTAATAAGGCTTCGTCGCATTTGTTGTAGTGCGACAGAGTATTTTTTTTTTCTGTTTTTGAATATGTTATTAATGTAATTTATTGTGTGACAGAGCGATAGAAGTGCTACTTCTAAAAGAACAGGAAGAACAACTCGACGGGGAAGAGCCAGTCAGTTTCTCTGCTCACCGTTCACCGATCCTTTCACCAAGAAAGGTAAGAAGAAACGCATCCCCGGTGAGAAAAGTGGAGTTCTGGATGATAGAAGGGATCTGCTTGATGCAAACACGATTTTCAAATACGCTGAGTGGTTAAGAATGGCAGATCCAAAAGAACAGAGGCGTATCATTAGGGTGCAATATCACTTGCCAAGTAAAGCTTGGTTTGAACAGTTACAAACATCTAGTGAAATCGTCGACAATGATGTAAGTGTCTTGATGTCGCATTGTATTTATTCTTATATATATGGCTTCATGTTTTTACATACTTCTATTCTAAATATTGAAACAGCATGTCAGTGGGTGGTTTACTTTACTCCGACGCTGTTCTTACACATAGACTAATATATAGACTACCATCGACTCAGATTTCATTGGTTGCATATCTCAAGACTGTTTTATGAAGGGCTACAAGGAGGAAGGCTGGGATGGATCATTATTTCTTTGCCGAGTGAATGGGATGCCAACGCAGTTCATGCGGATGTGGAGTGAAGTTCAGATGGTACTTATTCCGATAAACTATAAAAATGAGCACTGGTTCCTAGGGGTTCTTATGCTGCAGGAAATGCATTTATACATATATGACAGCCTGGTGTCAAATTGTAGCGCGGAATCACTAGAAATTTTTTTAACTTTACGTCTGGATATCATTAGAAGAGTCATGTATAAGAATGGTCATTGGTCGGAGGCACAAGTGAAACGAGACATAACCTGGAGCAGAGTTCCTGGTTGTCCACAACAACTAAGTGGTTCAAATGACTGTGGCGTATTCACTTGTGCTTTTGCCCAAGTTATAACTGAAAGGTGTGAAACCCGACATGATCAACTTGTCTACAACTTTGACGGATCGTATGTTGTCCATTTTAGATTGCGTTTTGCAGCCGAGTTGTATCATCAGAAGTTATTAGTAGATAATCTAGAAACAAGTTTGCTTTTGTCTGATAGTTAGACATTGTAATTTAGTACATTTGTTGTACAGATATGTAATATGTTATTTGGTACATTGATGTTGAAACTAGTATGTAGTTTAGTACATTGATGTTTAAAATACGACAGGTGCGACATGGGTAGTAGATTTAGTACATGAAAATACGACAGGTACGACACAATATATAATCTGTTGCTTGTCGTATTTTAAAAAATACGATAGGTACGACACAATATATAATCTGTTGCTTGTCGTATTTTAAAAAATACGACAAGTACGACAGGCAAAGGGGGAATAAGGAAGACAAAGGTATTTTTGTCCAAATACAATGAAACTGCCTAGATTTCTAAAAAGTTGGAGAACTAGGCTAAAAATGTAAATGAGTTTTAAAATAGGGCTAGTTTTGTAATTGTCCCATTACGCTTGCTCCACACTTTCCTTCTTCTCTTCTTTTTTTCTTTTCATTTTTTACAACACATCATACAACAATCAAGTGAACAATCCAAGAGTTAAAGCTTTGTTTATTCATGTAAGTACGATATTGGGTTTGACCTAGATTTCAATTTTAATCTCAATACAATATCATACGTGTTTAATATGATGTATATAAGTTGTATATGTCAAATTCAAATGAAAATAGTCTAGAGTTATGCATTTCGGACCCATTCAACCCATTGAAACTCTGTATTTTTCCAGATTTGTCGTGAACATTTTTCTGGGATTTCCGACTTTGCCGTATCTGTCGCACCACGAAATAGTGCGACAATGGCATGGTGGTTTAATGTTGTCACATTTGTCGTATTTTTTCACGGTGCGACAGAATCCAGAAATATGAGCATGTCGTACCTATCACATTTTTTAGGGTGCAACACTCTCTCTTAGTATAAGTTTGTCGCTTTTGTCGCATTTTTTCAGGGTGCGACAGACTCTCTTAGTATAAGCTTGTCGATTTTGTCGCATTTTTTAAAGGTGCGAAAGACTATCCGAGTATAAGTTTGTCGCTTTTGTTTGTTAATATGTGTTTTTTTCTCAAATGTAGAAGTATGTCGTTTGGAACTGTTCCCTGTATGTTATTGTGGCACGGCCATTGGAAAACCGTTCGAGAAGATATGACATACGTGGGCGGTCAATCGAAGTTGTTCCGTTTTGCAACTAACATCGATTTGCAAATGTTAAAAGCAAAAGTGTACACTTCAGTAAGTATTGATGCAACCGATTTTGAACTACATATCTCCATGCAGTCGACATACGGTCCAAACAAAGTTCTTGGAATAGTAGCACCAATTCAAGATGATGAGAATGTTATGGTTTTTATAGACTATTGTCGTATGAATCCGACTGATTTGATTCCTCTAAATGCTACAGAGCATATTGCCTGTCGTACCTGTCGTAGTTTCATGTACTAAATCTACTACCCATGTCGCACCTGTCGTATTTTAAACATCAATGAACTAAACTATAGTTTTAACATCAATGTACCAAATAACATATTACATATCTGTACAACAAATGTACTAAATTACAATGTCTAACTATCAGACAAAAGCAAACTTGTTTCTAGATTATCTACTAATAACTTCTGATGATACAACTCGGCTGTAAAACGCAATCTAAAATGGACGCCATATGATTTGTCAAAGTTGCACACAAACTAATAATGTCGGGTTTCACACCTTTCAGTTATAACTTGGGCAAAAGCACAAGTGAATACGCCACAGTCATTTGAACCACTTAGTGGTTGTGGACAACCAGGAACTCTGCTCCAGGTTATGTCTCGTTTCACTTGTGCCCCCGACCAATGACCATTCTTATCCATGACTCTTCTAATGATATCCAGACGTAAACTTAAAAAAATTTCTAGTGATTACTCGCTGCAATTTGACACCAGGTTGTTATATATGTATAAATGCCTTTCCTGCAGCATAAGAACCCCTAGGAACCATTGCTCGTTTTTATAGTTTATCGGAATAAGTACCATCTGAACTTCACTCCACATCCGGATGAACTGCGTTGGCATCCCATTCACTCGGTCAAGAAATAATGATCCATCTCAGCCTTCCTCCTTGTAGCCCTTCACACAACAGTCTTGAGACATGCAACCAATGAACTCCGAGTCGACGGTAGTCCATATATTAGTCTGTGTATAAGAACGGCGTCGGAGTAAAGTAAACCACCCACTGACATGATGTTTCAATATTTAAAATAGAAGTATGTAAAAACATGAAGCCATATATATAAGAATAAATACAATGCGACATTAAGACACTTACATCATTGTCGACCTTTCACTATATGTTTGTAACTGTTGAAACCAAGCTTTACTTGGCAAGTGATATTGCACCCCTATGATACGCCTCTGTCCTTTTGGATCTGCCATTCTTAACCACTCAGCGTATTTGAAAATCACGTTTGCGTTAAGCAGATCCCTTCTATCATCCAGAACTCCACTTTTCTCACTGGGGATGTGTTTCTTCTTACCTTTCTTGGTGAAAGGATCGGTGAACAGTGAGCGGAGAAACTGACTGGCTCTTCCCCGTCGAGTTGTTCTTCATGTTCTTTTGCATGTAGCACTTCTATCGCTCCGTCACACAATAAATTACATTAATAACATATTCAAAAACAGAATAAAATACTCTGTCGCACTACAACAAATGCGACGAAGCCTTATTACCTTTTCATTTTCCATTAGTTCATTTAAATGTCCCCCAAACTTCAAGTCCAGCAGACACCTCTGTACTAAGTCTGATGCACTCTGACTTTCATCCTTTTTAAATACAAATAAAACAAGTAAAAGACAAATTCAAAACCATAAAGAAAACTAAACAATTCAAGTAATCCAACTACATACCGAAATTGTTGCTTCCTCCTGCACAATCTCTTCCCCTCCTCCATGATTATCTTCAATTTTAGATATCCGGGCTTCTTCATCATCTTTCTCCTCACCTTCTATCGGCTTCTCTCCTTTTTTTCCTCTCCTCACCTTCATCTTGCTTCTTATTACCTTCTTCTTTCTTATTATCATCACCTCCTTCTTTTTTAACATCACCTCCTTTCTCACCTTTTTTCCGCTTCTCTCCTTTTTTCCTCTCCTCACCTTCATCTTGTTTCTCATTACCTTCTCCTTTCTTATTCTCATCACCTCCTTCTTTCTTATCATCACCTCCTTTATCACCTTCTTCTTTCTTATCATCACCTCATTCATCATCTTTCTCTTCTTCATCACCTTTCTTTGCATCCCCATCTTTCTCCTCCTCTTCTTCATCATCTTTATTTGTATCCCCATCGTTAATTGTATCATCTTTCTCCGCATATTGGAGTTCACCATTTAGGCTCTTAACATCAGCCTCTACCGATGACAATCGACTCCCTAAGCTTAAAAATTGCTCGCTGCACCACTCTTAATGGGAGGTCATCATGTGATTAAACCTATCCATGATTTCATCCATAAGTCCCCTTCTCTTATCCACTCTTGGACGGATGACAAACTGGTTATCATCATTTGCTTCTTCCTCGTCCACCTCAACTGCTTTTGTTCCCTCTTCCTGTTCGCCATCTTCTTTTTCGTCTTCTTCATTTTCTTCCTCTTTGCCATCTTCTTTTTCGTCATCTTCATTATCTTCCCCTACCTTGTCCTCATCCTCATCTTTTGCTTCCTCCTTCAAATGTTCCATAAGTTGTTTAAACCAACCACATTGCTTCTCTCCATCTTCTGGTTCAATGGTTGTATGTTCAGGAGGATCAGCTTTCTACAAAACAATTTCCAAATGTAATAAGTGAAAAAGCTTTCCAAATATAGCAACTCATACAACTTGTTAGCTTTCCATATCTCAATAGATATTGGTAGCTTTCTATATCTCACAAATCCAAACCTATCATCAAGCAACAAGTATACATAAATATTATATACACTATAACAAGTACACATAAAGCAGACAAGTATACAAAAATTTCATATCTGGATTGCATGAGTAAAACCATACAGGTTATATGGAATCCGACCTTTCACCTTTTTCGCCTCAACCATATCCTGAAAACTTTTCTTATTTAGAGCCAACTTCAAAGTCTTCAAGCTCTCATTAAAAGCCACCACACCCCATGGATACTTGTGGAACAGCTCTGGGAACTCAGCAAGGGTCATAATGTAGGGACAGACCTTTCATGTGAGCTTGTGTTCCAAAATGTTGCCATGTATGAAATACAGCATTGCCATCAAAACTGCATCACCATCGTCTTGCTTGGCCCAATCCGTTCCTGTGAACTTCCCATATATGTCTTTGTGTTTTACATTAGCAACCTTTCCAAAAAACTTCTCCTTAAATCCTCCCTTAGTCTTCATCTTCTTCATCCCTTTCGTTATTGCTTTTGTGCTTCCAAAGGGCAATCCTGTAATTATCCCAAACTCCTTTATAGTGTATCTCAACTCCAATCCCCTTACATTGAAACATATCTCCTTATCACATATTTCAACTAGAGTAATCTGTCTAGTTAACAACGTGTGGATAAACAACCCGGACAGAGAGGGAAAATCTCGCCTGAGATAAGCTCCGAAACAGCATGCCCTAAATAAGTCTAATTGTTTGGGAGTCAATTTTTTTTCTGATAACTGCACGCACGAACGTGTTAAACCTGTTAGATACTTGAGCGGATGAATTTAGGGCAAATGGGTATTTGAACTTTATATCAGTCTTTCTCCTTTTGTTCTGTTGTGATACCCTTTGATGATGCTGCAAATAAGACAAATAATTAGACAAATACAGAGAACATAGTAAATAATAGAAAATATACGTCAAATAAGAATCTATAGGTTGTCGTACCTGTTGTATTTTAAAAATACGACATGCGACATAGTAAATAGTCTGTCGTACCTGTCTTATTTTAAACAAATACGACAGACGACATATTATATAGCCTGTTGTGCCTGTCATATATTCAAAAAATGCGACAGGCGACAAATTATATAGTCTATCATACCTGTCGTATTTTTTAAAATACGACAGGCGACAAATTATATAGTTTGTCGTACCTGTCGTATTTTTTAAAATACGACAGGCGACAGATTATATATTCTGTCGTACCTGTCGTATTTTTTAAAATATGACCGCACATTCAGAAACAAAGCATATGTAGTAAGCAAAATGAATGGAAGAAGTCAAAAGGAAGTACAAATCAAGTGTTAGTTCAAAAGGAAGTACACAGGTTATGGGATCATAGAATGCAGATGTTAGTTCAAAAGGAAGTACAAATCAAGTGAATGCATAACAAAAACAAATTTTAAAAACATACGAAGTATCCTACTGATTTGTAATGTTCAACCAATCAAGTGAATGCAACATATAGCAGAAAATACAGTCTGTCGCATATGTCGTATTTTCAAAAAACGCGACAAATTACATACACTATACTATGTCGCACCTGTCGTACTTTCAGAAAATGCAACTGATAAACCTAACAAATAATGGAGGGCTTAGAATGAGGTCTAGTTCAACTGTTGTATCCCTAACAAACGCACCTGTTTGACTAGCTTGTTCAAGATGGTTATTTATGAAATTTTGGGGCATTTGGTGGATGATTTGATGCTTAATAAGTATGTTGTAAGTTATGATCTTAATGGTGAGTTTGGCATCTCACAAATGTTGGACTTGGATTTTGCAGGATTGCCCAGAAGTGCATGCTAATGCAGCCAGAACACTTTGTGCAATTGGACTTGCTGCAAAAATTTCCAGCCCAAAGTACTGTTCTTTTCTCTCTTTTTTATGACACAAACAGTTTGTAGCAATACAAATCATACAAATCATACAAATATAAATATGATTTACCAACAATACAACAATGCACCAACAATTTACCACCAATGCCTAATATACCAAAATTTGCCAACAATTTGCACCAAAATACATTTTCTCCCAACCTTGTCTTTCAGAACTTTCATTTCTGCTATTCATTCTTTCTTACTATATATAATTCAACAACACAGAAACAAGAAAATCATAGATTCTACGAACATTTTCGAATCATACATATATACCAAATATCCCTACATACATTTTCGAAACAAGAAATTCACAGATTCTAAGAACATTTTCAGAAAACGCAACTGATAACCTAATATACCAAAATCATACAAATATACCAACAATTTACCAATAATTTGCAGCAAAATACGACAGAAAACGCAACTGATAACCTAATATACCAAAATCATACAAATATACCAACAATTTGCAGCAAAATACGATAAAAAATGCAACTGATAACCTAATGTACCAAAATCATGCAAATTTACCAAAAATTTACCAACAATTTGCAGCAAAATATCACAGAACGCAACTGATAACCTAATATACCAAAATCATACAAATATACCAAAAATTTACCAAAAAGTATGACAAAGTTCAACATTTGCAGCAAAATCATACAAATATCCAACAATTTACCATACGAACGATGAAAAGAAATGAAAAGTTAAAGATTATTTACCTTTCGCTTGCTTCAGTCTTCCTTTTTACCCTTACCCATGGTGGAACGCGATTGCCGAAAAGAGGTTCTTTGCCAGAATGAGGTTGTCGTTTGCTTCGCCTAGGCATTCGCCCTAAACTCACCGGAGAAGGAGGTTGTCGCCCTAAAATCGCGGATGCTTCGCCGTTTGCAATCTTCGAAGAAGAAAGTTGCCGGAGAAGGAGTTGCTTCGACCTCAAATCGCCGGAGAAGAAGGTTGCTGGAGAAGGAGTTGCTTCGCCTAGAAAATCTCCGAAGAAGGAGGTGGTTGTCGCCCTAAAATCGCGTTTGCAGTCACCGGAGAAGAAGGTCACTGGAGAAGGAGTTGCTTCGACCTTAAATCGTCGGAGAAAAAGGTTGCTGGAGAAGGAGTTCCGAAATCGCGGATATCGCTGGAGAAGAAGGTCTCTTCGATATGTTTCTGGACAAGGGTGAGGGATGGGAAAACACAAGGGTATTTTTGTCCAAATACAATGAAACTGCCTAGATTTGTAAAAAGTTGGAGAACTAGGCTAAAAACGTAAATGGTTTTTTAAATAGGACTAGTTTTGTAATTAACCCTTTTTAATCATGTGATATCCAAGTACTTAATGATTGGTCAAAAACAAATGCCTTGAGAAATCGGACTGGTACGAGAGAACAACAGATCGGAAATACAGTAGTAGGAAATAGTTCATCTGCTGGTTGCATGGCTTGGCACCCGCCATCGGAAAGATTTCTCTCATGTTGTGTTGATGCCGTATGTTTTAACGTTGATGGTCGTGCAGGGATGGGAGCAGCAGTACGAGATGAAAATGGACAGTTTGTAATGGGAAGATGTGCGGGTCTGTTATGTTGTTCGATAACACGAGAATGTGAGGCTGAAGCTCTATTACAGGCTATGCAATGGCTAGAAGCCAATGAAATAAGGAATGTGTTTTTCGAATCTGATGTTAAACAAATGATTGATGCAATAAATTCTAATTCTGTTGATGATTCCGAATTTGGGGATAGAATTATTCAAATACGATCGATTCTAACATCAAATGACTCTTACTCAGTCAAATGGATACGGCGGCAAGCGAATAGAATGACACACGTGTTAGCACAGCCTTCTCGTTTATTCACTTGCCCTTCTTTTTTTAATTTATTATTGAATTCTGTTTCTGATTCATTGCTACAATTTTGCCATGATTTGGCTCATTAATTGATTGTTTTTTTTTTTATTCCAAAAAAATTATGTGATATCCAAATTCCAAGCACCCCACTTTAGCACCTTTTGTGCAAGTTGATAACTAAAATTTCTTTCTTCTAGTCTATTACTATTATTTAATGTACCCATGTTTCCATGTTTTTTTAGCAAAATAATATAAAGTTAAACAAAGATCAATCTTCAAATATATAAATTACGTGAGAAAATCTTATTATTATTATTATAGATCAGAATAACAATCATTGAATTTTGACGTGTTTCATGCTCCTTGCAGGTATGGATTAGAAATTATTTAATTATTTAACTAAATAATAATTTAATAATGGATTCTGTGATTCTATTTTATGTATATGGTGGGATCTTAAGGACACTACCAATCTCACTAATAAATTTTATATTGAATGATATATATCTTCAAATTGTTTATTAAAATAGACATTGTGACCTTTCTAGTTTACTTCTAAAAATTTATATGTTAAGCTCCTACTTTTTGAATTTGTTAAATTTGTCACCCCATCAATTTTAATTACACATTGAGTTTTTTACTTAATAAAATAATTAATTGTAACATCAAATTAAAATTATTTCATTTTGATAATAAGAAATAACTAATTGTACCATATGAACCAATAAGACATCCAATTAAAAATAATCATTTTCTTTTGTTTTGCGCAGTTCCGGCATACACACAGGGGCAGATTTAGGGGAGTCAAAGGGGGCATTTGCCCCCCTTCATCCCGGGAATTTTTTTTTTTTTCCCAAAACGACGTCGTTTTGGTTTATGGTTTATTTTACAAAAAGAGCAAAAACGCAGCGCACAAAGCATCGCCTCTTCTCCAGGGATTTCGCAAAGCATCGCCTCCTCACGTTCCTTCGTCGATCTCGCAAAGCATCGCCTCCTCTCCAGCAAGCACGCCCCTCCTCTCCCTCCTCCATCTAGCAGCGACGACAGCGTCGACGCCTCCTCTCCTCTCCGGCCGGCCGGCGGCCACCATCTCCAACATGTTAGTTTAATTTTTTTTTGTCCTTTAATTTAAATATTAGGTTAAATTAAATGTTAGGTTAAATTAATTTTAGGTTAATGGATATTGTGAATTAGTTAGTTTGTTCTTAATTGTTAGTTAGTTTGATAGTTTGTTCTTAATTGTTATCCTTAATTTTAGGTTAAAATGGAAGGACACAAAATGTATTGTTAGTGCTGCTATGGTTCCATTTTTCTGGAAAAGTTTGAATCCATAATCCACAATCAAATGAAAAATAACATGTGATGAGGGACAAATCTCTGGTTTGTTAGTTATTTGTACACTAATAGTGCTGTTATGATTCCATTTTTCTTTATTTTTATTTGATTTTAGATGTTAGGGGTAAAATTGCACCTGACCCAAAATTTAGGGATATTTGATGCCTAACAACCCGAGAATCCTGGAAATGGATGATTACGAGTCAGAAACATTATAATTTACGTTTTTTATCAAAAAAATCATGAAAATAATGCATGACAATTGAACGATTTTGCATTTTTCGTCACCAAAAATTGAACAATTTTGCATTTTTTGTCATAAAAAAATGAACAATTTTACATTTTTTGTCTAAAATTATTTTATGTAGAATTTTGCCCCCTCCCTCCCTCAAATCCTAGATTCGCCACTGCATACACAAAACATATATTATGCCATTTGACATGGCACCTTCAATCTTATTTCTACACGTGTCCGGAGTGTCAACTAGGGCTAGGGAATCCATGCTTCCATAAATGCCTTCGAGCACTATACAAGCGATTTGATGCAACCAAGGTTCTCACTCCCATTTTTAGAATTCTATTTACACTATTCTATCATCATCTCAAAGAACTTCTAATTTAGGCATTAAAGTGCATGTATCAGCTTTCAGTCCTCGTTTGATCTTTTCTTTCTCTTATTGCATGCATTGTCTAGAGATATAGATGGATGGTTAAATGAATGTTTACGCTCTTTAGACCTAGAAAGAAGACTTGAGATAATCACAAAACAACTCCTCTATAATATGGAGATAGTCTAATAGATCGTAAATGAATTGAGGGGACATGCCATTAAGATGGAACATGTTCAGGCCCAATTTCAGGCGGCTGAGGGAGTAATCAACTGCCCAATACGTTAGGAATCCTAGAATACTCTACTAGACATAATTTTGTCCGCAACTGTCCCAAGCATATAGACACCTCTCACACGTCTAGTCATTCGGATCTCAAAAGACAATCCAATGAGTGAGAGCGCACAAAAATTGAAAGCATAAAACCATCTCTCCATGTAATCGATAATGTTATCAAATAAAAGCAATTGGGAAGACCATTAGAAGAAGCAAACTCCTTTCAAGACAACCAATCACCGTAGAACCTCAAATGAAGCAAACTCCTCCCAAGAAAGGTGTTCCTTCCATAGAGTGTCCCCCTTCAAGCATCAAACAAACTCACAGATATTATTAGAAAAGGAAGATGTGTTCAAACCCATAAACGGCGAGGTAAACTAAAGGATGAAAGTGTTATGATGGATGTAGGGAATGATGATCGGATCTCCAAAGTCACAAACACTTGTTCCCTCCTCTACACCCGCATCTTGGAAGAACCAATGCGTGATTGCTTTAAATACCCATCACTCAAAGAATATAATAGGTTGGGAGATCCTATTATGCATATGAATAATTTTTAACGGTCATTGAAAACCACCACGACCATAGTAGGATCTAACATTCATCAAAGCCATCTACGCAAGCGAGGAAAGCTCCTCAAACTCTGAGTTGAGCACCCTATGGAGTAATTAGTCATTGTCAAAAGCCCCATCAAAGACAAGATGATAAAGAGAAAATGAAGCTTTGAAGATAGACACATATTATATGAATGCAAATCGGAGTTCTCATTCCATCACTTGAAAAATATCCTTAACCAAACACATGCAGATGCCTTAATAATCATGATACGTGTGTTTGTTAATAGAAGAAGCTCATTTAACATTATTACTCGAAAGTCATATGAAATGATGCAATTTCACCCACAAAGGATGATATTGATGTTAGAACCACTAGTAGGCATCAATGGTCAACCATCTCAAAAAATGTAAAGCTAAACTTTGAAGTTGAGGATGGCTACCCAAAATGGTATATCGAAGTTGAGGTCCTAATAATTGACACCACACTATGATATAATATTATAGTAGGTCGATCTCTTTTGCCCAACTCCGGTGGAGCCTTATCTACACAGAAATGAATGGTTGTTGCACAAGAAATCAAAAGATAGCAATTGAAAAATATATGGCCTCACTATAGATCAAACCACCAAAGCCTTAGGAGAAAGAGAAAGAAAGGGTTAAATCTATAGGAAAGGTGTGGTGCTCTTAGCTAAAGGGAAACCCGTGAGAATTACAGTAGAAATCCCCATAAGGAACAAGATAGAAATAGGGGACACAGTGTAGTCTAACATATAGGCCTTCTCCTGGACACAATCGGGCATCACATGCATCCCACCAGAAGTTATGACCCACACACTAGACATGGATCTAGAAATAAAACCAATCAAGCAAAAGAAATAAAATAACGAAGTGCAAAGACAAAAGGTGATCAAGGTCGACATCAAAAAGTTAGTGGCTTGCAGTCATATTAGGGAGGTCCACTACCCATAAATAGGTTGCAAATGTTGTGCTGGTAAAAAGGCTAATGAAAAGTAGAGATTATGTGTTGACTTCACTGACCTTAATAAAGCCTACCCAAAGACAGTTGTCCACTTCCTAATATTAACATGTTGGTCGATTTAGTCATCGAATATGCAATTTACTCTATAATGGATGCAACGACGTGATACTTCAAATCCCAATGGCTTTATAAGACAGAGAAAACCAACTTTATCATCATGAGGGGACACACAGTTATAAAGTTATGTCGTTCAACCTTAAAAATATTATAGCCACATACAATAGTCTTGCGAATCTTCAAAGATTTCATTAGGGAAAAGATTAAAAATATATGTGGACGATATGATTATCAAAAGCAAGGCAGTAGATCAACATGTGAAAAATCTCGAAACAGTATTAAAAATGCTTTGAGATAATGAATTAAAACTTAACCATGAAAAATGTACTTTTATACTCTAAAAAATTCATTGATTTTATAATCTCATTGAGGGGCATCAAAATTAATATAGACAAAATACATGACATTATGGATGTCGCTCCCCTACGAACCAGAGATGATGTCTATAAGCTGAATGAAAAAATAAGCACCCTTGAATGTTTCATCTCCTATTTAGCCAAATGATGAATACTCGTCTACAAAATCCTTAAATGCGCCAAAATTTTTTGTTTGGCCGAAGAATGCTAGAGCTCATTCCAGTTCTCAAGAAAATATTAGCTTCCCACATTGCTTAGTCACCCCGTGCGGGGTGAGATGCTATATTGTATGTCATCGTAGCAATGGAATCTGTAGGTATGGTTCTAAGGGTGCAGAGCAATTTTCAGTATATTGTGCTACCCGAATGTTTTAAGACGTAAAGACTAGATACTCGAAAAGCTAACCTTTGGTGTAGTAATCACTTCATAGAAATCATGACATTACTTTTCAATCCATTCCATGGTGGTTCGTAGAGAACACCTCTGTGCAAAGTACTTCAAAGACCAGAAACATTAGGGAGATTAACAGAATGAGCATTGTGCCTACCCGAATTTGACAATCATTTCAAACTAATGAAAACCCTCAAAGCTCAGGCACTAACAAATTTTCTCATAGAGATCCCATAAATCAAACCCAACAATGTGTCTATTCTAGAGATCTAAAAGGTTTTTATCAATGGAAGCTCTAATAGAGATGGCGCTGACATTGATGTCTTCATCAAAGGACCAAACAATATAGTTCTAAGGTATATAGCTACACGCAACTTTCCTACGTCAAATAATGTGGCTGAGTATAAGGTCATGCTCCCAGGGATCCAAATACTTAATTTCATCAAGCTGGACCAACAATGGTCATGAACGACTCTAAGCTCGTTGTCATCCAACTCTCTAATAACTACAAAACTAAAGAAACCACAATGAATTAATAGTTGGCTTTGGTTGAAAAACGCATTACCACAAGCCAACAAGAAGGAAGAAGCTCGAGATAAAGTGCATCCCTCAAGAAGAAAATGCAGAGAGATACCATCTGAAAAAAACATTTGGGATACAACCACTCAAAATTACCCTAGTTCACTCCAACCCAAAACCATATGGGCTTGAAGCCTTGACTCATCATTGGAGAGAATTTTCATCCTCTTATACGTCCCAACCCTTTAGTAATAGAATCGCCAGGCACCTTTTTTGTGGGGTGGAAAAAGGATTGAAACACCACCCCCGATAATTATAGACCCAAGTCTTCACAAATCTTGATGCAAGCCATTATTTGTAGCCAATAACTTGAGGATATTTGGCTACGACATATATTAAATTCTCGACACATCTCAACAACGGCTCGAGGTAAGAGAAATATCATCCCCTACTCTATGTAAAGTTCAAATATAACTAAAAACTCACACTTGCTGGTATGAGCATGTTACTTCACTAACAGCAAGAAGAACTTTATATTTTGAAGCCCTATGGACATATCCCATAAACCTAGTACCTCCTTAATTATCAGAAAAGGTTGATCCTAAATCTTGGAGTTTATCTGTCGATTTATAGCCGTCTTCGATGTCTTCACTCCAACATCTATGTTAGAGATATCTAGACAATTGATGCGAGTGAAAAGAGCAGACTTTTGAAGACAAGCATTCATGGAAAAGAGCCTTAAAGTACCAGTTTTCAATCAATAATGGAAGAAACAGCCAGAAATTACAGTTCAAGCAGGAATCTTCAAGAACAGCCTCTCGGTAGAATAGAACAGCATAAACAGCAGCATTTATCGGGTCAGTTGGAAGGAAACGGATAATAGCGCGGGTCGAGCAAGTCACAAGAGAGAGAAAGGGAGAAGGACGTGGAAAGTAAGACAGCTCTCCATCTCGCGCCAAGTGTATGAAGATCATTTAGTTGTCCTTGTTTTGTACCTTTTTGTGACTCTTTGCCCTTGTAATTAGGGTTGATGTAAGAGTATAAATAGGAAGAATGTTTTAGGGAGAGGATCTCTCGGCATTAGCGCCACCCTTAGCTTTTAATTTCTCTATTTTTTATTTTAAACGATGATGCTTTTGGGAAGCTGTTCACTCATAGTAATGGGTGAGTAGTTCTTCAGCAGGCCTGGCCAGCCATTTAAACGGCGACTGTAAGTATCCTTAACTAAATAAATGAAGTGTTTTATCCATGATTGAGTGTTATTAACTTGCTTTAAGAATAGATTATGATCGAATCTATTTGGTAGTTATTGAGGATGACATGAGAGTGCTCCGATATGATGGAAATAGTTAATCGGCATATGTTGTGGTGGACGGATACGAAAACCACCATATATTGGGGTTTCTTTACGAATGTTCCCCTAGGCCTAATGCTTGTTTTTGAGTTAGCACAAGGATACTTGGTTAATATCATCTACTTAGGAACTTTGGAAATGGGATACCTGACCTTAATGACCAATGAGGGAAAGACCCAACTCAGGAATATTGATTCACTTCTTCATATAAAAAGGATAGGCACAGTTGTTCGTTAGGCGCATGGTTAGGCCTATGTTTGTTTATTTTGATTGCACACTTTACTTGCCTGTTTGACATTTGTTTATGTTAAAGTCACTATCATTAACACTCTTCAGAATTTGCATCTAACACTTAAGGTAACTTATTCTTCCTGTTTAAGTTCAATCCCTGTGGAATACGACACTTGGTCTTGCCACACTACACACGACCTAGTACACTTGCTAGCGTCCCTATTCCAAACACCAAGTTTTTGGCGCCATTGCCGGGGATTGTTTAAACTGAAATATCGAAGAATTTGTATGCTTATTTCGTTACCTGATAACCACCTGTTTGTCCAGTTTGTGCATTTTGATTGTTAGTTTTGTATGCGAAGAGCAGGTGTTCCTATCCTTCCTATAGACATTGAGATAGAAAGAACGTATAGAAGAAGGAGAAGACTGTTCAGACAAGCTCGACGCAACTGAATGAACTGCGAAGTTGAGATGCCTGACCTAGGACACGGTGAGAACCATGAGGAAGGTCATGGTGAAAACGAAAATAACAACAATAATGTCAACCTGAGGTTGAGGATGAAGGATTACTCCAGACCATCCACCGAAGGGCATTCGTCATGCATTGTCATACCAAACGATGGAAATCGCATGTTCGAAGTGAAAGCCCCAATGATTCAGATGTTACAAACAGCTGTGCAGTTTGGGGGATACCTAAATGAAGACCCAAATGCCTATATTCAAGATTTCATCACAATGTGCAACACTTTTCGATCCCATAGGAATGACGATGATGAGGTCATGCGGCTCAAGCTGTTTCCCTTCTCTTTGAAAGACAAGGCAAAGAACTGGTTGAAGAACTTACAAAATCATGGCATACCCATGTGGATGCAGGTGCAAAATTTTTATAATGGAGTGATCAATGCCTACAAGATACAAATTGAATCAGTTGCCAATGGAAATCCGGAGGAACTGGAACCTCAAGCCTTGTACGAATTAATAGAGAGAGTGGTCAACACTAGTTACAACTGGCATTCGGTAAGAGCCGACAGCAAGAGAATCACGAATACCGCAAATAGCGAGGCGATCAGCAAATTGTCTTCACAAATGGAACAGCTGGTCAAAACAATGGGAAAGATGCAGCAATGAACACGCAACCCTCTGCTCCGATGGAAACCTTATCACCTGATGGCTGTGATTTCTGCAGTGGGCCTCATCGACCAATAGATTGTCCCGGAACTAAACCAGGAGCATCAATGCAAGAACAGTGTGATTTTATTGCTCCCCAACCACCGAACCCCTATTCGAACACATATAATCCAGGGTGGAGAAGTCACCCGAATTTTTCTTGGCAAGATAATCAGAGGCAACCAGCGATGCAGCAGCCTTATAGACAAGAGAATTTACGGGCAGCATATCCGCCACAACAAAGCAATTCATCTAGTCAACAATATCAACGCCAATCAAACACTCCACAAGAAGGAAAGCCTGATTTAAAATCCATGATGATGCAATTCATAAAGTAGACACAATCATCTATCAAGAATCTTGAGACTCAAATGCAACAATTTGCTACAGCCATAGCTTCAAAAGAAAAAAGGCGCACTTCCAAGCAACACAGTAACCAATCCAAAAGAATGAGTCAATGCCATTATCCTGAGGGGAGGAAAGGAAGTACCGGACCACACTGTGAAACCTACTACCAAAGGAGCAAGCTCTAATGATCAACCACCTGTTTCCCAACACAGGAAAGATAAACAGTTGATGGAACATGAACCAGGTGCACCCCAATATGAACCAAAGGTTCCGTACCCTGAAAGGCTGAAGCAGTAGAATTGTGAGAAGAGACATAAGAGCTTCCTTGACCAATTGACGAAGCTGCACATCAACATACCATTTATCGAAGCTTTATCTGAAATGCCCATGTATGTCAAATTCCTAAAGGATTTGCTGACCAACAAAAAGAAACTGGAAAGCGTAGCCATGGTACAATTGAACAGGGACAGCTCATCCATCTTGCAAGCCAAACAACAAATTCCAAAGAAGCTCAAAGATCCAGGGAGTTTTTCTATACCTTGTTCGATAGGAACACTTACCATCCAAAATGCTTTATGTGATTTAGGATCCAACATTAACCTTATGCCATATTCAATATACATGCAATTAGGCCTAGGATAACCAAGACCAACTAAGGTCACGGTTCAACTAGCAGATCGATCAATTCGATACCCCAAGGGTATAATTGAAGATGTTTTGGTTAAGGTTGGCAACTTCATTTTACCTGTTGATTTTATCATAATGGATATTGCTGAGGATCTGGAAGTCCCAATAATTTTGGGACGACCCTTTCTAGCAACTGGCAGAGCTGTTATTGACGTGCATAAGGGGCATCTCATTCTGAAAATAAATAATGAAGAAGTAGTGTTTTAAATGCATGAAGCTATTCACCATGCACCAACATCTGACGACTCATGCTATTTCATGGATACAAAGGATGATAATTTTTTCTTGCAGGAACAAATCGATGCGCAGAAGCGTAAAAAAGAGGAACAGTTGTTTGACTCCGAACCAAAAGAAAAAACCAACGATGAAGAAAAGCAAGATACCCCCCCTGAGATAGGCATCGACAAGGGAAACAAAGAAGAACACCCTGAACTGAAACAACTGCCCGATCATCTGGAATACGCATTCTTGGATCCACCAAACAGTAGACCAGTAATTATCTCGGCAACATTAACAAAAGATCAGAAGGAACAATTGCTCACCATCTTAAGAAGGCATAAGAAGGCTCTAGCATGGAAAATAGAAGATATAAAGGGGATCAGCCCAACCATCTGTATGCATAAGATCTTGATGGAAGAGAATCATCGACCAACTGTACAACCGCAAAGGAGACTCAATCCACATATGCAGGAATCATTTATTCTATTTCAAATAGTGTGTGGACCAGTCCTGTTTAAGTTGTTCCCAAGAAAGGGGGAACCACCGTGGTCATAAATGATAAGGACGAACTCATCCCCACCAGAACAATCATAGGATGGCGAGTGTGCATTGATTATAGGAAGCTCAATGAAGCAACAAGAAAGGATCACTTCCCCTTGCCTTTCATCGATAAGATGCTAGAAAGACTGGCTGGTTATCAATTCTATTGTTTCTTGGATGGGTATTCAGGGTACAACCAGATTCACATTTGTACCAAAGACCAAGAAAAGACCACGTTTACTTGTCCATATGGGACTTTTGCGTATAAACTCATGCCATTCGGATTGTGCAACGCTCCAGCAACATTTCAGAGGTGTATGATGGCCATATTCCATGATATGATCGAAAAGACTGTGGAAATATTCATGGATGATTTTTCTGTCTACGGAGCATCATTCGACGCCTGTTTGAAAAATCTGGAAGCTGTTCTAAAAAGGTGCACAGAGACACAGTTGGTCTTAAATTGGGAGAAATGCCATTTCATGGTAACAGGAGGCATTGTACTCGGACATAAAATATCGAGCAATGGGCTGGAAGTCGACCAAGCTAAAGTGGAAATAATCAAGAAACTACCTGCGCCCAAAACAGTCAAGGATATTCGAAGCTTCTTGGGACACGCTGGTTTCTACAGACGATTCATCAAGGACTTTTCGAAAATTGCACAGCCACTCTCCGCATTGTTACACAAAGAAGCTGATTTCAATTTCACCGACGAGTGCAACCAGGCATTCGAACATATCAAAAATCTGCTGACACATGCACCTATACTCACTGCACCAGACTGGGACGCACCATTCGAACTCATGTGCGATGCTAGTGATCTCAGTGTAGGGGCTGTTCTTGGACAACGAATTCACAAGCAGTTTAAGCCCATACACTATGCCAGCAAAACTCTGAATGAAGCTCAACAGAATTACACGACCACAGAAAAAGAGTTGCTGGCCGTAGTCTATGCATTCGATAAATTTCGCCCATATCTTGTGCTCTCCAGAGTAACTGTAAAAACACTGACCATTCTGCATTGAAATACCTGTTTGTCAAGAAGGACGCTAAACCAAGACTAATACGATGGCTGCTCCTCTTACAAGAGTTCGACTTAGAGATCAAGGATAAAAAGGGATCGGAAAACCTAGCAGCTGATCACTTATCCAGAATCCAAGCCACCACTGAAATCGAACAACCAGACATTCTCGACCAGTTCCCTAACGAGCAACTGTTTGCAATTTCCACGATTCCCTGGTTTGCTGATATCGCAAATTTCTTGGCTTGCAAAATAAAGCCCTTTCGATACTCCACTAATAAAAAACGAAAGTTTTATTCTGATCTAAAATATTATATTTGGGAGGAACCTTATTTGTTTAAATTATGTGCAGACCAGCTCATGTGAAGATGCGTAGCCAAAGAAGAAGGAATGGAAATCTTGCAAGAATGCCACGCCGCAGAATCAGGTGGCCACTTTGGGGCTAACCGAACAGCTGCAAAAGTGTTTCAAGCAGGTTTCTTCTGGCCCACCATATACAAGGATGCGCAACAGTATATTCAATGTTGTGATGACTGTCAACGAACAGGCAATATCTCTGCCCGAAACGCCATGCCTTTGAACAACATTGTTGTTTGCGAGATCTTTGATGTATAGGGCATCGACTTCATGGGACCGTTTCCTATATCTTTTGGAAATCAATATATCCTGGTCGCTGTAGATTATGTGAGTAAGTGGGTGGAGGCCTGTGCATGTCCCTCGAATGATGCCAAGGTAGTACTAAATTTTTTGAAACAACTGTTTACAAGATTCGGAGTACCAAGGGCAATTATGAGCGATCAAGGTACTCACTTTTGTAACAAAGTATTTGAGAAACTACTTCAGAAATATGGCGTCACGCATCGTATCGCCACACCATACCACCCTCAAACGAGTGGTCAAGTGGAATTATCCAACAAAGAGCTTAAGCGAATTTTAGAGAAAACAGTTAATTCTTCAAGAAAAGACTGGTCTCTAAAACTCGACAATGCACTGTGGGCATACCGAACAGCCTATAAAACACCTATAGGAATGTCTCCTTTCCGTCTCCTGTTCGGAAAAGCATGCCACCTCCCTGTTGAATTAGAACATAGAGCATACTGGGCACTAACATTTCTAAATTTTGATGACCAGGATGTCAAGCTAAATAGGTGCGCCCAGTTAAATGAAATGGATGAATTCCGCTTATTCGCCTACGAGAATGCCATCAAATACAAGGAAAAGACCAAACTGTGGCATGATTCGTGTATTTAGTCCAAAAACTTTAAAGAAGGTGATCCTGTACTCCTGTATAACTCACGCATATGCCTGTTCCCTGGTAAACTTCGCTCACGGTGGTCTGGCCCATTCACGGTGTACCGAATCTTCCCTCATGGGGCAATCGAAATTCAGAACACCAAGGGAGACATATTCAAAGTTAATGGGCAATGTCTGAAACCTTATTTGGCCCATGAACCCCCTGGTACTGTGGGCACAACCCACCGCTTAATCAACCCACAATGATTCCAAAGTTGGGGGTCAATAAATTTCAATTTTTTCTTTTTCTGCTTTTAGATTTGCAATTTAATCATTTTTATTTTTATTTACTACGTTCACTTTTATTTACTCAGTTTATTTTATTTAACTTCCTCATTTTTCCTATGATAGTTTCTTTTGGGTGTCAAAGTGCATAGAAACGTACAAACAATCATTTCTCTCACCACTTACGAGACACTCACCGCCTCTGCCGTCTTGTCCTTTAATGCCACATTGTCAGACGGCAGACCTACAACTACAACAGTCACAAGAATTGATGTGGTTACCCCCTTTCCCAAACACAGCAAATTCATACCCTATTCTTGCGGTGGAATAAGGGATTTGATTGGTTCAAACGGTTACTCTCATCCCTGACGGTTCAGTTGGCTTCCATCTTGTATAAAGGAGTCACATTTCACTCATCACGCACATTTCTGCATTTCTGAAACCTCCTTTCATCCCTTCACCATGGCAAGAAAGAATACAAGGTCGGCTACTGCGACCAAGAGCAAAGAAAAGAAACCCGATGTGAGCTCTAGCACCCACACATCCCGTGCCATTTCCAAACAACTCCTTACTTTCTCCGATGAAACAGAGCAAAATAACTACGAAACCTTCCAAAATACGGAACTGTGCGCCACAAGGCAAATATACTGGGACAGTTTACGAGAAGTTGGTTTCGATGCGGAGGTCAAGCAAATGATAGCCGATGCCAATCTGGAGAAATTTCTGGCCATTGATGAGTGCACTTATCATGAACTCACAATGGAGTTCATCTCCACATTCTAAAGGGATGCAAAGTACACTGACCCCAACCACCACAAGCGCTACCAATTTCGTCTTATGGGTAACCACATGAACTGCTCCATCAACAAAATGAACATCTTCCTTGGCTTGGTTGACCAAACCACACTCGAAGAGGAACCCTACATTTCGGCCCACCGGGAGATTCCTGAGGAATTTGACGCCGACGCTTTCTGGCATGCCATCACAGGTCATCCCGAGCATAATCCTAGTTCCTCCAAGGCCTCAGGTATCGAGAGCTATTCCTTGAAATATTTACATCGTATTCTGGCTGGCTCACTCTTTGGTAGGGTCCATCAAGCCACGGTTCCATCCGCTGATCTATTTGCCCTGGCATGTTTGCGTGATCAGAAACCATTAAATGTTGGGTACTATTTTGCAGAATATATTGCCTCCCTACAACAAAAGAAGAATGTCGCTGGCCTGTTCTGTGGACCGTTCATCACCACCATTGCTCAGAATTTGGGATTTTTCGATCCTAAAATAACTACATCACTCACCCTTGGTCCAGCAATGGATCCTTTGAACTTGCAGGTAATGAAGCGGATTGAAATATGTTGCGATATCAAAGGGGTTTGGTATCTCTGGCGGGAGGCAGAACACCTGCGGAAAAAGGACAAAGACCAAGCTGGTCCCTCCAAGCGACGCAGATCCGAAGAGGCTGTTCCAGAACCTGTTCATATCACACCTATTCGCTCCATCCCAGAACAATCACCAACAGCTGATGATGAGCAAATCCACCGCATTGCCGCTAGAATGACCATGGAGGCCATCTTTCACAACATGCGTGTTATGGAGCAACGAATCAATACATATGAGCAAGAAATAGAGATTTTACATGCCAGAATAGCTATTCTGGAAGGAAACACCCGGTCTGCAGCCAAACCCCATCAATCAGATGTATCCCAGAAGTCGTAAAAGAGCCCCGTCCAAAATGAACCAGTTGAAACAGGCACCACTGCCTCTGTTCCAAAACCAGCTGCCGAAGAGGAGGCGGAGTCCTCCCAATCCCCTACAGTGTAAATGTGTATCTCTCTTTCTCTCTATCCTTTGTTCGTCCTGCTGCTGCTGTTTTGCTTGTTTCTGTTGGCGTCTGGTTCTTGCCCCATTATTTTCCATTAAGGACAATGTGTTTGTTCAGTTGGGGGTAGGAACCTAGCGTTTTAACACACTGTTAGGCTATTCAATACTGCTTTAACATGCTCATTCATTTTATCCCCACTATGAGTTTTGCCTAGTCATCGCTTCACCTCAGCACCACCCCACAAAAAAAAAGAAAAACAAAGCACAATCACCACAATCACCTTGTGCGCTTCACCCACAACTCAACCATCCATTCTTACATTGGGATGTTTCTACTAAACTTAGCATAGCTGAGTCACCATGCTTTTGTTGTCTTCTTGTGGTGAATTGATGATTTGTTGGTGAGAAGTTTAGGCTGGTCAATTAATTTGTGATATCCCTGATTAGGTCAAGTATTGACTTAAGTACAAACAACCGGCGAGGCTTGTGCCGAAATTATGCATAACTGTATGCAATTATTTTTTGTGAGTGAGCTTTGTATACCTTAGTTAAGTAAGACTTTGCCTCGTCTGCCCTTCAGTTGAAAGAAATGAATCTTGACACATTAGGATGAACATTCAAATTCTCAACACCAAACACCCATAGCCGAGAGCTGGTAACAAAAGAAAAAAGGCCATGTTTCCTCAAAATATATCAAGAGGGACATCATCAAATAGAAAATCTGTCCCTTTTTATCAAAAAAGAGAGAGAAGAAAATAGAAGCAAAACAGGAAAGCCTATCTAAAAATGACCAGCTCTTCAAAAGCTAAATTATCCGCTAAACATAAAACAACTACTCTAACCTTACACCCCAAATCAAACCACCATTCAAACCACCCCTCACCCTTGTAAGGATTCCGAGGTGTCAAGAGTTCTTTTCAAGTATCTGTTGGACTAGGAGGCAGGTCAAAACTTAATCTTTGTGTACATAGCTGTCGAGTGACTTAAACACCCTATAAATAGAGAGCAAACACTGCGAAAGGTGAGAGAAATCCCAGAAGTGCTAAGGAAATAATCGATCTCTTATCAGGGGAGTCATTAATGAGTTGTATCAGCTTAACTTTTCATCATCTGAATTTCATTCATGACTAGATACATTAAATGCATGATCTCAGTTGTTCCTTTGTTATGTAATCTCATCCTGTTCCTCCATTTAATTTTTGATGTGTTGCTTGAGGACAAGCAAAAACTTAAGTTGGGGGTAATTTGATGCGAGTGAAAAGAGCAGACTTTTGAAGATAAGCATTCATGGAAAAGAGCCTTAAAGTACCAGTTTTCAACCAATAATGGAAGAAACAGCCAGAAATTACAGTTCAAGCAGGAATCTTCAAGAACAGCCTCTCGGTAGAACAGAACAGCATAAACAGCAGCATTTATCGGGTCAGTTGGAAGGAAACGGATAATAGCACGGGTCGAGCAAGTCACAGGAGAGAGAAAGGGAGAAAGACGTGGAAAGCAAGACAGCTCTCCATCTCGCGCCAAGTGTATGAAGATCATTTAGTTGTCCTTGTTTTGTACCTTTTTGTGACTCTTTGCCCTTGTAATTAGGGTTGATGTAAGAGTATAAATAGGAAGAATGTTTTAGGGAGAGGTTCTCTCGGCATTAGCGCCACCCTTAGCTTTTAATTTCTCTGTTTTTTATTTTAAACGATGATGCTTTTGGGAAGAAGCTGTTCACTCATAGTAATGGGTGAGTAGTTCTTCAGCAGGCCTAGCCAGCCATTTAAACGGCGACTGTAAGTATCCTTAACTAAATGAATGAAGTGTTTTATCCATGATTGAGTGTTATTAACTTGCTTTAAGAATAGATTATGATCGAATCTATTTGATAGTTATTGAGGATGACACGAGAGTGCTCCGATATGATGGAAATAGTTAATCGGCATATGTTGTGGTGGACGGATATGAAAACCACCACATATTGGGGTTTCTTTACGAATGTTCCCCTAGGCCTAATGCTTGTTTTTGAGTTAGCACAAGGATACTTGGTTAATATCATCTACTTAGGAACTTTGGAAATGGGATACCTGACCTTAGTGACCAATGAGGGAAAGACCCAACTCAGGAATATTGATTCACTTCTTCATATAAAAAGGATAGGCACAGTTGTTCGTTAGGCGCATGGTTAGGCCTGTGTTTGTTTATTTTGATTGCACACTTTACTTGCCTGTTTGACATTTGTTTATGTTAAAGTCACTATCATTAACACTCTTCAGAATTTGCATCTAACACTTAAGGTAACTTATTCTTCCTGTTTAAGTTCAATCCCTGTGGAATACGATACTTGGTCTTGCCACACTACACACGACCTAGTACACTTGCTAGCGTCCCTATTCCAAACACCAACAATCAAGCTTTTCAAGTGGGTTAGATGGTTGAGGATCGATGGCATTTTTTTCGACACAAAGGCTCCATAGCAAAATTGGATAAAAGAGAGAGAAGAAAATCAGTTGCTCTTAATAGAAGAATGAAGAAACACATAACTCTTATAAACAAAGGGATAATTGCAAGAGCAAACACCAAAGTATAAGAAAAATATGTATATCCTCCACCTCTTTTTATAGAGAACTGGACAAGGGAATATGAACTGCCCATTCGTCTCATTATTGGAGAACACGATGATCGACAAATCTCTCATTTGAAACCCATAAAAATCTGAGAAATAAATCTCTCGCCTCGCGTAGCTCTGATCCCCAATGGGATTAGGGATATGCAACGACTAACTGCCTAAATTGTAGTTTGATCTGATTACCCACTATCTTAACATGTGTCACACCTAGCCATAAATCACACCAAACCTCATTGCCTTCTCTCAATTCATTATGACCAATCACTACTCTAAACATCGTGGCCCACACACAACTTGCAAAACGTCTCATCACATTGGTTTTGAAGCTGAAGCACTCGCAATGACACAGTTTCAGACCTTTCGATCCCCCAAAAGCCCCCAAGAAAAACCTTTGGTCCTTCGATCCATGTCAAAAGGAAGCTCGGTTAAATAAGTCAGGTAGGGAGAGGGGAGGATAGCCATTTAATAATAAAGAAATAACCAACTATGCCATGTAGACTAATGACACACCTCACCCAAAAGTAATCCTTCTGTTTTATTTGAGCATTACTTACACACGTAAAATCCATGTAGTCGCATTTGACAAGGGACCCCCACTTCACTCCTACACGTGTCCAGAATGTCAACTAAGACAATGAAACTAACTCTTCCATAAATGCTCTAAATACTACAAATAGAAGCGGTATGATGCAGCCAAGATACCCACCTCACATCTAAAAATTCTATTTTCACTATTCTATTTATCATTTAAAAGAATCTCTGCTAACTTAGACATTAGAGTGCTAACACCGATTTTCATCCCTCCTTTTATCTTTTATCTTTTCTTTTTCTTATTGCAAGCTTCACCTACACAAACCACAAACCACATGGAGATCCTCCTCATTTTTTATCCACGTCAATTTAGATCTAGAATTACATTCTTGTTAAGAAAAAGAAAGAATTACTATAATCTCTATTTTGATGTTCAAGGTTAACCGTCCTATTAAACAGGATAGAAGATGAATATATGCAATTATGAATTTATAGTTTATCAAGAGTGCAGGGTCTAAAATTAAAAAAATGAAGAGTTAAATGTGCAAAAATTGAAAAAATAATAATAATGTGTGTACTATGTATTAATAAAAAAAATGTAGAGTCGTTTTCTGGTGTGGTAGCATATGAGCTGGTTATGTTTGGAAAGTCATTGGCAGAAAGCAGCACACGAGTGGGTTCTTCTCTTACATACCCAGACATTATATTAATTATTAGGTGTCTTCTTCATATAATGATAATATACAACTTGATATAATTTTATGAATTCATTAAACATTTAATTTAATTTTTAAAGATGAAGCTGTTTTCTTTTAGTTAAAGATTATTAATATGAATAATTGCTGTTTCTTTATATGCCCCTCAAATTTGTTTTTAAATGGTGCGCAATGCACTTATATTAAACAAAGGAAGATTACATTAAAAAGAAAGAAAAACTCCACCTCACCCCACCCCATCCATGTGATTCGAATCCATGACCTCTACAGTCATAAGTAAGCTCTCAAATTTGTTCTTACTTTTACTATGGTTCATGGATATTGTAATTTCTGAATTTGCATTTTACTAAATATAATGATCTGATTATCAAGTCAAAATAACTGATGACAATTTTAAAATTAAAAAAGAAAATCAAGAATAAAAGTCGTTTAGAATTACAATTTTCATGTAACCACTATTTTTATTTTCTAATATTATTTTTAGCAGTCTTGATCACATGCACCTTAATGAGCACGTAGAATTTGCTCATTTACTGTTAGATCTAGGCTTATTAGAATCCTAAAGTAGAGATTCAAAGCATCCTGAGATTTAGATTTAATAAGCCTATATCTAATGGTGAATGAGCAAATTCACTTACTCATTAAGGTGAATGTGAAAATTCCTGTATTTTTAGAGTTTTTTCTCTTTAAACAGTTAATTTCTATCTCATAATTAAACAACATCTAAATTACTTCAAAACTAAAATATTCAAGAATTAAAATTATCTAAAATGCCATTTCCACCACTCTACGATGGAGGGTTGTATTTTACTTTGTCAAAAACAAAGTAAGTATAGAAGACACCTTCATTGAAATATTCATCTTGATCAGTGCTAAAAATAACCATTATTTTAATAAAATGTAAAATTCTAAGTCAAAATAAAATTAAAAGGCCATAAATGCAATTTATCTTAACTCTCCCCTTGTTTGCTCCTTGTTCAGACCGTTTATTTCTATGCCACTTATTTCGAACCAGATTGTTATAAAATTATAATAAGTCGGTCTAACACCATGTATAAATCGTCATTTTTAATCTAAATCCAACATATTGGGTTTCACGGTTTTAAAATGCATCTATATATATTAGTCATCCACTTTTTATTAATAACAATGACTCTGTCTCTCCATTTCCGATATATGATTTAGTTCATTTCTGCCCATATTATCATCCCTTAGGGGCTCCTTTCACATGCCTTCTATCCATAACAGATATTAATATGAAAGTTATTATTGAGCATTAACTAATAGTTTAAGCTTTTAATTCAATTGATTCTTTGATATAGTATTAGGCCTTTTTCACAAAGTGATCAAAGGTTCAAATTCTGACAATCTCATTTATTAATTTAATTTCAACACATGGTAAGATGAGTTTATGTTGTATACACTTCAAGCCCAATGTGCATTCATACGGAGGGATGTATCATATATTAATTGAAAGGTATTAGTGAGATTTGATAGCCTAAGGAATATTTCTAGAAAACATCCCTTACACGTGGATAAATCTCACCCTTCGGATTAGGTAGACTCACAAGAATAGTCCTATATGAAGTAAGAAATATTCCCTAAAGGTGTGAATGGTACCTTCCGACCACGTGGATGAACGAATACAACTGTTCACGAACAGACATAACTGTTCACGAAAGAACATGATTGTTCACGAACAGACCCGTCTATTCACGAACGAACACGATTATTCATGAAGGGATGTGTTTGGAATGTCTTAGAGATAATTTTTGTAATTTTATTAAAAATACACTAAATATTTCAGACAAAATTAATATTTGGAATGTCTGAAGTAGTGTTCTAAAAATCGGCCAAGGCGGCGCCTAGGCGGGGATTTTTAGAACACCGTCCCGATTTTCACTAATCGGGCGGTATAAATCGGTTGACCGATTTTTGACCGCCTAGGCGGTCTCAGGCAGTCCCAGGCGGGTCTAGGCGGTCCCAGGCGGCTTCCAAGCGGCTCCCAGGCGGCCTTTTTAAAAAAATTGATCCTTAAATTTTATGTCAATTTTTTTAATTTTAAAAAAAATATTAAATAACAAAAAAAAAAAACTTAAAATATTAAATTTATTTTTAAGAATATTAAATTTATTTTATTTTGACATATTTTGTTATAAATATTATTTTATTGATCTATTTGTTATTTTTTTAAGGACATTAATATAAATAATATTAAAATATGTATGTTTTTCTATCCTAAATATTTTATATTATTATCTTTACGTAGTATAATTCATATATTAATGGTATTTATATAATACTTTATTTAATAAAAAATAAATAAATATAAAAAATACAAATCCGATTAATCGCCGATTAATCAGTAAGGGCTCTCTCCGTCCGACTAGCGCCTAGCGTCTTTTACAACCTTGGTCTGAAGTGACAGTTAAATACCAGTCGATCCAATTTTTTCTTATATATATCCTAATAGAATAAAAAAATTAGATTTTTTTAATAAAATCAAAATACACAAAATAATAATTCTATAATTTATATATTTAATCACGATTCATAATAATTTATTAAAATAAAAAATTAATTTCCCTCAAGCGACACCGAGTCAAGGTCAATTGCAATTCAATTAAAATAAAATTTTTAAGAAATATTTATAATAAATATATATATATATATATATATAATATTGATTTGTTTAATATAATAAATATTTTATATATAAAAATAATTGGGTTTTTGTTAATAATTATTTTTAACCATGATTAAAAGCAACCTCTTGAGGGGAATGAGATATATGTGTAATAATTTACATGAATAACCCTTATTTGGGGATTAGTCCTTATTACTTTTATATTAATTATATCTATTAATTAATTTTTATCAATTTCCAAAATAAAAATACAATTTATTTAATATATTAGATAAAAGTTAATATATATATATATTATGAAATAAATTTTTTTTTTTTTTTTGAGAAAAATGCTTCTAATTTCATTAGATAAAAAATGAAGAAGTCCAACAAACATAATGTAAGGAATAAAACCTCACATGATTACAAATTAAAGCAAATTATGAAATAATTTTTTAAAAAAGACATTTATTGTGGGATAGATGTGGTAACAACTAAATGGATACTAATTCAAAATTTTAAATTTTGAATAATAATAATAAAGAGTGAGATTGTGATTAATATTAGTAGTACCCAAACAAAATTAAGAAGTGATAAATGAGGACACGTGGGAGTGGGAGGAAGCGGGACTCCAATCCAAACATTAATTAAGAAGTGATTATATTTGCCCGCGAAATCTCTGGCGACGAAACCTGAAATAACAGAAAACACAACTTCTCCTAATTCAGACAGATCCAAATCACCATTGCTACCGGATCCGTTCTAATCGGTATCCCGAATTTGGGCAATGTACTAATTTATTCAATTTTTATATACGATTCAATCTAATTTCCTTCTCCTTCTTCTTCTTTTAATTTCTGTATCAAATACATTTTGGGGGTTGGCTGTGGAATTGCCTATGCGTGTGAGATATACGGCTGCTATCGGTGGTTGTTTGTCTCACTAATTCATAGGAAACAAAATCAAATGGGGAGATTCCGTCTTTTCTGACTTGGCTTTTGCTTTCTTTCTGCCGGAATTTCCCCTTTTTTTCTTTTCAGGTTCTGCATTTCTCTAAAGTTGCTTGCTTTTTCCCCTTTTTTAACTTGTTCCTTATGATGGTGACTTCTTATGATGTCTTTGTCTTTTGCTATCATACTTATATATATGATGTGACTTTCACTCCTTGCAATTATTTGTTACTCCTTTTGTTCTATTTTAATGAAAATATCATTTGCTCTTCCTGATTTTGATTTTGATTTCCTCTTTTTCTGTTATAAACCCAATTCCCCAAATCATACTTTTGCTGCATATGTTGTTGCTCAGATTATTCTTCTTTTGCCAAGTTTGAATTACTGAAATTAGATGATTTGTCTTTACTTGGGCAGCTGCCTTTTCGACCAGAAGATAGCCGAGAGTGAGAAAGAGGGGAAACATCATTTTCATATTGTATATTGATCCCATAGGTATGTATTTCACAAATTTCAGATTTTGATTTATGACTCTTTCAATCTTATGATCAAAATGCATTCTCTGCACAACTTGTAGTCTTCTAATGTCTTGAATTTTGCACATTTTGCAGATTTTTTCTTGTTTTGAATTTGTGTTCTTGGTGCCTCGTTTTCGGAATAGATATTCATTACTTTGGGGTTTGTAGAAGGCGATAATCTTTTCAAAATGGGAGGGTGTGTGTCGACAAACAATAATCCTAAAAGGACCAGACCACATAGAAGAAGGTTTAAAAAATCTTCAAAAAGTTGTGGAAAGATTTCCAGTTCAATGGGTGATGTACCTATTACGCGGTTTAGTAATGCTGGGATAGGAGATTTCGCTCTTAGCGAGTTTGTTCATCTTGATTTCGAGAAGGGTGCAGCAACTACCTGCCGAAGATCTGAAGCTTCTAACAAGAATTTCCATCTCACTCAGCTGCAATGGAACCATAGCCAGATTGCTGCAAATGGTATGTTTTGTTCCTCTTTCTTAATGCAAGTTTCCTTCCTCGGATTAGTTGAGAATTTTGAAGAATTCAATTCAATCAATGAATGCAGGAATATGCCAAGAGGAAGTATGGTTCGATTCTGTTAGCATTATCGATTCAGATTCAGATGATGATTTCAGTAGTGTGCACGGAGGTATTAACTCATAGATCCATCACAAATATGTGATATAAATTGGAATTGACTTGTATCTTTGAAAGGTATTTAATGCTTGTAATGTTTCTTCTTTGGTTTGCTAGATGGTTTTCCTTCTGTTTGTTCTGCACTTGGACAAAAACCAAACGCTCAGATGCTTCAGTTCGGAAGTGCACGCTTTCTTGACGGGTCAAAGTATGAGGGATTCTATGAAAGTTACTTGAAACTAGATGGTGGAGTTCCAAAAGGGGATGAAGTTTCTTGTATGACTGCTAAGAAAGTAGTAGATGATCCTTATGGAAGTTGCAAGGCTCTTAAAGAGTTCACTCATGATTCTGGAGAGAAAGAAAATAGAAGGAAATCGACAGTTATTATGGTCTCTTTGACAAGGAAATCTTGCGATGGAGAGGAAACAGCCCGATTCTGTGAGTACATAAACACTTCTATGGTTTAAACATGAAAAAGAACTACTTGCAGTCTTGTCCGTAAATGATTTGAGTATGAGGATCATTCCTTAATGACCATTAATTGATGCAGCTGAGAGATTGTTATACCGCCCACGTGCGGGATTTCAAATTCCAGTTTGCAAAGAAGAGAAACCTGTTCCCGGATGCTGGTCTGAGGTCCCATCTTCAGTTTTCAAACTCCGCGGAGAGAACTATTTCAGGCATGTTATTGATTATTCTTTCTATCAGAGTCATCTCTGCATATGCTTCGAAATGTTGGCTTGTGTTCTAATTGACTTTCTATGCTTATGCAGAGATAAACAAAAGTGCTCTGCTCCAACTTTCAGTCCATATGTACCAATTGGCGTTGACTTATTTTCCTGCTCGAAAAAGATAAATCACATTGCTCAACACCTTGAACTTCCTAATGTTCAACCACATGATCAAGTGCCTTCACTTCTGATTGTAAACATACAGGTTAGTCTGACCGAACAAGAGAAAATTCGCACTTGTCTTGTGTGAACTTGCTTGTTCTATTGACATAGTTGGAATCTATAATGAAATTAGCTAGGTGCTTATTGGCGGCGTATAATGTATTGATGATGGGTGGCTTTTTTGCAGCTTCCTACTTATCCCGTTGTCATGTTCCAAGGCGAAGCCGATGGAGAAGGCATGAGCCTTGTATTATACTTTAAGCTATCTGAGAATTTCGATAAAGAGGTCTCTCCTCATTTTCTAGAGAGCATTAAGGTACCTTACGATAACGGTTTCTTTACAACTTTTTTCTTGACTATTAATTGCCTAGAATGTAAAGCTATGACCTTTTCCGATGAAACTTCCGAATTGAGGTGTAGAAACCTTCCATCAAAGTTTCCTGAAATTGTCATATTTTCAATGAATTGTAATATTTTCACCAGTTACTTATGTTCTTTTCCATCTCAGAAACTGGTTGAGGATGAAAAGGAGAAGGTTAGAGGCTTTACAAAGGAATCAACAGTTTCTTTCCGTGAAAGGCTAAAGATTCTTGCAGGAGTGGTTAATCCAGAGGACTTGCAGTTAGGTTCAGCAGAAAGAAAGCTTATAAATGCATATAACGACAAGCCAGTTCTGTCACGCCCTCAGCACGAGTTCTATAAGGTAAAGATCATCTACTTTGGCAAGATTTCCAGAATGCTTTTATCAAGGAAATCAGGTGACTAAAAGCCTGAAATTTAATGTAATGCAGGGAGCTAATTACTTCGAGATTGATCTTGATATACATCGGTTCAGCTACATATCTCGAAAAGGACTCGAAGCATTCCGAGATAGAATGAAGAACGGAATAGCTAATGTGGGGTTAACCATCCAGGTATTGATGTAGTTACTAAAAGCTTATGCAGATTGTAGTGCAGCAGTAATTGAATTGAGAATGATACGAATGATGGTTTTTGCAGGCACAAAAACCGGAGGAGCTTCCGGAGCAAGTGCTGTGCAGTGTACGGTTGAACAAGATTGATTTTGTAAATCATGGACAAATCCCAACAATTGTAACTAGGGATGATTGAATTTTGAATAGGCAACATGAGCTATGAGGCATGCCTATACAGCAATTACTTCATCTCAGATTGAGCTAGCTGGTTTTTGTAGACGAAATCAATATTATTCATCACCTGTGCTGAAGATTTAAATGGAAAGAAAATTCATTTTTCCCCCTCTTAACTACATCTTATTTATAAAAAAGAATATAAATTATTTTTCTTATTTCATATGGCAATCTACTGCTACCCCATAATATGATATGATGTTGTAAGTTGTTACTATAGAAGGATATGTTTGTTTGTTACATTATGTGTTCATGTGAATGTCATTATGTATTTGTTAGTTGTAGCGTAATGCCTTTGGAACCTCAAGGGCTGGAAACCCAATATAAACAATATACTTAGCTTATATAGATAAGGTTTTCCCTACAATTAACAATTAAGAAAAAGTATTGGCCCTATTAGTAGCCCTATAGCCGTCACATCAGCCTAAGCATGTTGTACATTTATTATATTGACTTATTCTGTAACACTCCTTCAAACTGAAACATAAATTTTAATCATGCTTAGCTTGCTACACGTATAGATGACATAGTCTTAGAAACAATACACCCAAGATACTTTAGAATATACAATATAATTCGGGAATTTAATAGCTGCCTAAACATGCTATATGAGATATAGGTATAAACCTAAGGTGGTGCCATATGCAACTCCTCATCAATAAACCCATGTTATTGATGTCAACCTGGTGAATTGGTCAGTGTCTAGTTGCTGCAATGGTAAGAAAAATAAAACATTTACAGCCAATAGCAATTTTATCCCAAACATTTAAAATGATGCAATTTTACTCTCAAAGTTATCAGTTCGTTTAAAAAAATTATATTTTGTGTGATTTAATAATAGAATTGGAAGTTAATATTTATTAATTCGGTGAAATATTTTGAATTTTTTTGTCCAACTCGTAAAATAGACTCATATATTGTGATAGAACAATAGTAGACCGTGTTTAAAACTGTTTTTGGTACAACAATGACATTCTACCCAAAATTGATTTCGTAGTTTTTTTTTTCTAGGAATTGCGAGACTAACTCAATATGGTTCAGAAGTTAAGGCTCATAACTCGTGATGTTGTTAATACCTACGATTTCCTACGCGTCAATTCCGACAAGGTTGCACCAATATGAACATTATGGATTTTGTTATTGTAATAACCCAATTTTAATTAATCAAAACAAGAATAATAGTAAGCAAAGTCAATAAGAATGAAAACTGAAATTTCATATAAATAAACTATAGAACTCATTCAGTGATTACATCTCTGACTTGGAAGAGGAACTCTCAAGCTTGGTGCTTCTTCGATGATGATGAGGATGAAAGATGCAAGAGCAATGTTTATTAATTGCTAAAGTTCTAAATGCCTTGGGAATGAGAATCCAATGGCTTTTAAAAAGAAAATCACAAGCCTCGACGGCAAAATTATAAATAAAAGTACATAAAACCTAAATAAGAAGTGTTGGAAAAAAGGACGCAATTTCTGAAGCTCAGTACGACATGCTGGCTGAAGCAGCATGGCGTGCTCGAGTGTTAAGTGGTCCCAATCAGAGCTCAATGAGAAAAGAATTTGAAACAATAAGAATTTTGCTTATGGTGAGAATAAAATCCAGAGAGTTTATCGTTATAAATCGTGGGTTTGGTTTTGACTCGCTTATTAAACGTGGGTTTCGTGGCGCAACAATACCTCCCTCTTTCAATGGAAACTTGTCCTTAAGGTTTAAGAAGCGGTGTCGAATAACCTCGACATCTTTCCAAGTGGAATCCTCAGCTGAAAAATTCTTCCATTTAATTAAACATTATGCAGTATTAGAGCCACGATGGATCCAATGTTTGTCCAGAATTGCCCCCGGTTCGACAACAAATACACCATCATCAGAGACTGGGGGAAGAATTAGAGAAGTAGCATGAGAAGGGCCAATATGCTTTTTTAACATAGAAATATCAAATGTGGGATGTATTTTTGACCTTGGAGGCAGCTTCAATTTGTAAGCAACTTGTCCATTAAAAATGACTTACAAGCTTCTGTGATACCTTTCGAAAAACAGAATGTTGGTGCTACGGTTGCAGCTTCAACAAAATCAGTTCACCCACTTGAAAGGATATATCTCTGCACTTAGTGTCTGCTTGTTGCTTCATTCTATTTGTACAACAACAACAACAACAAAGCCTTAGTCCCGAAATGATTCGGGGTCGGCTAACATGAACCATCATATAAAACCGTGAAATCAAGTCGTGTCAGCGACACAAATTCGCTCCCTCCACTCCGTCCTATCCACTACCGTATTTTCCTCAATTCCCAATAAACTCATATCACTCTCGATCACCCTCCTCCAAGTTTGCTTAGGTCTTCCCCTACCCCTCACCACTACATCCCTTTGCCACTCTTTGGTTCTCCTAACCGGCGCATCAAGCGCTCTACGTCTCACATGGCCAAACCACCTTAGTCGGTTTTCTCTCATTTTATTCTCAATAGACGTGACCCCTACTTTTGTCCTAATTATTTCATTACGCACCCGGTCCTTTCTCGTATGACCACACATCCATCTCAACATACGCATCTCCGCCACCGACATCTTATGGATGTGGCAGTGTTTCACTGCCCAACACTCTGTACCATATAACAATGCTGGTCTAATTGCCGTCCGGTAGAATTTTCCCTTCAATCTATTAGGCATGCCGGGATCACAAAGGAAACCCGTAGCACTCTTCCACTTCGACCAACCAGCTTTAATCCTATGAGCAACATCTCCATCTACTTCTCCATCCGTTTGGATAATAGATGCTAAATACCGGAAGCAATCTGAGGCCTGAACCAACTTTCTCTCCACTCCTTCTTTCGTCTCATCAACCAACACAATATCATCTGCAAACAGCATGCACCATGGTATACCATCTTGAAGTGAACTTGTTAGTTCATCCATAACGATGGCAAAAAGAAATGGGCTTAGTGCGGAACCTTGATGCACTCCAATCGTAATAAGAAACTCTTCAGTCTTCCCAACACTAGTACGTACACTCGTGCATACTCTCTCATACATGTCCTTTATGATGTCAATATATTTCCGCGAAATGCCTTTCCTTATCAAGGCCCACCAAAGTACTTACATTGGTACCTTATCATATGCTTTCTCCAAGTCAATGAAAACCATATGCAAGTCTTTCTTCTTATTTCGATAGTGCTCCATTAATTGTCTCATTAGATGGATGGCTTCCATAGTTGATCTTCCCGGCATAAAGCCAAACTGGTTTTCCGAGATCTTCACCGTCCTCCTTAGCCTTTGTTCGATCACGCGCTCCCAAAGTTTCATAGTGTGACTCATTAATTTGATTCCCCGATAGTTGGCACAATCTTGGACATCGCCTTTGTTCTTATACAAAGGGATTAAGATACTTTTCCTCCATTCTGATGGCATCTTATTGTTTCTCCAAATTTTGTTGAAGAATGTCATCAACCATTCGATTCCTCTTTCTCCCAAACATCTCCAAATCTCAATAGGGATGCCATCAGGTCCTACTGCTTTCTTCAACTTCATCTTACTTAATGCCATTTTGACTTCACCCTTTTGAATTCTCCACAGGCATTCATGATTTATCATATCGTGATGGATACTTATATCTCCAACATCTTGTTGGCGATCTCCATTAAATAAGTCATCAAAATAGGACCTCCATCGTTCCTTGATATCCTTATCTCCAACTAGGACTTTCTGGTCCACATCCTTCACACATTTAACTTTTCCGAGATCTCGCGTCTTCCTATCTCTCATCCGAGCAATTCTATATATGTCTCTTTCCCCTTCTTTCGTATCCAATCTTGTATACAGATCCCGATTCACCTTTGCTCTAGCATCTCGTATGACCTTCTTTACTTCCCTTTTAGCCTCTTTGTATTTTTCGTAGTTCTCGTCACTCCTACATTTCCCCAATAGTTTATAGGATTCTCTCTTACTCTTTACTGCTTGTCGTACTTCTTCTGTCCACCAAGATGTGTCCTTACCCGGTGTCATGCTACCTTTAGATTCCCCTAGAACCTCCTTCGCTACTTCCCTTATGCTATGCTCCATCTTATTCCATATCGAATCTATATCTAAATCCATATTGCAAGTCCAAATATCTTTTTTGGTCATCTCATCCACAAATTTTTGTTGATTCTCCCCTTGCAATTTCCACCACTTAATCTTAGTCTCTACTTGTGGTGTTTGTTTTCTTATACATTTCCTACTTCGAAAATCTAGCACCACTACTCTATGTTGAGTTGTCGTACTCTCACCAGGGATCACCTTACAATCAATATAACTCTTTCTCTAAGCACTGCTTACTAAGAAGAAGTCAATTTGGCTCGCATTACCGCCACTCCGATAAGTCACTAAGTGGGATATTCTCTTCATAAACCATGTGTTCATGATACTCAAGTCATAGGCTGATGCAAATTCCAAAATGTCATTTCCTGCTTCATTCTTATCTCCAAAATCATACCCTTCATGAACACTCTCAAACCCCTCTCGCCTAGAACCCACGTGTCCATTGAGATCACCCCAGGACCATTTTTTCATCCCTAGGAACCTGTTGCACCACTTCCTCTAAGTCATCCCAAAAAGCTTGTCTTATAGACACATCTAATCCTATTTGTGGCGCATATGCACTAATGACATTCACAACCTCATCCCCTATCACTAGCTTAACACTCATAATTCTATCGCTCTTCCTAGACACTGCTACTACATCATCAATATACTCCCTATCAATAAGAATACCTACTCCATTTCTACCCTTATCCTTTCCTGAGTACCAAAGCTTATAACCCCAAGGAGCTATCTCTCTAGCCTTGGCTCCAACCCACTTGGTTTCTTGTAGGCACAGTATATTTATTCTCCTCCTCTTCATAACATCTACAATTTCGGCTAATCTTCCTGTCAAAGAACCTATGTTCCATGTCCCAAAGCGTAACCTACTACCCTTACCCCTACCCCTACCATTACCGTGGACTAGCTTATTTACCCGCAACCCTTGCGTATTTGACACCACCCCCGGGTCCTGGGGTGGCGCGCCGCTTCGGGGCGACGACCTATCAACCCTTGCACATTTATCACTACACTCGGGTCTAGGAAGTGCAGCGCGTCGCTGAGTAGGGAACGCCCCAACGATATTTATATTATGGTTCATGTCATAAGATGTGGCTAAGTTTTACGCTGGCCGCCACAAACCTACCGCAACCCTCCTCCTTTGTCCAGGCTTGGGACCGACTGTAAAGGCCACCAAGTGACCCTCACAGGCGGAGTTGCTTCATTCTATTTCTAGCAGACAATAAATTTTGTTTGAGAGCCTTCAACAACTCATCACGATCAACAAGTTGCTTGTCAACTTCATGAACCCGACTACTACCGTCAAAGTAAATTGGTATAGCTAGTGGAGGTCTTCCATATAGAGCTTGAAATGAGGGCCATCTTGATAGAGGAATTGTATGTTGTATTATACCAAAATTCAGCCTATGGTAAAAAAGGCAGCCATTTGCTTGAGTGTTGATGAACAAAGCTGCGAAGGTATTGTTCAAGGCAATGATTAACAACTGCAAATTGGCCATCTGTTTAAGAGTGGTAGGACGAGCTCAACTTCTATTCAGTTTCGGACAATTTAAAGAATTCCTACCAAAACAAAGTCAGAAATATAGGGACACAGTCACTAACAATTGATTTTAGCATGCCATGGAGTTTTACCACGCTATCCACAAATATTTCGGCTATATTTTTAGCCGTATATGGATGTGATAATGCTACAAAGTGGGCCGATTTGCTGAGTCGATCCACAATGATAAATATATGCGTCTTTCTATGAGATGGGAGAAGTCCATCAATGAAATCCATCGTGATGTCCTCCCAAACTTGACATGGGACTGGAAGAGGTTGCAAGAGCCCTGCTAGAAATAAAGCTTTATATTTTGTTTTTTGACAAGTAAGCCATGAGGCTACATAATCTTTCATTGTTTGAAACATGAACGACCAATAGAATTGTTGTGCAAGCCTCTTGTATGTTCGCAATACTCCAGAATGGCTGCCAATAGGAGAATTATAAAATTCCCTTAGCAATTGAGGAATGGCCTTTGAAGTTGGTGGAACAATGACATGGTTCTTATAATAAAGAAGGTTGTCAGGCCATATATAAGAAAGGCCTGGCTTTTGTTGTGCATGATGGTTGATATTTTGGGTATAGGGATCAGTGAGAATTTCATCTTTAATAGCATACCAAATGGATGAATGGAGCATGGTGAGAGTATTAAGAACATGATTATAGGGTAGGCGAGAAAGAGAACCGGTTGCTTGATTGGTTTTTCCAAGCTTGTATTTGATTTCATAATCATACCCCAAGAGCTTGGAAACCCATTTTTGTTGTTCCGGAGTGGCTATTCGTTGTTCAAGTAGAAATTTTTAAACTCATTTGATCAGTTTGTATAAAGAACTTCCTTCCAAGTAAATAAGGTCGCCGCAATTGAATGACATGGATGATAGCAAGAATTTCTCTAGCATAGGTTAACCAAGTTCGTTTAGAAGCACCAAGTGACTTGCTCATAAAAGCAATAGGACGATCGTCTTGAGTAAGGACAGTCTGTATTCCTTCTCCTGATGCATCCGATTCCATAATAAATGGTTGACTGAAATTAAGCAGTGCCAAAGTTGGTGTAATAATTATAGTTTAATTCAGTTGATGAAAAGCATCATTAGCTTCTTTAGGCCACCTGAATTGTCCTTTCTTTAGCAAATTGGTGAGGGGTTGGGCAATGTTGTCGTAGTCATGAACAAACTTTCTATAATAACCTGTGAGACCTAAAAAATCCACATAATTTAGAAATGTTAGTAGGTTTGGGCCAATTTATCATTGCCTTGATTTTTTGTTGATCAACATTGACCCTTGTCGGTGTGATAATGTGTCCCAAATACTCCAATTCCAGACTCCCGAACACACATTTACTCAACTTCAGGAAAAATTTATGTTGGCAAATGATTCTAAAGATGTTGGCAACATGGGCTAAATGGTCTTTCCAACTTCAAATATAGATTAGAATATCGTCAAAGAATACAAGCACAAATTTGCGAAGATAAGGGTGGAAAATTGAATTCATTAATGCTTGAAAAGTAGATAAGGCATTGCAAAGGCCGAAGGGCATGACAAGATATTCATAAGGCTCATTATGAGTATGAACAGCAGTTTTAGGAATGTGTGGGGGTCTACTCGTACCTGATGGAATCCATAATGAAAGTCCAATTTAGTGAAATATGAGGCACCATACAACTCATTTATCATATTGTTAATTCCTAATTAGTGTTAATTCCTAATTTGGTGTTAATTCCTAATTAGTGTTAATTCCTTTTTATTATTAGATTAGGAATTGTTTTCCTTTTGTGTTAATTCCTAATTAGTGTTAATTCCTAATTTGATTTTTCCTTTTTCTTGTGGGACAAGATTTTGTACTTGTATAAATATGTGAATATGTGAATGAGAAAGAGGGGGATTTTTACCAAAATATCATGGTATCAGAGCCTTGAGAGAAAATTCACGTGAGAGAAATTTTTAAACCCTAGCCGACTTATAGGGTGTGACCGAAATTTTGACAGAAAATTCCTCAGCCGAAGCTACGGATTTCAAGAGAGAAAACGAAGGCGTTCTTGACAGAGTTGCTCTACGTACGCTTTTCGAGATGACTGAAGGTGATAAGAAGGTTGATATTTATTACTTGGGTTCCAATGATAATCCAGGTAATCTTATAACTCTGATTCAATTGAAGGGAGATAATTATGATGAGTGGGCAATGGCTATTGGGATGGCCTTGAAAGCTAAACGTAAATTTGGTTTTGTTGAGGGGAAGGTAACAAAACCAACTGATGAAGAAAAATTAGAAGATTGGGGAGCTGTTCAATCTATGTTGGTTGTATGGATTTTGAATACGATTGACCTAAAAATTCGATCCACACTACCTAACTATGAAGAGGTCCATGATTTGTGGACTTATCTGAAGAACCGTTTCTGTGTGGTTAATGGCACCAAGATATGTCAATTAAAAACCGCCCTTAGTGACTGTCGCCAAGGAAAGAATGAAGATGTAGCGTCCTACTTTGGGCGTTTTTCGAAGATCTGGGATGACTTGATGACCTATGTGACTTTACCTGAGTGTAAGTGTGAAGGTTGTAAATGTGATATGAAAGCGCAGGTCGCGGCTATTCAAGCAGAAGATATGCAACACCACTTTCTTATTGGGTTGGATTCTACTCTGTATGGGACGGTTCGGTCCAATGTGCTGTCTATGGATGTTCTTCCTGGAATGGATAAAGCTTATGCTCGAGTTATCCAAGAAGAGAGGTTGATAAAAGGAGAACATACGACAGTGGAACGGGATCAAGCCATGGCGTTCAAAGTTCAGTTCGATTCCCGAAGCAATCAGACTGATAATTCTGGGAAGTTTTGCAATCACTGCAACCGTGAGGGTCATGATGAAGGAAGCTGTTTTCAATTGATCGGGTTTCCGGAGTGGTGGGGAGATCGACCCAAAGGAGGAAAAGGGGCTGGACGGACTGGAAACGCTCGTGGTAGAGGCGGTGGAGCTTGGCAGCGTGGAAGAGGTGCAGGCAGAGGCGCTGTTCGCGCCAACAAAGCAGCTAGAGCGAAACCCGGCGCTGGAACCTCCGGGTTCTTCACAGAGGAGGCTGAAGGTGCTGGTTTGGCAGGAATCACGACTGCACAATGGAGCCAGCTTGTTGAGTTGTTAGGGCAGGTCAAAACTAATGAAAAATTACATGGTAAGACTGAAGATTTTAATTGGATAATTGATACGGGTGCTACACATCATGTAACTGGTCATTAGGATCAGATTTCCAACATCCGCAGAATTTCTACATGTCCAATTGGCTTGCCTGATGGAGAAATTGCCGTGGCCACTCATGAAGGAGATGTGACATTACCCGGGGGCTTGAGTCTGACTAATGTTTTATTTGTTCCCAAATTAAACTGTAGTTTAATTTCTGTGAGTCAGTTGCTTGGAAAATCTAAATTTATCATTCAATTAACTGATGAGTTGTGTGTTATCTAGGACCGCAAGACGAGGAAGATGACTGGAATCGGTGAATTGTGCGACGGACTATATTTCTTTCGTGGGGTTCCGAAGAGCAAATCAGTTGCAGTTGCGGGCAGAGATTCATTGGAATTATGGCACAAGCGTCTTGGGCATCCGGGGAAGGAGATTGCTCAATTTTTGCCCTCGAATATGGTATCTAGTAGAGTTAATGATAAAGAACCTTGTGATGTGTGTTTAAGTTCTAAACAAACTCGTAGTAGTTTTTCTACTAGTATAAATAAAGCGGATGATATTTTTCAACTTGTGCATTGTGATTTATGGGGTCCTTATCGGACTATTTCGTCTTGTGGTGCTACTTCTTTTTTAACTATTGTGGACGATTTCTTGCGTGCGGTCTGGGTCTATCTTTTGACTAGTAAAACTGAAGTGTATGCATGTTTTATGCGATTTGTGGCTATGGTTGATCGCCAATTTCAGAAAAAGATTCTGACTGTCCGAAGTGACAATGGAACTGAATTTAATTGTCTTGGTAAATATTTTTCTGATCATGGCATATTGTTTGAGACTTCTTGTGTGGGTACTCCACAACAGAATGGACGGGTTGAACGTAAGCATAGACATATTCTTAATGTGGCTAGAGCTTTACGGTTTGAAGGTAATTTACCAAAGTATTTCTGGGGTGAGTGTGTACTTACGGCGTGTCATCTTATAAATCGCACTCCCTCCTCTGTTTTGAAAGGGAAGACGTCGTATGAGGTTTTATTTCATAAATTGCCTTCTTATGAGATGTTGAAAGTGTTTGGTTGTCTTTGTTATGCACACAATCAACGCACTCGTGGTGATAAATTTGAGACGCGAAGTCGTAAATGTGTTTTTGTTGGGTATCCATTTGGGAAAAGGGGTGGAGATTGTATGATTTAGACACAAAAGAGTTTTTTGTGTCTCGTGATGTGAGATTTTATGAGCATATTTTCCCATTTGGATCACCATCAAATATGGACAATGAACCTGTTTCTGCACTGTCTGATACACGGACCAATGATGAAGAGACGAACAGTTCAGAACTGGACAGTCCTGCGTCAGAAAATAGGACAGAACCAAACCCGGAGATTGCAGTACCAGGTTCTTCAGAAACCGAAGCTGAACCAAACCCGATGACTGAATCTCCGGGTTCTTCAGAAGCAAGGCAGGAACCGAATCCGGCAATTGAAAATCTGGGTTCTTCTTTACTGGCAGAATCGGGTCAGAATGAGACAGAACAGTTTGGGCAGAATGAGGAAGAGGAGCTAGGAAGGGGCAAACGAACAAAAGTTCCTTCATCTAAGCTCCGGGATTTTGTGAGTCACACTGTAAAGAAATATAGTCCACCCCAAGCTTCATCGATTTCATCATCTCCCTCAAGTACACTATATCCTCTAACTCATTATGTTAATTGTGATAAATTTTCTGCAAAACATCGTAGATTTCTTGCAGCAATTACAAATGCAGTAATCCCACGTAATTACAAAGAAGCAGTCAAAACTGAAGGGTGGCGTGGTGCAATGGCTGCGGAAATCAGTGCTCTTGAGGAGCAACATACTTGGGAACTTGTGAAATTACCGCCTGGGAAGAAGGCTCTAGGCAGCACCTGGGTTTATAAAGAAAAGCGAAATGAGAAGGGTGAATTGCTGCGTTATAAAGCGCGGTTGGTCTGCTTTGGCAATCATCAAGTGGAAGGGATTGATTACAATGAGACTTTTGCTCCAGTGGCCAAAATGACAACAATTCGAACTTTCTTATCCATTGCAGCTGTGAAAAAGTGGTCTGTACATCAGATGGATGTTCATAATGCATTTTTGCATGGTGATTTGGAAGAAGAGGTATATATGAAGCTTCCACCTGGGTTCAGTGCAGATTCGCAGGGTTTGGTATACAGATTGCGCAAATCTCTGTATGGATTGAGATAAGCACCACGGTGTTGGTTTGGGAAATTGATGGAAGCTTTGAAGAGATTTGGTTTCAAACAATCTTATTCTGATTATTCTCTTTTTACCTTTACAAAAGGGAGTATTCAGATCAATGTGTTGATTTATGTCGATGATATGATCATTGCTGGAAATAATGATGCTGCTTTGAATGCTTTTAAAGCATATTTAGGGCGTTGTTTTAAGATGAAGGATTTGGGAGCCTTGAAATATTTTCTTGGCTTAGAAGTTGCTCGTAACTCTGAAGGTTTCTTTATAAATCAACGGAAGTATGCACTTGAGATTATTGCTGAGACTGGTCTTCTAGGCGGCAGACCTGCTGTCTGTCCTATAGAGCAGAATCATAAACTTGCTCTTGCGACGGGGGCATTACTGGAGGATGCGACAAAGTATAGACGGCTGGTGGGGAGGCTCATTTATTTGTCTGTTACTCGTCCTGATTTGGCTTATGCTGTGCATATTTTGGCGCAATTTATGCAACAGCCTCGTATAGAGCATTGGGAGGCGGCCCTAAGAGTGGTGCGCTACTTGAAGAAAAGTCCTGGTCAAGGTATTCTTCTTCGGTCTACTAGTGATTTGAGTTTAGTTGGATGGTGCGATTCTGATTGGGCTAGTTGTCCTCTTACTCGGAGATCTTTGACTGGTTGGATGATATTGTTGGGTTATTCCCCAATTTCTTGGAAGACGAAGAAACAGCACACGGTTTCTCGCTCTTCTGCGGAGGCCGAATATCGGTCGATGGCTGCTACTACGTGTGAGTTGAAATGGCTTAAGCAGTTATTGAAGGAGTTGGGGGTTAATCATCCAAAGGGTATGCGCTTACTCTGTGATAGTCAATCTGCAATTTACATTACGAAAAATCCAGTTTTTCATAAGCGAACAAAACATATTGAAGCTAATTGTCATTTTGTTCGTGATGCAATTCAAGACGGGCTTATTTCGCCGTCCTATGTGCCTACAAAAGTACAATTAGCAGATATTTTTACTAAAGCCTTAGGACGAACGCAGTTTGATTTTTTAATGCGCAAGTTGGGCATTTGTGACTTACATGCTCCGACTTGATGGGGGGTGTTAATTCCTAATTAGTGTTAATTCCTAATTTGGTGTTAATTCCTAATTAGTGTTAATTCCTTTTTATTATTAGATTAGGAATTGTTTTCCTTTTGTGTTAATTCCTAATTAGTGTTAATTCCTAATTTGGTTTTTCCTTTTTCTTGTGGGACAAGATTTTGTACTTGTATAAATATGTGAATATGTGAATGAGAAAGAGGGGGATTTTTACCAAAATATCACATATCGTCCACCGTAGGGATAGGAAAATGATCTTTGATAGTCACTGCATCGAGGGCTCGATAATCCGTGCAAAGCCTTCATGAGTCATCTTTCTTTTCTACTAACAATACTAATGATGAGAATGTGCTTGTGATGGGTCTGATCAGCCCCAACTTCAACATCTCATTTATTTGTCTTTCGGTCTCGCCTTTTTGAAAATATGCATATCGATAAGGTCTAACATTAACTGTTTTTTCCTCTTCCTTCAAATGGATGTGGTGGTCTATTTCTCGAATTGGAGGTATTTGATTAGGCTCTTGAAAGATGTCATAAAATTGCTAGACCAAATTTGACATATTTGGTTATTATGGCTACTCAATTGTGTTACTAACTTCATGTACAGTAAGAGCAAAAAGAGTAGTACCGATCTTGAGGTCTTTCGCAATGGCACTAGAATTGGAACATTTGTCCATCCCTTGCAATTTGGAAACTTGGTTCTCCCATGTAAATTCCATAGTTAAAGACCTCCAATTGCATGCTACGGTGCCTACTTGTTCCAACCAACTTATCCCTAACACCAAATCCACTCCACGTAAAGGTAAAACATAAAATGGAAGAACAAATAGAATACCTTGAATTTGAATTTGTACATCTTCAAACTTCCCATTGCACATCAAGGCGCCTCCATTAACCACTTTAACACTAAAGGGCTTTATTGGAGTGATAGGTAGTTGTAGGGTATTAGCTGATGTATCACTAATGAAATTATGGATGGAACCACTATCAATCAGCACAATAAACTACTTTGACTTGATGCTTGCCTTGACCCACATCCTTCGAAAAGATGACCAACCTGAAATAGCTTTCAAGGAAATTTCAAGTTCTTCCTCAGAGACTTCTATATCCCCATCCAGCAACAATAGTTGAGGCCCACGACATCGGTGCCCTGGAGCGAAATTTTCATCACAATTAAAACATAGCCCTTAACTAGCCGTTTTTGCATCTCATCCCAAGTCAGACGTTTGATTAGTGTAGGAGTTTTAGTTGCTGACGACGAACTCCCTTCAACCGCTCGTGTAGGCGTTCAGATCATCCTTCTTTGCCTTCCCAATTGCTCATCTCTCATCCGAGCCAAACTCATTGCCTCTTTTAATGTCTTTGGCCTGAACATTCTAATACCATCTGCAATTTCTGCTTTGAGTCCACCCATGAAAGTACCCACCAAAGCCTTTTGAGACCATCCTTGAACTCGATTGCCTAGCCTTTCGAACTCCTTTTGGTAGTCCCTCACTGTCCAATCTGTCTAATTTTGGACAAGGCCTCATCAAAGTCTTCACATTCAGTAGGTCCAAACCGTGCCCACAATTCTTCAACAAATAATTCCCACGTCAGAATTCGATCTTCTTCCTTCAAGGCCCTTTTTAACCACTTTAACCACTGCCAACATTGGTTAGAGGTGAAAAAAGGCCAACTGCACCTTTTGAGCCTCTGTGGTTCCTTGGAGATCAAAAAATTGCTCCACCCTTGTTAGCCAATCTGTAGCGTCACTTCCAGAGTACCTGAAACTCCAGCTTCGCCAATTTGGAAGAGAACGAGGGGTGCTCTCCTTCACTGAACTCCCTAAATGAATTTCGGTTTTCGGGAAACGGGTTTGAATTGGAGGATCCATGTCGCTGCTGGAATTTCTTTATAGAGAAGGGTTCAATAATCTTGTTGAATGACTCCTCAAGTGAACGTAGTTTTTCTGCTAACCCAGACTCCATTTTGGAAAGAGTATCTTGAACAGCTCCAAGACTTGCTTCTAGATTCTCTACTCGTTCCTTGTTCGTAGCATGCTCTATACCAATGTTAAGTGGTCCCAATCAGAACTCAATGAGAAAAGAATCTGAAACAATAAGAATTCTGCTTATGGTGAAAATAAAAACCAAAGAGTTTGTTGTTGTAAAATTGTTTACCTTTTTTATTGAAATTGACAAACATTTAAATACAGGATGCAACAACCAATCTCCTATAAATTAGGAGTACACGCAGATAACCGTAAAAAAATCAGCAGCACAAAATCAGTTTCCAAAAACCAGCTTCTTTCTTATAAATCGTGGGTTTAGTTTTGACTCCCTAATTGAACGTGGTTTTCGTGGCGCAACATCAAGGGCAAGAGCTATGTGCGTGAATTTTCATTTAACCATCACATAATGCCAGCTACTGCAGTTTCGAGTTGATTTGATCAACAATCTTTTCCTTAACTGAAATCCCAACAAAATCAGATTTTTTCTAAAAGATAAATCTAAAAATTAAAAACCTACCAGTCTAACAAAACACAATTAAAACCTTAACATAAATGACAACTAATTATCTAATAATTCAAATTGAAAAATTAAAAATCTGGAAAAATAAATTAGAACTTAAAAACATCACACCATCTCAACAAGGAAAACCCAAAGTATGTGAAAATATGTAAATAAAGCATATGTACTATTTGGTTCAGTTGTTACTATAAGCTTTTGGGGTTACTAGTAGCTGCTATTTCTCAATAGTAATCAAACACTATATTTGGGGTAAAACAAAAAAAAATAAAAAAGGAGAACCAAACCGACACTGATACTAAGAAAATTAACATACGAATTGTCAAGCATTAATTCCAAAGACAACAACTTTTGAATCATTATATGCAGACTAACTTAGATAATGTACAAAAGAATGCAGAACATAATATTTCAGTGGAATATACCTACAAAACTAACTAAAGACAACGACAGTTTCCTTTCTAGCTCAATCCAACAAAGTTAGCCCCAGATTGAATTGTGTCTTCTTTTTCTTTATACTTTTCTTCTTCTTCTTCTGTATATAGCTGTTGGCAACATAGGCCTAGATCAAAACAATGGCCTAAAAAGAATGAAAACAGATATCCACGAAGATATCTCACAGTAATTCCTTGATCAGTAGTAAATAATTAATATCCGTGTAATCCAGGGGTTTTGACGATAAGTACCTAAGTTATTTGCTCTTCTTTCAACAGCAACTGAGCTCTCGTTTGTTGATTATTAGTGCCATAGCCTCTCCTGTTATCTATGCCAAGCTTATTAACATGTTTCGACTCAGCGGAATTAGAATAGGCCGTGTTGTGGCTGCTCCCTTTAGCAGCTGGTACATCATGATCATGTTTGCCCTCGTATGTTGTTATAACAGCTCTTGGATCTGTAGCAGCACGCTCAACATGTTTACGGACTTTGCAGCCTGCAGTTGTGCATTTATAGTAACTCCTGTAGACCATAGAGGGAAACATCTCTGAACATGAAATTGGCAAGTACAGCACAGTTATTTTGGAGAACGAACAAAGGGTATCTCAAAATGTATTTAGACTAGACTTTAAAGACACAAGTGGGAGTTGCAAAATGGATGAACACATTTTCTATGACATGGTAAGCATTGACATGAGCTTAACATGATACTAGCAGCTTAGAGAACCCACCATTGCCTTCTTTTCTAGGAAGATGTGTTCATAAGAGGCCACAGGTAAGATTGAGAAAGCATCCAATACATGACATGTAATTATTAAATAACTCTAGATATAAAATACAAAAGCTTATTCAAACTAGAAAATATGTTATGTAGTTTTAAGTTCTAGCAAAGAAAACATTATTAAGGATCCAACGCCAAAATGGCCAGTAAAAGTATCAAAATCTTGAGATAGATAGAGAATCCAACAGCACAGCAGGATCCAGAATGCTCACAATCTTAACCAGATAATTCCCGCCCCTTTAATAGGGTATTAATACCAGCTTTAACTATTCCAATGAGTTGGGACTGCAAGTTTGACATTCATATTTTTTATGATCACATCTGAGTTCCCAAACAGATAAGCTTGTGGCGTTCAATACATCAAAAGCCATAGAAATCTGATCAATTTCAGTTTCAATCAAGTAGACTAAGCAAAGAATTTTAAACTGTAACGGGTTGAACATTAAAACCAAAGAATATTTGGAGTGTAAGTTTAGCGGCCATAGGAGTAGGGAGGCAGGGACAATCACCCTAGACGGGAGAGTTGTTCAGGCCTCGGATTGCTTCCGGTATTTAGCATCTATTATCCAAACGGATGGAGAAGTAGATGGAGATGTTGCTCATAGGATTAAAGCTGGTTGGTCGAAGTGGAAGAGTGCTACGGGTTTCCTTTGTGACCCCGGCATGCCTAATAGATTGAAGGGAAAATTCTACCGGACGGCAATTAGACCAACATTGTTATATGGTACGGAGTGTTGGGCAGTGAAACACTGCCACATCCATAAGATGTCGGTGGCGGAGATGCGTATGTTGAGATGGATGTGTGGTCATACGAGAAAGGATCGGGTGAGTAATGAAATAATTAGGACAAAAGTAGGGGTCACATCTATTGAGAATAAAATGAGAGAAAACCGACTAAGGTGGTTTGGCCATGTGAGACGTAGAGCGCTTAATGCGCCGGTTAGGAGAACCGAAGAGTGGCAAAGGGAAGGGATGTAGTGGTGAGGGGTAGGGGAAGACCTAAGCAAACTTGGAGGAGGGTGATCGAGAGTGATATGAGTTTACTGGGAATTGAGGAAAATATGGTAGTGGATAGGACAGAGTGGAGGGAGCGAATTTGTGTCGCTGACACGACTTGATTTCACGGTTATATATGATGGTTCATGTTAGCTGACCCCGAATCATTTCGGGACTAAGGCTTTGTTGTTGTTGTTGTTGTTGTTATGGCTCCTAAAATACTACTGATCATATAGGCCATGGAACATTACCTTGGATAGGGATTGCCTTTGACAACTTTCTGCCCATACTTGCGCCATCTATAACCATCATCCAGAAGATCAACTTCACTGGTAGTCTGCACAATGATTCTAGGCTCTGTGATAGTCCTATGTGAAGAAGCTGGCTCTGGTGCCCTGACTTCTGCATTTCTGCAAAACACAATAGATTACATTAGACATAAATAACAAAATATTGAATACGAACTATAGCACAAAAATATGGTCATAGACCTTCTCTTGGCATCAGGTTCATCTTCATCATTTTCATCGACACCAGTTTCAGTATCACCAACTTCCTCACTATCACTTGTCCCAGAAAAATGTTCAGGAGTCGCCTGGCTTGATTCCTGATCCTTCCTATCTTTCAATCTGTTGTAGTTTCCGCTTTGAAGTTGGGAACCTAGTTCAAAATTACTCTGACTACTTGAATTTCCATTCAAGCTCCGAGCATCCTTCACACGCTTATTGGATTGAGGAGGTTGGTGAGTGTGCTGGCCTTTATAGATAATTTCAGTCACTTGACCATCAAGGGATCGCTCAACCTTTTTCTTGACGGGACAACTGGGATGTGTACATTTATAATAACTACGAGGATACTCACTGCCTTTTACTTGTTTCTGTCCATATTTTCGCCAATTGTAGCCATCTTCAGTGGGTTTATCAACAGTTACAGAAGCTTGGGATCTCTGATCAGATTGCGAGAAGTCTGTAGATCCCTTCAAAGATGATGTATGGTCTGGTGTTGACTGTAGCATGAGCTGTTGCGTATTTGAATTATTACTGATAGATGAAAACTGTGCTGAAGATGTTGGTGCTGATGGTAAAGAAGATGAAAACTGTGCATGCATATTCATTTCGGAGTTGGCTTGTGCAGCCTGGGCAGAAACCTGTGCTAGGGCCTGCTGGTGTGTCATCCCAAAGGCGCCCTGTAAGCTCATAAGTGATACAAATAAGCAAAAATAATAGCAACAATAAGAGAATGATCTTTAACTATAACCAAAAGTAGATTTAGTCACAATATTCCACATGTGTGCTACCAGCTCTAAGTCTCTTATATAACTATTAGCTCAAACTTTATTGCATCGAAATACTACACGTCTTCATAAGTAGGCAGTAATTTTCAAGTAGCTAATCTCAACCTCCTTAAACAATTTCACTTCTGCAGTATATGCTTACATTCAATGTAAACTGAGTATGAAAGAAAATGTTGTCTTTATTAAAAAATGAAAATATGCTCAAATATCATTAGAAACATTTCACTTTATGAGGTTTCACAAGGATACCGCAGACATGGCAACATTGCAAGAGACAAAAAAAAAAAAAGGGCAGCAAGATATATGCTAAAGGAAACAAAAATATAGCTGCATATATTTCCTATGCCAAACAAAAGATCAAAAATAAGAATGATAGGGAAAGAGTAGGTAGAAAATTAAGGTTCATCAGCACATACAACTAGATGATGCAACATGGTCTAGATCAGCATATAGTTAAGGAAATTAAGTCAGCTACAGCCATAGTTATTAAAGGCGTAAGGGGTCCTATACCCTACACAAAGCATACTAAAAAAAACAATGTATAAAATCATAAATAACAACAATTAACATTGATAATGCAACAAATAGTAAAACACTAAAGACTAAAGTTCAATCAAACCCTAAGTTAATAACTAATCATCTAATATCTGCTTTCCATCAAGACTCAACTCTCCATTTGCGATATTTCTGAACTCTTTGCGATATTTTTGTCGTCCAAATCTTCTTTTTATTTTTTCTTTTTGTTCTAATTTAATTTCATCTGTAGATCATATAGATAGAACAAGGCTGAGATTACAAGTCCTAATTTTAACTCAAGACTTCTAAAACACTATGAAGCTTCTAAATTTTCATCTAGGTGCGCCTCCAGCAAGGCACTAGGCCCAGAAAGGCACACTCAGAGGCGTGCCTCTTGAACAGAGTCCGCCTGTTGGCTTCTCAGGCCACGTGTCTAGAGCCTAGCGCCTTTGATAACTATCACTACAACAAGGTAACAATCATTGAAAAATGACTCAGTGATGCATCATGGTTAAGATGAAGAAACTGCAATCTAAGAAAGAGCCTAGTGCACATCTATCACATCAAAAGGAAAAATCAGTATAAATCAACCTTAGCTATTCACAAGGGGAAAATGGGTTTCCAAGATTAATTTTAGTATATTAAATATTTCAGTCATCACTAACCATGCTTCTAAACTATCAGTTAAGCCCCTATTTAGAATATAATCTTGACTTCATTTTTTTTCTCTAATCCTGGAAGGAGGCAAAAGTTCAGACTTCAGACAGCTGGTTTACAAGATTATGTGGCATATATTCATTGAAATTCTAGCACAATGGCTCATCCCCCGTATAAACGTGTTGATACGGAAGAATGCCAAACTGATTAAATACGAGAGCTCCTTCCACATCCTTCCTTGCCATAATAGTAATAATAAAAGAATTACAATACATTAAGGTAGCAGAACCAAATGGCCTGACTACTGACAGATTGATGTCAGTAGGAAATAAAGATCGTCAAAGCTCAATAAATGAAATTGGTCCACGATTAATGGATAGAATTAACTTTGTCCTTGACAGAGAAAAACTTGGGACCGTATGAAAGACCATTAAATGGAATGATGGAGGAAACACATAAGGATTGAACTTTGCTTTTTTGGTACCTATTTAATGTAAATGAAGGTCAATTGAAATCATGCTGTTAAATCCATTAATTTCCTAATGCCCACTTTTCTTAACTTCGAAATTAATAGTCAAAGAGAAAAAAAATAAAATACTTGTAACTCCATTAATCTATTTATTCAATACTACTACTTCCACTTCATTTCATTGTATTACCGCTTTTAACTTCCCAACTCCCCTAAAATGGACAGTCCTTAATAGTGAGAGATCAATTGCAACAACCGACACAGAAATTATAACTGTTTTTAAGAAATTATAGATTGAACTGCAAAATAACAGTAATAAAGCAACAAATTGCAGATACTAAACGAAAAAAAAAACGGATGAATAAATTCGTGCAAACATTTCAACACAGAACTACCTGAGGAGAAAAGACTCCAAACCCGGGAGAATCAGGAAGAGAGACCGGACTCAATCCGGAAGTCATAGAGAACATCGGCGGCGGTGGAACGATCAACAAATTAGCAGGCTGGCTAAGTTCAGTAGCAGAGATTTTATCCTCCTGAAGAGGAGGAAAGGGAGGTTTATTAGTAAGAGAAGCAGGCGAGGCCATAGCACCAGCAAGAAGATGAGAGAAGGACTTGAAGTCATCGGAATCGGAGAAGTAGCTAGAAACAAGAGTCATAGGACCAGGACTGAATCCATAGCCGAGACCACCAGAGAAAAGCGATTCATTGAAGGAGCGAGGCGGGAGAGTGATGGTACTAGGACGGGAAGAAGAAGAAGAAGGAGGGGAGTTAGAAGGATCGGATGAAGAAGAAGACGGCGGATTTTCAGCCATTAATAACACAGAAAAAGAGAAGAAATCTTTTTCCAGTAGAACTATAAAGTTTTTCTCTCTATCCAAACAAAAGTTATATTTCTTTCTGTTTTGCTTTATTTCCTTTTGTGTCTTTTGGGTTTCATTCGCGGATCTGAAGTTTCGGCAAAAAGTCCACGCTGCAGATTCCTACTTTTTAATTTCCTCACCTTTTTGTCATTTTGCTCTTTTCTTAGCTAAATTGACCGTTGTATCCTAGCTGAGGAGGCCAGGAGGGTGTCTAAATAAGTCTTTTTTATATTAATTTGATTAAAAAGAGCTAAAAAGAGGAGAAATAATAGAGAGAAGAGGAGGATGCACGTTTTGTATAAATAAAAAATAAAAGGGGGGGATCTGTTAATTTCGTTTGTATTGAGTGGCAACAGATCATCATCTCTTACATCCTTCTAACACTTGTAACCTTTCAATAATATTTTATTATTTTATTTTCTGTCTAGACAAACATCTTTTATCAAATTTATTTGAAGTGACTAATTTATTATTATTCTACTGTATATAGGCAATATATATATATAATTCGAGTTTTGTGCTTGTTTTTTATTTTGATGGATTAATTCTTGATATTTCTTGATTTTAAAAAAATAATTATTGATATTTCTTTTTTGGGTTAAGCATTAACCACATGTTTGGTTTAACTGTTAATGGATAATTATTATTGTTAGTTGTTATTATTACTATTTATTGTTATAATTAATTATTTGTTATTTATTGTTATCATTAATTATTACTTATTTGTTGTTATTAATTGTTGTCGGAGTCAATCTTTACCGTCCCTAAACAAAATAGATAAAAAAAATTCTAATTTTTTTTTTGATAGGAACTAAAATATTACAATTCAAGGAAAGTCACAGCATAAAACATCAAAGCAAGAGTCTGATACACTTTCTATCAGAATTTTAGGTCCATCCAGCTCTACAGCATATTTTGCAAGGTAATAAGCAGTAAAATTGGCCTGCCTTCTCACATATTTGAAAGAGATGCTGTCAAAACTCTGTATCAGGGATTTAATATCCTTACAAATGAGACCCAATTCATTTAAAATCATGTTATCAGAGTTGAGGATTGTGATAAGAGTTAAAGAATCACTTTCAACAATTAAAGAACGTAGACTGCAGTCAAGGGCCAAGCGCATTCCTTGCAATACAGCCATCCCTTCTGCAATTTCAACAGCAGAACATCTGAACTTAGGGAAGCCAGCTGATACTATTGGAAGGCCTTTACAATCACGAATAATTATCCCGATTCCACACTTAGATCCATTTTCCAGCACTGCAGCGTCACAATTTAATTTAAAAAGACTAGCAGGCGGTGGTACCCAGCTGGCGTCTTCTTGGTTCGAGGAGGCCAAAACTTCACAACTATCAGAGCTAAATTTGAATTCATTCTTGAGCTCATCCCCACGATTGATAATCCAATTCGCATCAAAACATGGCTGGACACTTATAACACGATTACGATTGAACCATAATAACCAACAAGTAAGGAGAACAACAACAAGTTCATCTCCTGAAATTCTTTTAAACATCAAATCCAGCCAATCCCTGACATCAAAAATGAAAAACTTGTCATAACGCATAGATGGATTAAGCTTCTTCCAAACACATTTATCAAAAGGACAGCAACAAAGAACATGTTTCAAAGTTTCTCCAACAGCACCACATATACTGCATACATCTGTTACATTTAAGCCCCGAATTAGTAAATTATTGTGACAGGGGAGAGCATTTTGAGCAGCTCTCCACAGGAACAATTTGACTTTAGGAGGGGTAGAAACTTTCCATAACTGGTTCCAGAACTGAGCCGAATCGGAATTAGATGAGCTGCTACCTTCATTCTGTCTTCTTATTTCCTCAGCGACCCAGTAACCTGACTTCACAGAATAGATACCTTTTTTTTATCAAGAGTCCAAAAAAAGTTTATCATCAGGCAATCGGTAACTTATTGGGATTTTCATGATGGCACTAGCTTCATCTGGGGGAAAGCGTTTGTGATGGTTTGAAAATTCCAACATTTATTCACCGAATCAATAAGGCAATCAACTGTTTCTCCCTGCACATTATTAGATACTATCAAAGGTCGCATATGTCTACTCGTAGATATCCAATTATCCCTCCAAATATGGATACTTCATCCATTACCCACTCTCCAGCAAAGGCCTTTAGCTAGTAGAGCACACCCTTTAAGAATGCTTCGGCAAACATAGCTAGCGCCATAACCCACAGTAGCACTTAAGAAAGATGAATTCTGGAAAAATTTCTCCTTCATGATCCTAGCCATAAGAGAATTGGGGTTAGAAAGAATTCTCCACCCTTGCTTAGCCAACATAGCCAGGTTGAAAGATTCAATCCATCTAAAACCTAGTCCACCATCTCTCTTTGATTTGCAAATTCGATTCCAATTAACCCAGCATAGTTTCTTATTACTCCCCTTATTCCCACACCAAAAGGATCTAATGAGTTGCTGAATTTCCAAACAGAAAGAGCTTGGAAGGGCAAAATAACTCATCACATATTAGGGAATGGATTAGGCGATAGATTTGATCAATACCTCTTTGCCAGCCTGAGATAAATTTCGTTCTTTCTAGCCATTCATTTTCTTGAGAAGCCTATCCCGAATATATGAAAAAATATGTTTCTTTGATCGACCGATGATTGTAGGAAGCCCTAGGTACTTCTGAAAGCCAGTCACCTCCTTTACCCCCCAACAAGTTGCACACCTGAGATTTCATTTCCGAACTGACATTTTTGGAGAAAGAAATGTCTGTTTTCTCAAAATTGATCTGTTGGCCCGACACCTTCTCGTAGCATCTTAACAATTGTTTAATATGGTTGCATTCCCTAATATTAGCTTTGGCAAAAAATAAAGAATCATCAGCAAAAAACAAATGTGAGACACTAGGTCCGTACCTGCTGCATTTAAAACCGTGAATCATTCCTTTGGCCTCAGCGTCAATTATCAGGGCAGACAAAGCTTCAGCACAGATAAGGAAAAGATAGGGAGAGATTGGATCCCCCTGCCGGAGCCCCCGACTAGGACGAATGCTTCCTTTAGTTTGGCCATTTATCAGAAATGAATAAGACACTGTAGAAAGGCATTTCATAATAAGATTAATGAAAAAAGTAGGGAACCCCATTTTGATCATAACTTGTTCGAAAAATGCCCACTCCACTCTGTCGTATGCCTTGCTCATGTCGAGTTTCAGTGCAAAGAAACCTTTCTTTCCCGTTGCTCTGTATTTCATTGAATGGAAAAGCTCGAAGGCAATCAGAGCATTATCAGTTATCAGTCGGTTTGGAATAAAAGCACTCTGAACAGGGGAAATAATATACTCCAAAACCCTTTTTAATCGATTAGCAAGAGTTTTTGAAATCAGCTTGTACAACACGTTACACAGACTGATAGGGCGCAAGTCTTTTACAATTTCAGGTTTACTTATCTTCGGTATTAAGCACACTAGAGTATGGTTAAGGTTGTCTGGCATATGACCTGTGTTAAGGAAATCCAAGACATATTGCTGAATATCTCCGCCAATTGAATTCCAACAAGTTTGATAAAAAAAAAAGGGCAGGGAATCCATCGGGACCAGGAGCTTTATCAGGATGCATTTGGTTCAGCGTTGTAGTGACTTCATCCGGATTAAAAGGTTGTGATAAATCTTTAATATGCTCCTCAGAAAGACGATTTGTAATCACATCAAAAGGAAATGCATTAAGATCTGGGTTAGACATTGAAAACAGCTCCGAATAGTAATTGATAATAATATCTTCAATAGCCCTCGAGCCACTTCTTAGCACCCCATCTTTTTCTACAAGCTCAATAATTGAATTATCCTTAGCCCGAGCAGTTGCCTTGGAATGGAAGTATTTCGAGTTCCCGTCCCCTTCTTTAAGCCATAGGACCCTGCTTCGCTGTTTCCACATAATCTCCTCATGAAGAAATAATTCATCCAGCTCCTTTTTTAACATTTTCTCTTTACAATTCTGCTCCATAGTCTGAACTGCCCCCTGAATCTTATTCAACTCTCCTTTAATTTCCTTAATTCTCTTCCGTATATGGCCATATTGTCCCCTGTTCCAACTCCCTAGTTTCTCCCTAACATTTTGAAGTTTGTCAAGAATCCTCTGGTTATGACCCTCCACTGAATGCCAGGCTTGTTGAATGAGTTCTTTGCAGCCAACCTCCCGTAACCACATGCGCTCAAAGTGGAATCGTTTTTTCCTTCTATTATCACTCAGATCACTAGGGTCATGCCATATCAATAAAGGGGCATGGTCTGATGCGATACGTGGCAAATGGTGTACCATTACCCGTGGGAATAAACTAGACCAATCATCCGAGCAAATAGCACGATCAAGACGCTCTTGGATGTTGTCTTCCCTATCTCTGCCATTGGTGCAAGTGAACATATTGCCAACAAACTTCATATCATGAAGGTTACAATCAGCCAGACATTCCCGAAAAGCCAAAGATTGGCTGTTGTCGATACCTTTTCCTCCATATTTCTCATAAGAGTAAAGGACTTCATTAAAATCCCCGAAAGCAATAATAGGCAGTTGGTCTTTAGCATAGATACCCCTGAGTAATTCCCACGTTAAAAACTTCTCTCTTCTTGTTGGCCATCTATACATACCAACTCCGCGCCACTTGATTCCAAGGTCTCCATTCACAACAAAGTAAATGCAATGAGCTGAGAATCCTTGTACAACCACATTCAGCTCTTTTCTCCAAGCAAACATGAGCCCTCCAGAACGGCCTTGAGCATCAACTATAAAAACATGAAAATCTGACAGTAAGTTCCGAATCCCATTCATCTCCGATCGCCACAACCTTGTCTCCATAAGAAACACAATCTGAGGACAATGCACCTTTATATAGTGCTTTAGAGCTCTGAACGTCCAAGGGTTGCCCAGACCCTGGACGTTCTAAATAAACATTTTCATGGCCCCTGTCGGGCCTGCTGAGCAAGCTCCGCCGATACACACAGTTCAGTTTCCAAAGACGCATCAGACAAAAAACGCTTGGAAAATATGGGATCATCCACCAACATCTCATCAACCATTATACTTCGCTCATGAGTTCTTTTTCCATATATCATATCATGTGCCATATCCTCTTTCACTCCCTTATTTTCTTCAGCCCCTTCCCCAGTTATCATTTTCTGTCTCGCAAGCTTTTTATACTTTTTAATTCCACTGCTAGCACATACTCTGTCTGTCTTCAAGTTATTCTCATTCGCTAAAATTGTCACTTTATTCATTTCTGCTGCTTGAGAATCCCTTAACTTTTCCGTATTCGAAATCTCGGCTTCCCTTGTGTTACCTTTTACTGCCTTTCCTCTATCTATAATGCTTTGTCCATTCCTTTGAATACTCACAAACTTGGCTTCCTCATTTCCCTCTTTAATGCCCTCATCAAAGGTAACTAATTTCCTGCAGCTTCCTTCCCTTACATTTCCTGGAGCAGATTTTTTCTCTTTGGCTTTGTTGTAAGAGCCTGTATCCTTCTCTTTCTAGCCCCCATATGTTCGAAGCTTCATAGGTGAAGCTCGCATTGTTGGGGCAAAGGGCCAATTTTCCCCAATCTCCTCTGCTTCCTTTGCTTCACAATCATCTAATACATGCCCAATTAATCCACACAGCTAGCAGAAATTAGGTAGTTTCTCGTATCGGAAAAAAACCCATACCACCTCTCTAATGCTGTTACGCACATATGTGCCACGAGATAACAGAGTCGTGATGTCCACCTCAACCCTTACACGTGAAGGAAAATAGACAAGCATAGGCGCAGCGGAATAATAAAATTTTATCTATTTTATCTATTTTATCTATTTTCCTTTTCCAAGATCTTTTAATTGTTATTTCATATAAAGAGGGATAGAAAGTAATACCTTCGGTGAAGAACTATCTACGGTTGCAAACGAAGTGCCCACAACTCTTAATTCGTGTATCACGAACAACAAAAGAAACAACACAGAAAAGATAACTAATCAGTAATCAACCTTAATAATAACAATCGCAATGATTGCCTCTAACAGAAATCGATACGAGATCAAAGAGAGAGTAAGAAATAATGTAGATTAGCCGAGACGAAGACGTAACGGTTCCTCCTCCTTTATTATTGTGTTGGTCGAATTTATGGGGTTAGGGAGTCTATTTATAGACTTCTCTAACCCTAATCCCAGTTGTGTTAGGTAATTAAATAATTGGAATCTTATTCGAAATAGGATTCCTAATTAGATAATTAAATAAACACTTTACTATTATCTAAATAATAACTAATTATATCTAGATAATATTATTAATCAAATTAATAATTTAATTATTGTTAGGGATAATTAATTAGAGTTTCAATCACATAAAAACTTCTAATTAATATTATCAGATAATACTTTAATTTAATTTATAATCATAATCTAATTATAAATATTAAATTAAATTAATATCCCTATTTAATTAATGAAATTCGGCCCATATATTTTGTCTCACTAATTTACACTTTCGTCCTCCGATTCCAAGTCCCATATGCGACCCATTAGGTCCTTTATTGCCACTAGCCGTATATATCCTTTGAAATTAATTCATTATGATTAATTCCAACATATATATAACGGAATACCGTCGCGAGCTGTTACTAGCAGAACCTATGATATTCCCCCAGAGCAATTAAGAAGTCAGGTTGATAACTGACGTTAACCTTTCTGCATTAGGTACAGTATAATACGATCCTTCATCAACTATATCCTGTCGGTCAATTCCTTATAACCATGGAACGTGTCAAGGTTACATATAACGAAGAGTTCGGTTTTACTTGTACAGGTTGAATTCACTCTGAAAAGATAAGTTAAGTGAAATGTTCATTTCTACTCTTAACTCTATCACCTTGCAAGGATTTCAGTCAATTCACCACAAGCGGCCATTTGGATATATCTCCCACTTATCGGGAGTGACGAATGCTCGATCTGACATTAACTATTCTGCAATTACTTTGTGTGATACCCAACCCTGCTCTCACACACCCTAGGCTCTCACCTGTTGGATCGTGCTCGCACAGAATCAAAGTATCAGACTCCATAATCCAGAATCACTAATTAACGAATGTTTGAGTCTGAGGATTAGTTATACCTACTAATACCAATGAGATGAACAGTTGACATATTAGATAAATCAATCCATTCTGTTATCTCAAGTCGGGTCCCAATCCTAATGAACTCCTTCACCGGATCCATGTAACTGTCTAGATATCTGAATATCTAAAGCTTGTGAGATCATCTTTCTGTCTCGACAGAAAACATTGTTACATGCAAGTCTCAACAGTAATATGCCAACCCCTATAACATATTACTTGACTTGGGTTTACTTTAAGTCTATTGGTCTATTATAAAGTACAATCTCACTTCATGCTTGTATGAACACTTTATAACTACTCAAATAAACTTAGGGTTACTTTCCTTATAAAAGATTTGTGCCTTTATATATAGTTACATTTTAATGCTATATATCTGATTAAACAAATGATCAAATAAACAATTTATTCATTAATATTAATATCCTAAAACAATTGTTTTTAGGACACTAAACTCCAACATTCTCCCACTTGGACTAAAGCCAATTGTTTCTGAAAACATTCCCATAAGTGTTCGCATGAGGATCATGAACCTTTTGGGGTAAGGCATTTTAAATGGATCTATAAGATTGTGCCTTGGTGGGCACTCTTTTAATTCTCACATCTACTCTTGTTGTTATCTCTCGGAAGAGATAGTAACGACTGAGGTAGTGTTTGGACGTATTATGAGACTGCGGGCCCTTAGCAAGAGCAACAGCCCTATTGTTAATCTCATTAACAATGTCAGGTACCACGCTTAGTTCATTAATGAACTTGCATTCCAAACTTCCTTTTAGCTGCTTTTGAAGCTGCTATATATATATATATATATATATATATATATATATATATATATATATATATATATATATATGTATATACTCTGATTTATTTTACTGGCTCGGTCACGATTTCCTGCTCGGAACTATTCCAGCTAATCGTACCTCTTTCAGAATAAACTTGTATTCCGTAAGATCATCTTTATCTGTTTGATGACTTATATCTGAAAGTCTCCAACTTTCAAATTTCATCTCCATATACCCGGAACATATCTTCGGTCATTTTAAGTACTTAAGAATGTTCTTGACAACAATCCAGTGACCATCACTCGGATTGACCTATAATCGACTTTGTCATGCTTAAAGCAAAAGTGATGTTAGGTCTAGTGCAAAATGCTTTGAGCACTTTGTCAACGTGTTTAGACTAGGAGGGGTCAAGCAGTCTTCTCAATCTATCTTCATAGATCTTAATCCTTAAGATGTAAGCTGCTTCTCCTAAGTCTTTTATGGAGAATTTTATTCGATAACCAAAATTTTCACCGATTGCAGTATAGCTACGTCGTTCCCATTAGTAGAATATCGTTGATGTATAATACTAAGTAAACGACCAAGCTCCCACTAGTTTACATGTAAAGGCTCATACGAGCTCCCACTAGCTTATATGTATAGGTTTACAAGACCCTTCTTATAAGTCGTAGGTTCATCGTCTAACACGTGAGCCTCTTCGTCGTCTCCCATTAGAAATCCAAATCTCTTTGGGATTTGATGAACTCGACCAGACCTATGAGTTAGTAATGTCACCAGTATCTCATCTTGTGAGACAGATTCGGGTTCCACCATCGCTTCCGCTATGTCAGCTAATCCTTCTTCTTGAACTTCTTCAAGTTCAATCATGCTTTCTGCTTGTGTTTCTAGAAGAAACTCTTTTTCTAGAAATACAGTGTTTGGATACTATTACTTTCGATCATCCGAATGATAGAAGTAATATCCTACTGTTTCTTTTCGGAATTCCAATGAAGAAATATTTATCAGATTTAGGGTCTAACTTAATCTGATGCTATGTATTTAACATGTGCTGAACACCCCTAAATTCTCATGAAAGAGAAACTGGGCTTCCTTTCCAATGAACAATTCAAATGGAATAGAACTTGGCGGTTTTGTGGATACTCGGTTCAAGGTAAATAAGGCGGTTTCTAGGGCGTAGCCTTAGAACATCTTTGGAAAAGAGGTTGTGCTCATCATGGATCGTACTATATCCAATAGAGTAAAATTTCTCCTTTCAGATACATCGGGGTGTATACGGAGGAGTCCATTATGAGCGAATCCTATATTCAATTTAGATAATTCAGAAAAATCATTAGAAAGATATTCTCTACGACGATCTAATCGAAGTACTATAATATTCTTTCTTGTTTGTTTTTCTTACTTCATTCTTGAAGCATTTGAACTTTCTCAAAAGCTTCTGACTCATGTTTCATCAAGTAGATGAATCAATATCTGGTATGATCATCTTATGAAGCTAATGAAGTGTTTGAACCTTTCTCTTGCTTGTGTTTGACGTATGACTACATACATCTGAATGTACTAGTCTTAGAGTGTCCGATACACGTTCTCCTTTATTGCTAAAGGGTGTCTTTGTCATCTTTCTTTTAAACAAGACTTACATGTGCTCATTGATTCAAAATCAACCGAGTCTATAAGCCCATCTTAATGTAGCTTAAACATGAGTTTCTTGCTTATATGCCCTAAGTGACATTACCACAAGTAAGTTGAATTATCTGTCTTTTAATTCCAAATGTAAAAGCACCATCCTAGCCTTTCTTCTAGAGAAAGTCTAAGTACTTCTTACAGTTCCTCTTCCAATTCCCTTCTTTACCATATTGGTGGCATTCCCTTCTTGCTTTTATTGACTTGGGTTTAATGCATTTGTTCTTCCTGGAATTTTTAGAATTAGGAAACTTCCTTTTCTCTCGTGAGATCCCTTAATAACGAGCGCTGACATCACTTTCTTAAGATTTGGGCTCAACTGACTTGAGCATATTCAAGAGCTCTTCTAGAGAGGTCTCTGAGCTTATTCATCTGACAGTTCGAGATGAACTTATGAATAAATCTCTGGGAGGGATTGTAGAACTAAGTCGAAACTTAATTCATTATCCATCACAAATCTAATACTAGAAAGCTTTGGTGATGTAGTCAATCATCTTGACACAAAGTGCCACAACAGAAGAACCTTCTTGCATCTTGGAGCAAAACATTCATCGCTATCTCATAGCGTCCGCATTTGAGTATGTTTCTCAAAACACCTCTTCCAAGTGCAGAACCATGGAATACGCATCCATGTTCTTATTGTTGAAACACCTTTCCACATAATTTTGATTTGACAAAATTGTTTAAGTATAAATTAGAATACATATTCTAAACACACTAAGTTTAAATGCGTTGATTTATTCTACTAATGTGTTTGTTCAATGTTGAGTATAAATGTTATAAGTCATAAGGATTGGAAGGCCCAAGCCCAATACGGAAGCCAATGCCCAAGTCAAACAACTCAGTACACTCGGCCCGCGTATGTCAAGACGTTGTCGTTTTGGACAAAAACGCAACTCAGCAAACGGAATGATCTAGAAGACCTTCAGGAACAACTTCACAATGAAGCTGCTGAGTAGTCTCGACAAAGCGTACAAGATAGCAGACCGGTAAAGGAAAACTTCCAGACAAAGTGTTTTCTCTTTTAGCAAAGTTCAGACGACACAGTATGCTGTCCAGTTGACTTTACCATAAAAGGAGAGACCATCTGCTGTGCTGACCGAGGACAGAAGATACACGATTGTGATTGGCCAAGAGCTCTGTGCAAGTCAGGATGACAACGACACATAGTCGTTTCCCTCCAACGGTTATTTCGAAATTCGAAATGACCGAATGGCCAGACGTCTCTATAAATAGTGCCATCACAAGCTTCACAACATACAGAACTTGATCAAGCCATTACGCTGTCCAAATCTCTACAAGTTCTGCAAGCAAGAAGCAAAGCAAAATTCTTACACTACATTTTCATATCTGTGTAAAAGTCTAGAGTGATTGTTTTTCAATCATCTAAGGTGTTCTAGCAATTGTTGTTTAGGACAAAATCTTTATCATTTCTAGAAGTAGAAAAGAGAGGCTGAGTACTCGGTTTTAAGTACTCAGCGGAGAGATTAGGATTGAGTAGAAGTATAGAGGAAGGTACTCTTGTCATACTCAATTGCTGATATTGTAAAAGGTTTGAGGCTCTACCTTTAAAGAGCTCAGTAGAGGATTTGAAATCTCGGAAGTGTTCCGGGGACAGGACGTAGGCTTAGAAGAAGCCGAACCTGGATAAATCTGCTGAGTGAAGTATTTCTAAACCTTAACTCTTTATTTACACTGTTTGCTTAAAACAAACTAAAACTGACCAAGTAAAAGAGGTCAAGCTGAGTTGTGCGCTACCAACGAGAAGGTTCAGGAATAGACTCTAAGTGCTATTTCCTGACCTAAGCAACGAAGCTGTCCTAGTCACTAGTTGACTAAGCCAGTGTCTTGCTGAGTGCTAAGCGCCGCTGTTAGATAAACTTTTCTTAAAAAAAAGAAATCTGCCCAAATTATTCTTAAAAAAGGTAAAATAGTTCCTAACCCCCCCTTGGAACTATATTTGCAACCTTACAAGGAACCAACAAGTGGTATCAGAGCTTAAAAGCTCATTACTAAAGGTCTAACAACCTTGAGTTGATCCATACCATGGGCGAAAACAGCACTCGGTTTCTCCCTGGAAACCAGACAACTCATATATTACCTGAGGGGCTGTCCATTACCAGGCCTCCCCTATTCTTCGGGTCAAACTATACCTTTTGGAAGAATAGGATGAAAAACTTCATTCAAGCTACAAACATGAGTGCCTGGCTATCTATAGTCCAAGACCCGTTTGTACCTGTGAAAGTTGTTGCTGGCCAGTCAGTTGTTAAAGCTGAGGTTGAATGGACAGAGGATGATCTTAAGAAGCTTCAAAACCATGCTTCGGCTATCAATATGCTTCACTGTGCGCTCGATGCTACAAAATATAAACCCTTTATGTAATATTTAAGTTAATCAAATTGATCCTTTAGATTAATTACATTTTCAATTTAGTCCTTTAATTAACTTTACTATCTAATTAACCTTTAATTAATTTTGTATCATCTATATTTTATTTTAATATATCAAATATAAACTTAATTAGATACTCAAAATACAACTATACAAGACATTAATTATTTGTGTTCAATTATTTTACCAAGATTATTTAACGTGTTTAATTCAACCGTATCACATACAAATAATTAAACTTTGTAAAATCAATTCTAGAACACAAAACTTTTAAGACGAGAGATTATACATCATTGTGTTTAATCATTTTATCAAAACCATTTAACGTGATTAACTAATATAGCAAGTATATTTATTAAGCACAAACGGTTCGCAAAAACAAATTAAAACACATACCATTACCATATCCTTTTATTAATTATAACAATTAATAAATTCACATCGGCTGATTCGTTGTTCCTAAAATAGACAACGATCAAATCATGTGGATTAATTAATTCTATATATATATTAATATTAGTTTTCTGAAAAACAGAAACAATTTAGAAAAATCAGAAACTCAAAATTACACGTGATGGGGACGAAAACCGGGTTCGTCCCCGACACGGATCGTATCCGCGACGCTGGACGGTTTTGCTGCCAAAAGGCAGCAAAGCCGCCAGCTTTAAAATTGTAAGTCGGACACATTAGCTTTTACGCTACTGTGTCCCAAACTTACAAATTTCTTTTTTTTTTTTTTTTATAAAATAAAACAGTTTAAGTTATAAACAACTTTGAGTTTTATTACATCTGAACAGCACCTACATAATTAGTTATTATTCATCAAAACTCTTTTCAAGTTATTTATCAAAACTCTTTCAAACTCAGGTCGACGGAAAAACGACGTAGCCAACCCATATATATTCCTATACAAATATATATAACTATTCCCAATATATATCCCTAATTAATTGATTCTAACCGTTTCGTTTAAATCGTTAATAAAATCAAATTTTTTAAAGATTAATCGAATTAACTCTTTTAACGATTCAAACGGTTAAACCCTTAATCCACAAAACACGTATATCTTAATCTCATCTTAACCATTTATCTTTAGATTAATTAACTAAATCAAATTTATTAATTAACCTAACAATAAATTTATTCAATCTGATTGAAAAACCCTTTTATTTACATATATGAAATAACAGATTAACATAGGCTCTGACACCAATGAAGGAAAATAGACAAGCCTAGACGCAACGGAATAATAAAATTTTATCTATTTCCCTTTTCCAAGATCTGTTAATTGTTATTTCATATAAAGAGGGATAGAAAGTAATACCTTCGGTGAAGAACTATCTACGGTTGCAAACAAAGTGCCCACAACTCTTAATCCGTGTATCACGAACAACAAAAGAAACAACACAGAAAAGATAACTAATCAGTAATCAACCTTAATAATAGCAATCGCAATGATTGCCTCTAACCGAAATCGATACGAGATCAAAGAGAGAGTAAGAAATAATGTAGATTAGCCGAGATGAAGACGGAACGGTTCCTCCTTTATTATTGTGTTGGTCGAATTTATGGGGTTAGGGAGTCTATTTATAGACTTCTCTAACCCTAATCCCAGTTGTGTTAGGTAATTAAATAATTGGAATCTTATTCGGAATAGGATTCCTAATTAGATAATTAAATAAACACTTTACTATTATCTAAATAATAACTAATTATATCTAGATAATATTATTAATCAAATTAATAATTTAATTATTGTTAGGGATAATTAATTAGAGTTTCAATCACATAAAAACTTCTAATTAATATTATCAGATAATACTTTAATTTAATTTATAATCATAATCTAATTATAATTATTAAATCAAATTAATACACTACAAGAAAAATCAGCAACACCGACACAATTGACCGACTAAAACTTTTGTGTCGGTAATACCTACAAAACACCACAGAACACCGACGCAGATTTTCGGTCGGTAATCACCAACACATTCTCCTACACAATTAAATAATTTGTCGGTGATACGTGGAGGGAAAATTCCCGCCTCTTAGACCGACGAATTTGGTCGGTGTTTAAATGTGTTGGTGATATCACAGACACAATTGTTTTATTCACCGACTAAAATGTGTCGGTGAATAAAAATGAGAGCAAAATACATATAACTCCCCAAACATATCTATTTACTACAGTTTTTGTACAAAAATAAATAAACAATTTATAAATCTTTATTTTTTACATATTACACTAGACATTATGTGTTTTTAAAAATAATTATATAGTTAATAAGATTTCTAACTGTATAATCATTTTGTTATAATAAATTATCAAATTAGAGTAAATAAACACTTATTTTATAAAAAATTTATAAAAAATTATAAAATTAAGAATAGAGCTATATAAAATTATAAATATAAATTTTATCTCTAAACGTTATGGATAAAATAGAAAAATAATGATTTTAGAAAATTATCATATTATTATTAGTTTCAAAATATTATACTAAATAATAAAGAAATGAAAATAAAAATAAAAAGATAAAACAATAAATAATGTACTTTTTATATTAATATATAATATGCTTGTATATATACTATACAAATTTTATTACGATTTAATTGATTAAAATTGAAAACTGAAAAAATATATATTTTTTATAATTATAGGTAATTGATTAACTATTGTAGGATAAAAACACTTTGAGCTAATAAATTGTTTACCAAAAAGAAAAAGAAAATATATAAACTCACTTTATAGCTCTTATACGCCTCCTCTTTTGTTCGCCCTAAACAATCCAATGGAAACAACCCTCTCATTTTTCCTTCCTCTCTGCCCTAAAATTCACGTCGCCGACAACCTCCAATACTGGCGCCGTGCCTTCACCTCCACTCTCCCTCCGTCATCACATTTCCCTTGTTTCTGTCTCTTTCTAATATTGGGCGAACCGAGCCCTAAATTTCATACCATACCAGTGTTTTTGAAGACTTCTATCTTGAACAAGTTTTGCGTTTGATGGGAAGAAATGACATTGGGAGTCAACTGCTCTCAAAAGTTTAGCTCGAAAACTCAAACCAAATTTGGGTCGATTCTGAATCAAATGTGTAGTCTTAGATTCTTCTTCTTATTTTTTTTTAATTTCTTCATTTGTGCTGCTTCTGGTTTTTGTAATTTAAGGTGCTGTCAGTCTATTTAACTTGTTATTTTTGGATTTAGAGTGCAAGGATATTCTCTGTTTTGGAGTCTAATTGGTATCTAGTGTTTGTTTGTTGATTTTCTATGGTAGACGAGAATATGCTTTCCTTTTGGTTAGATCCTTGGTTAGATGGGTTTAGTCTTATGGATTTGTTCATTTCTACTGACATTAAAGATACAATAGACTGGCCTTCCTTTGGAGTTCAGATCCACAAGTTTAATTAAATTGGATATGGGAGCTCATAAGAGGATATTTCAACTTTTAGATATTGGAAGATATCTCATACTAAAGATATCTGCTCTATCTGCTTATGTTTTCTATCTTGTTTTGTGCGACTTGGTTACATTTGTGCTGGCAATATGTTTTCATTGTGTGTGACTTCATCAAATTTATTCTATCATAACTTGAATCATGTTTCTCGCGTTTATTCTTGCAGGTCTACCTACTGATACTTGATGGAGACTTTTGTTAATCATCACAATCAGGTGAATTCAAAATAGAGTGTACTTTTGTTTTGTTTTTTTTCCTCTTATGGTTTAAGCCTTTTGTTTAATCTTGTTTCTGGCGTTTATTCTTGCAGGTCCAATTAACTAGTAAAAGTTTGGAATGTGTAAATTCCATTTAAAGTTAAACATTTTTGTTTATAACTTGCATGAATCTCATCCCTCCTATATATATATATATATAGGTGAGATCCAGCGTGACAATGGCTTAAATTGTGACAATGAGCTTATTGTGTAACATAACAAAACTACGTAGTTTTGATGATAATTAAAAAGGGCAAGGTGGCAAATTGGTAAATAAAATGAAAGAGAGGATAGAGAAAATTGTTTTATTTTTTTTCTTTAAAATACATTTTTCCGACATCTCTAACATCGTTTTTCGAATTTTTTTATACTATTAGACTCGTCTAGATTAGACGGTCATTTTAAGATCCCTGAAGCTCAAGTAAAAAAATTTCCGGTGAACGGAATCCGGGTGTACGTTTTCTGGCGAGAAATAAAGTACCCAGAAAATTCTCAAAAAATTTCAGAAAATGTAAAACATTATTCTAAGAAACTTTAATTCTTGGGTCGAAATAGGATTTCTTATGGTTTAGTCCCAATAAAAAATTTTCCTTAATTTTACCCATTTTACATGCTTCAACAATTTGTTGGGACTGTACCGTAAGAAATCCCGCTTCGACCCAAGAATTAAAGTTTCTTAGAATAATGTTTTACATTTTCTGGAATTTTTTGAGAATTTTCTGGGCACTTTGTTTCTCGCCAGAAACCGCCCACCCGGATTCCGTTCACCGGAATTTTTTTTACTTGAGCTTCAGGGATCTTAAAATGACCGTCTAATTTAGACGAGTCTAATAGTATAAAAATTTTCGAAAAACAAGGTTAGAAATGTCGGGAAAATGTATTTTAAAGAAAAGAAATAAAACATTTTTCTGTTGGAACAATGCAAGTATTATGTTGAAACAAATGGTACATTGATTTGGAATAAATGGTACACTGATTTGGAACAATGTAAGTAGGACAAAAAACGTGCCCAGAAAATTATCAAAAAATTCAAAAATATGTAAAACATCATTTTAAGAAACTTTAATTCTTGGCTCAAAGCGAAATTCCTTACAGTTTTGACCCAATAAATTGTTGAAGCATGTAAAATGGATAAAATTAAGGAACAAGTTTTATTGGGACTAAACCGTAAGAAATTCCGCTTCGACCCAAGAATTAAAGTTTCTTAGAATAATGTTTTACATTTTTTGGAATTTTTTTAGAATTTTCTAGGCACTTTTTTTCTTGCCAGAAAACGCCCATTCGGATTCCGTTCACCGGAATTTTTTTTACTTGAGCTTCAGGGATCTTAAAATGACTGTCTAATTTAGACGAGTCTAATAGTATAAAATTTTTCGAAAAACGAGGTTAGAAATGTCAGAAAAATGTATTTTAAAGAAAAGAAATAAAACAATTTTCTGTTGGAACAATATAAGTATTATGTTGGAACAAATGGTATATTGATTTGGAACAACGTAAGTAGGACAAAAAAACATATCCAGAAAATTATCAAAAAATTCCAAAATATGTAAAACATTATTTTAAGAAACTTTAATTCTTGGCTCAAAGCGAGATTCCTTACAGTTTTTACCCAACAAATTGTTGAAGCATGTAAAATGGATAAAATTAAGGAAAAAGTTTTATTGGGACTAAACCGTAAGAAATCTCACTTCGATCCAAGAATTAAAGTTTCTTAGAATAATGTTTTACATGTTCTGGAATTTTTTTAGAATTTTCTGGACACTTTTTTGCTTGCCGAAAAACGCCCACCCGGATTCCGTTCACCGGAATTTTTTTTACTTGAGCTTCATGGATCTTAAAATGACCGTTTAATTAAGACGAGTCCAACGGTATAAAATTTTTTGAAAAACGAGGTTGAAAAAGTCTGGAAAATGCATTTTAAAGAAAAAAAATAAAACAATTTTTTCTTTCCTTTTACTTACAAATTTGCCACCTTCTTTTGATTAATTACAAAATTGGTCCTTGTCACACAATAAGGCTTGTCACACCATAAGAGATGTGTCACACCTGATCTCTTCTCTCTCTCTCTCTATATATATATATATATATATTGTATTCCTTCCATCCTCAAGCTGTTGATTCTTCAACTTCTCCCTGCTGTTTGAGGTGCCTATAAACTATTTCCCATGTTTTGCTTCATTATTTATCTGCTTTAGGAGTTTGGGTTTGTTTATATCCTAATTTAAACTTGTTAACCTCAAAGAGTCAAACTTGTTTATATCTGCTTCATTATTTCCCCTGTTTATATCCTAATTTAAACTTGTTTATATCTGCTTCATTATTTCCCATGTTTTAGCTTAATTGAACTATCATCATAAGAGGCTTCTCTTTTGAAAGGATATATAAACCTCCAACTTTACTAGGTGAGTTGACAAAATTTGAGATGCAGTAGAATGTAAGAATCAGTTTCAATTATACATTTGATTCTTACTAGATTTCTGTCATAATCTGCCTCCATGGAAACACTGACTTTCTTTTTAATTTCTATTGCAGAAGCACCTCCTTTGCCCAAACTGTACGAATCTCTCATCAAGTTGTATAAAGGGTAAATTTTGTATGTCTTCCAATTTCTATATGCTACTTTGTTTTTCTAAAGATATTTGTATTTTGTGGTTGTATTTGATTTGTGATTGAATAAATGATCCATGAAAAGCATTGGATAAAACTAATACCTACATGTTGGAATAAAACGAAGCATTGAATCTAACTTTCTTTCATATTAATATCATATGTGAATGATGCTAAACCATTTACTATCATTCATATGTTTCCCCATTTAGCATTCTAAATAGCTTTAGTGCTTAAAATATTTTTCATTGCAATGTTGTTAATGACTGGATATTTTTGTTATTTGTAGGACGTTAGCTGTTAAAGATATCAAGATTGGAGAAAATGCTCAACTTCTAAGGAAAGTAAAATGATAATTTTCAACCAGGGTGTCCTTATGGTTATGGATGTGGCGAGGTGTTCAGGCACAAACAATAGCTAACTTGTTCTCATAATTTTTATAATTATTCACTAGTAAAATTCTGTCATGTTTTCTGATCATGTTATGATTTTCAATGCAAGAAAGGGGAACATGAGATGTCTTTGTTAGGAAAGACCTCTAACTTTCCTGCAGATATATCTGATCTAAGCTCTACTCTTGATGATGCTTTCAAATTTAATCACAATGGACTTGCTGCTAACCACAATGAATTTGTTGCCTTACTCATATGGTACTTTTCATTTAAGATCCTCTTTAAAGATGACTCTTATGTATTTATAATTATTAAATCTCATAGTTATAGTTTTTATTTTTTTTCTAACTATACGATGATTGATAAATAAAATAAAATAACAATGGTATGGAAATTGATAATTATTTGGTTGCAGTCTCGTTGAGTAGACTGTAGGGTTTATATTTAGTCTTGCTATGTTTGTGTAATTATCTGAAGTTTTCTATTTTAGATTGCTGAGCCATTGGAGAAAAGGCTTGCTGAAGACATTGAGAATGATGTTGTAAGCATTGATTGGAACCGAAAAGCTCTTGGTGACTTCTTAAAGACAAAATACAACTGGGATTTGCTTACTGCACGATCCATTTGGGCATTTGGCCCTGATAAGCAGGTACTATATATGCTTTAAATATTTCCTGATCGAGCTTTGTGATTTTACCTTTTCCAAATTAATAAATTATTCTTTGCAATCTGTTCTGTTTTTGTCATGATATTAAAATGCATAAGCATATGATCATGCCCAAACGCAACACCAACCATGACACTTGTGTTTGACAAATGTGATACTTGCAGGGGCCTAACATTTTGTTAGATGATACACTTCCTACTGAAGTTGATAAAGGGTTGCTGGTTGCTGTCAAAGATTCCATCGTCCAAGGGTAAACAAGATTTATCTTCACTAGTTCCTGATACTCTATCTTAATTCCTGTAATTAAATGTCATCTGTTCTTTCATCAGGTTTCAGTGGGGTGCACGAGAAGGACGACGATGTGATGAACCAATAAAAAATGTTAAGTTCAAAATAGTTGATGCTAGAATTGCACTGGAACCTCTGCAGAGGTTCTGGTCAAATTGTCACCACAGCTCGACGTGTAGCATATTCGGCTTTTCTGATGGCAACACCTCGACTTAGGGAACCAGTATATTATGTGGAGGTATATAGTTGTTACTTTAATGTAATGCTTGCATGAATTTTTAAGTGACTTAATTAATAGTTGCTTTGCTTTTGCTTTGGTTGTATTAATTCTTGACAATTCTTGTAATATATATGAGTTCCCTTCGATCCAAATAAATTTGCTAAAAAAAATATATAATTGATTTTTATAATAATTCAGAATAAAAATGATTGCAAAAACGGTAATTCCGACGCAATTTCCGATCAAATATCTGTCGGAAATTATTTCAATAAATATGCAAAAAATAGATCACCGACACATATTAGTCGGTGATGATGTCGGTAAGACCGACAAAAATCACCAACTAAAATGGGTCGGGAACACCTACACATATCACCGACACCAAATGTGTCGGTGATATTCCTGACCCAGCCAAAAATATGTCGCAACGGGTTACCTACGAGGTCAACGCCGACACATCGGATTTTGTAGGTCTTCCGTCGGTGACGATGATCACCGACACATTTTTGCTTATCACCGACGGATTTTTCCGTCGGTGATAGCGTTTTTTCTTGTAGTGATATCCCTATTTAATTAATGAATTTCAGCCCATATATTGTGTCTCACTAATTTACACTTTCGTCCTCCGATTCCAAGTCCCATATGCGACCCATTAGGTCCTTTATTGCCACTAGTCGTATATATCCTTTGAAATTAATTCATTATGATTAATTCCAACATATATATAACGGAATACCGTCGCGAGCTGTTACTAGCAGAACCTATGATATTCCCCTAGAGCAATTAAGAAGTCAGGTTGATAACTGACGTTAACCTTTCTGCATTAGGTACAGTATAATACGATCCTTCATCAACTATATCCTGTCGGTCAATTCCTTATAACCATGGAACGTGTCAAGGTTACATATAACGAAGAGTCCGGTTTTACTTGTACAGGTTGAATTTACTCTGAAAAGATAAGTTAAGTGAAATGTTCATTTCTACTCTTAACTCTATCACCTTGCAAGGATATCAGTCAATTCACCACAAGCGGCCATTTGGATATATCTCCCACTTATCGGGAGTGACGAATGCTCAATCTGACATTAACTATTCTGCAATTACTTTGTGTGATACCCAACCCTGCTCTCACACACCCCAGGCTCTCACCTGTTGGATCGTGCTCGCACAGAATCAAAGTATCAGACTCCATAATCCAGAATCACTAATTAACGAATGTTTGAGTCTGAGGATTAGTTATACCTACTAATACCAATGAGATGAACAGTTGACACATTAGATAAATCAATCCATTCTGTTATCTCAAGTCGGGTCCCAATCCTAATGAACTCCTTCACCAGATCCATGTAACTGTCTAGATATCTAAATATCTAAAGCTTGTGAGATCAGCTTTCTATCTCGACAGAAAACATTGTTACATGCAAGTCTCAACAGTAATATGCCAACCCCTATAACATATTACTTGACTTGGGTTTACTTTAAGTCTATTGGTCTATTATAAAGTACAGTCTCACTTCATGCTTGTATGAACACTTTATAACTACTCAAATAAACTTAGGGTTACTTTCCTTATGAAAGGTTTGTGCCTTTATATATAGTTACATTTTAATGCTATATATCTGATTAAACAAATGATCAAATAAACAATTTATTCATTAATATTAATATCCTAAAACAATTGTCTTTAGGACACTAAACTCCAACAACACGAACACTACTGCCCAGCGATCCTATGTCTTCCTCTTGAACCGTCAATACCTTTCCCACTTTGCCCGCAACCATCATAATAGATCTCTCATCCCGTCTATCAAGGGGCAGATCAAAAATCCTAACCTAGAAGGGGCATGTTTTGATGATTATATTTGATGGTTGTTCATGTCCCTCTAGTTCTGTTAGAGCGTCGTGGAGAGCCTTCAGATTTAGGGGTTTCTGAGATAGCAAACGGCATAGAACGGCATTACGGCTCGGGTTTGATACTTCGTCCGATTCAGAGTTGCATTCAAATTCTATAACTGCTTTCTCCTTCTCTGATAGACTCAAACGCTTCCATGCTTCCTCTAATTTCTCAGTCATCTTGTCACAAAACCCGCCTTCAAACCAGAAATTCACTGTCGAGAGAATCCACAAGGGTGAGAAAACCTTACTCTACGAGTGAGAGAAGAGTGAAAGTTCCAGAAGGGAGAAGATTCCACTTGGGTTTTTCATATAATAAATCCTAAAAAATTTAAAATATAGTTTAATGCATTATAAATAAAAATGTATTTCATTTATCTTTTAAAATGTTTTTATTAATTATTTGCTGTGGTTATTATATAAAATTATTAATATAAATATATTTTAAATGAATTAGCAAATATTATATATTTTCCACCAGAATAAGTTATCTTCTTGGAAGAGCTCCTCTCTTTCTCTTGCGGGTCGAATGACCTTGATCCAATCCGTGACTAGCTCTTCCCCAAATCATGTCATGCAAGCCAACCTGTTACCTTATGATGTGGTTCAACTACTTGATAAATCGAATACAAGATTTCTTTGGGGGGTGAAGGATGGAGAAAGGAAATTACATCCTATCCCTTGGGATGATATTTGTCGGCCTAAAGCTTATGGTGGGACGGGGCTTAGAAAGGCTTTTGATAACAATAAAACGATGTTGATAAAGTTGATTTGGAGGATGTGGCAGAGCCCGGAGGCTATCTGGGTGAAGTTACTGTTGGGGAAATATAGAAAAGATGTTATCTTTGGAGGCGGACCTAGTAGAGTTAAGAATTGCTCCTTTCTTTGGAAGAGTATCTCTTCTATTTTTCAAGAATTTTGCACAGGTATTAAATGGGATGTAGGCAATGGTAAATCTATCAGTTTCTGGAGGGATAAATGGTTGAATGGGGTATCGCTCTTTGATATTGCGATTAATAAACCTGGTTTAAAGGACTGCTCGCGCACTATCTCCGGGTATATCGCGGTCTCGGGGGCCTAGAATTGAGTGGAATTGGAAAGGTTTTTTTGATGTTGAATGACTATTGCGTATTCGGGGAGTGTATATTAGTACTGATGACCAGGAAATAGATAAACGTTATTGGGGTCTGACGAGCAATGGGCAATTTACTTATAAATCAGCATTCTCCTTGATTTGTAAAATGCCAGATACCTTAAGTGATCGAAAGTGGAAAGCCATTTGGGCTATGAGAATTCCTCAACGGGTTAGATGCTTTGGTTGGTTGTGTTTACATGGTAAATTGATAACAAATAAAGAGCGAGCTAGAAGACACCTACTCTTATATGACACTTGTGGTCGATGTCATAATGTGGCAGAATCGCTGACACATGCCCTGAGGGACTGCCCGCTTAGCCTTAGCCTATGGAAGCAGATTCTTCCAGGTGCTGCTGAAGGTGAATTTTTTACGCAACCGGACACGTCTTGGTTCTCTTGGTGCCTTTTAACTATGCCGCAACCAGCCCCCGATTGGAAAATTACTTTTATGGTTACATGCTGGCTTGCTTGGAGATGGCGGAACTATGCGTGCTTTAATAGAGGTGATGAAGTTCCTCAAAACCCGTTGGAGATTATCCGCAGGACGGTTTTGGAGTTCTCGAATGGTTGGGTCAAGGAGGACGAGTCAATCACTGATAGGGGCTACTAGACGATCGAAGTTAGTTGGTCCAAACCGAGAGTTGGCTGGTTTCGGTTGAACATTGATGGGTCTAGGAACCATGATAATAGTATTTCATATGGTGGTGTTATCAGAGACAATTTTGGCTGCTAAAAAACTGGGTTTCTCGCTAATATGGGCATAGGAAATTCATTTGAGGCGGAGATGTGGGGGCTGCTGTACGGGTTGAAGCTAGCCAAAGATAGTGGAATTAATTTGTTGGAGGTGGACTCGGACAACTTGGAGCTGGTTCATTGTGTGCAGGAGTCTTGTGCTTTAATTGGCTCCTCGAGAAATATTTTGCAGGAAATTCGTACTGTTCTAAGGAACTTCACTGGTGTCGAGTTACGGCATGTCTATCGGGAGCAGAATAAGGTGGCAGATAGGCTTATAAAGGAAGCCCATTCTGCCCAGCCGGGACTGTCGAAGCTGGATGCTATTCCGACTTATGTGGTGGAGCTGCTGAGGAATGACTTTGTTGGCATTTCATACCCGAGGTTGATCCCGGGCTAAGTTCTGTTTCTTTTTCTTTCTGTTATCTGTTTTCTGCTATAAAAAAAATATACATGTTGTTACGAAATAAAAAATATGAATAAATATGAAAATCTATTTTGAAATATAAAACAACTCGTAATATGTACATAGTACACATTAATGTACCATCCGTCATTGAACTTACATGGTTATCTCAAAATGGTCACTCAACTTCAATTTATCTCAATAAAACCATTCAATTTTAAATTTTGTCTCAATTAGGTCACTATGACGATTTCAGTGATTAAAAAATATCGAAAAACTGAAATGACACATGACATCCACATATGAGCCACCCGGCTATCACGTGTCGATTATTTTTATGAAAAAAAGCTAAAGTTTAGTTTTTTTTATAAAAATACCTGACATGTGGTTGTTATATTTCGTTTCGGCCAGAGATTTGAGTTAACTCATGTTTCACGTGTCACCCATGTCATTATTTCGATGCATTATTTCAATGCGTTTTATTGAGACAAATTAAAGTTGAGTGACCATTTTAAGACAACCATGTAAATTTAGTGATCAATGTTGTATTTAATCCTTAAATTCAGTGACACTTAAATTGTCAAACCCGACCTAAAATAAGATCAGATAAGACAGTGAGACATTACCACTGACTTATTATATAAACCAGTAGCAGTGTCCCTCAAATAAGGAGAAAAATCAAAACAAAAACCAAATTCTGGTTTAAAGCTAAAATGACCAACATATGTCGTTTCCAGCTTAACTTCTTCATACGGAGTCTGATTAAGGTGATTCAAAAACCCCTGGAAACGTAAGTAAAAAATAAAGAACTTTCATTTACGACTCTATGACAGATTCGGACTATATCTGGTCGAAAAATGCATCACAAGGTTCAGATATGAATCTGATTTTTCCGCATCACCTATATAGACAATTCTCTAATATCTCTAGCTCAAAGTTATGACTTACTCATAACTCATATCACACTACTCCACAAGTTCTCAACTTCATCTAATTATATATATATATATATACATATAGATAATACATACCAAACAAAAAGGACACTGCCAAAAACAAGTTATACAAATGTCCTTAAACATATACTATCCATATATATGTACATGAACAAAATGGATGCAATACCCTAGAGACGACTTGAACCTCGTAGCTATAACCGAACCTTGCACTTCTTCGCCTAAAACAAAACATTAAAAACATTTGGAAAAATTCCATATGGACAAAAATCTCAATAAGAAACTATCAGCTATAAAAACCAACTTTACTTAACATAGCTACATATATACATTTATAAAGGATGTAATCAAAACCTTATAAAATATACTCAAAATTTAAGTTCATAATAAAGTCAATGTACTAAACCAAAAACCAAAAACATAAAATCTTGTATCTATTCGTGAGTTCATCCCCTTATAACTCAATCACAAATCACAACATATATGAGACGTCTCTTAACATTGCTTATCCCATATGGTCTTACCCAACACTTTACTGCCATACCCAATAGGTCTTCAGACTATGTACACATGTCATATTTCTCACTAAATATGGTTTAGAATTAAAACCACCCAACCGGACTACTCTTAATGGATACCAAACATTTTATTCCATATATATATATATATATATATATATATATATATATATATATATATATATATATATATATATATATATATACTTCACTTCTTCATAATCAAACTCACAATTTTTCCATTCTCCAAAATATCAATCCTTAATCAATAAAAATTCCAAAGTTAATCAATCAAACAAAATCTCAAATCAACATAACTAAGTAAAACCTGAAATTCACATATAAGTATAGTCAATATCTTCATTTGAACTATAATTTTACAATAAAAAGTAAAATCGTGAAAAACCTCAATTTTACAAAATTCCTGTATAATCCAAAAATATCAATTTCTGAAAATTCTTTGATTATATATATACACAAAGCTCAAAATATAGTTGATAGTTACTTATCTTGGCTACTAATTGAAGAAAACACACCCGTTCAATTCTCCTCTAAATTTTGTCTAAGACGTTTTCCCTCCAAACACTTCTGAAACTCAAAAACTCTTCGGTTAGGACTTAGAACTATGCATAAGGATACTATGGTTTAAATTTCGAGTGATTTGGACGGTCGAAACTCCGTAAATCAAAGAAACGGTGGAGAAACGATCGAAGAACGACGAAGATACAGAGAAACAGAAAAAAGAAAAGAAAGAAAGAAAAGAAAGAAAAAGAGGTCATCGAACATCCCGGAAGAATTTGGAAATATATATCCCAAATTTAGCAAATATGAAGTTTGATCCTCAATCTTTCTATAATCTTTTAAAAATTATCCTAAACTTTTAATTTACACATAAAACCATCGAATTAACTCCAAACTTTTCCTATAGCACCAAATAAAAATTACACACCCAATAATTATAATATATATTAATATCAATATATCAATTCTAGAAATTTAGACTTAAATTGAGAAACCATAATGCATAAGAGGGATAAATTACATGCATAGATCCTCAACTTTGGTCTTGCTTTTATCAATGACTCTAAATTTCAAAACCAGTTATAAAAGAACATAAATTTTACACTTTCTTAACATAAATTTTTCTTAACTTTCTATTTATTCTAATAATAGGTAATCTTTCATTGTAGATTTAGTAAAAATATTCTTTTAAGCAATTTTAATTATTGAATCTGAAAATTACATATTGTTTGATTAGGAAAGAGAGAGTGACAGTTCAAAGATAATGAATTCAAAAAATGATGCTTTTACAAAAAATAAAAAACACTAATCCCATGAAAAATGTAGTTATAAACAACTTTTAATTATTGACTTTTCCATTTTGAAAAATCATCCGTCATTTTAAGATTGTTACTTATTAGGGTCTTATGTTAGTAAAGAACAAAATTCAATTACTTTTATGTCAAATTTTAAAATTTAGATGTCATAAAAAAAAAGTTGAAGGGTCATGGGTTAAATTTAATGATGGGTTTTAATTGTCATTGTAACATCAAATTCGTGTAATAATTTAGAGTCTATTTGTTTTACCAAATTCGTGTAATAATTTAGAGTCCATTTGTTTTACCTATTGTTTGCTATTGCGGTTTTCAACCTATTGTTTGCTGTTGTGGTTTGCTATTTGAAAATGATGTTTATGATATTTTTTCAAAAAACAAAGATTGTCTAATTTTATACCGAAAAATATCTAACTAAATGCATAAAACTCTCATTTATAAAGTAAAAACACAAATAATAAGAAGAATTTTTTTTTTTTTATTGAAATACAAACTCAGTAAAAATTTGACTAGATGTTGCACCTCTCTAATCCATCCATACGAGATTATTTGCTCTGATTTAACATTTTTCTATTCTTGCTCAATTAAAATTTGAAAGATCAAATGTTAACGATTTTTTCAAATTGTAAGACCATCCAATTTGATATTTCACAAAGAAGAAATATAAATAAATGATTTCATAAGCCTTCTTTTATTTGGTTCCATAAAATAACCAAATCACATATCAAATGTAATCTCTATAGCATAAAATGTAATCCTCATAAGTCATTTAGTCTTTATAAGTTTTAATTGACACCAAATTAGATGACTATCCATCAGCCATATAAGTTTTAATTGACACGCGGATGCCTTAACAAATTATGACAGAACCGTATCTGGTAATGTATAGTGGGATGAGCTTCCCTCATTTTATTCATCTGCTTTCTTCTGCAATTTAGAAGGACGACATTGTTTACCGTTTCTCATTATTTTTATTTGCTCATGTACTTATCTTTTTTTATATTAATAATATCGGCTCTAGTCTCGGACGTTCCATAGAGGCTAACAACCTAGTTGGAATGTCTTGATTCATCCCTGCCAGTTGTCCTCTTTCATTTAAAAAAAATAATTATTATAATTATTATTTTTTTTATAGGAAAGGGAAAGAAAAAACAAAAGACTAAAAACCCCACAGACTAACTCGGGATTAGCCTAGGAAAGCTAACCCCCACCATATCATCTAAAAGTAATGAAATAAGGAAATCCAGTGGAGAAGAGAAGGTTGCGATTCCCAAAGTCCTCGTATGGCCCTCAGCAGCAAGGCGGTCTGCCACCCTATTCTGCTCCCTGAAAACATGCTCAAAATTGATGGTATCGAATGAAGAGCACAATCTTTTGATTTCTTTAACTAGGTTTTGGCAACCTAAACACATAGCTTTATCATCAGCTATCATTTTGACCGCTTCAAGGTTGTCAGACTCCACGAGTAGTTTTTTCAAACCCAAATTTTTGGCGAGCCTAAGCCCAGAGAAGATCCCCCAGAGCTCAGCAGTAAACGAAGAGCCCATCCCCAGATTCTGAGCAAAGCCAGACACCCAAGTACCATCAGCATCTCTCAAAACCCCTCCAGCCGCAATTCTGCCGTCTATAAGACACGAACCATCAGTATTTAACTTCACTATTCCTTCTCCCGGTCTCTTCCAACCAAATAGCTGCTCCACAGTTTTCTAGCTAGTACTAGATAAAATATCCTCTTTGAAGCTTTTAATGATAGTATTAATTTTCTTCGAGAAGTAAATAAGAAGGTTGGGAATAACAGTATCTCCTTCTCCAAAGATATCAGCGTTCCTCCACTGCCAAAGCTGGTGACAGACAACGGCAAAGAGGATAGCACCATGCTCCATCTCAGGCAATAACAAACCTTTAGCACCATCTATAAACCAATCATGCTCCGAATAGGCAAAGAAATCAGGTAGCAAATGGACCGGAAGCACTTCCCTCCACACATTTTTACTCTTCGTACAATCCCTAAAAACATGGCAGATGGTTTCCGCCTGAACTCTACATCTACTACAAGTATCTGCCTCCACTAAATGGCGCATTTTCCTTTCAACATTCGTAAGCAATCTGTTCTTTGCACCCAGCCACAGGAAGCTCCTAATGCAATAAGGAACTTTCAAGGCCCAAATATTCTTCCAAGCGCCTGAAGGAAGGGTATTCAAATTAAGACTGAAGGCCTCAAAAGCAGATTTGCAAGAATAAGCACCATTATTCGTAAGGGACCAACAGTGACTATCCCCATCTTCCTCCTGACTACTAACTTTAACCCTTGGATCTTCAGGAGCGTCTCCAAACTAAGGTAAGCATTAAATCTAAACCAAACCCAATCTCCCTCTGAATCCACCACATCAGTGATACTCCAATTACTAAACTCCAGAGGCGGTAGATAATTACAAACCTCTAATAAAGGCTTCTTCCCAAGCCAGGAATCATTCCAAAAACTAATAGATCTACCATTGCCCACCGACCAACCAATCCCAGAACAAAACTCAGAGAACACAACATTAACCCCTTTCCATAAGGAAGAACAATTAATAACTCTCTCTTTTGGGCCCCCAAAAATCCTATCATTTCTATATTTCCCGCATAATAACCGGACCTAAAGAGTATCCGAGGATCGCCACATCCTCCAAAGAAGCTTCATTAACAATACTTTATTATTGTCCCTGGCTTGTCTAATCCCCAATCCTCCCTTATTCTTAGGTTGGCAAACCTCTTTCCATGGAACAAGATGAATTTTCTTCCCCTCTTCCGAGTCCCCCCACAGGAAACGACGATTGATTTTATCAAGTCCATTAAGAACTGGCTCCGGCAACCTACACGCTTGCATTATGTGATTAGGAATCGCACTATTTACAGATTGGATCAAGGTAAGACATCCCGCAAGAGACAGAGATTTAGCTTTCCAACTAGCACACTTACTATTAGATCTATCGAAGATCTCTTTAAAAGAAGCTTTAGAAACTCTATCACTATGGAGAGGAACCCCCAGATAGTTACCAAGAGCCTTGGTAAGAGGAATACCAGAAATCTCACTCATCCTTTTACAGACCCTTTGGTCCATATTATTAGAGCACAACATTCTAGACTTTTGGATATTAAGCTTTTGACCTGAAGCAGAGCAAAAATTACTGATGATATCCATAATCACACCAATTTGCTCCTCACTTCCTTCGACAAAAATCATAACATCATCGGCAAAGAACAAATGGGTGACCGAGGGGCAAAATTTATTAATGGAAACCAGATGAAGCCTCCCAGTGCTAACATCATCTTGGATAAGATGGGTTAACCTCTCCATAATAATAACAAATAAGAACGGGCTCATAGGGTCCCCTTGGTGGATACCTCGGGAAGGAGTAAACTCCTCGGACAAATCCCCATTAATCAAGACTTGGAAAACAGGAGAAGAAATACATACCTCAATTAATTTCCTCTAATTATCCGGAATCCCAGCTCTCATCAGACTATCAAGGAGGAAGCTTTAGTTAATTCGATCATAAGCTTTCTCCAGATCCAGTTTCAGAGCCACAATACCACGCTTACCCTTTCTGATCTTCATCGAATGGACCATCTCCTGAGCGATAACAATATTATCCATCATCTGTCTCCCTGGGACAAAACTCCCTTGATTCTGGCTAATAATATCAGGAAGAATACACCGAAGTCTATTAGCCACAATTTTGGTAATCACTTTATAGAGTACATTACACAGACTAATAAGTCTCATTTGTAAAAAGGATGAAGGCTTCTCCACTTTAGGAATCAGAACCAGGAGAGTTTTATTTACAAGCTTAATATCCTCAGACCCATTAAAAACCCCTTTGACAAAACTGTAAATTCCTTCTTTTACAGTATCCCAATGTTTATGATAAAAACCGACCGGGAGCCCATCAATCCCAGGAGCTTTAGTAGCATCAATGCTAAACACCGCCTGACCAATCTCTTTCTGATCAATAGGGTGAAAAGCATCAGTGATCTTATCCTCACCAACCATAGGAAAAGTAGTCATAGACAGAGCCTTATCCAAATCCACCGGGTCTTCTTTAAATAACTCTTTGTAAAAATTGAGGGCCAAGAGACGGATTTCTTCATCCTCATAAACCCAATTACCATTAGGATCTTTGATAGCATCAATCCTATTTTTCTGCCTTCTGATAACAATAGAAAGATGGAAATACCTCGTATTACGATCTCCATCCTTAATCCACGCCTTCCTTGATTTATGAAACCAAAGCAGCTTCTCTTGCTTTAGCACTGTTTCCAACTCATTCTGGAGGGATCTAAGAAGGCAATTCAAATTATGGTCAAACCTAACCTCCAAGATACGTTGAATGCCTTCAATTCTACTCAGAATTTTCTGTTTCCTTCTGATAATGTGGCCAAAAATGTTTTTATTCCATCCCACCACATTATTTCTAAATCCCTCAGCGGCCATTAAGACATTAGAATGGGGTTTCCAATTATCCTGAACAAAATTCTTAAACTCAGGGTGAGATTCCCAAGCCACCAGATACCTAAAAGGTCTAACCCCTCTAGCACATGGAGCTCTCACCAATCTGGCTAAGATGGGACAATGGTCAGAATGACGGAAGGGAAGATTCAACATAGCTCCCTCAGGAAACCTACTCTGAGCAATTATATTAGCATAAACTTTGTCCAAACGAACAAAGGTACTATTCCGCTTCCAGGTGAACTTATGCCCAGCAGCCCCAAGATCCGACAGTCCACACAAATTCATATTCTACTTATGATTAAGACACCTATTAATATAATGATTCCCTCTCCCTCTTTGATCACTCATGATAGCAATATCATTAAAATCACCAGTAACAAACCAGGCATCCACCATACTCGTGCTTAAAGTAAACAATCATTTGCAACTAAAGGCTTTATTTATTTACCAGAAAATATTGTGCCCAAAAATATTTCACTAATATTATCTGCTTAGGAAAATAAGTTAAAAAATATATATTAGTTTCTAAACTTTGGAACCTATTCTATTTTCACAAAGACACCATATTCTCTTCTTGGACTTCGCCTCCCACCCTATCCTCTTCTTTGATTATTTTAATGATATTTAATTAAAGGGTTCCGATATTTACAGCCCTTAGGGCTGTAAATAAAACCCAAAAATTTCATATTATTAGTGTTTATTTAGTTTTTCAATATATAAAATTTATTGATACTTAAATGCTTAAATATTTAAATGCATATATTCATAATAGATTGTTATATTTCCAATACAAATAAATACTTATTTTAAAATTAAAATTCTCTTTTTTATTGTTATATGTGAATAATTAATGCTTATTTTAAAAGCTTTTTTTTCTTTTTTTTTTTTTTAACAATGTTTAATTAAATTAGAGGTACGTCTTGCAAATATATTTAATTATTTGATTACAAAATATAAATTTCATCTTTGTGTTCTTAACTAATCATTTTCTTGTCTTGAATATCGTCAGTGCCCATGATAGACACTTTGCTTCAGCCTATTAAAGGACGTGTAGCACTTATTTTTAGGAAAGGCAATACAAGAGATGCGACAGATTCGAGTCCGGGCAAAGAAAGTCGGAAGAGGAACGAAGCACGGACCATCAAGTGAGAAAAGGGACAAAACAGCTCCACACGGCGTACCAATCATTCCGCACGTCATGTGGAGTAGGGTCTGACATGAAGAAAATACACTCTTAAAGTCAGAATCTGACTCATATGGCGTGCCACTTAAGTGACACGGCATGTGGGCATGCCCCTGTCGAAATTGACTGAGTTCTGAGCTCTCTAAGGCAATAGCTTTATCTTTGGCGACGATGCGATTATTTTCGGTGACAGAGTGTTGATTTTCAGCGACAGAGTATTGACCTTTAACGATGATGAATTTGCTTTTTAGACCGAGAAGAAAAGACACCCAAGGCTAGGGGACAAGGAGACGAAGGCTGCCACAATTACTTACATCCTTCAATTACCATTGTGCCATTTTAACTCTTGTTTATCAATAATCCTAGTTAGGCTTTTTAGTCTTTTACCTTTTATTTTGTTGAGCTATATAAACTCCTATTATTGTAAGGATATTCAACTTTTATCAAATCAAATTATCATTTTCTTCATTGAAGTTTTCTTAAGGTTTCTAACTTTCAACATCGGGGGATCTTTGATTTTCTACGAATTTATATCGTAAAACCAGAGATTCACTCCTTCTAGTTTAGCTAGAGAATGACATTTTTGTTAGTTTACAATTAAAACTAAAACATCCCGATTTAATCTGTATTAACAAGTCTTTTATATACATACACACAATCGGCATTGCCATTTCTTAAAACAAAAATATGAGGATGTTGTACATAAATTAGTTAGTCAGTAGGTAGGCAGCAGGAAAGTTTTATTCATAAAGGAACTATCAGTTTATATTGTCTCATATTTTTTATTATTTGTTTTTTTTTTATTTATAAAATACCGCATATCATTCCATTAATTTAAAAATACAAATACAGTACCAAACAAAGAGGAATAAAACCTCCATCCCATACAGGCAAACACCCACAAAGGGAAGAAATAGACTACCAAGAGCAATACATAGACTATAAAGAGCAATAAAAAGACTACCGAGAGCAATAAAACTAGAAAAGATACAAATACAATACACATAGAAATTATATTCTTCTCATACGTCGAATCCCGTTGAAAAACCGTTGTAATCCATACTTCATCATTTAGGCTCTTCCGGACGTTCGGATCTGAGTCCTTTCTGTTTATGCATCCACGCAGATCTATAGATCTACGGACAAGATAAACTTTTTCCGCTCTTGCTAAAACCGTTTTTATTATTTGTTTGAGCATGAATTTCTTGCAACAACTTTTATGGCTAACAGGTAACTACAAAAAAGGTGAGTTGGTTGCTACTAATAATTTGAGTTTATTGTGTGGTCTCATATCATATACGTTTGAAAGGTCTATTTAATGCAACAGAGTATTGCATAAAAGTCAAAACTATTAGTATTGAAGTTTACTTCATTGAATTCTAGTTTTCTTAGCAAACCAAATCAATTTAAACACAATAAGACCACGTCCTTTTTCTAAAAAAAATGAAAGAAAAGTAATCAACCTATAGCTTGACCTTTTTCTTAAAAAATCCATTTCTATTTTAATTGTATAATCATATTTTTTAAGAAATAATACTTTCTTTTGTCCATATTTTTTTGTTTATAAAGTAAAATTTTATTATTAAATCACACAAAAAAAAATATGAAAGAATCAATTGATATACGTGTAGAATAAAAAAATATATATTTTATAATAATATCTAAAATTAATCCAACTAGCCAACTTTAATGGTTGACACACTGAGCGGCGAAGGGCAGCAGCTTGGAGCTGGATCAATGATCCTCGCAAACCTGCAGTATGAAGTAGATTTATTTGAAGATGTTCGAATCGGCCATGTGAAGCGTAGCAGAAATTGCGTGGCACATGAACTTGCACGACGAGCAAGGAGTTTAGCTATTCCTTTAATTTTGATAGAGGAAGTATCTGATGGCATTGAGGCTTTGCGTTTAGCAGACAAATGTAGTTCCTGCTGAGTTTTTACAATTTTGCAGTTTTACCTCAAAAAAAAAATGGTAAAATTGTTTTTGACCGTAAATATTAAGAGCATTTATTTTTACACTTTATCTTATTTTGTTTATGAAATCAATTTAATTGGTTCGAGGTTGTTCACATATTCTTTTAAATAACCATTCTCCTAAGACTCGAATTTATCTAAGACCTTTAGTCACTTGAGTCAATTTTAATTGATTTTTTTTCACACATACTTAAAAATAATTAGCATCAACATTTTTATGTTCATTTATTTCAAATTGTAGCGTAAATTTTAAGATTATAATAAATTTTTAGTTAATTTTTTTATAATAATATTATCCTATTTAGTTCACATTATAAAATTAACAAAACACAAGAAAATATTAGAATTATAAATCAATCAGTAAATGTTGATTTTAGGTTAGAAATTAAAGCTATAAATAAAATTTTGTCTTCCAAGCATATTAACTATACTTTTAGAAAATTAAATGTTCATACGAAAATAGACCATTTATATAAAAAGGAATAAAATAGAAAGGTGGTGGGTTTGATAGGTACCGTAGCTAAGCTAAAAAATAGATATCTTATATCACACGGCACTAGTCGATAATTATAGTTTTGTTGATTTCTGTGAGATTGCATGTTCCGACCTCGATCCACTTCATTTTCATCCAATTTGACCCATTCTTTTTAATTTCTGTTTAATTATTTATGTTCTAATCCATAAATCTCTATTTTTACATATTTCTAACTCTGGTCCCGACCATCCGGCTCCACTTTTAAATAGCGATTTTTTTTTTTTAATTTTACTTTATATTATCGTATTTATAGTAATAATATAGTAATAATAGTTATTTAGAAAAAAAAATTCAAAATTCAAATAAATAAAAAAATTTATAAAAAAATCAAAGATGGTCCTAACCTCTAACATTAAAACATATAATTTTAAATAATTTAATAATTTTAAAATATTGAAATTTTTTAACCCCTTTTGCAGTAATATTTACAAAATTAATTATTTACTTTTGAAACTTAAATAACTAATTTTTTAGATTAGATTTTAATTTATAAAATTATAAAAAAATTATAATTAAAAATAAAAATGATAAAAGTTTCATAATTTTTAAGACCTATAAAACATTAAAGATGTCTAATCATGTCAAACCCGACCTAAAATAAGATCAGATAAGACGGTGAGATATTACCACTGACTTATTATATAAACCAGTAGATTGAGTTTTTTTTAATTTTTTATCCTCTACCAAATTAATCGAATGAACGAAGTTTTAGGATGCAAACCAATTTTTTTTCTTAATCTCAAGAGGCAAGGCTCTACAAAATATGGGTAAATAATTTATTATAATTTTTAACGTCATATACTGTTTAGTCTCCTTATTTTGAAAAGTATATTATAAGATTTCTATCTTTTGTCACTGTATTTGGTCATTTTGTTTATTTTTTTTTAGATTTTTAACCGTTATATTTGATATAAAAAGAAGATAGAAAATAACAGAGTATCGGAGTCATTTTGTATCGTACTATGACTGTCTTAAAAGTTAATATATGTTCAATTAAAAATCTAAAAAGAATAAACAAAAGGACCAAATAATTAATATTAAGATGCATGTGAACATTGTTGGAGCCGACCTTATAATGTGTTTTTTTAAAATAAAGAGATTAAACAATATGTTACGTAAAAGGTGTATACTAATAAATTATTTACCCTTAAAAATCCCCACCAACTCTATACATTTAACTCAGACACTAGTTTCACGGCTAAAAGTAATCCAGCAAATGTAGATTCTGATGCTACATTTTGTACTTTATTCATTTTATTATTAATACAATGTTTCATCTTTTTTATTTTATTCTTTTTTATATGTTGTTTCGTATTATCAATGTATTTTTAGAAATATTTTCTCAATTTTTTCCTTATTTATGATAATAAAGAGAATTTTAGTATTAATGTAAATAATTCTAATTAAGCCATAAAATTTAAGAAGAGAGAATTTTGCGCATAGAAAATAGAAAATTAGGCGAGAGGTATTAAGGGTAAATTAGCTATTTTAATAGTGTAATTAATATGTTTTTTTTTTTTTATCTTTTTCGATTATTTTCTGTCGGAATTTATTGCATAACATCTAATTGAGGCGAAATTAGGTCGAACGAGATCTAGACAGCTCCTCCTCCAAGGCTGCCGGCAACATCTTCCGTTCCGCCTTCATCGTTTATCTCCGCTGTCCGCCTGCCATCCGCGTCACTACGTCGTCCGTTCGAGCCGTCTGTCAGCGTGGCTGCCGCCATCTCGCGTTGCTATCTGGTCCGCCTTGCTGTTCGAGTTGTCCGGCGAGGTAAGGTTCAGGAAAATTTCTGGTGACAGGCAGATTGAAGAAGGAGATCACAGATCCAGTGAAGGACTCTGATTGATGGCTTGAATTGCTAGAATTATCTGGCAAGGCATTAGCTCGTTGTTTGGACGCCGGATCAACACAAACTCGACACTCAAAGCTCTCATAAGTGATGCCATAGTTCAGCGCTTTAGCTCTCAAATTTCTGAATTATGGGCAGCTGCAATTGGAAATTCTATTTGGGCATTGTGAATTACTCGGAATAGATGCATTTTTTAGGATGAAAAACCGGAAACAGTAATGGTTTTAAGACGCATTTGGAGAGCCTTGAGAGAATCTTCTCACACGGGTCAAGGTATTACATGGAATTAGTTAGTGGAAACACAAATTTTGAGAGAGCTCGGGATTCCTAAAAGGCTTGCTAAAGGGCCGCGAATCATCCTGGTTGTTTGGCAGCTTCCTCCAAGGGATTGAACGAAGATTAACACTGATGCCTCTGTATCGGGCTCCCCTGGACCGGCCGGGTGCGGTGGAATTTTTCGCTCAAGTACTAGTTTGTGTATGGGAGCATTTGCTTTTCCAATCACCAGTTCGTTTGCCTTCCTTACTGAGTTGTTTGCGGCTGTTCATGCTATTGATTTGGCTTACAACAAAGGTTGGCGGAAGATTTGGATTGAAAGTGACTCTATGTATGTAGTGCAGATGCTGAAAACCAAATCCACATCGGTTCCTTGGGTAATTAGACAGAATTGGTTAAATTGTTTGACACAGGTTGAAGCTATGAACTGTGTTATTTCTCATATTTTCCGCGAAGGCAATCAGGTTGCTGACTCGCTTGCAAACTTTGGACGGACGGTGAGATGATATTCCGGGCTTCTGTGAATCAGCTTTTCTTCACAATAGGGGAGGATGGTGCTCTTACCGTTTATCTTGATCATGTTCTATATTTTTTTCTTTTAATAATATTGGTTCGGGGGTCATGGGGTTGAGGTCGGGGGTGCCAGCATAGCTGGGATGTCCGTCTTCGACTCCTCCTCAATAACCAGCCTTTAAATAAAAATAGTGTAATTAATATGGTTTTTAACCGACATATAAAAAAGAGCACAGAGAATAACTCTATTAGCATCGCTAACTTCTTCGATTTATGTCAATCTTTTTTTTTTCTTTTTTATCGGCACAAATAACAATGAAAGATAACACCTTATTAGAATCGATTATTACTTTAGATTTTTAAGGGTAAAAAATAATATTAATTAAAAAGCAGGGATTGAATGCATAATTCTATGGACAAACGTAACTTTTTTTAGTAATAGAAAAAAAAACAGGGATTTAAATGAAAAAATGGAGAAAAATATATGATTGTTTGATTTTGGTAAGAACCCAAATTTAGTAACAACCACACTAATAGTCAGTTGTTATCAAATGATTTTAACCTAAAAAAAAGTGAATTGTTAAATACCGTCCCAAAATTACTTATCATCACCTTCATTGGACTTTTTTGCCATTCTCATAATTTTGATCAAAAACTGAAAATTCTTTCTCCAAAAACATAAACCCGAACAATAATAATATAAATTATGAAAATAATTGATGAGTGACTACCCGAACCTCGAAAATGGATGATTACGAGTCGAAAACATTAAAATTTATATTTTTTTATCAAAGAACTCATAAAAATAATACATATTTTTCATGACGATTTTGCATTTTCATCACTAAAAATTGGAGAATTTTGCATTTTTCAAAATTTGGCCTAAACGGATGGCGCGTTCCCTCCGGCCCATGGTGGGGGCGGACGACCCATGGCGGGAACAGATGGTGCATTCCCCCAATGCACCATCCGTTCCCGCCAATGCACCATCCGTTCCCGCCATGGGTCGGGCGGATGTCGCATCCGCCCCCACCGTGGGCCGGAGAGAACGCGCCATCCGTTTAGATCAAATTTTGAAATTTTCTCTCAATCTTTTTTTCAGTTTTGCAAAATTTTTATGCAAAGGGTAAAATTGTTCAAATGAGAACGGTGATAAGTAATTTGAGGACGGTAGATAGCAAAACCCAAAAAAAGTGGAGTATGATATCAATTTTGCATCCCAAGTCTCCATTCTCCTTTCAATTGATGGAAAAAAAATTAAAATAATATAAAGCAAATGGGCTAAAAATAAATAAAAGATAAAAAAATCGGATAATAATTTATTAGTTTCTAACGGGTATTTGTTGAATTTTTTTTTTCCAAACGGTGTGTGAGATTTTTTTTTTGACTAGAGATAATTGGGGTTTTTCGATTTGCTAAAAAGAAGGACCTCAAAATTAAAATGACCATTGAGGATCTCAAGATTCAAAGACTTGATGATATTTTAAACAACTTTAATCGTTCAATTTTTTAATTTTGAAGTCATTTAGGTTTTTATTGGGTGAAGAGAGAAAGTGAATATTTAGATAGAGAAAGCTTCGAAAATAATGATTTTGGAAAATAAAAAATTTGGTTTTATAATAAATGTGGTACTAAATAACTTTAGTTCTTAAAATTTTCCATTTTGAAGTCGTTAACGGTCATTTTTATAGTTTCAAACTAAAATATTCTGGTTTTTAGGACGAAAACCTTAATTCTTGTTTAGAAAAGAAAAATCATTAAATACATGTTTGATAAAAATGTGAAACCACAGTTTTATTTATTTATTTACCCTAAGTCTCTACATTTTATGTTAATTAACTCTTTATTCTATTGACATATTTCCTATGAAATACAAATTACCCTTAATTATATAAATATAAAATTAATCTTTTTTTAAATCATAAAATTAATCTTTTGGTTTTTATTTTTAATCAAAATATTGTTAATAGGAAGAGAATAAAATAAAAAAATTAATGTGAGAAAAAAATATAACATATGAAAAGTAAATATTTTATCATAAGTAAAGAATATTTTCATTATTTTTTTATTTAAGAAAAATTAAAAAGTTACGCAACAATAATTATATTCATAGATCTTAATAACCAAATGAATTCCATAACAAAATTGAAAAGGTACATAATAATTATTTTCAAAAACATAATAAGTAACTAGTATAATACGAATGGGTTTTTTTATATGAATATCATAATTGACTATAAAATTATAATTAAATCATATCATCAAACTTAATTCTTAATATGTCATTTTTTTTCTATTTATACCAAATAAAATATGCTTTTACATCCAATTTAAAAAGTTTAAACCCCAATTCATAAATACTAAACTCTTGACAATATATTCTAGACCCTTAATTTATAAACTTTAATCTTAAAAAATAATGATTTTATTAGTTTAATATAATTCAAAATGATGACTTAACATAGTTGTAAATAATTTTTCAAAAGTGAATTTCTATATAAATTTCCCTATATTATTTACCTACAATGTTTCTTTTTTTTTTTTTTGAAATAAGATTATTTTTACTAACAAAAAAAAATACTTCTTCTCTTGATTGCTTCTGGTGATCACTTGAGGTGACAACGAACAATTAGAAATAGGCCGGAATCTGGCGAACCCTCTCTAATGCTTAAGCCAGTAAGATATTGATAAGTACAAAATGATTTTGAAAGCAGTTAGATAAGAGAGAATACTCGAAAAAATTACGTACTTGTTGTTTTGAAATCAAGACTATTTATATGCAATTTACTTACATAAAGTTTGTGTGTTTTGACATGTGGCAACTTCTGATTGGATTTCAGACCCTATCTTTCTACTCCAGAGTCCATACTAAATGAGAGTTGGAGAACCTATCTTTGGAATCCAAAACGATTATTAATCTGCGTGTCCATTTAGATAACTTCCAAATAGACTTTCTTCATCATTAAATGTCTGTACAAGTGAACATTCATGAGCTTGGAGAGCTTAAGCTTAGGCGTAGGCCGATGGTTGAGAGCTCAACTATTTGTCCATGTATCAATGTAAACAACAAAAATGAGATCCAACCCACTGAATTAAGGTAATGCACTCCATTAAAATTAGAGAAATTAAAAAAAAAAAAGTTCATAAACCTAATCATACTTGCAAAATATAATAATGTATCTTTTTTGATAGAATAGAATATTAATAATGAAAAAAATGACAATGCAAAAGGAAGAATTGGGTGAAAATGAATGACAAAATCTTGCATAATGTAGAGTACGCTAGCTAGCCAGCTGGCACAAATTGAAAATTTCTCAAAATATATTTCGAATTTGAGTCGGGTGCTTACGAGCTTCGAAATGAAAAATTTGACAAATCAGATATTATTTTTTATTATTTAATTTCAGTATTATTAACTTATTTTTATTTATTATAATAATAATAATAATTATTAAAATTATTATTATTCTTATAAGTCTTTTATTGTTATTTTTAAAAGATTATATTATTATTTTAATTTTAGTAGTATTTAGTATAGTTCGGTTTTTTTCAGTAAAAAAAATACAAAGTACACATTTTCATGGTGGTTATAAAAAAAGATGATATATTGTTTTTTAGGGTTAAAGTGTAAAAATACCTATAACGTTTTGGGTCATGAGCAATTTTACTTTTAATATCTAAAATGATGCAATTTTACACCTAACGTTGGAAGCCAATAGCTATTTACCCCTAACGTTGATAAATTAGCTCAATTTAAGACATTATTATAAAATACAGATATTTTTGTTCCTTATTTTGTACCAATTGCATAAAAATTCGTTTAAAAAAAGAATTTCATGTTTTTTTATAATTTAATAATAGAATTGGATATTAATATTTATAAATTCGGTGAATTTTTTGAATTTTTTTTTTGTCTAATTCGTACAAAAAGACAGTATATATGTTTTTATTTTTTTCACATCCCAACATATGTTTGTGATTTGTTAGTGATAAAATGACATATGTGTGAATGGTAGATGACAAGATTCATGACCGAAAAGACAGTTTGATGAATTATTTTTCAAATTAACCTAATTTATCAACGTTAGAGATAAAATTACTCCGGACCCAAACACATTAATCTATATATAATTTATTTTCATCCTAATTACCATACAAACTAAATCGTTTTTTTATATTAAAAAAAATAATAAGTAGGTTGCCAAAAAATAAACATTCACCCTCGCTACAATACACGGACTCATAAAAAATGTGCAAAAAAAATAGCAGCACTATTCCAAGCACCCGATGCTCTAACATTCCTACCCAGAAGTAGCAGAGAGTAACCAGGCCAATCGGAGATCACAGTCATGGAGAATACGCCACTAAGCAACCTAACCAAACCAGTTCGTTGTATAGTTAAATTGGGTATATATCATCTTTCTTTCTTCTACGCCGTCGAATTTCAATTTATGTGATTGACACCCCCATGCCTCTCTTCCCCCAACTTTTTAATCTTATAAGCTCTCTCCAAGTTCACCTGTCACTACTAGATTGATCAACTCTTCCTTGAAATCGATGTTGATATAATAGTCATTTATGCTCCTACACATGAAATGCATAAACATGATTCTGTGTTTTTGAGGTATTTAATCTATGCTACAATTTACACAGGAGGTGCAGCAATTACTTGGAAGCATGAGCTAGAGAAGGTAAATGAAGAAAATCTCAAGATTGTATCCCAAGAGCTAAGGCAAGCTTTCATTACTTCATCTCCCTCCCAAAAGGTTCCCGGGATGGACTGGAGTAAGCAGCCTGGATATTCTGAAGTTTCCTGTGATCCAAATGATTTCAAAGACATTTCTTTGGATTCTAGCAGTTTCGTTGTTGTTCATGGCGCAGGTTATTAAATATCTTTTCTTCATTTGTCATTGAACATTGATAACATTAAGCATGAACTTTGGTAATTTAGGACTGATGATTTCTATTTATTATTGAGTAATTTTTCTTCATCTGGGTGAATTCATCTTTTCTTTGCAACATCATGTTTCAAGTGCTTTTAAAGCCTCTAGTTTACTAAAGATATTCTATTCCGCAAAGATATTGAATTTCTCTTATATATTTTGGCTTTAGGTTCTTTTGGGCACTTTCAGGCTAGCAAATCAGGGGTTCATAAGGGTGGATTAAATCAACCGGTTGTCAAGGCTGGTTTTGTTGCCACACGCATATCTGTAAAGTTTTCATTTCTATATTTTTCTTTTTATGTTCCTCATAATTTTAGTAGACTGAATGAGATCTTTATGTTATATGGTACTGTTAGGAAGCCCATGTCACTGATTGTATTATCAGAGTTGAGAATGTTTCATGTTTTTGTGAGCTTCAATTATCTTATACTGAAAAAATATGACCAGTTGTCCATATTATATATTTTACCACGGGCATCATAAAGTTTAGAGGCTTGATTCAAGAGTTGATAAATGGCTCTTGTGAGAGTGGCCCTTTTTTTGTGTGATTGCTCTGATCTGTCAGGGTTCTTATGATTAGGGTGCATTGGACAAAAATATGGTAGATGTGAAGAATCTGACTACCTGCAAAGGGCTGGTTCTTGCGAATATTCTTAATGTAGTTTTTTGTTTGTTTGTACTTTTGAATTGTTGCTTCTACAATTAGTGTGGAGCCAGTTGGTGTTACTCATGCTATAAAATTTGATATGAAATTGACAGATTGTGTCTTTGGTGACTAGACTGTTCGCAAAACATATTTCTGTCATCTTAGATTGATATTTCTATGTTCCTCTCCATTGTTGCAGGTCACAAGTCTCAATCTTGAAATCGTTCGAGTACTAGCTAGAGGTACTGATTTCTCATCTTCCATGCCATCCTTTTATTTAGGGGAAGAAAATAAAATCCTTAGGTCTATTGTTCTGTGTTTCATGCTGGTAATGGATTCAATGTGAATATATGTGGCTTTAGTATTTTATTTTATATGTTGGCACATATGCAAACCACAAACAAACAAGTAGCATCATGTTATGCATGTGTGCTGCACTTGGATCATTTTGTGTTATGATTGTCATGGAACCAATTGAACTAAAAGCTCAAGCTTATAGTTAAATTATAGATCTTATATTAATCTCTGAGACACCCCACGTGCAAATGCCCAATGGGCTTGCAGCGTGTACAACATAGGCCCATCCCACCGTGTGTTTTTAATTCCACAAATTATTGAGGTTGTCAGAACTCGAACTCTCGACCTATTAGGCTCTGATACCATGTCATGGAACCGATTGAACTAAAAGCTCAAGCTTATAGTTAAGGGTCAATCATAGATCTTATATTAATCTCTGGCAATGATCATGAAAAGTTATTTGCCATAAAGAAGTTATAGAGTGAAGAGATGAAAACACAATTCAAGAATCCACCTAGCTCAGAAAAACCTGTACTGAGTTTCACTGTGGGGTATTGTGTTTAAAGGAAAATAACTCTTATCATGTATGGGGTAGATAAATCTTACAAGCCTTTTACCTCGATTGTCAAATCCAAAAAATGCCACTGATCTTGTAACATTTTACTGGGCTAAGTAACTTCCAGAGCCAAGGCCATCTACCGTCTAAAATACAACATAGGAAGATCTTCTGATAAAAAAGTGTATTGTAAACAGGAATTTGAGTCATTTTAATAATATGTTGCCATGTGCAATTAGAAAGGGAAGTTTTTCTTGTAGAACTGAGAGGGCTGAAGTAATTGTCATATGGATTGAATACTTGGCATGTGGCTATGGGCACAGTTTTCTTGATGGCGGTAATTTGAGTTTCGCCTATTGTTTATAGAAAGGGTAGCAATAAGGGAAATTGAAGTATTGCAATTTTATTTAGATGACCAAATAGTTATTGGGACACTGCCAAAAATAAAAACTTTCATGTTTTTGTTTCTATCCTCTTGTTAAATTGTTTGAATTCAACATTCATGTCTAACAATTTCTTTTTCTACATATGCTAAATGGCATTGTGGTGAGTTTGGAAAAATTTCCATCGCTCTAGTTTTCATTTTTCAAATCATGCCTCTTTATGAGAGTTTATATGACTCGATCAGTCTTGAAATTTCTTTCCAGTAAATGCTTGCTAGGCTCTCCCTAGCAGACTTTTCTGTACCATTTTTTCTGCAAAATGTGAACTCATCATTCTGACAAGACTTTTCCTTGCAGAGGGTATTCCTTCTGTTGGAATGTCTCCCTTTTCATGTGGATGGTCAACCTCAGAAAGAAATGTCAGAGGCATTGAGAGAGAGCTTATTTGTTTGTGTTATTGGATATGCACGTTATATATTGGACTTAATTTCATCATTTTCTCCCTTCTAAGTCTGGTCCCTTATTGTTTTCTCCTCAGATAGCATCAGCTGATTTGTCCATGGTGGCTAAGGCGGTTGACTCTGGATTTGTTCCTGTAAGATATAGTTCTTCGATTTCTACTGGCTTTATGAAGCTTGAAATTCTTACATATTTTCTATGAACAAACAAGATCACTTAGTTTAAATTTACACAAACCAGAAAGTTGATTCCTATTACCTGCTCTGCTTTTTCTTGTCATGTATGATTCAACTTTCACTACAACTCACAGAATATTTTTCTGCATGTGGAAGAGATAAAGAATCTAGTTGATTTAACCTATCTGGTTCTGTACAGAGGTTCAGCGATTTGCCTTAAATGTGGTTTCCCATGCATGAGATTCTCTGCTTTGTGAAGGTTGTCTATTGTAAGCAACCTTCCATTTTTTCTTTTGTTTTCGAGAGACAGTCTCCAAGACTCAACCCCATGACCTTTGGGTCAGAAAAGACAAATCTTTCCACTGTACCAATTCTTTTAAGTTGGCTCATTTATATCAAAATTATGGTTCTTCAGCAGAAAGGAAAATATATATTCCTATAACTTTACAGATGGTATGTCAGACCCGACCCAAATTGGCATCGGGTATGAATGGAAAACAGGATAACGACACGGACGTGACATGGTAAATAGGGGTTGATTGGGCATCCCAAACCTTATGAGATGGAGAAGCCTGCCTTGTCAAAAAGCTATGGCTGCCAGCTTCCAGCCCGAGTTCTATGTGGAACAACCAGAACAAAGCTGGATAAATCAGATCTAGAGTAAATATGAGACCTTTCTCCTCCAATTCAGTGTGCTCCTACATGGAAGAATATATTCAAGCCCTGCCAAGCTGGCTTGAAGCTCTCCAACCGAAGCAGGGTCTTAGGAGGCATTATCTATTTCCTACTTAACGTATTCTTACCCCAAAAGCATTTGGGATCAAGTAATGGCATCCATGATATATGAACAAGATCGTTTTCTGGTGAACAAGGAAAACCTCTGTTTTTTAAGGTCACTATCATTTATCTATGCATGTTAAAAGCATATGACTATAGATTACAGACAATTCTACCAAAGCAGTTTTGAATAAGCTGCACCATTGTGTTGGCTTCAAATAACGCCTTTTTTCTGCTCTTTGGGTGTAGAGGATAGCTCAAATTATGACAAACGAATTCACTGGCAATCATAATTGGTCTTTGACTAAAGTTGACGAAGCCTCTATGGCTCTTGTTCTGCTTACTCAAATACTTTAGGTGATTGCTGGTCTATAAGGATATTTGTATATTTTGGGAAAGAAAAATTGAGTAATGCTATTAACAAGTCCAAACTAAAGGTTCATTTGAGATGATTAGTCTTCTCTTGAACTTCTGATAAAATCTATTAGTTTACAGGCACATGGGCCTCTGAGGGAGATAACAGAAGATTATGGCTATTTTTCAGCATAAGCTGATTTATAAGTTTTTGTATTTACTGATGTTAAGGAGATACATAATTAAATTCATTTGTCACCCTCCTGACACATGGTCTTTTTTTTCTGTTGGGAGTGTTATGTCATTGTTTTCGTTTTTATTTTGTTTTTCTGTGTAGGTTTTACATGGAGATGCTGTCTTTGATGAGATACAGGTACCATCTGTCCAATGATTGATTAGTAGCCTTGTCTTAACAGAATTGGGATTGACATCTTGAGTTCCTCGTTCAATCAGGGATGCACCATATTGAGTGGTGATGTTATTATACGTCATCTTGCAGCCTTCTTGAAACCTGAATACGTAGTTTTCCTTGTATCCTTTTTCCACAGCATGGTCTTTTAATATGTTTCCGTTTCTTGAACACAGCTTCATAAATACTGAAATCTTCTAATCTATTTCTCACGGTGGTCATTTCTATATATCAATATTAGTAATATTGTGACCGTTCATGTGGCATGATTCATTACTATCAAATTTAATAACTTTGAACTGCGACACAGGTTGGCTCCCAGAGTTCATAACTTAGCTATCCATTACAGCTCTCCTATGTATGTTGCAATGTTGCAATTATAATTAATTACCATCACTGTCTGATGGTGTTGCGAACATAATTATCTCCTTTGTGTGCAATTAACATAGATTAAAGACAGATGTTTTGGGTGTGTATGACCGTCCACCTACCGAACCTAATGCAGTGCTCTTGAGGGAGATTGGTGAGTAATCATGTTCACTATAAATCATGTAGTTGAATCTTTCAACTGAATCAGTACTAAACCAAATCTCCAATGACAGCTGTGAATGAGGATGAAAGCTGGTCTATCATCAACCCAAGACCTCAGGACATGAATAAGCAAGGTTTGTGAAAGAAGCCCTGATGTCCATAAAACTATATTTGGTTCATACAAACATTTCTGCTACACCAGTGGCGGATCCAAGATTCATTGACAGGAGTTCTCCAATGCCTATGGGTGCTTAATTGAAAATTTTTAGGTGCCTTTGCCCTAAAAAATTAAAACTCCATACACATGTTCAATGATTTTTGCAGCACTAGTGGGTGCTCAGGCCCCCTCCCAATTCCCCTCCCTAGGTTCGTCCTTGGACTACACACATGCCTGCCATCTAGAGAGTTGTTTTGATTAGGACAGATATTCCTTTTCTTCCCAACTTGTTTATGCAATTCATAAATATGAACATCATTCGTGTTGCTTTGATTAGAAGCTTGATTTTTTTTTTTTTTTTAACAGGAAGCCATTTCTTTGTTGTTTGAGATAATAATCATATCAAAACATGTTTTACTTTGGTTGTTAACAGTTGAAATAACAGTAGCAGCACATGATACGACTGGGGGGATGGCAACCAAGATAGCAGAAGCTGCAATGATTGCAAAACTAGGCATTGATGTTTACATTGTAAAGGTGATAACTTTTACCCCTGGTCAATATATTTAGATTTCATTCTTGTTCCCCCATTCGACACTAGAATTTCGGAAAAATTACAGGCGGCATCAAGCCACTCACTGAGAGCATTGAGAGGTGAAATAAGAGGCAGTAGTATTCCTAATGATTGGGATGGGACCGTCCTTAGATTTGTAGGGAAAGAAATTGGAACCACTTGAAGTACTCTCAATCAAGAGTTGATAACAATTTTCGTGAAGCAACAAACAGAGAAGTAGGGTGTTTGTGCTGGGAGTATTGTAGAATTTCTCAGGTGTTCAACGAAATGTCCGGCGAGACTCCCTTTCGTGAGTTCCTGCAGCTGTTTGTTGAATTTATCAGCTTTTCATTTCTGCAAACTTATGCATTATTGTTGTATTTGATTTAGTTGTGTTTGATTACCTTATTGCCTGCTTTGCTTAAGCTGTGCATATTTGGAACAGATACCATGAGAGTGATTTAAAATGTTGAGTGCAAATTTGAGATTGAGGTTAACCATTGAACGATGAGATTACTGTTCAATAAAAGGATTAAGCTTCTATTAATAGAAGACATCCAACTAATGAATTTCAGTATCCTACAATCAACGCGAGGGATGGTGAAGGGTGTATAAAAATATAAGGATAAGGGCCAAATTTGATCTTAATGTTTTCGGGGAAGTGTATATTTGCTCCGAACGTATGAAATGGTATAAATTTATCCCTAACGTTTTCAGTCAAGGTTAATTTAACTTTTACTCTTAAGAGGGTATGGCTATTATGACAGATGGCAACAACTGGCAAATAATTAGTCTTTGTAGTATAAATAACAAGAGTATTGTAACAGATATTAACCATTCAATGAATAACAGATCATTGTTCACTCAATACATTTAGGTGCCGTTTGGTTCGCGGAATAGAATGGAATGGAATACAATGGTTATTCCAAAGGAATAGAATAGCAAAGAATGGAATAGAAATTCTTAGGAATTACTATTCCTATGTTTGGTTGGTGGAATAAGGTAGAATGGAATAGATAATTTTTTTATTAAAAAGACAATATTACCCTCAAATGTAATTTCTTATTTATTTTAAAATTTTAATTTTTTACTATAAATTGTTCAAATATTTAATATATATTATTTTAAAAAATATATATATAAATAGAAAAATGGGAAACACGAAAGACGAAAAAAACGCGAAAAATACATTAAAAACGAAAAAACAATAAGAACATGAAAACGGAAAAATTGTAAAAACACGAAAAAAGAGAGGTAAAAAAACAAAATGTAAAAGCGCAAAAAAAAACATTAAAAACACAAAAACAAAAGAAAAAAATGAGATAAAAGTGGAAAAGGGTGAAAACGCGAAAATATATAAACGTGTTAACACAAAAAAAACACACATGCAAAATATGAAAAAACACAAAAAAATGTGCAACCCGTAAAAAACACAAAAACATGAAAAAAGTGGAAAACACGAAAATGTGAAAAAAAAACGAAAAACGTGAAAAAATCGAAAAACACGAAAACATGAAAAAGTGTTAAAAACACGAAAAATGCGTTTGTAACGTTTTTTTATGTTTTTCCGTGTTTCCCAAGTTTTCTTGTTTTTTCCGTTTGTTCATGTTTTCGTATTTTTCACGTTTTGTCATGTTATTGTGTTTTATTTTGCATTTTTTCGATTTTTCACGTTTTAGTTTTTCGGTTTTTCCCCTTTTTGTTTTTTTTTTCGTGTTTTTGTATTTTTCGTATTTTGTTACTTTTTCGTGTTATTCACGTTTTTTCATATTTTTTTGTTTTTAACGTTTTCGTGTTTTGTTTGCGTTTTTCGCATTTTCATGTTTTTCACATATTGTCACGTTTTTGTGTTTTAGCATTTTTCGTATTTTTTCGCATTTTCGTGTTTTTATTTTTCACGTTTTTTAATATTTCGTGTTTTGTCACTTTTTCGCGCTATTCCTATTTTGTGTTTTTCGTGTGTTTGCTTTTTTTTTGCGTCTTCGTGTTTTTCGCATTTGTTCACGTTTTCATGTTTTTCGCGTATTTTATTTTTTTGCATATTCTCGTGTTTGTAACATTTTCACATTTTTCGTGTTTCATATTTTTCGTATTTTTACATTTTTTAACGTTTTCGTCATTTTTCCATTTTTCACATTTTATATGATATAAATTATGGATTGACCAAAATTTATAATATTTGGAAAAGTGATTAGAGAGAAGATTGAGGATTTAATGGAGGATAATTTTGTAAATTACAAAAATATAATATTAGGAATAGGCTATTCCTAACCTAAATTGAAAAATAGCTATTGCATGAAATTAAGGAATAGGGATTCCATGGAATAACTATTCCATAAAAAAAATGGAGAATTACAAAACTAGCACCTTTTAGGGGGTTAGTTTTCTTTTCTAACTCCTTTTGAAAAACTCACCAAAACTAACACATTTCAACAAGTAACTTCCAAGTTTACCCTTATCTTCTTCCTTAACATAACTGTGTCTTTGTCTTTCCTCCTCTATCTCTTTCTCACGCTTTCTCTCTCTAAAGAACAGAATAATCTACAGAATGACTTGAATACTACAACAATCAATCCAACCCACAGTTTATATAACAAAATTTCTACAATCATATAAGTTTTTCATTGGGTTTTAGTTTTATTGAAAAGATTTAAAGCTTAGTCCATTCATCGTTATGGTGAACGACGAACGGAAGAGGAGGAAGAAGCGACCATTTTTTTCCGGCAATCTCGTCCCAGTATATATTGTTTCTCTTCCCTTTTCATGTTTTTCCTGGTCGTGCGAATCCAAAAAACAGTGGCATTGTTATCTGAAAATGGATTTGAGTTGGAATATCAATTTCAGATTTTTTCCCCGACAGTGTCGATATCTGTAGATATTTGTCGATATTTTTAGATATTTATAGATATTTGTAGATATCTGTCGATATCTGTCGATATGTGTAGATATGTGTAGATATGTGTTGTCGATATCTGCAGATATCGACACATATCTACACATATCGACAGATATCTACAAATCTGTAGATATGTGTTATAGATATTTGTCGATATGTGTCGATATCTGCAGATATCGACAACACATATCTACAGATATCTACACATATCTACATATATCTACAAATATCTACAAATATCTACAAATATCTACAAATATCGACACTGTCGGGGGAAAAATCTGAAATTGATATTCCAACTCAAATCCATTTTCAGATAACAATGCCACTGTTTTTTGGATTCGCACGACCAAGAAAAACATGAAAAGGGAAGAGAAACAATATATATTGGGACGAGATTGCCGGAAAAAAATGGTCACTTCTTCCTCCTCTTCCGTTCACCGTTCACCATAACGATGAATGGACTAAGCTTTAAATCTTTTCAATAAAACTAAAACCCAATGAAAAACGTATATGATTGTAGAAATTTTGTTATATAAACTGTGGGTTGGATTGATTGTTGTAGTATTCAAGTCGTTATGTAGATTATTCTGTTCTTTAGAGAGAGAAAGCATGAGAAAGAGATAGAGGAGGAAAGACAAAGACACAGTTATGTTAAGGAAGAAGATGAGGGTAAACTTGGAAGTTACTTGTTGAAATGTGTTAGTTTTGGTGAGTTTTTCAAAAGGAGTTAGAAAAGAAAACTAACACCTTAAAAGGTGCTAGTTTTGTAATTGTCCCTAAAAAAAATCAACCAAAGGTGGGAATATCTATTCTTTAGGAATATGCTATTCTATTCCCCCTCTATTCCGCGAACCAAACGAGCCCTTAGTTTGATATGGCATCAGAATTGGAAAATTTTCCTAGCTTTTATATCTAGAGTATTCATGGGAAGGCCAAAGTATCTGTACACTCTGCAAACTAGAGGACATACATCAAATCAAAATGAAGAATCAACTCAGAATGATGATGAACAACCTGAAGAAAGCAACGATGAATGGAGTCACAACAATGGCAATTGCAACACCGATCGCAATTGCAGCAACAGTAACAATCGCAATAATGATCGGAATTTCAACAACAATGATTATCAGAATTACAACAATGAGGAGCTTATGTTTGGATTGTTAGCTACAACTGAAAATCCTGGTTTGATTCTAGTTTCTGCACAATTAACTGAAAAGAATTATATTCCAATGGAGTCGGTCAATGATTCGTGTACTTAGTGCTAAAAGTGTTGCGATTTTTTGAGAAAGTCTGTAAAAGAAATTAATAACAAAATATGGTGCTAGCAATTTTATTGAATCTGTCAATTTATGCACAATTGCAAGATACATATTTATGGTCTTTTTACAGGTTTATAATGCAACAAAAATGAAGATTTTAAAGGAAACAATAAAATCTCACTACTTATCTGACTAACAAACTAAAGACCTGGTAAAACTAAACTTAGTCAAAACCAAATTTTGAATCAGGAATCAAAATCTCAACATTCCTTACCGATTCAAAGTTTTTTTTTTGTGCTTCCCATCACCATCTTGTAATCGGAGCACTCCCCACAAATGGCTTCTCGATGCACTTCTCACCGACCTTCAATTATTCATTGGAGCACTTCTCTCCAACATTAAAAATACTAATTCTTCATCAACAATATGTGTCAAATTGACATTTTCTTCTGTAACTTTTCTTTTTGCATTTGAAACCCTAAGGCTTCTCCTTGTGCCAACATTCTTTTTCTTCTTGATCATGCTTCTCACAATGACCATACTGAGTAATTTTCAAAAAAAATCCCTCAACCACTCCATGGTTGAGTTTTGCTTGAAGAATACTCACAGATCCTATAAAAGAAATTAATAACAAAACATGGTGCTAACAATTTTATTGAATCTGTCAATTTCTGCACAATTGAAACAGATTTATGGCATTTTTATAGGCTTATAATGCAACAAAAATGGAGATTTTAAAGGAAACAATAAAATCTCGCTACTTATCCCACTAACAAACTAAAGACCTAGTAAAAGTAAACTTAGTTAAAAACAAACTTTGAATCAGAGAATCAAAATCTCAACAAAAAGAAGGTTAGCTTTTATACTTTGTGATGATTTAGAACCTTTGCCTAATGCTTCTGAGTATGCATTTTGCTGAATTAGATAGTCTAGTGTTTTCATAATAGATTAATGCTATTTTCAGAGAGCTGGGTGAATCGTTAATGTATGCAACCACATCTCGTGAACTCTGGAAGGAATTGAAATTGAGATATTGAGAGAATAATGGTCCACAATTGTTTAGGTTGAAACATGATCTAATTAAAACAGTTCAAGGATCTCAGTCTTTAACTAGTTATTTTACTAAATTGAAAAGAATGTGGGATAAGTTAGCTTTGTTGAAGCAAATTCCTAATTGTTCATGTGGAGGCTCTTGAAAAATTGCTCAAACAATCTGTGACGAAGATCAACTTATACAATTTTTATCTAGTTTATCAACTGATTATGAACATGTTAAGAACCAGATAATGTTGATTGAGCCATTACCTAATGTGAGCAAGGCTTATTCCATGCTTCAATGCGTTGAATTGCCTAAAAAGATTGTTTCTTTACCTAATACTGAGTTTGTTAATGTTACTCACAATAACAAAGTCTATTATGATGTTAAACGCAAGGCCAATTCGACCACTATGCTAGAACTCATTTTCTCATAGGTGTATCCATTCGCACTACTATGAAGTGGCTTTAGAAGCCATGCCAAAGCTTTTAAATACTGATGACCACCCCAAAACTAGCTTTTCTAGCTTTGGGCATCTTGTATCGGCATCCCTTAACACCCTACTTGCATAATACACTAGGAATTACTATGTTCCCTCGTCTCTTATCAAGACTTTCCAACAGAATATTTGACGACATTTGCATAGAGATTAAGTGTTTCCCCCAAAAGTGGCCGATTTAGAAGCAAAGGTGAAGTCCAAATTCATCGACCGTTAAGTTGAATTCTTTGGCTCCTTTCAGGCGTTTGTAGAAGGACATGCATCGTTTGGCGGGCATGGGATGAAGTGGCCCAAAGCGTTGATTTTCCACTAAGATTTTGGACAACTTTTATCTTTTTATGTGGAGCCATGTCTATAATCGTCTAAATCTTATCAGGATTTGTTTCTATTCCCTTTTTTTAGATCATGAATCCTAAGAATTTACCAAAGCTCACAAGAAAGGTGCATTTTTCAGGATTGCATTTGAGCTCATATTCTCCTAACATCTAAAAGACTGTTTCTAGGTCCGAAGCATGCTCCTCAATGATCTTACTTTTGACGATCATGTCGTCCACACAGACTTCAATTTGGTCTCCAATGGGGTTCTTTGAAGATTTTGTTTACCAGGCTTTAGTAAGTAGCACCTTTATATTTTGTATTGAATGACATGAGTTTGTAGCAATATGTTCCTTCAGAGGTATCCGGTTGTTGCGTTTAGCATAGAGTAAACTGCATATATGGCTATGGAATCTACTAACATATCAATGCAGGCTAGCGAATATGAATCCTTTGGACAAGTCTTGTTAAGGCTAGTGAAGTCAATACATAAGCTCCACTTGACATTAGCTTTCTTGACCAAAACCGCATTAGATAGATATAGGGCGTAATGTACATATTCTATATGGCCGCAGTTGATTAGCTTATCTACCTCCGCTTTGATGTCTCTCTACCTTTCAGGCCTATGATTCCTCTTTTTTGCCTTACTGGTTCTGCGTCAGGATGCACATATAAATTATGTGCCATGACTTTCGATGATACTCTCGCAACATTCTTTGGGCACCATGCAAAGGTTGTAATGTTTCTTTGCAAGGTTTTCGCTACACTTTGCTTTATTTTTGTCGAGAGCTTTTGTCGCAACTTTGGTTGGTCTGCCTTTCGCCAACCGTACCATCTCTATTTCTCCTACATGTTCATCTTGTTCTTTCTTATCTTCACGTATGTCCATATCAGTGGGTTTCCTCTATAGTAAGGCCATGTACATTTCCTTGGTGATTGTTTGGTTTTCCTGTGCTAACGTCATTCCTCCCTCCATAGGTATCTGCCAGGCCAAATGGTAGCTACATAAGGATCCGATCAATTCTGACAATAAATGTCTCTCTATGATGGCATTATATGGCAATACATTAACTCTATTTTAGCGCTCCATTTTGAATGTCTATCACCAATCTCTATCACAATCTGATGCTGCCTATTAGGGGGACCATGTGGCCGTTTATTCCAACTAGTCTGCCTGAATCCATTTTTAGGTCCTCATAGGCTTCCTGGTTATGATATTCATGGAGCTCCCTATATTAATAAATACCTTTTGGACAGTGAGTTCTCGTTTACCATGTCAATTACCAATACGTCCTCATGAGCTTGCTTTGGTGTTTTTTCAAACTACCGAATGAAAACTCAGAGCTTGACTCATGAAGCCGTTGCATGTCATCATAAGATCTTTTCCTTCCTATTGAATGGTCTCTTGGTGGTCCTCCAACGATCACATCGATGACCCCCGGGAACGCGTCCTTGACTATGACTTCTTTCGCTCAGTGACAAGCTTTTTTATGAATTCTATAGGAAGCGATCTAGGATTCCTCCTTTGGTCATTTTATCTAGCTTGATTGCTAGCAGCTTGCAATTTTCGGTATTGTGAGCCTTGCTCTTCTGAAAGTCATGGTAAGCTCTATTGCTACGCTCACCCCACCCCACCCCACCCCCACCTTTCTTTAGTTTTGGGAATAGTCCATTCGCTCCTTGTACTTTTCCACCCAATAGCACCTTTTTTTTCTAGGGGTGTTGAAAAGCATGAATTCCCACTTCGCTTATTCCTTTTGCCTCTTTTGGTCTCTATATCTGTCTTCTCTGCGGTGGCAGCTATTATCTGGGGCTAGGCGATCTTTTGCAATAAAGCTCTTTAAAAAGGGATTAAGTCTATGTCGTCCCATTTACCAAAATCCCTAACCCATTGTATTAGAAATATTTTAGGAGGTTGTGTAGTTGACTCTTAGGACAGGGCCGTTCTACCCACTATTGAGGGAATTTCCCGTGTTCCTGAACCAAATAGTTGAGATAAATGGTTTTGCTTTCCAAGGATGGAAGTGATAAAGTGTTGAGCGAATTCATTTGCCATCTGATTGAAGGTTCATATAAATCTGGCGAGCAATTTCTTGTACCAGTAGGATGCTACATCTTTCTGAGTAGTTGAAAATAGGCGACACATAACGACATTTATGGTCATAATAATTTCGAGTGCCCTTCTGAAGTTGTTGACATGTGTTGTTGGCTCTCCGATTTTGTTGTACTTTTCCAAGGAGGGGTATTCGAACCCTCAAAGCACCAAAGAGGCGACACATAACGACATTTGTGGGCATAGTAGTTTCTAGTACCCTTCTGGAGTTTTTGATTGTGTCAGCTCTCGCAAGATGCATGCACAGAGCAAGGAACTGGTGTTTGTGACCTCCAGCATTCGAGCATCCATGCTTACACCTCTAAGGATGCTTCTAACCTCTCTCTAGATACGCTCTATCATTGACTCCTTCTTCACAGCACTATAACTGGCTTCGTTGTTGGAATATGTATCCTGGTACCTTGTCCATGCATCGATCTTTCTGAGATCTTGGCACATTTTTTTTCTTTCCTGGTAACGTTTTTCCCGATATTTGGATCTAGATGAGTTTTTGAATGCCCTATTTTTGCTATATGGGGATTCTGATTCCTCCAAATAAATAGAGTCTTACATTTGTGTAATAGTGAACTGGACAATATTCTTCCGATTTACAATGATCCGGATGAAATTTGAGATTTCTGTCTTGCCTCCTTTATGACAGAGATTTAGACTTTAACGTATCTTTCCACGAAAGGCATGGAGGGGATTGCTCTTCTCGGTAGGAATCTTTCCAGTTATTCTCATTGTAGGAGGAAGAGAATGATCGGAGCAATTGCTTCAGCCCTTTCGAGGGGTTCATTATATGCCTACAGCCCATCTCCGTATGTACACGATATTCTAACAATGCATTCCTCATTCGTGGACTGTTGTGGGCAGTGTGTTGTTTTGTAAAACAAGCAATAAAATCGTGCTTTTTTGCTAATCTAATAACTTCTTTGACATTTGATTTTTCATATAGCTTAGTCATTTGCACCAAGTTGACGTCATAAAGAAGTTGCTTTCTTGTGCAGTCCATGAACCCTAACCTGAAGCATTCTTTGATACGCTTATCAAGGTCAAGAGTAATTTGGAGAAGTTGCTTTCTTGTGTAGTCCATGAACCCTAACCTAAAGCATTCTTTGATACGTTTATTAAGGTCGGGAGTAATTTGGAGAAGCCCTAACATTGACTGGTGATTTAGAACCGCAAGTACGTTATAAGGGTCACAAACCCGTGTCATTTTCTTAATGAACCCATGAGCGCTTGCTTGATTCAATCCACGCTAATCGTACCAATTTGATATGATTAAATCTAAAAAGTAATGCTCTGATATATGAGATTACCTTTTCGATGCCTAAGACAATATATAAATTATTTTATCAAGACAATGTATTTAACCAACAATCACACACTAATGCATAAATCAAGAACAGAGAATTTAGAACACTAATAAATTAGGAGTAATTAAAATAGATACTATTGAAATAAATATGTACATGCACCTTAATTTGTAAAATTGCATTCTATTTAAAGGAAGTCAATGGATTATATAAAAAATCGATCTGTATTAAAATTTGTTTTATCTAAGATGTCGTTTGATAAAACTGAAAATTAAATGCTGAAAAAATAAATACTGAATTTTAAATGTTAAATATTATAAATGTTAAAATTATTAAATGATATAAGTGTTTGATAAATATTAAAAATAAATGTTGAATATTATATTATATTATATTAGTTGATAATGCTGAATATTAATCTGCTTCGACTTCGTTCCATGGATGTTCCTTGGAGTATTCGACAAGAGTGGTTGCACTGTCTTAACATTTGCTCTAGTATTAACATTATTTTTGCACACATCTTTAGGGAAGGGAATCGCGTTGCTTATACATTGGCAAAGTTTGGAGTCTCTTCCTCTGTAATCAATTGGTGGACTTCAGCTCCTGTTTTTTTATCACATGTTTATCAATGATGATATTTGTAATATTTTCATTTGCGTTTTTCTTGATTTTTCCAAAACTTTTCTCCTCCCCCCTTCTTCTTGTTTGTTCTCCTTCCTCTTTTCTTGTTCAAACTCACATTTTCTTTTTTAATATATGGCGGGTTTGACAGTTCTTGAGCCGTGGGTACTCACCCGCTCAAGGTATGTCTCGTCCCAATTTCTATCAAAAAAGTTGATAATGTTTAACTTAAAATTTTAAGTTAAATTTAACTTAACAGAATAAATGATATGTAATTTAATTGAATAATTTAAGTGATTAATAAAAAACCATTATCAAACACATTTAAACTAAAAAGATGCTTAATCTATTAATTTAAGTGATTTTTATTATTATCAAACAGAACCTAAATTTAAATAGTTAATATATAATTGAAATTCTTTAAACTTTAAAAGAAAATTTAAAGTTTCCAATTTATTCACTTATTTTAAAAAATATTTATCCTTATTTAATGATCGAGCATTTTCAAAAAACTATTAATGCACTTTCTAAAAATAATATAAATAATTAACGCTTAATGATTTAAGAATGATTAAAACATATTATCTCCAACAATACTTTTTCTATTCACTCCTTATTTATTATTATATTATTAAAAATATTAATTATTATTATATTTACTAATAATATAAAAAGATAGACTCCTTAATAATAAATTATTATTAATAAAAGAATAAATTAAAAAACATTAAAAGATGAAAAGACACTCTCTATATAGATAGAGAGAATGAAAATGCTCTTAATAATTTGAGGGATAATTACTAATCTGACCCAATCAAGGACCCCAATTTGCATATCTAACCCACCTTACCTAAAAGTTACCAAATTAAGACACTTTCACCCATTTTGGACAAAACTAACCTTAGTTCTATTTGATGAATCGATCTTCTTCTTCCTCCTCCGCTTCATCCGCTTCTTGTTCTTCTTCTTCCTCCTCCGCTTCATCCTCTTTCTTCTTGTTGTTCTTCTCCTTCGTTTCAACTTCTTCATCTTCTTCAATTTCTTATACCAATCGTTAGCGATTTTTGACATATTATGTTCAATTTCCCGTACAAATGGTATATTTTTTGCTTATATGCTTGCTTTTCTCGTTGGTTTTGCCTATTTCTTCATCTTTAATGGTATCGTTTCTATTTCCTCTATTTTCCATAATTTTTTTTTCATTTTCGACCATTGCTGTCGCATTTGTGACGAAATTGTCGCATTTCGTCGCAAATGCGACAAGAACTGTCGCATTTCGTCGCAAATGCGACAAGAACTGTCGCATTTGTTAATGCGACAACTCTTGTCGCATTTGCGACGAAATGCGACAATTTCGTAACAAATGCGACAGTAATGGAGGAAAATGAAAAAAATTATGGAAAAATAGAGAAAATTGAAACGATACCATTACAGATGATGAAAGGGGGAAAACCAACGAGAAAAGCAAGCGTATAAGCAAAAAAATATACCATTTGTACGGGAAATTGAACATAATATGTCAAAAATCTCAAAAATCGCTAACGATTGGTATCAGAAATTGAAGAAGATGAACTGAAGAAGTTGAAACAGAGAAGAAAAAGAAGAAGAAGAAGCGGATGAAGCGGAGGAGGAAGAAGAAGATCGATTCATCAAATAGAACTAAGGTTAGTTTTGTTCAAAATGGGTGAAAATGTCTAATTTGGTAACTTTGAGGCAAGGTGGGTTAGATATGTAAATTGGAGTCCTTGATTGAGTCAAATTAGTAATTATCCCATAATTTGAAGAGCCTCAACTGATTTTTCTTTCTTCCTCCTTAAATTTTAACTTTAGATTATCCCTCAAATTTTAACTTAAAAATCAGCTGTCGGAGATTCTCTAACTAATATTTATTCTTCTTACTTTAATGGTTGATTTGAGATAGATCAAATGATGCCAAAAAGTGCACCAAAAGGTGCAAAATCAAAATATCGCAGTAAAAAAAAATGCAAAGTTCAGGAGTCATTAGTGTAAGTTTCATTGTACCGTGCTCTATTAATAGAGCTAAAGAATATAGTTTCTACATAAATAAATCGGTATCAGTCATCAAAGAAACAAAGAATTATTAGAACTAAAGAATATAGTTTCTACATAAATAAATCAGTATTAGTCATCAAAGAAACAAAGAAAAGCCGAGAACTTCAGCTCTTCCAAGTTAAAAGTTGAATTGCAAACTTAACCAACAACCAGACCAATAACAACAAATTCCCATAACAAGATCATCATAAAATAGTGTACACATGCTTCCTCAAGAACAAAAACTAAAAGAGAAAAGAGAAAAAATCTATATGAGCAAATAAACTGTAGAAAGTTCTTTCCCAAACATTCAGAGGTGTTAAAGCGAAATCTATCGAAGAAGCGACTTCTTTCCACACCGAGCAACACAAAAATATAAAAAAATCATAGAACGCTAACTTGTAGTTGAAGGCCACATTAAAAATGTTCTTCATAAAACGCACTGCTAAACTAGAAATATCAGCAGTCAACAATTGACGTGCCATAAAAACATTTTACTTCGGGCCAATGTCCTTGAGGGCACAAATCTGCTCCTCTCCCATTGAAGACATCACAGTAACAACCAAATCTTTTCCATCTCCGAATCCATCCTTGATCTGCCAGAGCACCATGTCGCATAATCAATTAAAACTCACAATGTTTGAATAATGGAAATAACAAAGAGGCCTAACTTAAGATGGTCCCATAGCCTAACAAAGAGGTCTAAATATCATATGACCGGGGCAGAGCTATCAAAGTGCCATTTGTAACATATCTAGTATTCAAAAAGAAAGGCACTCATAGAGTTTAATATTTTCAGGCTCACTAACCTGCGAAAGCAGACTTTCATCGGTTGGCAGCCTCAGGTCATCCTTGGTATTACCATTTTCAGTAAGCAGACTCACCTGAAATTATACAACCATAACAATTTGATATTCAACCAACATACGTTTAGGATAAAATCATAAACATGAACAAGCTAAAGCAAGATTATACAAATCCATCCTCGGAGATATCAATCAGCTGGTAGTCAGTGCGGGTAACATGAGGAACCTGTATTTCCATTAAAACAGTGTGATATAATTATTCAGCACTTGCAATCACAATGTAAAATGAAAACATACAACAATTAAGATAAAAAAAGAAAAAGAAATTCATACATCACAATTGTGAGAAGAAGGAACAATATCTTCGAGCTTCTTTCCATTGAAGATATCAATTCCAACAAAGTGACATTTGGCATGACCGTGCTTTCCAGTCTTGGATGTTGAGACCTCAACAACCTGTTAAACAAAGAGGGAAAAAATGAACAGTGGATAATAATGAGAACTAAAAGCATAAATACTGTTAGCTACACATCATTTAACTTGCAACAAACTTGGAAAGTTAATACACAAAGGTTCTCTCCAAAATAGAATTAAAAAGAAGAAAAAGGGGTTATAAAATAAAACTACACAGTTGAATTAAAGAGCTTTGAAGTTCAACAATAACAATTAGCTAAAACAATCGAATAATACAAGCTTCCTTGCCCCAACAGATAAATAAATACCCTCATCTCAATTAGCATTAATATCCACAATTTCAACTGCTTCATTAATATAATCTATTGTGATAACAGTCTGCATCTTATCTTATAAGCTACTAAGTTTTAGTACACATGCTAATTAAAATCTCCACAAGTGCAACAAACATGCTTGAAATTTTATAAAACAAATCTGCAACCGATAATAACTTAATCAATCAGCCAAAATTCCAAAACTCATTCAACTATTACAATTATAAAAACAGTTCAAGGACCTGCAAAACTATTATGCAATCAACATGTTTTCGAGCAAAATACTCCCCTTCGCCTATATCCTACTCTCAAGGAAAGTTACAGTAATTAATTGATCAAACATATTTCCAAAGACGAAATATGTAATTGATTCAATTAGAAATCGTCCTAGTTCGAAATTAGGGCGCGCAAAATCTTGATCAAATATTCAGATATATCCAGTTTCCACGCATAGCGAAACTATAGATCTAACAAAACAAAGATCAAATTACGGCATAACAACGGAGGCAGAGATCTGAACAATGAATCTTGTTAAGCTGAAATCGATACCTTACAAGGACGGTTCTTGATGACGATGTAACCGTTTTTACGGATGGTACCAGCTTGCTGAGGGTAGGTCTTCGAAGCTCCGGCGTCGGCCTTAGACTCGAAATGGTGCTCCTCGTCCGACATGGTAGCTCCGGAAATGAGTATATGAGATAAGAACAGAAGAAAGGGGGAAGAAAAAAAGCGTAGGTAGGGGAAAAAGGAGCAAGAGGTGAGAAGAACAACTCAAGAGATTTTGTAGTATTTATAGGGGTATTATAGGGAAGAACAAAAATAAAAAGCATCTAGGGTTTTTGTGAAATGGCACTGATGTGATCAAAGAGATTTGGACCGTTCGATTAAATTATGATGATGATGAGCAATATCTTTTCTCTGCGTTACATCCACGCAGAATACACGTGGGCTGCCACTCGCTTAAAATTTGTCGTCGTCTTACTCTGCTCCTATGCTGTATTTTTATACAGTACAATCAAAGATTTCACTTTGAAAAACTTTTTTTTTTCGGGAATCGGGGAAAAAGACAGAAAAAAGAAAAAAGGAAAGTAAAAACAGTAGCCAGAAGTTAATAACGGATCATTCTAGTGAGAGCCAAGCTCCGATAGTCGCGTCGGAGAGGATTTTCTGGAGGTCTACATAGGCAGATCGTACACATGATGATCCAGAGTGCTTAAATCTGTGAAATTCGTCGGTCAGTTAGCAGCACAATTTCCTTCTCTGTAAGTGTGTGCAAAAGTAACCAGCCAATCCTTATCTCGAAGCTGTTTGCACTGAGTAATCAGTCAAGCGTACGAGTGGTGATTATGATCGTTTCCGTGATGAAATGAAGCATAGTTCGGGAGTCGACTTCAAGGATAACTTTTCTGTAACCCATATCTCAAACCAGACATAGCTCAAAATAAAGCTCCCATAGCTCCGCAGTGACACTCTGCAGTTCAAAGCCTTACTAATATTTCTCTTTCTTTTCTAATAGTATATTTTTTGTCCATGAGAAAGAAAACGACAAAAAACTAATCTTTGGATTGTTCTTTTTGCAAAAATGGTTCTTGCTCCATTTTTTTTCTTGCTTTTTTTGTTTTCTTATTCCTATTTTAAGTTTACTATCAAATGATTCTCAATTAACAGTCATTTTCTTTAACTTGATTATTATGAGAGACAAGTCAAATTTAAGTTAATTGGTCCAACTCATTTCTAGTTGTAGATCAATTTTGTTGATTTCCAAGGATTTAAAACCTACTCAACTGTTGTAGGAGAGAATGCAAAAGGAAGGAGAAAGATTGGAGTTGGAGAGATACTAATGGTGGGTAATTTCTATATTTTAATTGTATTTTGTATGACTTTGAAACAACCCCACCCCACTTTCGGTTAACTGGGTTAAAATTCAAAATCTGACTCAATTTATATGAGGGTGTGATTTGATGAAAATTAAATAAATGAACGGTTTGATTGCTGATTTAGATAGAATGTGATCTAATTGATTTTCTTACTATAGTTCAAGAACCCAAATGATCTTTATGCCAAAAATTATTAAGGGCTAATTATAAATCTAGCCCAACTAAGAGGGGTCATTTACATATCTAACCCACTTTGCTTCCATTTTACCAAATTAGACCATTTCATCCGCTTTGGACAAAATTACCCTTAGTTATATGGATCGATTTCTGATATCAATAGTTAGCGATTTTTGAGATTTTTGAAATATTATGTTCAATTTCCCATAGAAATTGTATGTTTTTAGCTTATACGCCTGCTTTTCTCGCTGGTCTTGCCTCTTTCTTCATCTATAATGGTGGTAACTGGTGATGAACTTTCGACCGGATTACTTCCCTGCGGGGGGCGTCCTTGGGTTCGACGGGGGGAAGCTCCGATGCCAAAGTCAGTATAAGTGTAGTGAATAAACTGTATGGAAAAAGTAGGGTTTAGGAAAGCAAGAATGTGTGTACCTCAATAACTTGGGATGCAAGCTATTTATAGTCATGTAGTCGTAACTCCTAGTAACTAGAGAGTCTCCATTAATGTTTCATTAATGACGGTTACTGATCTCATTCAAGTATGACCGTTAGCTCATTAATGGGTTATTAGTTGCCTTTATTGAGAATCGGCTTAACCGTTCGACGGGCGGATCGAGGTATGATGGCGGGTCTCCCATAGGTTTGACTACGGATGGCGTGTGGCGGAGTCTAGGTGATCCGCCACTCGGATGGCTTGCTTTATACGCCATTGCTTCCCAGATCGTCCGAATACGCAGTCGTTTTGATAAATATCCTCTTTGATCCCGTAAATAATATCTCGATGTTATCAGAAGCCCCCCCAAAGTTTCATTAAAGTCCTTTAGGGCTTTTGCACTTCCGGGCGCGCCGTCATGATGAATTGCATTAATTACTGCACTGTTCCAGACCATCTATCGCGCGACAGGTGTCGCGGACGCACTGCCCGAGGTAAGTGACGGCACCTTCTTCAACTTCTTTCTTTCTCTTTCTGCCTCATTTGTTAATTTCTCTTCGATTTTGCCTGCATTTTTCCAGAGCTTTTCCGGCGTCAAGAATCTTCAAAGCTTCCGATTTTCCATGTAAGTTAACCTTCTTGTCCTGTTCTTGTTGTCATCTGGGTTTTTATGAGTTCTTCTTCTGGCTCTACCATTGAACTCTTTGATTTGACCACTTCCTCCGAGCTTTTGTTTAGTTGGACCTCTTCCGAGAGTTCTAATTCTTCTGAAAGTACCCCTAGTTGTGATTTGTCTGAGTTGCGCAATACGGTGAGGGAGTGTAGGAATCGTCGCCCTCGTTTAAGTGGAACCCAGAACCCTTCCGCCGCTGCTGCCCATATCGCTCTGACGATAGATCCTAGGACCCTTTCAGGGATGGAAGCTTCCCCTTCAACTTCGATTAGAAAAAAGAAGCCTCGTGCAGAGATTACTTCGTCTCGCATGAGCGTCGCGGATCTTGCGGATTTGGCAGATCGCTATCCGTGGATCAAAAATTACGAGACCGAGTTGGCGACTGCCCATCAACGACCCGCCTGTCCCCCCTATGGGATACCTGTCCGTGTATAGTAGTCATGTGGAGAGAGGATTCCGCCTTCCTCTTCCCCGGATGATGGGGGATATTTTGGAGTTCTTTGGGATCACTGTTTGCCAGCTGCATCCAAATGGCTGGTTGGACATTGCTCTAGATTGTTACTTAGCTTCGAATCTAGGAGTAGTCTGTAATCCTCGTGTCTTCCGATCTCTTCACAAACCTTCGAAGCGTCAAACCGAATCTTTCTACACCTTTGCCAAATTCAAGAGTTATTCGCCTTTTTGCGACAAGATGTCGAACGTCCATCTCTGGGACGAAAAATTTTTCTTTATTAAAGTGAAAAAGGGTAAATCCCTGGGATTCCCGTTGAATTGGAACGCTAATCCTCAACACATGGCTAGGGACTTGCGTATACTGACTGACATCGATGAGAAAGTGGCGGATCTCATGAAGAGCATCAAGACGGATGCTTGGACGTACGCCGATGCTCTGGAATTCATGATGAATGACATTCCTCTGGTCCGCCGTGTGGGGGATGTGATTACTTATTCAAAGTTTACCCAACTTGATGAAGGTAACTTTGTTTCTTCCTTGAACTTTGATTATTATCTTTTGTTCCCTTGTCAGGGGTTTGTCTGAGGCCAATCGCGCCCTTGTATAGAAGCGTAAAAAACAGAAGGAGTTGGAGGCCCAAAAAGATGCACAGGTGGCGGATCCCAGTAAGAGCTCCGAGAAACGCCCTTTGGAGGGTGCCGCAGATCCCCCTAATAAGAAGAGGAGGTCCGCCGCTGCTGATGGAGAGAAACTACTAGCGGATGCCTTGAAAGCTAGGAAGCCTAGGGTGGTTCAGGAGCAGGTATGTTTACTTTACCGTTTTTCTCCCTTCTACTATGGATTCTGATTTAGGCCTTCTGCCTTTCGCATAGGTGGTTAAGCCCGACTTGGGAGGATATTGGCTCGCCAAGTATGGTGATAAAGGGTCCCTAGGGAACGAGTCGGTTATCAATGACCTTGATGAAGCCCTTGGTCAACTCGGTGAAGTGCAAGAGAGTCAAAACAAGTTCTCCGGATCAGCCCATGCCAAGATAGGGAAAAGGGATCTCCTTTCGGTAAGCTTTATTTTCCTTATTTTACATTTTTGGATGAAAGGGTGATCTCCTTTGGGGAGATTTTGTTTTTAAATCGTCCTTTGCTTTGTCAGGCGTATACGCACATGCGTACTATGGAGGCGGATCTACTTCAAGGGGTGGCAGATAAAGCCACCATAAAAAGGCTGGAGAAAGAAGTTGATGTTGCCAATACAAATGCTGTTGCCGCCATTGCCCTTAATGAAAGCAAAGACGAGGAGATCTGCAGTCTGAAGGAGAAGATGGTGGAAGATGCTAAGAACCATAAAGCTGCCCTATCGAACTCGGAGATCATGGCGGGTAACCATGCTTATTACTATGGCGAGCGGATCATGGCCTATGTTAGGCTTACCTACCCCGAAATTGATTTTGTGGATCCGGAATACGTGGTCCCTGAGGTTGAGGATTGCATTAGGTATGACAGGATACCGAACGTTAAGGATTTCATCCGTGATCAAATTCGGAAGGAGCTGAATGGGTCGGGGGAAGAGAGCAAGCCTGTTGTCGACCTTGAATTGGATGATCTCAGCGAAGAATCCAAAGAGGCAGGTGACAAAGCCAATGACGCGGTGATTGATTGTACGGCTCCTCAGGCGGGAATGGTTATCACGGGGAATGAGGTTCCTTTAGAGAGTGCATCTTTAGAGAAAGACGCTAAGGAGGATGCCGCTGTAAACGTTTAGTTTATTTGTGAATGTAACTAAGTACAATTGTTATTTTTTGATTAATCCTTTTTCAACCATTAACTTTACCTTATGCTTTATATCTTTCAGCAAGTAAATTTCTAGGTTTTGGGACTTATTTTGTTGGTTCAAGGCAGGTGGCCAGCCGTACCTTGTGAGCCTTTTTGAAGGCTTTGAAGCTTTTATTCCTTTTGGGGAAGTTAAGCTGCCTGCGGTGATCGATTTGCTTCCTATCTTTGAGGTGAATCGATCCGCCGCCAGGTCTTGAAACTCTTCTTTGGGAAGAGTATTTGAGAGTGTAAAGATCTCACGTCTGAGAAATGTTTTAACTCTGACGGTGATCAATTATTTCCTATCTTTGAGGTAAATTGATCCGCCGCTGAGATTATTGTTCTCCTATCTTTGAGGAGAAGGTAGTTATGTCATGATGGCATTATTCTACCATGGGAATGCGTTTGTTGCCTCCCCCTTTTTGAATCTGGAATATTTATATTGCTGCAAGAAAATACTTAAGAAAGAATTTGCAAGATGGAAAATTTCTCTTTATTAAATGGCGATTCGCCTTATTACAGCAAATTGGTCTTATGTGTGAGCCTCATTAAAACCTTTAATAAGAAAAACCACATGGGATAAAACCTTACTAAAGGAAAAACAGTACTCAAGACCTTGGTTACATTTTATTCTCTGGCGAAATATTTGCGCAGGTTCTGAATATTCCACGTTCGTGGCAATGTGTTCCCCTCCATATCCTGGATCTTGAAAGTGGCGGGTCCAATTTTGGTGACTATCTTGTATGGCCCCATCCAGGTGATTCCCAACTTTCCTTTGCCCTATGTGGATTGAATTTTGTCCTCCTTCCGAAGCACTAGATCTCCTGGGTTTAGATCCACGAGCTTGGCGTGTTTGTCATGATAGGCTACGATCCTCTGTTTGTAGGCGGCCATTCGTACATACGCTTTCTCCGTTTTTGCTTCCAGTTGGTGGAGACTTTCCCTCAACCTTTGGTCATTCTTGTCTTCACAATAGAATAAGACTCTGTCGCTAGGGACCTGAATCTCAATGGGGATCACAACTTCTACGCCATAAGAGAGGGCGAACAGTGATTCACATGTGGCTGCCCGAGGAGTGGTTCTATATGCCCATAGTACATTCATTAGCTGATCTGCCCACTTTTTGTTATGCTCCCACATTCTCTTTTTTATGCCTTTAACGATTGTTCAATTTGTGACTTCAGTCATCCCGTTGGATTGGGGGTAGTAAACAGAGGCGAACCTGTTCTGAATGCCTTGACTTTCGCAGAATGCTCTAAACTCTTCACAATTGAACTTCGTCCCATTGTCAGTGATAATCGTGTGGGGGACCCCGAATCTTCCGACGATATTATCCCTGACAAACTCGACCATCCGCTCTGCATTTATAGAGGAGACAGCTTCGGCCTCCACCCATGTTAAGCCCAAAATATATCTAAAATATAATTAGTAATTACATCAATATTGCTACGAATTTATGCTATTTATACCTATTTAGAATACTTTTACTCCCGAATATGTTTCTTTCATGCAAGGTACATAAATATTTGGTAAAATCCAAATAGGAGTAAAAAGAGCTCAAAAATAGAAGAAAAACCCTACAAAAGGAGTCGAAGATGACGAAAATTAATAACGCCAAGTCGAGGACACGAACGAAAGCCGGAGAGGTGAAAAACGTTCCGTGCCGCAACCGCGACCCCCACATTCTCGGTCGCGACACGCGTTTCTCAGCCCTCTTTCCCTTCGTCCGAAGACCAAATTGTTGCTCCCCCATTCTCGGTAGAGAATTTAATATTCTCGGTACGAGCAGGAGATTTTAGAAGCCTAGTTACACACTTTCGTTTTCGACGAAACGCGATCATTCGGGTGGATAAAGACGTCCTTTCGCAACGGACACGATCCTTCGCAACGGACACGACACTTCAATCAAGACTCTTCAACATCTATAAATAAAGAGTTGATGGATAGTGTGATATGTGTAGAAGAAAGAGATTAGTATAGAATTTATGCAGAAATTCCGAGTCAAGTGATTCAGAAGTTAGATTTCGATTCTGTAAAAAGCAATATGATGTACACACATTGTTTACTAAATAATAACAAACTCAGTAGCGTTTAGACATTGTTCCAGTTTAGTTTACATTTTGGTAGTAGACCGACCCAGTCTCTATTACGAAGATTCAACGAGAAGATTGAGTAGAGGATCCTCCCCTGAGCTTGACAAACTCTAACGAAACCCAAGGAAAGGATTGACAACCCGTTCACTTGCACGCCGTCGAATGTTTCCATGCTCCATGTTCTCTGTAAACTTGTATCAATTTATATTTCATCTAATAAAGTCTGTTCTATTCGATAGATTTTTATGCAGCACTTATGGTAACCAATCCACTAAAGTGACTGCTGGTGTTTTCATTAAAACGTAGTTTAATTCAAAATCTTTACAAGGAAACTTTGTTGAACACTTAGGAAAATTATTATCTCGGTAGAGTTTTAATTTGGTTAAGGGCAATTATCCTGGATAAGGGTTTTGTCGCGTTCAAAGCCTATTAATTAGAGGTTCCGTCATTTATTTCATCTTTATAATTCGTACAAAGTTTAAAGTTGTTTTCTTTGCTTAATGCAAACAAATATACTTGTTTACTTTTCTAAAGTACTAAAACGTTCCTGTTTTGCAAATTCATTCTTAAATCAGATATTTTCTAACATCTTCATACTCTAATCTAATTCTTATTCTAGCAATTTCAAAACCAAAACCGATTAAACGATTTTTCCATATTATAAACCTAAAAAGTAAATTTAACCGATTCAAAATAAGTTTTTGTTGAAAAACGTTCCATGTGGGATCGATATCTTTTATTACTACAAGCGTATACCGTGTACTTGCAGAAATCGCTCAACAAGTTTTTGGCGCCGTTGCCGGGGAACGCCAAAATTTTTGACAAAATTTTAAATTTTTCGTGTTTTATTACGAATCTAGGTTTATTCATACTTATTCAAACTTTTATATTTTATTTATTTTCAATTACTAACATATTTATTTTTCAAATTCTGTTTTATAGGTAGTTTCGGTTCGTGCGAAATTTCAAGTTCATGCGTAGTTCTCGAAGTTCAGGCACGTCACCAGATCCTATTGACCCAGAAATTGAAAGAACTCTTAAAAAGAACAAGAAAGAAAAGAAAAACAAAAACAAAACCCCAGTAAAAACTAGAATTACCGAGCCAGAAGTCATGGCCACATTTATGGATTACGCTAGGCCAAGAGTGGCCGGTGTAACAAACAGTATAGTTAGACCCCAAATTAATGCACATCATTTTGAAATTAAGCCTGCATTGCTTAATATGTTGCAAAATAATGTAACGTTTTACGGGTTACCTAACGAAAATCCTAATACCCATTTGACAAATTTCTTAGAAATTTGTGACACTTTTAAAATTACTGATGTAACTGCAGAAGCAATCAAACTTCGCCTTTTTCCTTTTACTTTGAAGGATCGAGCCAAAGAATGGTTAACTTCTATGCCAGCCGCATCAATTGAGACTTGGGAGCAATTAGCCCAAGCATTTTTATCAAAAAATTTTCCTTTAGCAAAAACCGCAAGAGTCATTAAAGAGTTAACATCTTTTTCTCAAAATGATAATGAAACTCTTTATGAGTCTTGGGAACGTTTTAAAGAACTTCAATGTTTATGCCCACACCACCAATTGCCCGCCGAACTTTTAATGCAAACATTTTACAATGGACTAAATCCTACAACTAGAGGTTCATTGGACGCTATGTCTGGAGGGTTATTCATGAAGAAAACATCTGCCCAAGCAAGAGAAATTTTGGAGGAAATGGCAATCAACAGCTGTATGTGGCCCGCGGAACGTGGACACGTACCATCAGCGAAACCATCATCCTCAACAACATCATCAGTTAAAGGTATAGTGAATCTTGATCCAGTAGCGATGTTGCAAGCCCAATTTTCTGCCTTATCGCACAAAATTGATAGGTTTATGGCACCGTGTGATTCTAATGGTAAGCCAATCCAAACAGATGTGGATTACGAAGGTATGAGTGAAATTGAACAGGTAAATTTTGTCCAAGGGCAAAACCAAAATAATAACCCTTACTCCAATACATATAATCCTGGGTGGAGAAATCATCCTAACTTTAACTGGAGAGATAATAATAATGCTAATGCTAATCAAAATCGTACTACTAATTATCAAAATCAATCAAGAGATTCGATTAGCACTTTATCTTCTAAAATCGACAAATTTATTGATGCTATGAGCGGAAAAATAAGTAATCACGACGATGGTTTTAAACGGATCGAGAATAAATTCGATCAGCTTATTAAAAACCAATCATCTAGCATCCATAATTTGGAGATTCAAATTGGACAACTCGCTAAATCAATTCCATCCCGCAAAGAGGGAAGTCTTCCAAGCCATACGGAAGAAAATCCGAAAGAGCATGTTAAGGCTATCACTCTTCGTTCAGGGAAAAACTACTTAGGCCCGGAAATGCCCGGAAATTCGACCTTACCTGGAACTGATTTACCGACGCCCAAAGAAGATACATTAAAACAAAAAGATGCACCAATTGACTCTAGTACAAAAACTTTTGTACCCAAACCACTTTTTCCACACAAAGTCCGCAATAAGGACTATGACAAACAACTTTTAACATTTTTAGACAAACTTAAGAATTTGCATATTAATTTAACGTTTATGGATGCGATTACGCAAATTCCCAATTATGGTAAATTCCTCAAAGATTTAATTTCAAAGAAAATCAGTTGGGAAGGAATTTCATCCATTTCACTAACTGAAGATTGTAGTTCAATTGTGTCAAGTAATTTGCCCACAAAACTCAAGGATCCCAGATGCTTTACCATTCCGTGTAAATTGAGAGATATTGAATTTCCCAGTTGTCTCTGTGATTTAGGAGCAAGCATTAACTTGATGCCATTATCTATTTTTAATAAGTTAGGCTTAGAAGAAGATATCAAACGTACCAATATGGTTTTGCAATTAGCGGATCAAACCACTAAAAGACCATACGGTATAATTGAAGATGTTTTAGTTAAAGTTGACAAATTTATTTTTTCTACCGATTTCGTTATTTTAGATTTTGCTTATGACGTAAACTGTCCGCTAATCTTTGGTAGACCGTTCATGAACACGGGACGTGCTCTAGTTGATGTGTCGGAAGGGAAAGTAGTTTTAAGAATAGGCGATGATAAGATTGAGTTTGATATGAATCAAGCGATGAAATATCCTATAGAGGATTTCGCTTGTATGAAACTTGATTTAATTGAAGAATGTGTAAATGACATTGTTCAAAAAGAAGAAATAATAGAACCTATAATGAGTGAGGAACTAGAAGATAAGGACCCAGAACCTTTGATTCGAGAAGATGGACCAGTTCCGCCTTCAATTATAGTTCCACCTAAATTAGAACTTAAAGAATTACCAAGTCATTTGAGGTACGCTTTCTTAGGCGAAGGCGATTCTCTACCTATTATTATCTCTAACAAATTAACACAAGTCCAAGAAGAGAAATTGAAAGAAGTTGTTAGAAATAGGATAGGAAGTATGGGTTGGCAAATTTCAGACTTAAAAGGTATTAATCCGAGTATTGTAATGCACAGAATTCACTTAGAAGAAGATAAGCCACCTAAAGCGGATAGGCAAAGACGCCTAAATCAAAATATGAAAGAAGAAGTAAAAAATGAGATTACTAAACTTCTAGACAATGGAATCATCTACCCTATCTCGGATAGTGAATGGGTTAGTCCAATCCATTGTGTACCTAAAAAGGGAGGCATAACAGTTGTAAGGAATGAAGAAGGTGAATTAATACACACACGAACCACCACTGGTTGGAAAGTTTGTATAGATTATAGAAATCTAAATAAAGCAACTAGGAAAGATCATTTTCCTCTTCCTTTCATTGATCAAATGATCGAAAGGATAGCTGGTCATGCTTTCTATTATTTTCTAGATGGTTACTCCGGATTCTTTCAAATATACATTTACCCGGATGACCAAGATAAAACAACCTTCACATGTCCTTACGGAACATTTGCATATAGGAGAATGCCCTTTGGTCTATGTAACGCACCTGCAACATTTCAACGTTGTATGACTGCGATTTTTAATGATTTCATTGAAGATATCATGGAAGTTTTTATGGGCGATTTTTCAGTTTATGGAGATTCTTTTGATTCGTGCCTAGAAAACTTGGATAAAGTTTTGTCTAGGTGTGAAGAAACAAATTTGGTATTAAACTGGGAAAAATGTCATTTCATGGTTGACGAAGGAATTGTTTTAGGTCACAAAATATCTGAAAAAGGATTAGAAGTAGATAGAGCAAAAACCTCAGTAATAGAGAAATTACCCCCTCTAACTACTGTTAAGGGAGTAAGATCATTTTTAGGACATGCTGGTTTTTACAGAAGATTTATTAAGAATTTTTCTGTAATTTCCAAACCACTTACTAATTTACTCATGAAAGATTCAACCTTTGATTTTAATGAAGAATGCGTTAAAGCTTTCGAAACATTGAAAACGGCTTTAGTCAGTGCACCTATTATTGCTAAACCCGATTGGGATTTACCCTTTGAAATTATGTGTGATGCAAGTGACTTAGCTGTCGGATGTGTTTTAGGACAAAGGAAGGATAAGAAACTTCATGTCATTTATTATGCAAGTCACACACTTTCCGGTGCACAATTAAACTACACCACAACTGAGAAAGAAATGTTAGCTGTAGTTTTTGCATGTGATAAGTTTAGGTCATATTTATTAGGTTTAAAAGTTATTATTTATACTGATCATGCAGCATTAAGATATTTATTTGCTAAAAAGGATGCAAAACCACGTCTAATTAGATGGGTTTTATTATTGCAAGAATTCGATTTAGAAATTAAAGACAAAAAGGGAGTAGAAAACCTTGTCGCCGATCATCTATCTAGACTTGAAGATGAAAACGGTCCTATAGGTGAAACTATCGGTATACGAGATGATTTCCCTGATGAACACCTCTATCAAATAAAAAGTGCCATGTCACCATGGTATGCAAATATTGCTAATTATCTTGCAGCCAATATTGTTCCGGAAGGATTAGATTTCCAACAAAAGAAGAAATTTTTTTTCGATATTAAACAATATTTTTGGGAAGATCCCTTTTTGTTCAAGACTTGTGGTGACGGGATAATTAGGAGATGCATTTGTGAAGATGAATATGAATCCATAATGTCGGAATGCCATTCTAGCTCTTATGGAGGACATAATGGAGTTAACAAGACAGCAGCTAGAATATTTGAAAGTGGTTTCTTTTGGCCTACGATGTTTAAGGATGTCCGTTCATTTATTACTCGTTGTGATAAGTGCCAAAGAACAGGAAATCTAGGAAGGAAAGATGAGATGCCCCTCACAACCATATTAGAAGTTGAAGTTTTCGATATGTGGGGAATAGATTTCATGGGACCTTTTCCCCCTTCTAATGGTAAAACTTACATATTAGTTGCCGTTGATTATGTTTCAAAGTGGGTTGAAGCAATTGCAACCCCGACGAACGATTCTAAAGTTGTCATTAGTTTTCTTGACGATATATTTTGTAGATTTGATTATCCAAGAGTCATCGTTAGTGATGGTGGTACTCATTTTATAAACAAGAGTTTTGAAACGCTTATGAAAAAATATGGAGTACGCCACCGCGTATCAACGCCGTACCATCCTCAGTCAAATGGTCAGGCGGAGATATCAAATAGAGAACTCAAATGGATTCTCGAGAAAACAGTTTCATCTTCTAGAAAAGATTGGTCTTGTAAACTAAATAATGCGTTATGGGCATACCGTACTGCATTTAAAACACCAATAGGAATGACTCCGTACCGCTTAGTGTATGGGAAGGCATGTCATTTGCCAGTCGAATTAGAACATAAAGCCTATTGGGCTATTAGAGAACTTAACTTTGATTTACAATAAGTAGGTAAGAAACGTTTGCTCAATTTGAATGAGTTAGATGAGTTACATCATCTATCTTACGAAAATGCAAAGATTTATAAAGAAAAAGTGAAAAAATGGCACGATGCCAAAATTAAAGTTAAACACTTTAATGTTGGGGATAAAGTGCTGTTATTTAATTCACGACTTCGTTTATTTCCAGGAAAACTTAAGTCCAGATGGATAGGACCATATTTAGTCGTCAAAACATTCGATTATGGTTCTTTAGAACTGGAAGGTTGATAGGGGCGTTTCGTCCTTATCTTTTAGCGTGATTTACGGTTTAATTTTAGAAGAAATAAATAAGTTTAATTACAAAAATAGAGTGTTTTAATAAAATAACAAAATAAAAATAAATTCCTTACTTTCGGTTAATTTTCCTTATTTTTTATTAATATTATAAAATAAAACATCAAGCTAACTTGGCTCTCAAGATTTGTATTTCAGGTACGAGGAAGGAGTGAAAATCTACTCAAATACGCGGGGCGTATCATTATTTACGCGGGGCGTATCGTCATTTACGCGGGGCGTAAAACATGGTGTCAGAAATAATTGCCTTATCCACAGGCACCATGTGGAAATGACTCAGCATACGCGGGGCGTATGACACCTTACGCGGGGCATATGACACATGTCGGAAATGATTGGCCTAATCCTGAAAGTCAGACTGCATTGTCTTCCGGAGTCAACTCTCCATACGCGGGGCGTATCACCATTTACGCGGGGCGTAAAAGGTAGTTCTTCAACGTAAAAAAATCAGAGACTCATTTACACGGGGCGTACTTCAGCTACGCAGGGCGTATTTGAGACAATTAGACATAGAATTGGTCCACATGCAGGAGATTTCTGACGGAATGGGCACTTACGCGGGGCGTATATCACCTTACGCGGGGCGTATCATGGGATTTCTGCACCAAATAATGTTGCTCCATACTTGTACCTTGTGAAGTTACAATTCTACCCATAGCTTGATGTATAAATAAGAGTGACTGGCACTCATTTAGATAGCTTCTACCTCACCTTCTACCTTCTACATCTCCAATCTCTTGACACCTTGTACATAGCTACATTTTGCTTCTTTTGATAGATAGTTGTTGTATAGTTTTGGTTTTAGATTCAGTTTATGTAATAAAACTCTCCCACCTCGAGAGCTTGTTCGGTTATTCCGGCATTCCATCAACGTTCCGCTCCATCATTCATCACCAAGCTCGAGAGTTCCACCTCCAAGTCCTAAGAGACGGCCTTGAGTCCGGCTGGCTAGTTCCGAGGGCCGATTCTTCCCTCTTCGCTTGCTAATTAGCTTGCACTCTTCCTATGTACTAGGCTTGGTTGTATTCCTCATTTATGCTTTCCATATTTATAATACGTGATTTGCAATTTCCGTTTCTATATACGTGTTGATGTTTATTGCTTGTTTTGATACTCGTAATTGATTATTGTGTAGGGGAACGCGATTTTCGACGCCATTCGGGCTATCTTTAGGGATTCATATAGGTGTTGCCTTACCGGAAGTGACAAACCGGAAACCGTAGGAATTGACAAGCCACGGAACTTACGGGCCCTAGTTTCTGATCCCCAGCATTAGACACGCCTTGACTAGGAACCACATAGTCTAAGTACTTCACGGGTCGGTCGAACTACACGTAGTCGTCTTTGCAAGAGTAAATCGTCAACCGAATATATTCGGAGTTATTGCATATTATATTTATAACTTAGCGTCACCCATATCACTCCGTGGAGTTTTCCATTACATAAATCTGTGTCACCAATAGGTTAGGAGTAGTTTGTAGTTGTGTCTCACACCAACTCAAAATATTCACCGCTTAGATAACGTATAAAACCGAGTCGTCTAATACTTGCAGTTATAAATCCTGTGGATTCGATACCCGGTCTTAACCGGATTATTACTTGATACGACGGGGTACACTTGCCCCTAAGTAGTCGTAGCGTCTAGTAGAGTTAAGAGCAATTTATAAAGATCACATTCATAGACATAGAGTCCGCACTCATAATATATACATTTCGTCATTAGAAAACTCTACCACTAGGCGTCGCGCTATCAAGTTTTTGGCGCCGTTGCCGGGGATTTATAATTTCTTGCAATATTAGACAAAAACGTTTTATTGTTAGTCTAAGCATTTGTACATATTACTTTCTTTTTGTGAATAATTTATTTTGTTTCATACTAATAATCTTCTCCATGGTATCATAGTTGTCATCTGTGGGACGATCTCATGGATGACGAATGTTCGCACCAACAATCTCCCTCGCAAATTGATGTGGTAATCTCTATCCTTAAAGATATTCAAGTGAGATTATCTAACAATGAGGCATATTGCAGGGATTTGGGAAATCAAATCACTAGATTGACGTCTCGTATTGATTCAACCGCGGATGAATCAATTCGAGACGCCAATCCGGGTGGTCAAATTGTAGGGGTCGAGTTAATTGAGCCCTCTCAAGAGGAGTCCCCAAGTCATGCAGGATGTCTCAACTGCGAGGAGCCGGAAATCCTAATCGATAAGCCGGTTGTGTGTGGGTCCATGGAAATGAATCCAAAACTAGAAGAGTTTGGGGTTCCTTCTACCTCGAAATATTTCACTCTCTTTGAACTACCAAAAGAGTCAAAAAGGGAGCAAACGAAACTCTTCAATAATTTCTGTAAATATAGTTTTTGGTTTTTGTTAAATTCTTTTGAAGCTAACAATCCGTTTTGTAGGTACGGATTGTTTATTCAAAAATTTGCATTTCTAACGCGAATGGAAGCATACACCTAGGAGGAAATGCTAAGTCGAGCTCACCGACTATAACGTAGCGCTTCTTGGGAGGCAACCCAAGCTCGAATAAGGGAGTTTTCTTTCCCAACTTTTATTTTTCGCATGTCATTTCTTTTAAAATTAAAAAAAAACATCCCACTTTATCCAAAGGAGAATAAGCCACGCGGGGCGTACACACCTATACACCCCGCGCACCGTGCTTGTTATTTCTGTTTTTGCGTGAGTTAATAACATTCACGCGGGGCGTACCCCTGTTACGCCCCGCGTGCTCCACCTTTTCCATAATAAGATGGCTCAGAGCTCGGAACACGCGGGGCGTCCCTTTACGTGCGCCCCGCGTATCTGAGTCTCTAGCCCCGGTGCACTTAAAAAGCCTCTTCTACGCGGGGCGCCCCCAGGGATACGCCTCGCGTAGGATCTGACCTTAAGGGTCCCTTTTTCAGCTCATTCTTTATTTTTGTTTTTGTTTTGTTTTCTTTTTGCGACGCCCTTGGAATAGGCGTCATTTTATTAACGCGGAGGGACGTGCATCCCCGCACTTTTAGTTTGGTTTGCACTAATAAAAACAAAACTAAAAATCAAATAATTATCAAAATAATTAAACAAATTTATTAACTCTTGAAATTCTTCCGACACGCTACACCTCCTTCGGAAATTAACTAAAGTTCCATTATTTGTCGTCAAAAATAAAAGCGTCAGAACATAAAGGAATGATTCAATTAAGAGATTTTAGTTTTGGTTTTGAAGTTAGGGAATTTATGAAAAGCTTAGGCTAGTACTAAACTAAAGCATTGAGTCTTAACCCAAATGTTATCTCCATAATGAACTTTGAAAAGGCAATAAAAACGGGATAGTTGAGAATTTAGCGAAGACTTGATAGTACACAATTTAAACCCGAATCTTTGTGAGGTATTTTTGAGCCTAAAAGAGTTCATGCGAGAACTCTAATTCTTTCACAATTTTTCGAGAGCTTTGACTTCACTCGACTCATAGAATTTGCATCCAATACTGGGTTAAGTACACTTATTTTTGGTAAAAAGACAATAGATGATAAACTGAACCTACTTAGGCTAATTTTTCTTAATTTATTTTTCTCGTTTTCATTAAACATTAGGAAACCCCTTCGAGCCTATTAGCCAACTTTTTTGTTAATACCCTTTTAACATTTAACCCTTTTTCCTCTTGTTCAAATACCGACAAAATCAATTTGCACCCGAATTACCCGAAATAAGTCACGGCCTTAGCAAATGAGCACCATAAGTTTTCAAAATATTGTTTTTGTGCCTCTATCAAAACAAAGGATACGATAAAAATAAAAAGGCATTCTCAAGCTCCGCCCGAGCAATTTTGAAGTATATTTTGTAAAATTCGCCAAGGCCGAAATAAACAAAAACACGGTGCAATCACAAAACGGTATTTTTGAGCTCGAGTTTCTTTAAACTAACCACTAAAGAAGCCACCCACATTACAACCCCCCTCCGGGTTCATTTTTAATATTGCCTAACCATATTTTAGGAGGAAAAACCCGGATGAAAATGCAAATTCAACATGATCTCGAGTAAGTGCAAAGAAGAGTGCGAAAACACCGACCCACCAAAAATTGAGCATAAGAGTGAAATTCCTTGGTGAGGTACTACCGAGTTCTCAAAAGATGATCGGCTCCCGTTAATATCGCCTATTAAACTTAATCATGGAGGTCTCAAATAAGTTTTTGTACTCAATTGCTTGCGTAGGTACTTACCGAAACCCTTGCATAAAACCGTAACTTTGAAATCACGCACTTGGTAAAACCAACCTTCGGTTTGTTTCTCAATTATCTCAATCCCTTGTCTTTCGATTTCTTTTACTTGAGGACAAGTAAAACTTTAAAGTCCGAGGAGGTTTGATAGGGGCGTTTCGTCCCTATCTTTTGGCGTGATTTACGGTTTAATTTTAGAAGAAATAAATAAGTTTAATTACAAAAATAGAGTGTTTTAATAAAATAACAAAATAAAAATAAATTCCTTACTTTCGGTTAATTTTCCTTATTTTTGATTAATATTAGAAAATAAAACGTCAAGCTAACTCGGCTCTGAAGATTTGTATTTCAGGTACGAGGAAGGAGTGAAAATCTACTCAAATACGCGGGGCGTATCATTATTTACGCGGGGCGTATCGTCATTTACGCGGGGCGTAAAACATGGTGTCAGAAATAATTGCCTTATCCGCAGGCACCATGTGGAAATGACTCAGCATACGCGGGGCGTATGACACCTTACGCGGGGCGTATGACACATGTCGGAAATGATTGGCCTAATCCTGAAAGTCAGACTGCATTGTCTTCCGGAGTCAACTCTCCATACGCAGGGCGTATCACCATTTACGCGGGGCGTAAAAGGTAGTTCTTCAACGTAAAAAGATCAGAGACTCATTTACGCGGGGCGTACTTCAGCTACGCAGGGCGTATTTGAGACAATTAGACATAGAATTGGTCCACATGCAGGAGATTTCTGACGGAATGGGCACTTACGCGGGGCGTATATCACCTTACGCGGGGCGTATTATGGGATTTCTGCACCAAATAATGTTGCTCCATACTTGTACCTTGTGAAGTTACAATTCTACCCATAGCTTGATGTATAAATAAGAGTGACTGGCACTCATTTAGATAGCTTCTACCTTCTACATCTCCAATCTCTTGACACCTTGTACATAGCTACATTTTGCTTCTTTTGATAGATAGTTGTTGTATAGTTTTGGTTTTAGATTCAGTTTATGTAATAAAACTCTCCCACCTCGAGAGCTTGTTCGGTTATTCCGGCATTCCATCAACGTTCCGCTCCATCATTCATCACCAAGCTCGAGAGTTCCACCTCCAAGTCCTAAGAGACGGCCTTGAGTCCGGCTGGCTAGTTCCGAGGGCCGATTCTTCCCTCTTCGCTTGCTAATTAGCTTGCACTCTTCCTATGTACTAGGCTTGGTTGTATTCCTCATTTATGCTTTCCATATTTATAATACGTGATTTGCAATTTCCGTTTCTATATACGTGTTGATGTTTATTGCTTGTTTTGATACTCTTAATTGATTATTGTGTAGGGGAACGCGATTTTCGACGCCATTCGGGCTATCTTTAGGGATTCATATAGGTGTTGCCTTACCGGAAGTGACAAACCGGAAACCGTAGGAATTGACAAGCCACGGAACTTACGGGCCCTAGTTTCTGATCCCCAACATTAGACACGCCTTGACTAGGAACCACGTAGTCTAAGTACTTCATGGGTCGGTCGAACTACACGTAGTTGTCTTTGCAAGAGTAAATCGTCAACCGAATATATTCGGAGTTATTGCATATTATATTTATAACTTAGCGTCACCCATATCACTCCGTGGAGTTTTTCATTACATAAATCTGTGTCACCAATAGGTTAGGAGTAGTTTGTAGTTGTGTCTCACACCAACTCAAAATATTCACCGCTTAGATAACGTATAAAATCGAGTCGTCTAATACTTGCAGTTATAAATCCCGTGGATTCGATACCCGGTCTTAACCGGATTATTACTTGATACGACGGGGTACACTTGCCCCTAAGTAGTCGTAGCGTCTAGTAGAGTTAAGAGCAATTTATAAAGATCACATTCATAGACATAGAGTCCGCACTCATAATATATACATTTCGTCATTAGAAAACTCTACCACTAGGCGTCGCACTATCAAAGGTCCTACCGGAGTTCGATTCAAAGTTAATGGTAATCGATGTAAAATCTATTACGAAAATATTTCCCAACTAGGAATTGAGTTCGTAACAAGATTGTCTGACGTATAAATTACTCAGTTTTTCTTACACAGTTTATTTTGTTTTATTGCTTTTTATATTTTTGTTTATTTTATTTTAAATGCAAATTTTATGATTAGATGACTTCATGTTATGCTTTAAATACATAAAATATTTTTATTTCATGATTTTTAGATTTAATTTTTAGAAATTAAGATGAATTTGAAGTTTCAGGAAATTCTCTACCGAGAATTTAGAATTCCCTGCCGAGAATCCCCTTTTTAAGAATAGTCCAAACAGGTTCGGATTTCTCTGTTCATACCGAGAATTTTAAATTCTCTACCGTGAATCGGGAGGTAGCTTCGATGCCTGATTTCCGCAAGGAAATCAGCGTGTCGCGATCGCGGCTTAGCCATTCTCGGTCGCGACACGCGTGTTTCCTGTGCTATCAGGTCTGAAACATTCTAACCCCTTCAACGAACCTCTTGACAAACGAAACCTAAGTTTCTTCATTCCCAAAAGGTGTAATTTTATACCTTTTCATAATTAAAACAATACCTCTTTTCATCTTAAACTCTTATAAATTAATCCTAGAGGACTCAAGTTCTGTTACAATTCATTTCATCTTTGTCAGAACTCTGCTTTTTCTTCGCCAACACCGTTCTTTGCTAAAGTAACACAAACTTTGCACCATGCCTACCAAATACAACGTTTCAAGGCACACTACTGCCTCAAGCAACAAACGCCCAGACTTATCTAAGCGATATGGGGCGCCTTTTCCTATCTTCAACCACGATGAAGGTAGGCGTTATTGGAATCTCCGTTACAAATTCTTCACCGGAATGTTGTATATGGATGAATTCCTTAACAACCAACTTGGAATTAGTGATGACATGAGCCGCTATATGGAACGCTTAGGGTGGACAAAATTCGCCAAAATGCGATTTCCAATAATAGGCGACTGGATACTCGAATTCTTTTGTACCGTGCGTTTTACTAAAAACGACGAGTACGTCTCAGTTTTCGTCGAGAAGGCGAAATCTTCACTTTCGGCTATCCCGAGTTGCATGCTTGGTTTGGTTTTCCCCCGAGGGATACACTCAAATGTCATCCTGGAAGAGACATGACATCCACTGATATTTGGAGAATGCTCACTGGATTCTGGCGATTCAATTCAAAACTCGCCTACAATAAGTCTTTTCACTCCAGTTCCATGCTGTATTTGCACAAATTTCTGTGTCACAGTTTATTCGGGCGCACATTCAGTATTGTAGTCCGTGACACTGATTTGTATGTCCTTGGGGATGTATTCTAGGGAAATACAGTGGATTCTTCCAAAATTCTGATGGAGGGTCTTGTCGCCGCTTCTCGATCCAAAGATAAGAAGATTGGGTTCGGCAATATAATCTGTGGAATAATTCTCGGTACCAAGGGTACAATTGATATTCCTTGGAGTGATGATGAATTCTTCCCGACCATTGACTATAAGTTTCTCGAGTACGAAGGACTTGTGAAACGTGTCTTTCGTGTCGGCCCGCATTTTCTTTCTGCAACGGAACGTCAAGCTTCCGTGCAATTAGAAATTGAGAGTATTAAGGCTAGAGGAATCCCGTTTGATAGGGATGAATATGTAGAATAGTTTGTGTTTTTTATTTTATTTTTGTACATATTTTGTTTTGTATTAATTATTGTTTTGTTTTCCTTATTTGTACATATGTTGATATAATAAAGATTTTATTTAGTTCAATTCTTCATATGGGTAGATTCTAATTATTCTTACTCAAATTAAGATAAAAAGGATTCACATGAACTAGTATGGTTTTCTATTTTTCCACACATATATCCACATTTAATTCTTTTTGTAACTCGATTTTTTTTTTGAATTAAGTTTTCATTTAATCAATTCAATTCATGTATTAAATATGTATTAACATGCACTTATTATGCATTTAATATGGTTCTCTTAACTTATATGCATAAATGCACATTTAAGTTTCATTAATTCTTCATAACCAATTTATTACACTTTAATTCAATTTATTAAGGTTAAACCTTTGGTTTTCCTTGCAATTAATGTCATTTATTTAAGTTTTAAGTGCAGAAACACTTAATATTAAGTTCAGGAACCATTCAATCAACAAAATTGCACAAACCAAGTCATTAGGCACCCAAATAGGCCATTTTGACCAATTCTCTACCGAGAATTATTAATTCTCGGTATGTTCAGCAAAACTTGCTCAATTTTAGGACGAAGAATTGCCTGAAAGTCGCGTGTCGCGGTCGCGGCTTTGCGATTCTCGGTCGCGACACGCGACCTGTAGGCATTTCTCAATCCGATTTTGACATGTCCACCTACCGTGGGTATGTTCCACTTTTGGATATCTCAGCTCTTACGCGAGCTCGTTTATTGCTTCCACAAGGTCCCCCCGTCTTTATTTCGTATGCCTCCCGTATTGCCCACCTTCGTGGCACTATGGGTGGTGGCGCTTCAAGTTCTCAATTTGCAGGTACCGAAGGCGGCGGAGAGGCGGTAGGAGAGGAAAATGCACCTCAAGCTCAACCACAACCCCAAGCACCTCAAGCGGAGGCTGATCCGGTGGATTTGCGGAGAATTTTGGACCAAATCAATTCCAACAATCGTCAAATGAACTTACGAATTGATGATTTGGTAGAAAATAATATGGTGATGAATGACAACCTCAACCTTTTGAGGCGTGAGCATAGCTCGACTCGGCATCGGATGCTTTCCTTTTTCCGACGCCGTAATGTGGAGACTTCACCTACACCTCCGGATTCCCCGCCTCAAGCATAGGTTGTTTTCTTTCATTTTATTTTTTTTTATCTTGTTATATTTGGTACAATTTTCATTTTCATATGTTTGGTACATTTTCTATTTTTAATTTCATGTTGAATGTTCTATTTTCTATAATTTCAATCTTGGTTTCGTATGCCTTATTTCGTATTTATTTTTTATGTTTTCTCCATTTTTGCACCAATGAGGATATGGTCCAATTTAAGTGTGGGAGGAGATATACATATATCATTTCCACATATACGAATAAATGCTACGAAAATATTATTTTGCAAAATGAATAAATGCAACGAATAATCTTATACAAATGCAACACATTTTATTTCTATACGGGTAATATTTTTCATATTTTTCACAAATCTCCGATACGATTTTAAGTAAAATTGTCTCAAGTGAATGTATTTAAGTAACAAAAATTCTTTATTTCAATCTCTATTTTATATCATGCAATTCATGATACAATAAATCTTATTTTAAGTTTTCAATTAGGTTTATAGGCATTAAATTGAACTAACAAATTTTTAGCTCGGTTTGATTTCGTCTTACATTAACACCAATTGAAGTTTTTAAGGAAACTTTAGCCATAATACATGTTGAATTTTAAAGTCAATATAGGATGAATGTGCTATCTTTCTTTTTCCCAAGTTACAATTTCATGTTTCAAATTAATTAATCAATTAGTTGAATTCTTAACTTTTGGCCACGATTGAGACCACCCTTATCACAATCGAGGTATGAAAGGGAAGAAAATTAAGTACCGTTTACTTTTGGCCACGGTTGCGACCACCCTTATCACAATCGAGGTATGGAAGGAACGTTAAAAGCAATAATAATAATAAACGTGTTTAAGTTTAAAGTAACGATTGCGTCCACCCATGGCATGGTCGGTACCTCTTAAGCAAACACAAAGCAATAAAATACGTATAAAGTTACGATCAAGACCACCCTTATCTCGGGCGTAACTAAGCAAATAAATTAATCCAAAGTACTTATTTAAAAATAATATATCTTATATATTAAGGTTTGGGAAAAGAAATTTTGTGCTTTGAAATGCCTTGAGACGAAAGACTCAATAACATGCGTGCTTATATTGTCCCGAATACTTCAGTTTTAAAATAAAGATACAAGACGAATGAAATATCGTATTTATACTAAGTTAGTTTTATGTTTTGCGTATAAATTTGTCATGCGAAGTTAGTCTTTTCGGCTTAACTAATTTAAAAGGTAATACAGAGATATATGTTTTATTTTCATGAAGAGATTAGTTAAAGAATAAATTCAGAGAAATTTTGCTCGGGACTAGCAAAAGATTAAGTGTGGAGATTTGTTAAGCCCAAAATATACCTAAAATATCATTAGTAATTACATCAATATTGCTACGAATTTATGCTATTTATACCTATTTAGAATACTTTTACTCCCGAATATGTTTCTTTCATGCAAGGTACATAAATATTTGGTAAAATCCAAATAGGAGTAAAAAGAGCTCAAAAATAGAAGAAAAACCCTACAAAAGGAGTCGAAGATGATGAAAATTAATAACGCCAAGTCGAGGACACGAACGAAAGCCGGAGAGGTGAAAAACGTTCCGTGCCGCGACCACGACCCCCATATTCTCGGTCGCGACACGCGTTTCTCAGCCCTCTTTCCCTTCGTCCGAAGACCAAATTGTTGCTCCCCCATTCTCGGTAGAGAATTTAATATTCTCGGTACGAGCATGAGATTTTAGAAGCCTAGTTACACACTTTCGTTTTCGACAAAACGCGATCGTTCGGGTGGATAAAGACGTCCTTTCGCAACGGACACGATCCTTCGCAACGGACACGATCCTTCAAAACGGACACGACACTTCAATCAAGACTCTTCAACATATATAAATAAAGAGTTGATGGATAGTGTGATATGTGTAGAAGAAAGAGATTAGTATAGAATTTATGCAGAAATTCCGAGTCAAGTGATTCAGAAGTTAGATTTCAATTCTGTAAAAAGCAATATGATGTACACACATTGTTTACTAAATAATAACAAACTCAGTAGCGTTTAGACATTGTTCCAGTTTAGTTTATATTTTGGTAGTAGACCGACCCAGTCTCTATTACGAAGATTCAACGAGAAGATTGAGTAGAGGATCCGCCCCTGAGCCTGACAAACTCTAACGAAACCCAAGGAAAGGATTGACAACCCGTTCACTTGCACGCCGTCGAATGTTTCCATGCTCCATGTTCTCTGTAAACTTGTATCAATTTATATTTCATCTAATAAAGTCTGTTCTATTCGATAGATTTTTATGCAGCACTTATGGTAACCAATCCACTAAAGTGACTGCTGGTGTTTTCATTAAAACGTAGTTTAATTCAAAATCTTTACAAGGAAACTTTGTTGAACACTTAGGCAAATTATTATCTCGGTAGAGTTTTAATTTGGTTAAGGGCAATTATCCCGGATAAGGGTTTTGTCGCGTTCAAAGCCTATTAATTAGAGGTTCCGTCATTTATTTCATCTTTATAATTCGTACAAAGTTTAAAGTTGTTTTCTTTGCTTAATGCAAACAAATATACTTGTTTACTTTTCTAAAGTACTAAAACGTTCCTGTTTTGCAAATTCATTCTTAAATCAGATATTTTCTAACATCTTCATACTCTAATCTAATTCTTATTCTAGCAATTTCAAAACCAAAACCGATTAAACGATTTTTCCATATTATAAACCTAAAAAGTAAATTTAACCGATTCAGAATAAGTTTTTGTTGAAAAACGTTCCCTGTGGGATCGATATCTTTTATTACTACAAGCGTATACCGTGCACTTACGGAAATCGCTCAACAACCCACTTCGTAAAGTGGTCCACAGCTACTACCACATATTTCCTTTGTCTTTTGGTTGAAGGAAAAGGACCGACAATGTCGATTCCCCAGATGACAAAAGGTCGTCCATCGATAATGGGCTTTTGCAGGTGCTTAACCGTGTGTGACTCATTTGCATGAACTTGGCAATTATGACACGTCTCTACCAGTTTCTGTGCATCGAGTTCCGCCGTAGGCCAATAAAATCCAGTTAACCTGGACTTTTTCAGAATGGAGGCGGATGCTTCATGGGCTCCGCAAGCACCTTTATGTAATTCTTTGAGGATCTCTTGTCCTTCTTCCATCGTAACACATTTCAATCAGGGGTGCCCAAAAGATTTCCTGTACAGCTGGTCATTTATTATGGAGAAGTATGCCGCTTTTCTTACCGTCCGTCTGGCTTCTTCTTTGTCTTGAGGCAAAGTCCCATTTGTGAGATACTGCTGGATCGGCGATCTCCAATCTCCCACGACGGGTGTAAGAAGAGCTATGACTTCTGGGGCGAATGCCGGTCTGACTTTCACCTCGAATGGGCACTGCAGGCCCGCCCACTGATCTTTGCTTGAAGCCAGCTTAGCCAAGTGATCCGCTTCTGTGTTTGATCCTCGCAATACGTGAACTAGCTCCCACTTGGTTTCTTTGATTTCTAGATGGTTTAATAGCTTTTTGACCCCCTCTACATATTTGACCAGAGTTTCATCTTTTACATCAAAGTTTTGATCACCTGATTGACCATTAGCTTAGAGTCGCTGTAGATCACGACTCGCTCTGGCGTGATTTCCTTCAGCAGGCATAGCCCTAATATCAAGGCTTCATATTCTGCGGCATTATTCGTTGCAGGGAACTCTAACTTCGCAACATAATGTAACTTGATGTAGTGAGGTCCCTTGATTACTACGCCTATTCCTTCACCTTCCGCTGAAGAAGCGCCATACGTGTACATCGTCCATTCCTCCACTTTTGGTTTGGGAAGGTTTATGCCCTCTTCGGTGAATTCATTTACAAAGTCTGCAAAGACTTGGATTTTCAAGGCGGATCTGCCTTCATAACGGACATCAAACTCGCCTAAGCGGATCGCCCACTCCATCAGCCTCCCTGAAGTTTCTGGCTTTTGTAATACCTTCCTCATAGGTATGTTGGTGCGAACGATGACCGTGTGTGCTTGAAAATATGGTCTCAGGCGAATCGAAGTGGTGACCACAGCCAAAGCCATCTTATCCAATCTTGAATACCGAGTTTCCGCATCTTTTAAGACTTTGCTTACATAGTAGATCGGATATTGTTGGCCGTCTTCTTCCCTTATCATGACTGTGCAAACTTCTTTATCAGTAACAGAAACATACATGTATAGATTCTCACCTTCCAAAGGTCTGCTCATTAGAGGTGGTTCTAAGAGGAAGCGTTTGATCCCTTCGAAGGCATGCTTGCAATCTTCATTCCACTCGAATGCTTTCTGTTTTTTGATCACTTCATAAAAAGGTTGGCATCTACGAGCGGAGCATGAGATGAATCGACCAAGTGCTATGATCCGCCCATTAAGGCGTTGCACCTCTCAGACATTTTGTAGCGCCTTCATATCCAATACAGCTTTGATTTTATCTGGATTGGGTCCTACTCCTTTCTGGTTGATCATGTATCCTAGGAATTTTCCATAAGTTGCCCCAAAAGTACACTTCTCAGGATTTAACTTGATGTTGTGGTGGCGAAGGACTCCTAAGACTTCTCTTATGTCCTCTGCATGCCTCTCCATGGTGGTGCTCTTAATGATCATGTCATCCACATAAACTGAGAAGTTGTCACCCTTTCTTCCTTCGAATATTTTATTCATCATCCGCTGGTAAGTAGCTCCAACGTTCTTCAGCCCAAAAGGCATGACCTTGAAGCAATAAGTCGCCTGGTGAGTTACACAGGAAGTTTTGATCCTGTCTGATGGTTCCATGAGGATCTGGTGATAACTCGACTTCACATCTGTGAAGGAATATACTGCATACCCTGCGGTTCCGTCAACTAGGATGTCAATGCAAGGCAAAGGGTAGTTGTCTTTGGGACAAGCCTTATTAAGGTCCGTGAAATCGATACACATGCGGTATGATCCTCCTGCCTTTTTAACTAGGACCACATTCGCCAGCCATTGCGTGTAAATAACTTCCTCGATGGCGTCAGCCTTTCTCAGTTTGGATATCTCTTCCTCTATCACTTTCTGTCTCTCTGGCCCATGATTCCTTCTTTTCTGAGCCACCGGGACTGCATCTTCGGCGATATTGAGCTTATGAGTGATCACATCTAGACTGACCCCTGTGAGGATCTCATCCTTCCATGCGAACACGTCTTAAGATGATGGTGTATGCCAATTGACCGTCCTTGATGGAGAACTCCAGATCTCCCATCCATACCTGATCTTCATCTGCTAATTCGCATTCCAGTGTCACTTGTCCCTTTTTCTAGATTGTGTGACCTGTTACTCCCAGGATATCTACGATGGTGGTCTCTATTTGAATAGGATCAACCTTGAGCTTGGCGAATGCTCCCCTAGTGATGACATTGCATGAACTGCCAGTGTCTACCATCACTCTCTTCATTTCCCATCCTTCCACCATCATAGTGATGACGAGAGCGTCTGCATGTGGGGGGATCGCTGGACCAACATCTGCAAAGGGGCGGTTGAGTGATGCCCTATCTAGAGCGATAGTTTTTGCCTTCTTTACTGTAGGCTGATATCCTGGTCCGCCAACGATAACATTAATGACCCCTTTAGCCTTCTTCTTCGGCTCATCTCTTGGTTTATCGCCATCTCCTTTCTTGTCGTTCTGGACGAACCTGTCCAGTTTTCCTCTCTCGATAATCCTTTCAATCTCCCTAGCCAGCTCCCAGCATGCATCTGTCTCATGACCGTTCCTCCTGTGGTACTTGAAATAATTCTTGGGGGTTTTCCCCGTGTTGGTGGACTCTCCCCCTTTTGGTTCGGGGTATGAAATGCTCCATTTGTGCTGGCTGTTCTCTATCCACATTAGCACTTCGCTTTTGGAGGCGTTTAACGGCGTAAACGATGGCGTATATACTGGTTTGTTCCTAGAGCCCCTTCACGGCGTAAACGATGGCATATATGCTGGTTTGTTTCTAGAGCCCCTTCGCCTATTTCAGGAGGATGAGTCAGAGGGCTTTTCTTTTTCCTTATCCCGCCTTCGGGATTCACCTTTCCCTCTTTTTGGAGGAGACGCCGACTCTCTACGGATGTCATCAACTTCCATGAAATCCTTACACCTCTCCATCAGCTCCGCTATATTCTTTGGTTTATTTCTGATTAGATCCACCTGCAAGCTCTTGCAAATTGTATTTTTTACCACTGCTTCAACTACCATAGAGAGATCCACATCAACAATGCGAATGCATAACTTATTGAAGTTGTCGACATACTCTCGAAGAGATTCATTTTCTTTTTGCTTTAGCTCGAAGAGCTTCCGCGATTTAACCACCGGGGGAATGCATCCTGCGAACTTTGCATAAAATTCCCTACTCAACTGATCCCAGCTGTTTATCGATCCCGGGGGGAGAGATTGGAACCAATCATACGCTGGACCTTTTAGCGTGGTGATAAACATCCAGCACAACACTGCTTCACTTGCACGGTTAAATCCAAGCAACATGCGATACTTCCTCACATGAGCTTCAGGATTATCCTCGCCGAAGTAGGCCAGTATGTTCGAAATTTTAAAATGCCTATCAGTTTCCTCGGCTTCAATCCACGCTGTGAAGGGCGATTCTCGATTGGGGAACGGATTGTGCCTAGCATTCTCCTCGTTCTGTCTACGTATCTCTGCCCTGATCTGATCCGCAATAGAACCTTGATCCCTTCTTGGGTGCCTCCTACTGTGAGACCTGCTTCGCTGCGAGGAAGAGGAGCTGGATTCTGATGAAGGATCTGATGGTGACCTTCTTCCGCCATCACCCCGCCCCCTAGGTGGAGACCGTCCTCCTCCTCCTTGATTTGGTGGCGGATATTGTATGTCCTGGCGAGGTGTCCCAGCTCGACGTTCGTCCTCCCTTCGTTCGGGAGGTGGAGGTGATCTCCCACGCCGGGAGGATCTAGTTCGGCGCTTGTGAGGAGAACGAGATTTGGATCGTCCTTTCCTATAGGATCTGGTTCGTCTCTTATGTTTGTGACCATCACGTCCGCCTTCCAGTTGATCCGCCGTTGCGTTCTTGCGTCCCTGACCCGCCGGTATTCCAGTTTGCACCGGAGGAGCTCGTGGTCCGCCAATAGTGATCCCTGGGTTCGTTGTGTTCCTCGGGGGAGGTTGATCGTTCCTACGACTTCCCTCTGGTATATCGAAAAATAACCTTCGGTTTAATGGCAGGCTACTAGCGAGCTCCGGATTAACGATTGTTGAATCCACAGGTTGAGAGAGAAAAAATGACGAATCACGGCGAGCATTGGGTCCAACATAGGCGTTTTGCCATTGTGATATGGTCGGTCTTGGCTGTTGACGATGATTCAGTGAGGGAACAGTTCCTGTCGTGGGCCCACCTACATCTTGGTTCACTAGATAGGCCCTTAATCGACCTTCCATAATGGGTCCATGTTCTCTCCCTATGGTACCTGCGCAAATATCCCAAAAGGATTCTGGCGACATGTCCCTTTCGTCATGGACGGTTGGTGCATTGGGATCAACGCGACCAGCGTTTGTAGTGGGATTAATTGATGGTGGTACGGGTGGTATTGTAGCTCCGGTTGAGGGGTTAGACCCCCCACTTGCCATATTTGGGTTGTGAACTGAGTCCTTTTAAGATTAGAACTTCCACGTTCACCGCACCAATTGGTAACTGGTGATGAACTTTCGACCGGATTCCTTCCCTGCGGGGGGGGGGGGGGGGTGGCGTCGTTGGGTTCGACGGGGGGAAGCTCTGATGCCAAAGTCAGTATAAGTGAGTGAATAAACTGTATGGAAAAAGTAGGGTTTAGGAGAGCGAGAATGTGTGTACCTCAATAGCTTGGGATGCAAGCTATTTATAGTCATGTAGTCGTAACTCTTAGTAACTAGAGAGTCTCTATTAATGCCTCATTAATGGCGGTTACTGATCTCATTCAAGTATGACCGTTAGCTCATTAATGGGTTATTAGTTGCCTTTATTGAGAATCGGCTTAACCGTTCGATGGGCGGATCGAGGTATGATGGCGGGTCTCCCGTAGGTTTGACTACAGATGGCGTGTGGCGGAGTCTAGGTGATCCGCCACTCGGATGGCTTGCTTGATACGCCATTGCTTCCCGGATCGTCCGAATACGCAGTCGTTTTGGTAAATATCCTCTTTGATCCCGTAAATAATATCTCGATGTTATCAAATGGTATTGTTTCAATTTTCTCAATTTTCCACCATTTTTCTCCATTGTTGTGGCAGTTCGTCACAAAACCGACAACAATTGTCGTATTTCGTCGCAAATGTGACAACTCTTGTCGCACATGTGACGAATTCGTCACAAATGCGACAAGAGTTGTCACATCTGCGACAAGTGTTGTCACATTTGCGACAAGTGTTGCCGCATTTGCAACAAAATGCGATAACTGTTGTCGCATTTGTGACGAAATACGACAAATTTCGTCACAAATGCAACAACAATGGAGGAAAATGGTGGAAAATATAGAAAATTGAAACGATACAATTACAGATGAAGAAACACGCAAGAGCAGCGAGAAAAGCAGACGTATAAGCTAAAAACATACCATTTCTACGGGAAATTAAACATAATACTTCAAAAATCTTAAAAAATCGCTAACGATTGATATCAGAAATCAAAGAAGATGAACCGAAGAAGAAGAAGAAGAAGAAGAAGAAGAAGAAGATTCATCGATCAATAGAACTAAGGGTAATTTTGTCCAAAATGGATGAAATGGTCTAATTTGGTAAGATGGAAACAAAGTGGGTTAATATATATAAATGATCCCTCTTAATTGGACTAGATTTGTAATTAGCCCAATTATTAATCATAACGAAATATTTATAAATAAAATATTATAATAGAAAATTTATTTAAAAAAAATGCATCTATAATAAAGTTCAATTATTAGAAAAGAATTTTTAAAAAATTGGTTAATAAATGGGATTCAAATAAATATTAGGGTAAATTCTAAAAAAAACCTCTGTGGTTTCACTTATTAACAAAAAAATAATCTGTACTTTTTCTTTTGACAAAATGGAGATTGTGTTTAAAACCGTTAACTAAATCGCGGAAAAACAGCTAACCCCGTCAATTGGGCTGACGTGGCAGAGGGTATTTTTGTCAAAAAAAAAATTCTTTGATAAATTCCAAAAAAAAAAACTCATATGGTTTCATTTATTGACAAAAAAGGATCTGTGCTTTTTCTTTTGACAAAATGGAGATTATGTTTAAGACCGTTAACCAAAACGCGGAAAAATAGCTAACCCCGTCAACTGGGCTGACATGGCAGAGGGTATTTTTGTCCATTTTTTTCTTTCATATAAAAGGCCTCCCTTCAACTTGAACCTGAGTCTGAATACCTTGCACATCCTCTGAACCTTCTTCCGATGTTCTTCTTCGTCCATGTCGTTCATATTGGAGTTCTGAAGCCGTAAAAACATTTAACTCCATGCCCTTGATCCACGGAGTGCTTGGAGTTATATGAATTAGAGCTTGAACTCATGATCTTGGTTTGTAATGCAGTAGAATGAATGGTTTTAAGGATTTGAGTTCTAGGGTTTTCCAATCTATGAATAAATTGGGGGAAAAACCCCAAATTGAATTGATGATTAATTGTTGATGGGAAGGGAGGCTTTTTATATGAAAGAAAAAAAATGGATAAAAATACCCTCTGCCACGTCAGCCCAATTGACGGGGTTAGCTATTTTTCCGCGTTTTGGTTAACGGTCTTAAACACAATCTCCATTTTGTTAAAAGAAAAAGCACATATCCTTTTTTGCAATAAGTGAAACCACGTGGGTTTTTTTTGGAAATTATCCAAAAAAAAATTGGACAAAAATACCCTCTACCACGTCAGCCCAATTGACGGGGTTAGCTATTTTTCCGCATTTTGGTTAACGGCCTTAAACACAATCTTCATTTTGTCAAAAGAAAAAGTACAGATCTTTTTTTGTCAATAAGTGAAACCACAAGGGTTTTTTTTTTTTGAAATTTACCCTAAATATTATAAGTCAAATTCAAACAAAATTTTATTTCATTTTTTCAAAAATTCTACTATATATATATATCATTTATGAAAAATAATGGAAAAAATACAAAAATAAACATTGTGGTTTGATCGATTTGGAAACATAATCCATATGATTTAAAAGTTGACAAATGGATACGTTGATGTTTATTTCGTTAGCAAAAACAGTCTAAGTCTAAAATACTAACACCGTCAAAAAAACGATGATGTAGCAAATTGAGTCAAAAAAGTCAAAAGGTTGTTTTAGTCTTTCATTTATTAATTTGGAATTAAATTTTTATTATTTTTCATGTAATCAACCTCTCTTCAACACCTCACATCTCACACTCTCTCTTCTCTTAGTCATCACCCTCAATGCTGCCATGGATATTCGTTTTGGATAATTGGAGCTGATAACAAATTGTGTTTGAGAGCCCGATTATTAAAAGAAGTTGAAGTTACATATTTCGACATAGAATAAGAAAAAAGAGAATTTTCTGCAAATTATTAGAAAGCATTGAAGGATCTTTTATATATATTTTGACAAATGTAATATGGATCCACACATATTATAAGATGTCTCATTATTTTAATTATTACGTATGGGGTCATAATACACGTGTTCAAATGTGAATTAGAATCCTCCGAGTAATATAAAAGACTGAATGCTTAATATAAGAAGTCGTCTTATGAAGAACAATTCGAAGCAATTTATAGTAGAAAAATCTAAAGCAATCTCAAAAGCTTTCTTTTTCAATCAGTTTGCGTTTTACCTTCAAGTATAGAACCTTGGGTATTCCCCTCTGCTTTCTCTTCCCTCATTTTTTCTAAAGAATTGGTCTCTTTCATTTCTTAGACTTGTTCATTTATTTTGTGTTGAGAATTGGTTTCTCAATTCTGAAACTCATCGTTTATAGCTAGATCTTGTGTTTTCTTCACACATGCAAATGCCCATCTCTTTATTTTGGATTTTGACTAAAATATTGATCTGAATTTTCTTTTTTCTCTTCAAATCTAAATACCCGATTCACTGGAATCCTTAAAACCCCCAACTTTTTACTTCGCAATTCATGAAGCAAGCGTGTGTACCGCTTCATGATTTTTGCCCAGCTCGGAAACCAGCAACGTTGATGGAGGAGCTAATTCTGCCAGAATTTCGATTGTTTCTTCATCACTGAAATTTCTTCATAGTCACTGTTGGTGGTGTTAATGGAGGAGCTAATTTGCACAGTTAATGGAGGAGTTGAGAGAGTCGGGAGAGAGATGGTGAGGTTGCATCGAGAGAGGAGGGTGTGAGAAAAAGAAAATAAAGAAAATAAAAATTTAATTCTAAATTAATAAATAAAAGACTAAAATAACCACGACTTTTTGATCCAATTTGTCACGTCATCATTTTTTAACTATGTTAGTATTTTAGACTATTTTTGCTAACGGAACAAATCTCAAAGTACTAATTTGTCAATTTTTAAATCATATGGATTATATTTGCAATTCGATAAAACCACAAAGTCTATTTTTATATTTTTTCCAAAAATAATTAATGTTCAAAAATAAATGTATATAAATAACATGTTGTGAAAGTATTTGTTGGCCGTCAAAATAAATTTTATTTTTAAAAATCATATTATAAATTTATAAGTATGAAAAATAAAAAGAAAAAAAAACATCCCTCCGACTCTCATGGGCTTCCAGCTCGACGAGACGAGGAGCTAAAGCCCAAGTAATTCACTAACAACATTCTGATGGCTAGCTCGACTAGCTGGCATTTTCAGCTAAATGTGCTGGCCTCCAGCTCAAAGAAAAGAGAGAGAAAAAAAGAAGAAAGCCACAAAGACACTTTTTCCAATACCATAAACATTACTTCAATTGATCATTTGGGGTATTAAACAAATGAAATGTTTCACAAGATCAAAAGTTTCAGAAACTAAACAACCCAAGAAATTCGTGATGTATTTGTGGGCCTAATTTGGATCTATACGAGGGAGAAATAAATCTAGGAAGTTAGAGTATGTGTTCGTTGTACCAACATCCACTACGCCAAAACCCTCTTCAGACGACGGTTAAAAACCGTCGTCCCGCGAGATATAAATCTGTCACGGGGTTCGCTGCCGTCTATTGCACCTTCAGACGATGGTCAGGTTCTGTCATGTTTCATTATCACACATGACATTAGCCTATTTTTTAATGTCATATTACCCTTGTTACGATGCAGCTTATTTATTACTGTCGTCACCTTTAATGTCATCACATGACATTCTAATAATTAAAACCGTCAGGTTAGCGTGTGGGAAATTGACATATTGAATTTGAGATGACAGTTCGTATAATGATTTATGCCGTTATAGTCTGTTTAGATGGCATATGTTTTAATCAATCATGTCAAATGATTTTTTTTCAAATGACAGATATGTTTATTTTAATGTCTTTTTATTGCTGTTTAGATGACATTTTTAAAAATTAAAATGTCACTTTTTTCCTTCTTCTTCGTTTGAATTCCTAGTCCGGTTTGCTTTTAGACATGTTTACTTAAAAAAATATATATAAATTTTGACAAAGATATGATTTGTACTTTAGACCTTTGGTTTATAAACTTTAATACTCACCACTACACTATCATTTCACTTATGTTTATTATTAACTATTTAAGAATAAATAATGTTATAACTTAAATAATTAAAATATGATTTAGTATTATTTTTGTTCAATTTAGATAAATATCATTAAAAAATTATTATATTTTCAGGTTAAAAAAAATTATTATATTTTTTCAATATTAATACAGTTTAATTAGCATTTGATTTTAAATATATACAAATAAATTTTAAAAATCTAATAAATTTAAATTTAAGTTGAATTATAAAATACATATCCTATTAGCATATTTACATGTTAGTTATTAATAAAAAATAATCACTATTAATTTTAAAAGTATATATTTTCTTTAGTTTTTATATTTATTTGTCATGTTAAATTTATTAATTTGATATCATGTTTTGATACTAAATAAATGTTATTATATTAGTATAATTTTTATGAATATAGTTGATATTATACTATGTTATAAGATTAAATATGAATAAAAATATAATTTGCACATGATTTTTGAATACCGGTTGAACCCCGGTTGGATCCCGGTTAAACCTCAAACCCTTGACCTTTTGTCTTTTCAGGTTGTTTGACCGGTCCGGTTTTGACAACCATGGTAATTACAGCCCTTCCCCTTTCACGGCCTTTCACTTACCACAATCATATCACTATAAATATATGCATCATCCCCTTGTTGAAACTCCACAAGAGATAATTGCTGACTTTGAGAAATTGTACATGGAGAACCCAGAGTGGCTTTTGGTCATCGATGGTACGTAATGTCAATCCATAGTTGTTCTGTAACTCTTCCTGGTTTCTTCTGTGTATTTCTAATGATTCTTCTTGGATGATAACGTACATGTCCTCTCAATGGTAACTTCTTCAAATGGTCGATCAGAATGAAAGGCCCCCAGTACACCCCATATGAAAGGGGTGTATTTGAAATCAGAATCAGCTACCCTCTGGATTTCCCAAACAGTCCTGCAAGAGTAATATTAACTCAGATCAGTAAGATATAATAACCTACATGAAACATACACTAATAAATCTCTCCTCTTATTCTCAGTTTCGCTTCTGGAATAGGATATATGTTAAGCCCAAAATATACCTAAAATATCATCATTATTTACATCAGTTCTGCTACGAATCTGTGTTGTTTATATCTATTTAGAGTACTTTTACGTCCGAATATGTTTCTTTCATGCAAGGTACCTAAATATTTGATAAAATCCAAATAGGAGCGAAAATGGTCAGAAATGAAGGAAAAACACTACGAAATGAGTCAAAGACGACGAAAATCAAACACACCGAAACAAAGACAAGGAACGAAGTCGGAGACGGAGAAAAACCTCCCGTGTCATGACCGAGATTCCTTATTCTCGGTCGTGACACGCGTCGCCCAGGCATTTCTCTCCTCCGTTTTGAAGACTGAAATTTACCCCCCTATTCTCGGCAAGATCAGATTTTCAGGCAGCACAATTTACACATGTTCGATTTCAAAGATACGCATCCGTTCGATTGGATAGAAACGTCTCTTCGCAACAGACACGTCCCCTAGACTCGACTCTTCAACAACTATAAATAGAGAGTTGATTTCAGAGTTGAAAAAGAATAATTGAGAGTTAAGATTTAGTACAGAATTTATGCAGAAATTCTGAGTCAAACGATTCAGAGTTAGAAGTTCGATTTTGTAAAAACGATATGATGTACACACATTGTTTATCAAATAATTACATACACAGTAGCATTTAGATTTAGATTAAGATCTGTTTATATTAGTTTACATTTTGGTAGTAGAAGAACCATCTCTATTTCGAAGATTCAGCGAGAAGATTAAATAGCGGATTTGACCCAGGAGCCTGACAAACTCTAACGAGGTTTGAGGAAAGGATTGACGACCCGGAACTCTCATGTCGTTTGAATGCTTCCATGCTTTTTATTCTCTGTAAACTTGTATCAAATTCATATTTCATCTAATAAAGTTCATGCAATTCAATAAACTTTTATGTAGCACTTCTGTAAACGATCGGAAGTGAGTTCTGGTGTTTTCATTAAAACGTAGTTAAATTCAATATCTTTACAAGGAAACTTTGTTGAACACTTAGGCAAATTCATTCTTCGAGAATTAATTTGGTTAAGGTAGCAATATATCCCGACCGTAGGAAGATTGTCTGCAGTTCAAAGCCTTTTAATTGAAAGAGTTTACGTTATTACACTTTTATAGTTTATACAAAGTTTAAAGTTGTTTTCTTTGCTTAATGCAAACAAACACAATTATTCTCTTATTTTAAACACTAAACGTTTCTGTTTTGTAATTCATTTTCAAAACAGAATTGATTTCTAACATTCTACATATTCTAGCCTAATTCTTATTCTATCAATCTCAAAACCAATTTCAAATAACGATTATCTATTTCTATAAACCTTAAGTCGAATTTAAATTACACTTAAATAAGTTTTCGTTAAAAAACGTTCCCTGTGGGATCGATATCTTTTTATTACTACAAGCGAAACCGTGCACTTGCAGAAATCGCTCAACAATATACCATCCTAACGTGGCTCCTCAGGGGTTGATTCGTCTTCCCCGTATCCTTAATACCCATCACTTATCCACTGCCACAGTATAATGCAACCATTTATCTATTTCATTTGATAAACATACAACATCATATTTTTTTATCTAATTATTCTATGCATTTTGTAGTGTCTGTGGCACCTATATGATCTACTTCTACAGCCCCACAATGAGGAGCCATATCCTGGGCAAGAAGCAGTTGCTGAGCAATACCGCAGCAACAGGGAAGAGTATGAGGGGCTCGCCTGGATATGGACTGAGGAGTATGCAAAGTGGATATGAGGGTGTCCAAATCTCCTAAACTATCTTGAGTGAGAGAAAGGGGAATCGAAAGGCAATATGAGCTCCAAATGTGGTTCTCATTCCAATTCCAAATTTCCTTTTTCTACTCAAAATAGTTAAGGAGATTTGGACCTTTAATTCCAACCGAAAGGCAACACTCATCCCCCATTTTTGTAATATAACGTAGAGTTTTGCTATTCAGTTCGTATGTTTGTGCAAGTAGACTAAACTGGCCCTTTTATAATGCTCCTTCCACTTAGGTTGTACTCGTTGTACTCTGAACTTGGTAATGAGGGTTATGATGCTGTCACCACAAGGGACTCTGTTTGTGCTGAATATGAGGGTGTTCAAATCTCCTAAGCTGTCTTGACTAAGTGAAAGGAGAATCGAAAGGTAATGTGAGCTCCAAATGTGGTTCTCATTCCAATTCCAAATTTCCTTTCTCTACTCAAAACAGTTAAGGAGCTTTGGACCATCAATTACAACCGAAAGGCAACACTCATCCCCCCTTTTGTAATATAACGTAGAGCTTTGCTATTCAGTTCGTATGTATGTGCAAGTAAAAAAAACTGACCCTTTTATAATGCTCCTTCCACTTGGGTTGTACTCGTTGTACTCTGAACTTGGTAATGAGGTTTATGATGCTGACACCACAAGGGACTCTGTTTGTGCTGAATGCATCATAAACCTATCACAATGTTTAATGTTGTTGTTACGATATCAAACCGAGTGGGAAGGAACATTATAAAGGAACTTGTTATTCACTTCATATGTATATGTTTGCTATTCAGTTCGTATGTATGTGCAAGTAGACTAAACTAACCCTTTTACAATGCTTCTTCCACTTGGGTTGTACTCGTTGTACTCTGAACTTAGTAATGAGGTTTATGATGCTGACACCACAAGGGACTCTGTTTGTGCTGAATGCATCATAAACCTATCATAATTTTTAATGTTGTTGTTACGATATCAAACCGAGTGGAAGGAACATTATAAAGGAACTTGTTATTCAGTTCGTATGTATATGTTTGCTATTCAGTTCGTATGTATGTGCAAGTAGACTAAACTGACCCTTTTACAATGCTTCTTCCACTTGGGTTGTACTCGTTGTACTCTGAACTTGATAATGATGTTTATGATGCTGACACCACAAGGGACTCTGTTTGTGCTGAATGCATCATAAACCTATCACCGTGTTTACTGTTGTTGTTACAATATCAAACCGAGTGGAAAGGAACATAGTAAGAGTATGGCCAATGCACATACATAACCCTTTACGCAGAGCTTGTTATTCAATTCGTATGTATATGTATATTCTATCTAATCAAAATATATCTTATCATTTGCAAGTCATATCAGTACATGCAATTAGCCTAAATTTACCCTTTAATACATGCTTCATACATGCTCAATGACCCTTTTACAATGTTATTTTAATACTTGATGCATGATTAAGGTATATTGTAAACGAATTGCATTCAGAATCCTTACTTATCAGCATAACTCATGTTCAAATAAAAAGGAGTCAGTTGAGTTCATAACATTTTTTCAGCTTTAAGAGTATGCCTAACATGCTATAACAAGTAGACAACTTATTCGTGCATGTCTATTCCTTACTTATTCAAGACAACTTATTCCTTACTTATCAGCATAGCTCATGTTCAAATAAAAAGGAGTATGGTGATGAAGTGTATGATATGACTATGCTTCACAAACCATATGTTGTAGCCATGAAAATTATTTCACTCAATGAACATTCATAGCATAAAAGTATGGCCAACCACAACAACATCATACATGTAACTAATAAGCTACATGCCCAAATGAACAATCGTACACATACTCAATCAGTCTAGCTTCCTAAACAGAACATCAAACATAAACATGTTTCATACATATACTCAATCACTTCTAGCAGTATAACTCATAGGTGTAAGAGTATTGCCAATTACAATGAACATTCAAAGCTTTAGAGTATGCCTAATCAGCCACATGCTTAATGATCATTCATACATAAACTCTATGAGTCCTAGCTTCCTAAACAGTTATATCTAACCAATCAGTTTATACCAATCATTTCATCATCACCCACAACATCATACATATATGTAATCATTCAGTTCAAACCCACATAACAATATATACACTAAATCATGGTAGTTTCCTAAATCAATGAATTCTAGGTTCCTAAACAGTACATCAAACATACTCAATCACTTTTAAAGGCATGACCAATCAGTTCAAACCAACATAACATTAATATATATTCATTAAGTTAAAGAAATCTTCCCATATGCTAAAGGCATGAACCGATTGACAATCTCTTCAGTCAGCCTTCCCATGTACTGAAGCATTCTTACTATCCCTGCAAATATTATGTTCAAATAAAAAGGAATCATATGAGTTCATACCATCTTCAGCATCAGGCACTGTATTGCCCTAGGTTAAAAAAGATAAAGACTCAATCTTTTCAGCAGTGAATCTGAATACAATAAAATCAGTGTAGCTAAGCGAGAGATCTAAAGCTTTCAACGATAGGTCTGAAAATCACAAGATCCTTATTCCAACTGCTGAAATCGACATATACAAAAGTAAATCGGATGAGGAAAAGATAGAGTAAGGAACAATGATACTCTAATACATCTAGGAACGAAGAAAATATGGCTTACCAGTACCGTGTTTCAAGCTCACCCAGGGATTGCATGTTCAAATCAACCATGGAGATAGAGAGGGATGAAGCTTGCGTAACCTAAACTGGGGTTTGGGGATTAGAGAGAGGGTTAATATATCAGCTGAAATTTCAGTCAAACGATAGAGCGCCTAAAATTTGGTATGGCCGCGTAAGTGAAATTTCATTTGCCGCTTTTTTGTTTTCGGCATACAATGACATTCATTTATTAGAGGTGTCATCTGTTGAGCGCATCAAATTTAACGAAAACGCGCGTTTTCTTTAGATGACAGGATTCTGTAATCGTAATGTCATCTGAGAATCGAGCGCATTTTTTATTTCGCCTTCAGATGACATACCTTTAAAATACTGTCACGAAAAATATTCAGACGACACGAAAACAAATGTCTATCATGTATCTTGTGTCATGTGAAAGAGAAAATGGCATAGTGATCATTTCAATTGACCATTCGGGATATCAAATGGATGATTTTTTTTACGAGGTTGAATGTTTCAGAAACTAGACCTCCCGAAAAATCCTTATTTCAACGATAGGTCTGAAAATCACAAGATCCTTATTCCAACTGCTGAAATCGACATATACAAAAGTAAATCGGATGAGGAAAAGATAGAGTAAGGAACAATGATACTCTAATACATCTAGGAACGAAGAAAATATGGCTTACCAGTACCGTGTTTCAAGCTCACCCAGGGATTGCATGTTCAAATCAACCATGGAGATAGAGAGGGATGAAGCTTGCGTAACCTAAACTGGGGTTTGGGGATTAGAGAGAGGGTTAATATATCAGCTGAAATTTCAGTCAAACGATAGAGCGCCTAAAATTTGGTATGGCCGCGTAAGTGAAATTTCATTTGCCGCTTTTTTGTTTTCGGCATACAATGACATTCATTTATTAGAGGTGTCATCTGTTGAGCGCATCAAATTTAACGAAAACGCGCGTTTTCTTTAGATGACAGGATTCTGTAATCGTAATGTCATCTGAGAATCGAGCGCATTTTTTATTTCGCCTTCAGATGACATACCTTTAAAATACTGTCACGAAAAATATTCAGACGACACGAAAACAAATGTCTATCATGTATCTTGTGTCATGTGAAAGAGAAAATGGCATAGTGATCATTTCAATTGACCATTCGGGATATCAAATGGATGATTTTTTTTACGAGGTTGAATGTTTCAGAAACTAGACCTCCCGAAAAATCCTTATTTCAACGATAGGTCTGAAAATCACAAGATCCTTATTCCAACTGCTGAAATCGACATATACAAAAGTAAATCGGATGAGGAAAAGATAGAGTAAGGAACAATGATACTCTAATACATCTAGGAACGAAGAAAATATGGCTTACCAGTACCGTGTTTCAAGCTCACCCAGGGATTGCATGTTCAAATCAACCATGGAGATAGAGAGGGATGAAGCTTGCGTAACCTAAACTGGGGTTTGGGGATTAGAGAGAGGGTTAATATATCAGCTGAAATTTCAGTCAAACGATAGAGCGCCTAAAATTTGGTATGGCCGCGTAAGTGAAATTTCATTTGCCGCTTTTTTGTTTTCGGCATACAATGACATTCATTTATTAGAGGTGTCATCTGTTGAGCGCATCAAATTTAACGAAAACGCGCGTTTTCTTTAGATGACAGGATTCTGTAATCGTAATGTCATCTGAGAATCGAGCTCATTTTTTATTTCGCCTTCAGATGACATACCTTTAAAATACTGTCACGAAAAATATTCAGACGACACGAAAACAAATGTCTATCATGTATCATGTGAAAGAGAAAATGGCATAGTGATCATTTCAATTGACCATTCGGGATATCAAATGGGTGAATTTTTTTACGAGGTTGAATGTTTCAGAAACTAGACCTCCCGAAAAATCCGGGATATATTTGTTGGCCTAATAAGGGTTCATATGGAAGGAGAAATAAAGTTTGGAACTTAGAACCCATACCTATAACATGTGCAATTGTTAGTTAAGTTAATTGATATCCATGCTCTTACTCTAACTAACCTAACTACTCACCTTTTTAGCAACTAAATAAACTAAAAATAAGGGTAGTTAGTGGAGGGAAATTAGAGAGTAGTTGCAACCACAACCAGTCTCTTCAACTATAAATAGAGTCATCATCCTCCTCATTTGAACACAACAAACACATCTAACACAAATACAATTTTCTCTTCTCAACTCCTTGAGTCTCTTCCTTTAGTTCTTAGCCTTGGTTTTGGAGTTTCCCCAGCTCTAAGTGAAATGTCACGTACCTTTATGTCAATCGAATTCGTGCATGAAAAACACCAAGCAAACATTATTGCACATAATTTAACTGCTTGGACACGCTCTCTTTCTCAAATGAAAATTCTCATTGAAGATTTCTCTACATATGTTTTTCTTATATTTAGAACGAATTCGTAGTACAAGTTGTTGGCTATAAAAAAAATTATATGGCCTTACCAAAAAGCCCAAACTTTTAAGAGTCAATATCATTATTCCCTTAAACAGATGGTGCTCAACATAAAATGAGATAGAGAAAGAGAGGGAACATCTCCATCTAAAGTTTATGGCACATCTCAATATGGCAAGTTCCTTTTATGCATCAACATACATTGAACAAGCCATGCACACCATGACTATCACACCTCTTGATCAGTGGCACATGGACACCGAAGCTACGTCCCACATGACGGCTAATAAAGGTACACTCGCCTCTTATTTTGATCTGAGCCTCAATGGCAATATTATTGTTGGTAATGGTAATTGTGTACCTATTTATGGTTCTGGTAATGCATATTTAGCCACTAAACACCACCCTCTTAAATTGCAAAATGTTATGCATGCCCCCCAACTGAGTAAAAATCTTATTTATGTCCGTCAATTTACTACTGATAATCACGTTTCTGTGGAATTTGATCCTTTGGGTTTCTCTGTGACGGATTTACAGACGGGAACGCATATTATGAGATGTAATAGTACGTGGGATCTTTATCCAGTCATGTCTAGCCCTCTTCCTTCACCTCCATCTCATTCCGCTCTCACTGCACTATCTTCTGATGTTTGACATCATCGCCTGGGACATCCAGGACCCCCAATTTTGGACACCCTGATGAATAAAAATTTTGATTTCTTGTAATAGGCTTAGGAATGTTTCTGTTTGCTCTTCTTGTGTAAATGGAAAACAAGTTAAATTACCGTTTCAGTCCTCTAATAATTCTGCTTGCATGCCATTTGATTTAATTCATAGTGATATATGAACGTCTCCTACGTTAAACTCTAGTGGTCACCGTTATTATGTGTTATTCCTTGACAATTATACCAATTTTTTATGGACATTTCCTTAAGCAAATAAATCACAAGTCTTTTCTGTATTTCTCACATTCCGCACGTTCGTTCAAACATAATTTGAACGTGACATCAAAACGTTTCAGTGTGACAATGGTGGTGAATTTAATAACAATTTGTTTCGTCAATTTTGTAATAATCACGGAATGCAATTCCGCTTCTCATGTCCATATACATCACCTCAAAATGGAAAATCTGAACGAACCATTCGGACAATCAATAACATTATTCGCACCATCATGAACCATGCATCTATTCCATTTCATTTTTGGCACCATGCTCTTGAACTAGAAACATACCTTCTGAACATCTACCCCCACAAAATCTTAGGTTACAATTCTCCAACTAAAATACTTTTACCAACAGGATCCCACATACTCTCACTTACGTATTTTTGGATGTCTATGTTTCCCTCTCATTCCGTCATCCTATCGTCATAAACTCGAGGCTCGTTCACGACCTTGTATCTTCCTAGGATATCCGTCTAATCATAGGGGTTACAAGTGTTTTGATCTATCCACGAATAAGATAATTATCTCCCGACATGTGGTATTTGATAAGCCTATTTTTCTCATTGCCACTCAAAATCCAACCAAAAACACTGCTCCTGCCACTATTCTCCCTGTCGATGGTTTTTTACAGTCCGCCCCCCATTCCCGCTGGTCTCCTTTCCCCGCCATAACACTCTTCCATTCCGTACCCGTCACCCAGTCGAAGTCCCCCGTCCAGCCTCCCTGCCGTCCAATCCGCGTCTCCTGCGTCAGTTGCGTCGTCTTCTTCCCTAGCGTCACCGTCCAAGTCCGCGTCCCCTATATCAGCCTCGCCTCCCCTCGCGTCGTCATCATCGTCCCCCTCCCCGTCTCCCCTCGTGTCGTCATCCCCCTCTGTGTCTCCCTCTCCTACAATTTCCTCCTCTCACTCGACTCATCGCACGACTACTGCCGATGCGTCTGCCTTAATCCCTCCTATTATTGTCGATAATCACAATCACCCTATGACCACCCGGGGCACAAAACGGAATACATAAACCACGTCGCATGCTTAATTTATCCACTTCTGCACCACCTGCAATATCCCCCTTGCCCAAAACACCAGCCCTTGCATTATCTGACCCGAATTGGACACAAGCCATGACTGATGAATTTGAGGCTCTTATTCAAAATAAGACGTGGGTACTTGTACCCCGTCCTAAAAATGCTAATGTTATTCGTAGTTGGTGGATTTTCAGGCACAAAACCAAATCGAACGAATCATTTGAGCGGTACAAAGCAAGGCTAGTGGGCAACGGATCAGGTCAATTGGCTGGTGTAGACTGTAGTGAAACTTTCAGTCATGTGGTCAAACCAGCAACCATTCGTGTTGTTCTCAGTATTGCTCTGTCCCGAAATTGGAATCTTCGTCAGTTAGATGTAAAAAATGCATTCCTCCATGGGGACCTTAATGAGACAGTATACATGCATCAACCACTGGGTTTCCATGATTCAGCCTATCCTGACCACGTCTGTTTGCTTCAGAAATCGTTGTATGGCTTAAAGTAAGCTCCCCGAGCCTGGTATCAGCGGTTTGCGACTTATGTCACCAAAGTGGGATTCACAAATAGTATCTCAGATCAGTCCCTATTTATCTATCGACAAGGCACGGACACGACCTATCTGCTTCTATACGTCGATGATATTGTTTTAGTGACTTCTTCTGACAAACTCCAGGATTCCATAATTTCCAAACTCAGCTCCGAATTTGCAATGAAAGACTTGGGTCCGTTGCATTACTTCTTGGGGATATCCGTCACTAAATCACATGATTCCATATTCTTGTCAGCGAAAATATGCTTCGGAAATTATTAACAAAGCAGGACTTGGATCCTGTAATGCCGCTACCACTCCTGTCGACACCAAACGAAAGCTCAGTATATCATTTGGTTCAGCTTATCATGATCCCACTGAATACAGGCAATTAGCTGGTGCACTTCAATATCTGACACTCACACGGCCTGACATTTCATATGCAGTTCAACAAGTGTCTTTTTATGCATGATCCAACGACTACACACATGGCTGCACTCAAACGAATTCTACGGTATGTTCATGGTACCATTGATCTTGGCCTTAATCTGATTGGCACATCTACAGCTCAATTAACATCCTACACTGATGTCGATTGGGCCAGCTGCCCCGATACACGCCGTTCTGCATCAGGATACTATGTCTTCCTCGGTGACAACCTCATCTCTTGGTCTGCCAAGCAGCAGCCTACTCTTTCCCGTTCCAGCGCAGAGGCTGAATATCATGGGGTGGCAAATGTCGTATCTGAAACCTGCTGGATCAGAAACCTTCTCCTTGAACTTGGCTGCCTGGTTCAGAAATCCACTGTTGTCTATTGTGATAATGTCAGAGTCGTCTACCTCACCGGTAATCCGGTTCAGCACCATCGCACCAAGCATGTCGAAATGGACATTCATTTCATCCGTGAACGCGTCGCCAAAGGCGAGGTCCGTGTTTTACATGTTCCGTCCCGATATCAGGTTGCTGACATATTCACCAAAGGTCTACCCTCCCCGCTGTTCGAAGACTTCAGAAATAGTCTCAACGTTCGGCCTCTGAACCTTTCGACTACGGGGGAGTATTAGAGATTATTATTAGATTATATTGTTTCACCTGTAGATTACACCTTATCTAGACAGTTAGTCAGTTAGATTATGATATCTATCCTTTAGTCATTCACTACAACGTGAACTGTACTTTATATATATAAGGAATTATACATCAATGACAATACTCAGTAATTCAAACCGTTAGAGTAATCATCCAAAGAATACAGTTAATGACAACAGCCTGCTAAATTTTACGTGCAAAATAGAAAAAATGAATTACAGTCCATAAGTAACAGCTATGCCAAAACTTACATCTTTTCATAATAAAAGTGTACACAGTTTTGACATGATTAGCTTGCCTAATTTATGAAGAAACTTACCAAACTCTTGATCAAGAAGCCGTGGACAAGATGAGTATCTTGATGCTCAAGCAACCTCAACAGCAGTTCATCCAAACATGTGGAATTTTGGGAAAAAAATAAAGAAATAAGGATAAGCAATATTCAGCAATCTCGATCTGCATTTTTTTTCCCTTCCACATTTTGCTGGCTAGATACATAATAAGCCAAAAAAGAAGAGGCTAACTTGTAACTCCAGCAGGAAATGACCTATATGTCATCCGTCTTCCTTATAAATATTTGAGGAGGCAATTCCCTGCCATAAGTATAAATTGGAAATATATGCATTCAATAATGATGTGTTTGTATATTGCCAAGTAAATTCCAACACAAGGTTTTCAGATGATAAGAGAAACGCCAAACACCAAAGGCAAAACACGTCTTGAGGTTAATCAACTTTCTTTTTTTATGTCTAGGGTCTTTAATCAATTACTTTACCACATTGAGCCTGTGATAATTTATTTTTACTAACAGTGGGCCTTTCGCTAACGATATTGTCACAATTGTATTCCACATTCTGTCAAAAGCGCGTAAACGGTATTTTGGACTGTTGACTTTAACTATGTTTCACCAAGTGAAGCACAAAAATAATTGCTTAAATTATTTTATAGATTGGTTTTCAATATTAATTGCCCCCTCATTAGTAGTTCCGTTACCATTATTCTCCACTTTCGGTCAAAAGTAATCCTGCCGAAAATAATTTTTACGCACCGTTGTCGGAATATGTAGCACGATCGCAATGGAACTGTTAAAGAGGAGCCACTTAATGTTGAAAATCATAGGTCAGGGACTCAATTTGTAAAATAACTTACCAGGAGCCCTTTGCATAAAGTTCAATAGCCTCACGATGTGTTTTTCCATACAAAGGTAAGGTAGATGAAAACGGAAGAATGACCTACTTTTCATTGGCTTCTTGGTAAGTGCAGCTGGATGCAATTGCTAAAAGTTCTCCTGAGTTGTTGAATGATAAAGACGCTACACTATTTGGGAATTCAGGAAACTAGGATCAAGAAAGCCAATATAGAAAAACAAACTAATGTTAATAACTGAAAACTAACTCATTATCATACTGCAGTTATCAGTTCGAATGAGATAATTATACCTCATATAATCTCCTCTTCCTTTCTCTGTCCCATTCTATAATATTTCCATGATTATCTCCAGTAACAAAATTCCCATGTGCCCTAAATAAAAAACATGTAATCAGTTTCAGTTTCACATAGTATGTGAATGCTAAACAAATATCAGGACTATACACACCGAGGACTGAAAGCTATATCATTAATTGAAACCAGATGTTTCCTCCCATTCTTCGACTTTGGATGGCATCGAAAAGTATATCTGCGGAACAAAGTTTGAGACATGAAAGTTTTGAGTAAAAATTATAGTAACCTGTAACAAGTTCAGAACTTGGCATCAGAAACATGCACAGATCTAAATAAGCATTTGGTATATTAACAAGCCTTCTTCTCTTTCTTTCTTTTTTTCTTTTAGGTGAAATGCTCACATTTTCACATGCATATTATAGTCTTGATCTTGGACTTGGGTCAACTTGAAGTTTTGAGTCAAGGAAGAAGTGGATCAAAATCAAATAACAAATATTTGTACTATGGGAGCATGGACCCTGATTGGAACCTTATCAAGTCCTTTCTAGTCATTGTTGTATCGCATTTACATTTAAGAGAGTGAACTGCTAGTTCCTCAGGTATTCATTCATCTGCATTTGATTTTAAAAGTAAAGGGTATCTAGATTTCCAGCTTTTTGCTGGAATAGACTGCAGCGTGGTGCCATTAATCTTGTCTAACCCTTTTACTTTGACTTGATCTTGTGGTATATAACTTTGTAGTCTGCATTTTAATAACAGGTAATAAGTATTAAAAAAAACTGATATAAGCAAGTTTACGATCATTTATTTATATAATGCCAATGTTTTTATTAGATTGCAGGATGCGTCCCAACCCTAGTTGACAAGAAAACAAAATCCAATTGACACTAAAGGTTTATACATAATTTAAATTATTTGCAGTCACATTTTCTCAAATTAAGCCAACTTTATGTCAGCTGAAAATATTAAATGTGCGTAACAAGCTAGACTTTCATGAATATTATTTATGAACCTTAATTGTTCAAAAGATTCCTATTCCTAGCTTCAAGTAAAAAAGATCAGCCAACTTTGTCCTATGTCACTCGACTATGAGGTAAGAGATCAGAGTTCTATCTTGGTGTAAATAACGCCCGAATGTAGAAAATTTAAGTCTCAGAAAAAAAAAAAAAAAATCAAAGCAGAAAATTTCTCGTGCTTTTTTTGCAGACAAGGCTTCATGATAGGATAGATCAATGTATCAACTATCTTGAGAAATGTTGAAACAAAGATATTCATTCAATACTTGGAGGCAAATCATATGTTTCAGACCTTTACAATGAAGGGTGGAATATGATTGTGCATAAGAATATTCTGAAGACTTACCCTTTATTTGAATCTGATGGACTCAAGAAGTCCAACGCTACCCGTCCATCTATTGATCCTACAGCATATCCTGCAAGAAAATAAAATCCCTCTCTTAAGTACTGTTGGAAATAAATGCACCCTTGCATACAAGAAGGAATGGGAATGCAGTTGGACAAGATTATATGAGGACTAAATGCTGTTGCCAAAGAAACAGATCTAAAATAATGTACACAGGAGATACAAAGGCATAAATAGATAAAACTATTTTAATTCACATTAGTCACATATTAACCATGAATTCCCTCAACTAAAGCTTCCATTACCCAGAAAACCTAGATATTGACATGACTGTTGATGTAATACCTTTGGAATAAGGAAATGAGGTAATACAATTTATTTTTACATCCATACGGGATTCTTTCAATTCAACTGCCTTCTCCAAGTTTCGCAAGTCATAAATGTTTACTGATGTGCCAACAGCCACCATCAAATAAAACCCAGAGAGAGACATGGATTCAACTTCTGCACCCAGATTCATCCGGTGCACCAGAGATTTTGCTGAGCGCATGTCCCAAACCATTATACTCTTGTCTAAACTAGCTGAAATCACTTGGGCTACAGAGGGAAGAGGGAAGAGCGTTAAAATTTTACTGAAAACAAAATTGGAACACATATTATCCAAAAAATAGAATAAATGTCACATAATGAACTATCTGCATGTTTCAGTAACTGCATCTTACCACTCAGCGTGTGATTTGTTATGGAACCTAAAACACCCTAATCGTTAGGAAAAGGAATTCAAAAAGTCTAATTAGACCACATAGCTTAACGTAAATTTAACAGTAGCCCAATACCTGGAGCATAACAGACAAGATGACATTCACTTTCTGTTATTCAGATGCATCTTGTGATATTTCAAGAAAATAAAGCTACAATGGTGTTACAAATGATGTCTTCGGCTTTTATTTCATCTCTTTAGCCATATAAGAAATATCATCCTATCAGCTAAAATTGTCAAGATTATGAGCATTATATCAAGGTGTCCAACCATGCAATCAGATAGGGAGAACATGCCAAGGCATTTAAAATCAGTTTCTTGAGAGACATGTCTCCAAGGGAGAAAGCACGGGGAACTCTGTTTAATCTTTATATAGAAAATAATGGTAAATTAGAAGCTGGAGTTAAAAAATTGTATACTTATTGGCTATGGTTCTAAGGTCAAGGATTTTAAACTTTGGTGCTTGTATCAAAGAAAATCATATCAAATACATTTGATGTGTTAATTATGTTATGCTTGGAAAGGTAAAAAACTTTGTGCCTAAAGATAAAATACTTCTAAGGGAACTAACAAACATGTGGAGTTAATGGTTTCTCCATCACCTCTAGTTATATCTCCCAACATACTAACAAGGTACGGAAATTTTGTTTTATCTACACTATCGGTTGCAAGTGAGGTGGATTTTGATGATGACCTAAGTTACCATAATGAATGTTGGTAAATGGTAGTGTTAATGCAAGAACGTGTTTAATACCTTCACTGCAATGGCATTCGAAAATTTGTTAGTTCTACCCAAGGGAAAAAAAGATTGTTAGCTGCAATTACATCTAAAGGGCGGCCCGGTCGCACTACGCGTCCCCGCTGAGCGAGGGTCCGGGGAGGGGTCCCACCACAAGGGTGTACTGGGGGGCAAGCCTTCCCCTGCCAATTTATTTGGCAAGAGGCCGCTCCTAAGACTCGAACCCGTGACCTCTTGGTCACACGACAACAACGTTTACCGTTGCGCCAAGGCTCGCCCTCTTAGCTGCAATTACATCTACGAAAGAAAAATGGTATTCTAGGAGTGGAGGATGATAGTTACAAAATTCTTATGAGTATTCTATATTGGTGAATCAAATCCCCTCGTGCATCCCTTCATTTGAAAACTCCTGAGTAGATATGGTTTCAAAATCCTTGTGATCACTCCAATTTATAAGTTTTTGGACATCTAACTTGTATGTATGTAATATGTATGTAAATGATGGTAAATTAGAATCTATAGCAAAAAGAAGTTGTGGAATTATGGTTATGGTTCTTAGGTTAAGGGATAGACTTTTGTTTTGTGCCTCACATTAACGAAAATTATATTAAGTACGGAAAATATATTTAGTTAGTCAATTATATTATCCCCAAATTAGAAAATTTTGTGCCTGGAAATGCATATACATCTGAGAGAATCGGCGGACAAGTGGAGTTAAAAATTTCTCACTCACCTCTAGTTATATCCACATCATAACAACACCACCTAGAGAGTCCATTAATGATGAACCAAACTAGTAAGGGTCCAGATTTCAAGTGCAATAGGAGCCTTAATTTATTGCCAAGAAGGGGCTAAGAGTACATATTTGTCTACTATCAAGGTATGGAAACTTTATTTCATATGCACTGTCAGTTGCAACTTGCAAGTGAGGTGGATTTTGACGGTGATCCATGCTCCTACAATGAAGATAATAATTCAATTAATGGTGGTAGGTGGTCAGTGCCAATGAAAGAATCAAATAGACACTAGGAATTTGATAGTTCCACCCAAAAGTAAAAATATTGTTGGTCACAACTAAGAATACAAAGAAAAACAATGTATTCCAAGTGCGGGAGATACTCTTTACAAGGCGCTATTAGTGGAAGACTTTAATGGCGTGTTTTCACCTTTAGTACAGCACATTACAATTTGTGGTTTGTTGGCTACAATTCATATGCATGATATGGAGTTGTTGAAGCAACTAAATGTGAAGATTGCTTATCGACATAATGAGTTAAAGTTGGGGTTCTTTTATTAGTAAGCTTTTGATGATTTTTCTAAACAAGTAATATCTGAGAAGTTTAAACATACTGGTGGAGTAAACAGTATTATAATGAGAATGACACTAATCTCCATAAAGTAGTCCATGTATAAGAAACTGAAAATTGAGGCACAAACTACTGTGTCAAAATTATAACCTCCCTAGGTATCAACTAAGACAAATTTGATCATTTAGGTTGACAGAAAGAAGCTAGATAGTAGTTGAATCCTTAACTTAAATAACAACTGTAATTGCTTCGTCTGTGCAAGTAATAGTCCATACTAAAGATGGAAATCCACAGAAAAAGCTACCTAAAGAAACTGTTACAATAGACTTATTAAAAGTGTCAATATGTGACTATGCATTTCACTTGGACCATAGGGCATGATAAGTGCAGGAGAACCACCATGTATGCATTCCCTCACTAATTGGTACATCATCACAAGCTGGAGGCGATGAGCCTGAGTTCTAAATTAACCTACTCTATTTCTGATTCCAATTAACAAGAAAAGGAACTAAACATGCATACTTCAGAACTAGGTAAGTGTTAAAGAGAATCAAGAGATGAAGTTCAATCGTAGCTTACATGTTATACCGCTATATCCAAGACATGTTGCAATATCATGATGTCTCCCGATGGTATCATTAGTTTCTAAATGCAAGTCATACCTATAAAAATTTGAATGAAACTCATCAAATTTTGATAATAGATATAAGGAAAGGTCACTACAACAACAACAAAGCCTTAGTCCCGCAATGATTCGGGGTTGGCTAACATAAATTCTCTCCCTCCACTCCGTCCTATCCACTACCATATTTTCCTCAATCCCCAATAAACTCATATCACTCTCAATCATCCTCTTCCAAGTTCGCTTAGGTCTTCCCCTACCCCTCACCATTGCATCCCTTTGCCACTCTTCAGTCCTTCTAACCGGCGCATCAAGATGAGTCATGTGAAAGGCATGGATAATAAGCAACAGAATGTTAAAGTAATTGACAAGTCATTTTAGCAATGAAAGTATGTCCAAAGTAAAAGAGCAAGCATATAAAATAAAATTCAAGTTGCGTTCTGGGATAACTCATTCAATTTTAGCAACAAACCTTCTAACACAACCATCAGAATCTACACTGAAGGCCACTGACTCGCTCTGGAAACAACAATCCAGAAGTGCAGCTTGACAAGGAGCTTCTAATCTAAGCACAGCATCATCCACATTGTACAGTCTGAGATTCTACAAAATAAGAAAACTAGTCCATCATCAATGTACATAATATAGCAGTAGATTATATGTGTTTTATTTGTTTTATGGGTTTAATGTCAGTAATATTAGTAGATAGGATACCCGTATTAGAACAGATTTTGTACTCTTTTGTAGTAATGTAGGAGAATTAATACATAAAAATTTGAAAGCAACAAAATTAGAATAATTCTTTTTTCAAAAAAAAAAACATTTTTATCAACACATAAAGAAGAAATTGTATACTCACGGAGTCCCAAGAAGAAATAAGAAGATTATTAGATTCCGGCGCAAACTGGATCCTGGAAACTGCATCTCCGATGGGGTTTTGGAAATATAAACTGACGCCGTCCAATTGAAATCAAAAGATGCAAAAACAGTACATAGGTCTATCAGAAGCTCAGGAACTAAAATCAAACTAAAGCTAAAACTTGGCAGGCTCGGTGGATCAAAAGATAAATAAAAAAAAAAGCAACTTTTGCAACATGAATAGCCAGGAAACAGAAAAGCATACCTCATCTTCCACAGGTAAGTGAAAAAAAATGTTGGAAGGTCAAGTATAAGCTCGCATCTGTTAGACAAACTCTCCAGAGCCAAGCTTAAAGGACTGCAATTTGCAATAATCTCGTGGCCGGAAGAGCGGAGGCCAATGGAGTAGCTGTTGTAGAGCCAGAATAACGAAGCAGAATGGAGAGAGAGAGAGAGAGAGAGAGAGAAAGCGGTGGTTGAAGCGGAGGAAGTGCTACAGGTTGGGGAAGAATTTGAATTGAAAGAATCAGAAAAAGAAAGCGTATGGAGACTTCAGTGGGATAAATGATTTAAATTTTATATTTCATATTTTGTTATAAATAATTACCATTACTTTAATTATTATTAATGGATGTCCACCATATCTATACTATATATAATTATGGAAGCAGAGAGAAATGAGAAGAAGTATTTTAGAGGTCTTTTTAATGAGTTGTCAAACGTAGTAAAAAATCAAATTAAAAATATTTAATTAATTAAAAATAAATATTTATTTAATTAAAAATAACAAATTTACATTTATAATATATTAAATAATTACTAGCCTAATAATTAAAATAATAAAAGAAAGCAAGAGTTACGAGAATATGAAAAAACACAAAGCAAAGGAAATCCAAAAGTCACAAATAAACTTCTATATAAAACATGATAGATAGTATTCCACCATTATATTCATTGGTCACGATAGATAGTATTATATTTCTGAAGGTAAATATTCGATTTTTTTTCATATGTTGTAGTTATTTTGTTCTCAATTATGTTGTTGTTATAGTTTCATCTTTCAGATTCATTTCTGTTGTTACCCAGGTTCTATACCTCTCGCTATCTTATCCATGTTTTCTTTTTTAGTTGTCTTTTTTTTCCAAACTGATAGCTTCAATTGAAGAAATCCGACAGAAATAGAAGATGCATGAACAACTAAAACCGGAAAACACAAAAGTGTCAAAAATTACTCGCTATCTTATCCATGTTTTCTTTTTTAGTTGTCTTTTTTTTCCAAACTGATAGCTTCAATTGAAGAAATCCGACAGAAATAGAAGATGTATGAACAACTAAAACCGGAAAACACAAAAGTGTCAAAAATTACAAGAAATTCTTATGTTTCTCAAGGTAATTATTCAATTTTTTTTCATATGTTGTAGTTATTTTTGTTTTCAATTGTGTTGTTGTTCTCTTTTTGTTAAACAATAGTTGTTATACTTTCATTTTTCAGAGATGAAATTTCATTTCTGTCGTTACCCAGGTTTCATACCTCTCGCTACCTTATCCATGTTTTCTTTTTTATTTGTTTTTTTTTTCAAAATGACTAAAATAAAGATTTTGTAAATTTGTATTCTTTTTTAGTATATGTTGCTAGGTGTTATCGTTTCGATTGCTAACTCTTAACTAAAATTTAGTTTTTCGGCTTTATATGAACTCAAATTTTGGATTTCTCAATTGTGCTGTTGTTTTATTTTTATTAAACAATTGTTGTTATAGTTTCATTTTTAAGAGATTAAATTCCATTTCTGTCGTTATCCAGATTCCATACCTCTCGCTACTTTATCCATGTTTTCTTTTTTATTTATTTATTTTTCAAAATGACTAAAATAAAGATTTTGTATATTTGCATTCTTTTTTAGTATATGTTCCTAGGTGTTATCATTTTGATTGTTAACTCTAACTAAAATTTAGATTTTCGGCTTTTTATGAACTCAATTTTTAGTTTCAATTGAAGTTAGATTAATTTTTCTAATTCGGAACATGTTGAAATCCACTCATTTCTTTAGTTTGAGTTTAGCTACTTGATATGGATTGTATTTTTTTATTTTTATGCATTTTGGTACAAATAGATATAAAATTTCACACGATAGTTGTTCATTGAAGTTTGAGACATATTAAATAAAATATTAAAGAGATATTGGAATATTATACTTACAATGAAGTTTATTTCAATATAAATTATGTTATATTATTATTATTATTATCAACAAGTTATTTTTTCCCAATTTTCTAGACAAGGAGATTATAAGCGTCTAATACGTTTGATAAGATGTTTATTCTTGAAGAATGTGGATTATGCTAGATACGAATTCAAAATCAAGGTAAATAAAAATAAATTTTGATGCTCAAAATCCTAAAAATGTACATTAATTATGGATATTGAGATAATTGCTTTTGCAACATTGGTTTATATAATTTTTAACTATTATATTATGGTTCGTACAAAATTGTTAGTATTTCAAGAGTTTTTAACAGATAAAAATGAAATATGATCATAGGACAAATTATTGAAAAATATTAATTAAGAAAATATTATTATTTGAATCTCTTCAAATTCTCAAATGTTGAACATAATGATTTTAATTAATATAATTAATTTCACATATTAATTATAAAACTTTTTTTGTACTGAGTGGTTACAATTGCGATTTAATTCTATTTAACTAAAATTAATTTATGGATTTAATACTTCATTAAGAAAAATAAAATGTTTAATTAATGGGCAAAAAATATTTTCACTCTCTTTATACGCTTATGTCTCGACATTCTCTCTTATTTTCAAAAAAAAAAAAAAACCCGAGAGGAATATGGTTCTCTCCTAATTATCTTTTTCGTCCCTTCATTTTTTTTTCAATTCTTTTGTTTGTTTTTCTTACTTACAAAATTTAAGAATATATAATTATTAGAAAATATTAATGAAGTCAAATAAGTGATATCTGCGAGTATGACTAATATTCTATATAGTGAAAGAATGAAGAACAAATTGATCGAATGTCTTGATGAGATATTACGAGATGAAAATAGGAGAAATCATCATCTTAAACTGATTCAATTAGATATATTGGGTTATTGTAGCAGAATGAATAATTGAATTCGAATACTTGGTGATCATGAAATTCCATCAACCAAAATAATTATCATCAAGATGAATTTGTGACTAATTCTTACGAATTTTATTTTTTATATGTAACATATTGAATTGATAAAGTTTCTTCATATGCAACATTAGAAAAGTATTGATTGTAATAGTTTATAGAATAATATATTGATGTTGCTTCCATTTTAACACGGATTGTAATTCTTTTGTATCGTAGATATAATATTTAATTTTAATTGTAGTTTAATTCAATTTTTGTTTAACCTATATTGTAATTCTTTTGTATCGTAAATATAATATTTAATTTTAATTATAGTTTAATTCAATTTTTGGTTTTTTATTATATTCTAATATACTTCTTAATTAATCTGCTATTTTATTATTATTGTTTCACAGAATATTTGGAATATGATAATGTATTAAAATTCCTAAAAAGTACAAACCATTGAATTTTGTAAAAATAAATAAATCATTCATCTTTAGTTAAAATTCTATAAAAAAGTAGTCAATTATTTTTAAAATTAATTTAATTTGAATTATCATTAAAAAATATATATTAATTTCAAATATACATAATATAATTTTTTTTTTCATAGCATGATATAAAATTATTTAAAAGTAAATATGTCAATTTATTTATTTATCTAAATTATATAAAAGTTTCATACCCCGTGCATCGCACGGGTTTTCGACTAGTTAAATGTATAGCCATCAAACTAAATGCATACACCAACAACTAAACATGTATTAAATATACACATGGTATGATTAAAGATAAGTGTAATCAGGATCATTCATTTTGTAAGTTTGCTATTATAAATATGCTTATACCCAATGTTTTAAAAACCAGATCGGACGTTGAACCGGTGAGACAACTGGTTCAAAGTTCAATAGGTTCAACCGGATAAAAAAATAAATATATATATATATAATAAAATCATGTTTCATTGAACATAAAATTAAAAATTTTATACATATAATAAACAATTATTTAAGTTAACATATTAATTAAAAATTAAAAATTCATAGAGATAATATAAAAATTCACACATTAGTAGTCAATCCTTAATTTAACACATTAATTAAAAATTCACATATCTAAAATCAAACTCATAGTTTAACACAATACTTAATATTAAAATTAAATTAATTAACATCAATTATTAAAGAGGTTGTTCTCTATCTAATTTTTTAGTTTTTCCTTAATTCAATATTTTTTTCAAAAAATGGTAAAAAAATCAGGGTCAATCCGGTTCACTGATTCAATACCGGTTCGCAGTTCAACCCCGGTTTGATACGGTTTGATATAGTTGAACCTGTATAGTTAAAACCGGACCAGGCACTTGACTAGTTCGCGGTTCGACCGGTTCGACCGATTCGACCAGCCGATCCGGTCCGGTTTTCAGAACTTTGCTTATACCCCATTTGTAAGATACACCAAGATTAAACTTTTATGCTATTATAATCTTTCTCTCAATCTAAGTTCTTTATTATAATATTATTAATCTTCATATATATTTATATATATTTATTAATCTACATATAATTGTAGTTATAATCACGCTATAATTTCGGTAATTTTATAACACGTTATCAGCACGAGTTTGCTCTATCGATTAATTCCAAATTTTCTTTCAATTAATCTCAAATAAGTGCTATTAATTTTATTTATTACATATTATAATTTTATTTCTAATACAATTCTTTGTATTATATTGTCCATATATCTCGTATACATACACAGTATATATATATACCGTATATATACACCATTTACATATTCTTTAGATGTATCAAATACGTCATTATAATGACAGCGTATTGTCATCATTCTGCCCTAATATATGTACATATCAAATACTTCGTCATACCATATTCAACCCTAAAACTGACACACTATATAAAGACACTAATATATCTTCTTATCCACGCCTCCATTAACCCAGCTGCATATTCACCATCTTCCATCCTCTCTTTGTCCAAACCAAAAGAAAAAAAAATGGCGAATCCGATAGAGCGAGAACCCATGGATGAAATCGGTTACCTCCTAATCACAGAGATAATTCTTCTTGCCATCCTCCTCATAATATTCGCCTATTTCCTTCCCGAGATCGTTCTCGGTCCTCGATAGGGAGGAAGGAAACAATAGAAGTAGGTAAAATAAAATAAAATTTATTTTTGTTGAAGTTGTCAAGTGTATTTGAGTCACTTGCTTTTGTTATTTTCTGCAGAGAGGGATAATGTACTAATCCTTGCAAAAATAATTTTTATCTTCTACTAAAACAGTTTAATCTTTTGTTTTATTCTTTTGATTAGCATTAATAGAAAATTAAAAGTAGGAAATTATTCATTATCCATTTAATTGAGAATAAATTCCAGTTTGATCCTTATCAAATATTGCTATTTTCATCGTAATCTATTACATTAAATTGTAATTATTTAGGTTCTAGATGGGTTGAAATTTTATGTGAAAACAAACCGGTTTGAGTTTTAATATATACAGATATTACATGTATTGAACTATGTATAGTATACAAATGCAGAATATTTTTCTTTGAGAAAGACATAAACAGTTATTACTACAATATAGTAGTACAAAAATTAATTGAGGGCTCCAGCAGAGCCAGTATAATCCTACTACAATATCTGGTAACACAAAATTAATTGAAGGCTCCGGTAGAGCCAGTGTGATCCTACTAAAAGGAACAAAGTTTATTATAAATAATGCATTATTTTCCCCAAAATCTCACAGAAATTGCTAAGTTTCAAAGATATTCGCAGAAATGGATATCATATTGAGACTGTAAATGAAGGAAATCAAGAATGTCTTTATGTTACGAATATAATTTCAGGGAAGAAATATATGATGGAAAATTTTAATACTTTATCCTCTAGTTTATATTTCACATTCATTAATGCGATTGAAGCAAATCTTACAATAAACCAGAAGTTTACAGATTCAAATACTTATAAGATTTGACATGATAGGCTGGGTCATTTTGGTTCTATAATGATGCGAAAAATTATAGAAAATGCACATGGGCATCCATTGAAGAGCCAGAAGATTCTTCAAAGCAATGAATATTTTTTGCTGCTTGTTCGCAAGGAAAATTAATTATAAGGCCCTCGAAGGGTAAGATTGGAATTGAATCACCGACATTTTTAGAACGCCTTCAAGGCGATATATGTCCGGTAAGTCACTATCGGAATGGGGAACGATAGGTCGCTGAAGAGACCTACATTCAACTCAGTAAGTCCGGTAACATTTTCAGAACGGAAAACAATACATCAGCAATCTATGTCACTATCGGAATGGGGAACGATATTCAACTCAGTAAGCCCGGTAACGCTTTCGGAATGGGAAGCAATACATCGATAATTCATGTCACTCTCGGAATTGGGAACGACATTCAACTCAGTAAGCCCGGTAACATTTTCGGAATGGAAAATAATACATCGGCAACTCAGTAAGCCCGGTAACGTTTTCGGAATGGAAAACAATACATCGATAGTTAATGTCATTCTTGGAATAGGAACGACATTCAACTCAGTAAGCCCGATAATGTTTTCGGAATCGAAAACAATACATCGGCAATTCGTGCCATTCTCGGAATGGGGAATGACAATTTTATAATGGAGTCTAGTAACGTTTTCGGAATGAGGAACGACATTCTCTCTCAGTAAATCTGGTAATGTTTTCGGAATGGGAAACAATACACCAACAATCACATGGTTCGCAATCACTTCGACTCCAGAATAGTATTTACTTTATCCTACTTTGCTCCATTGTACACATTTTGCTTCATCCTCTTTAAAGTAGACAAACCACCGTTTTTCAAAACATTTACTTTGAAGTCAGTTTTATTTCAAAATGCACACAATTCACAAAGTATGATAAAGTAGGGGCAACTGTAGACACTGGAGTCGTAGCCCTATGATGAAAACCTTTAAAGATGATTGGAAAAATATGATGGAAAATGGATCGTAGAAAAATCCTCGTTAGGAAGACCAAATCAACCTTTCCCCATTCAAAATCAAAAATTCCAAAAGCATCAAATTGAGTTTTAGGATATCTTAGTGGGTCGTGTCCCCCGAGAGTGTTGTAACGCACTTTTTCGGGCCCAATTTGGAGGTCTAACGAATAGGTTATGACTAGATGAAATTTCGGGTGAAATCCGGGATAAAGATGGACAATAACCTTAATTCGGGTAATTTTTATTCTTAGGTTTTTGGATATTAAAATATCCCTCTCGTCAAAACGAATCCAATGCAACAAGAATCGTCAAAATCGGAGGCCTGAAAGGACACTTTCGGAACTAAAAACCAAACCGAAATGAAATTGGAGGGAAAGCCACGTGTCGGTGCGTGATAGCACACGCCTGACACGCGCCTAACGCGTCAGAACTGACGCATCAGCAGCCGTCCCTTTATCTTATTTTTAAAAAAAAATTCAAATTAACCTAGGCTAATTGGGTTGTGGGGCAACCTTTGAAGAAAAGGTAAAAAAAGTTCCTTTTAGCCGCTGCCTCATTTAATGAATTCCAAAACTGACACTGAACCCTAAATAAACTCTATAAATAGCAGCTCTTAGACACGATTAGAGGACGAAAATTACACCAAAAATTAGCAAAGCTCTGCCAAAACACTCTGAATAGAATACCGTTTCAGAAACTCAAAACTCGTGTTCCATTATTCTTGATTTTCCAATCATCCTACAACCTAGGTAAAGGTTTCTGAGGGACAAATCCTGTCTATTGATTCTATTTTTACACCGAAAAATCTTATTTGCTTATCCCTATTTCTCTTTTTATTTTTCTAATACGATTTTTTATTATCTATGAAGGTGTCAAATATATTTTCCGTATATAGTTGACGTCTAAATAGGTTTAAATTAACCTTAAAACAATGATTTACCAGTTAAATCACTTGTTTTGATCCTTTTTATTTGTTCAATTAACTTGTTTTATATTTGTACAAATCTGACATTAATAATATTACCAGTTAATATTATTGATTCGATTGTTTTATTTTTTGTTCATAACGATGATTTGGGGTAAACGAACCAATACAAGATAAATATCTCATGGTCATTTTACTACCAATAGTTATAAAAATCTTCTTTTTTTATCCCTTTCCATCTCTAATGTGAATAACTCTTTTGATTTATTCCCCTTAACCCTTAAAGTAATAATTTTTCTTTCACTTGTATTCATTTAATATCTAACCAAATGACTTTCTGTTTTATTCACTTTAGTCCTTAATTAGGATCTTTCTGATTTATCCACTTTAGTCCCTACTTTAGGAACTTTCATTCTATTCTTTTTGGCCCCTGATTTAATACTTTTTTAGTTTATTCACTTTGATCCCTGTAGGTATATTTTCTATTATTAACATGTTTAAATCAATTAATCTTATGTTAATTATTTTTTAGCATTATTTCCACAAGTTAGTATTTTATTTAACTATTAGAAGTTACTAATGTGTGTTTTGTGGAGTTTCGAGGCAAACAGAGTTGAAAAAAGAATGAGAAATAAATCAAGTAAAGTACCAGGTCCTTCTGACAGACATTTTGTCTGTGAATTCCGTCAGAAAATGAAAATAGGCCTTTCTAAGCCTTCTGGTATGAATCTGTGACAAAACTCTTCTGTCAGAAATGCTGAAACTCTCTTTTTCTCACTATTCTCTTAATTATTTGCTTCTAACACGGATTTTGCAGGTTTTATTAAATAATTAAATATGGTTGAAGACCCAGGGATGCCCGGATGTATTTGTAATTTAATTAATTAATTTGTACCCATTTTGTATAATTGTTTGACTTGATTTGAGAATTTTCATTTATTCGTGCTATTTTTCATACAAAACAAAACAAGCTTTTCTTAAAAGAATTTTAAACCTAAAGGAATAATGTGATTAGTCTGGTAAGACTCGGAATGTTAAGTAGGAGGCCGGTGGGTTCACCAGGCGTTTTGGGGGTGCCTAATATCTTCTTCTGAGAGGATATTAGCCTTCCCCAAAGTGTACCAAATTTCCCGAACCCGCTTGCTTCCCGTAAGGAATCTCGGTAACATTTCCCAAACCTTGTTTGGGTGGCGACTCTTATTCTCCGGTGCCGACCCTGTCGAAAATGCATCGTGATCTCAATTGGGCCTCGAGCCCAAAACAGTCGTGTCGTCAACGGTTCTCCTCGTCGCTTGCGATGAGGCGCTGAACCTACAGTTGTACAAACACCTGAAGTTGCACAAACACCTGAAATTGTTACAAATGAAGAGATTTTAATAAATTATGTTAGTTCTGAAAAGAGATGTGATCGAAAGGAAACAATTGTGGATCATATTTTTGCATATAATGTGGCAATAAATATTATAGATGAAAATATGGATCATGAACCACAATCTGTTCAAGAATGTCAAAGTAGAAATGATTGGCAAAAATGGAAAGATGCAATCAAAGCATAATTGAATTTTCTCAACAAACGCAAGGTTTTTGGACCAGTAGTCCAAACACCGAAAGGTGTTAAACCCGTAGGATACAAATGGGTATTTGTTAGAAAGAGAAATGAGAAAAATGAAGTTGCTTGATATATAAAGCAAGACTTGTTGCACAAGGTTTTTCCCAAAGACCTGAGATTGATTATGAGGAGACATATTCTCCTGTTGTGGGATTTATGCAATAACTTTTCGATATCTCATTAGCTTGGCAGTACAAGAAAGATTGAGCATGCACTTAATGGATGTAGTTACAGCTTATCTATATGGCTCACTTGATAATGATATCTATATGAAAATCCTTGAAGGATTTAAGCTGCAAGAAAAATGTGAAAAACGAGAACTTTATTTGATAAAGTTACAGAGGTCATTATATGGACTGAAACAATCTGGGCGCATGTGGTATAATCGTCTTAGTGAATATCTATTGAAAGAGGGTTATACGAATGATCAAATTTGTCCATGTGTTTTCTTACGAGAACTGGATTTTCTATCATTTCTATTTATGTAGATGATCTGAATATTATTGGAACTCTTGAAGAGATTTCAAAAGCAGTGGATTATTTAAAAAAGGAATTTGAGATGAAAGATCTTGGAAAGACAAAATTTTGTCTTGGCTTACAAATTGATCACCTAAAAAATGGAATTTTTCTTCACCAATCGACTTACACAGAAAAGATCCTTAAAAGATTTTAGATGGACAAAGCACATCCATTGAGTAGTCCAATGGTTGTTCGATCACTTGATGTAATCAAAAGATCCTTTCCGACCTCGGGAAGATAAGGAAGAGATTCTTGGTCCTGAAGTGCCATATCTTAGTGCAATAGCTGCACTAATGTATCTTGCTAACAATACGAGGTCCGATATTGCTTTTTCTGTCAATTTGTTATCTAGATACAGCTCTGCACCTACACGAAGGCATTGGAATGGAATTAAGCATATATTCTGCTACTTCAAGGAACTATTGATTTGGATTTATTTTATGCATATGAAACTAAACCTAAATTAGTAGACTATGCGGATGCGGGTTACTTATTTGATCCACACAAAGCTCGATCACACAAACTATTTATTCACATATGGAAGTACAGCTATATCTTGGCGCTCTACAAAGCAAACTATTACATCTACTTCCTCAAATCATGCTGAGTTAATAGGTATTCATAAAGCACTCCGAGAATGTGTTTGACTAAGATCATTAACCAAGAATATACGAGAGTCATGTGGTAGATCATCAGATGAAGGAACACTGACTATAATATATGAAGATAATGCAGCTGTAGACACCGAGTCGGAGGACCTGTGACGAAAACCTTTAACAAAGCGGTCGAAGCGGTTGGTTCCGGGAAAATTTTAAAAGAGAAAAACGTATAATAATAAAACGGTGAGTCAACGAGAATCGCGGTCGTTGAGTGAACGGCTCGTGGACGCTCCGCGACGTAGAGCGAGCGCCTAGCGGCAGCCGACGTGTGTCCGATGACAGTCGGACGCACGTCCGGCAGCGCAGGGCATGCGCTCGGCGTCTGCGGGACGCCCGACGGTCGTCGGGCACGCACCCCCAACAGCCGTTGGGCGAGCGCCCGACGGCCGCTGGGCAGGCGCCCAACGATGGTTGGGCGAACGCCCAACATCAGTTGGGCGTTCGCCCAACCAGGGTGGGCGATCGCCCAACCCCCTTTGGGCGACGCCCAATTTTACTCGGGCGTCGCCCAAAGTTCCGGGGATCCGTTTGCCTATATAAGGCACAGATCCCCATGCATTTAGAGGGGGGACTTTTGGGAGGAGCTTCTCACTCTAAACATTTTTAGAGAGAGAGTTTTTTTTTGGGAAAAAACATTTTTTTTCCTAAAAATTCCAAATTTCCTAAAAGTTAAAATTTTACCAAAAACACAAAAACACCGGAAAAGCACGATTCGTGGAATCAACCGACTTCAACCGTCAATACCGAACTTGAGGTATTATCCGAGGACTAGACTCGTTTTATTTATTTCATTTATTTTATTTTCTTTATTTATTTTTATGTTATAATTTTATTTATTTAGTTATTCATTTATTTATCACGTTTTATTTCATTCTTCGTATTTATTTATTTTTATCCCGTGTTAAGTAAAAATTCGGTTTTGTTTTAAAATAAAAAACCTCGTTTTAATATCCCAATACGAACCGTGATCCGATTAAAAGGTAGTTCGGGTATTAAAAACGTTGTAATTATAAGTTTGGAAAAGATATTTCCGAATAACGTTTTAAAATAAAAACGTCGTTTTAGGAAACTCCATTATAGACTATGATCCATTTTTGGTAGTTCGGAGATCCCAAACGATCGAATTAGATTTAATTTAAAGCTTTTGAACGAATCTGGAAAGTTTTGGAGTGCTGCTATAATTCTACCTTTTCTGTCACTAACAGCAGATTGGCGACGGATTTTCCGTCGGTAATCTGCTGGAAATCGAAAATCACCATTTTTACCCTCCTTTCTCCACTTTTTGACATTTCTACTTGTATATATATGTATATTATTGTGTAATATGTTTATAAAAATTATTTTTTTAATCCTATAACTATTTATTGTGTACTATATATTTATTTATTTCATGTTGAAATTTAATTCGTTTGGATTTAATGTTATAAAGTAGTATATATGTATATATATAGTTTTCTTTGGCATTTGAATTATATTAGCTATCATAGGGTAAAACTATTTTGGAAATTAAATGATACTTTTAGTTTTTATAGTCTCCCTTATTTTTACATAGTTGTAATTAGGATAAAAAGGTATTATATGTATTACTACTTTCCTTATCCTACATTTAATCTATATATATATTATTACCATTTTTACTATTCTTACATATATGTATAAATATGTATATTCATTCTCCATTTGGATTTCCTATAGGTATATATTCTTTAAACATGTTTGGTTGGGTGAAGTTGAATTTAATTTGTTAGTTGTTGTTATTATATTCAAGTAATGATTAATTGAGTGAAAAAAGGGAAAATAAAATCACAAAAAGAGACTTTAATTTGTTTATTTAAACTTAAGTTTTCTAGACATTCTTAAAGTGTAAATAACGTTTTTCTTGACCTTTTTAAACTATTTCCAAAATATCACATGTTGAAACCTTAATCTCTTCCAACGACGGATTACGCGAACCTTGTAATTAAAATCATTTTTATTGTAAATAATAAAGTTTTGAATCGTTTCCTTAAATGATTTGTACAAAATAAATTGACTTGTATGCCTAACCACGTTTTTGGGTTAAAATTCTTTATTCCACGTCTTCAAACGCTCGAGTCGTTCCAACGGCGATTCGAGTAGATGCCATGTAAATTAACGGGGTTTTGAAACGTACCTAAATCGTTCCAACGGCGATTAAGGTACGAACCATGTAAATAAACTCGTTTTCGGGGAGTGAGTTTAGTGTAGAGTTAACATACGAATCGAGGCATAAGACACACTATAAATAAATCAATTCTTCCTTCTCCCCCTCTCTCTTTTATACTTAGCATCAATGTAAATGGGTGATTCTTTACCAAGGTGGCTTTCAATAATATATGCTCAAAACGGTTTTCAAAAAGAGAGGAGGCCGGTGGTTCATAACCGGGCGATGTCGGGGTGCCTAGTAGCCTTTCTCCAGAAAGGAGCTAGCCTTCTCGGCTCGTACCTAAGTTTCCCGAACCCTCACCGGTCTCCCGCAAGGGATCGGTGTTCATTTTCCCATTCGTGGATGGCGACTCTTCCATACTCCGAGCTCCGGTCCTACCGAGCAGCTTGATTCCACGATTGGTTGCTTTCGGCGCCAATCACCGCTTACGTCGCCATGAGGTGTCCACCCCCCGGTCTGCCCGGGAGATTAGGCCGCGGCACCTCGTCTAACAGCAGCTTGTATTACTCAATTGAAGGAAGGCTACATTAAAAGAGACAGAATAAAGCACATTTCACCAAAAATTTTCTTTACTCATGATCTTCAAAAGAATGGTGAAATCATTATTCAGTAAATTCGATCAAGTAACAATCTGGCAGATTTGTTCACAAAGGCATTACCTTCTACAACTTTTAAGAAGTTAGTTTACGGTATTGGAATGCACCGTCTCTGTAATAACCTTAATTTTGGTTAAGCTATAAGTATATATATATATATATATATATATATATATATATATATATAATTCTTTAGCTTTCTTTTATAACCTAAGTACTTTTACCTAGAATACCCTCAACCACTTAAAAAACAGTTTTACTCCATATTTTACCTAAATAGAACCCGTAGCCGTAAACCCTCTTCATGCCAATTAGAAATTAAAAAAAAAACTTTTATATCTTCTTCTTCTCCCTCGAGATTTCGATCGGCGACTGGGCTGATTTTTTATCAATAACTGTGCAGATTTTTATCAATTAAAAAGTAAGTTTCTCATATCCTTTAATTTTGTTTGTCTTATATAAACTCCTTTTTTTTAGAATATGAACTTCCACTTTCTTTCCTTCTTGCACCAACATTCACAAATTTGTTTTAGTTATATTATATTAAATTTTTAGGAGAAAGTGCTTATATTAACTATTATTTAAAGTATGTGATGCCTTTGATTTTTTTGGGTGGATCTCTACATTTGTTTTCTACCTATGTCAACATTAATATTATTTTAAAATAAATATAAAGTTATGAGTTTTATTGTTTTGAAATCCTTCATTTTATTTTGTGTTGATGTAAAACAATTATATTTTCAACAGGTTTGCGATTTTATACTGCATATTATTTTAAAAGGGAGTTGTGCAGTAATGGTGTTCAATTTTAATAAATCGTTTTTTTTTCAAATTGTTAGCAGTAGTTAAATTTATTCATGTGGGTTAGAAATTCTTAAATAGTTAGTTTGTGAAGGTGTAATTACCTCTCCCTAATTGAGTCAGTTAATTCATTATGTCTCTTTTCTTGAACCAATAGGAAATTCAGACAATCCACAAATTGATTGAGTCGAACTTTTAGTGCGCTCGCGTCTGCTTGAATATTCAGGTGAGTGGTAATTATAGTACACGACACTATTTGATTGAAATATCAGACTTTAAATTGCGTATCAAAAATTGACATTTGACTATATGTTTCCTTTTATAAAGCGTAGATTTTGAACATTCTGTTTACTAAATATCCTTAGTATTAGAGCATATATTCTGGGAACAGGCTCTTATATTTGATTTGTTTTACTATCAGTTACAATGAAATTATTAAGATTTGATTTGATATGATTTGTATTTTCTGATACACGATTTATCGCAGTTATTACCTTTATTTTAGAAACCTGATAATTCGTTCAATCAGTTATGATTTTCTAATATATATGTATACTATATGTTTTCAAACTGGTACACGTGCTTAGTATATCTGTAACTGGTATCTGGCCTCTCACCGATCTTCATAACATTAGGACTTTGCATCTGTCTTGAGTCAGATTGTCAGTTGTCAGTTTGTCGTAGTGGTGTCAACATTAGAATCATGCATAAGATCAGTGAAGGCAATTATATGTTATCTATATATGTTATTGGTAGCGCGCTTACCATTTATCTGGCCCTGGTGGTGTGCAGTATCACCACTCTGTTACACTGTACCATGTGTTTTAAAGCTTTTGTCTTATTCTCTGACTATTCTAATTTTTGATATTTTGAAAGGCTTCAATATTATGTTTGACAATTGATTACCAGTATTTTGATTTGATTATCTTATATTGACCCCCTTTTGTTAACTGATTTTGAAATACTATATTTTGAGCTATAATTGTCATGATTTAATAGTATCAGCCTGCCTGCCTGTTCCTTTTCTGTTGTGTGCTATAACTACTGCTCACTAAGGTTTTCGCTCGTATAGACGAAAATCTCATACCACATTGTATATTTCTTTTTCAGATTAAGGTCCCTATTCGTGAGGTAACCCTTGGATTGATGTTGAAGGAGACTGCTTAATGATTTAGCTTTATATTAATTTTTGGAGACTTTTGATTATTGAGATTTGACTCGAATAGTTAGGTTCCTTTAAGGTTTATGATGTAATTGAGACGAGTTTGATATTCTGTTAATTGATTTTGGAATTTCTATTAGTTTAGAATTAAGGCTAGCATAGATTAAAGTTAATTTAATTTATGCACCGGTCATGGCCTGGGTTGGGTCGTGACAGTCTCAGAGATCTTTAGTAATACTGCGAATAGGGGGAGTAAACACTCCACTCTTTTTCCCTTAACCAATAGTTTTTTCCCACTGAGTTTTGTTGAAACACCTTTCCACATGATTTTGATTTGACAAAATTATTTAAGTATATGATTAAAGAATATTCTAAAACACACTAAGTTTAAATGCTTTGATTTATTACACTAATGTGTTTGTTCAATGTTGAGTTAAATTGTTTATAAGACATAAAGACTAAAAGGCTAAAGGCCCAAAGGAAAGTCAAAGGCCCAAGACAACTCGGCCCGTGTAAACAAAACGCTGTCGTTATGGAAAAAACGCAGCTCAGCATGAAGAAGGATCTGGAAGACTTTCTTTATCTATTTCGGAATGAAGCTGCTGAGTTTGATAACAAAGAGTACAAGACAGCAGCTGAGCAAGGAACAACTTCAAGACAAAGTATTTCTACTTTGGGTAAAGTTCAGAAGACACAGAAAGCTGTCTAGAAGACTTTGCCATAAAAGGCGAAACATTTTGCCTGTCTGTCTAAAAGCTGCTGAGCACTGACCGAAGACAGAAGATGCAATAATCTGATTGGCCAACGGCACTGAGCGTGTACTGAGTGACAACGACATCAAGCTGTTTCCCTCCAACGGTTATTTCAAAATTTGAAATAACCGATACCTCAAGTGTCACTATAAATAGGCCTTTCAGTTGCTTCATTCGATGCAGATCTTCACCATGCCATTACGCTGACCAAATTTCTACTCGAAGAATCTGTGTGAAAAAGCAAAGCAAATACTTACACCAATTTCCATATTACTGTGTAAAAGTCTAGAGTGATTCTCCAATCATCTAAAGTGTCTTAGCAACTGTTGTTTAGGACAAACTTATTATCATTTCTAGAATTAGAAAGGAGAGGCTGAGTACTCGGTTATAGTACTCAGCAATAGAATAGGAGTGAGTAGAGGTATAGAGGAAGGTACTCTTGTTATACTCAGCTTCTTGTTGTAAAAGGTTTGATGCTCTACCATTAAAGAGCTCAGTAGAGAATTCGAAAGCTCGGAACGTGTTCCGGGGACAGGACGTAGGCGTAGAGGCCGAACCTGGATAAATCTGCTGAGTAACATCGTTCTAACCTTAAACTCCTTTAATATATATATTGCTTGCTTAAACAAAACTGACCAAGTAAAGAGGTCATGCTGAGTTGTGTGCATTGAGTATCTGAGTTCAGGAATAGACTTAAGTGCTATCTCCTGACTCAAAGAAAGAAGCTGACTTAGTCACCAGTTGACTAAGCTAGTGTCTTACTTCACTCAGCGCGCTGTGTAATTCCTTTTCAAAGTAAAAGAAGTCAGCCTCAACGTACAAAATTTTAAATAGTTCCTAACCCCCCCTTGGAACTAACTTGTTACGTTATAAGTGACCAACAAGTGGTATCAGAGCTTAAAAGCTCACTGTGAAAGGTTTAAATACCTTGAGCTGATCCCCCACTATGGCTGAAAACAGCACTCGGTTTCTCCCAGGAAACCAGACAACTCAGATCTTACTTGAGGGGCTGTCCATTACTCGGCCTCCCATATTCTTCGGGTCTAACTACACCTTCTGGAAGAATAGGATGAAAAACTTTATTCAGGCAACAAATATGAGTGCATGGATTTCAATAGTCCAAGGCCCATTTGTTCCTGTTGAAGTTGTGGCTGGCCAAACAGTTGTCAAAGCTGAGGCCAAATGGATAGAAGATGATCTCAAGAAGCTACAAAACCACGCTTCGGCTATAAACATGCTTCACTGTGCGCTTGATGCTGCAGAATATAACAAGATTTCAGGTTGTGAGTCAGCGCAAGAGATCTGGAAGAAGCTGGAGGTCACCTACGAAGGAACCAACAAAGTGAAGGAGTCCAAGGTGAACCAGCAGATGAAGGAATCTCTGACATAAATACAAGGTTTACAAACATCATCAACGAGCTCAAGAGACTTGGGAAGATCTTCACTGAGGAAGAACAAGTCAAGAAGATTCTTAGGAGTCTTCCTAAAAACTGGCAAGCAAAGAAGACCGCTGTTGAGGAAGCTCAAGACTTAACCACCTATAAGTATGATGAACTCATCGGCTCACTGCTGACCTATGAGATCTCGATGAAGAATTTCGAGGTGAATGAAAAGTCTGAAGACAAGAAGCAAAAGTCTCTTGTCATGAAAGCTGACTCCACTGATGGAAGCTCAGCAGACGATGAAGAGATGGCTATGTTTACCAGAAAGATGAAAAAGCTGTTCAAAAAGAATGACAAATATTCTAAGAAGCCTTATAAGAAGTTTGATAAGTACAAAGCTGACTCCAGCGACAGCAAGTACAAGAAGGACAACTCAAAGCCCATAACTTGCTTTAAATGTCATCAAACTGGCCATATCAAGTCAAGCTGTCCCTCGCTGAGGAAAGAAAGAAAGAACGGCAAGAAGGCAATGGTGGCAACCTGGAGTGATAGTGATGATTCATCATCATCTGAAGCTGATGCCACTGAGTCAGCAAAGATTTGTTTCATGGCTGACGAACTTGCTGAGCCATGTGTTTCTGAGCATGCTGACCCTTCCATTGCATCTGACGATGAGGAACATTCAACTTAGGTAATATCACTACCCTTGCTCAGAAATGAAATGGTTAATGCCCTGAGTGACCTCTACACACTTGTCAAAAAGTGTAATAAAAAGGTTAGAGCACTCAGTAGGCGATGTGACGAGGTTGAGGAGGTCAAACGGAGTGACCTTCGATATCTTCTTCAGGACAACTCAGATTTGCATAGTAACATTGGAATTATGCAAAAGCTTGTCTCTGAGGTCCAATCAGATTCTAAGAAACTGAGAAAGGACGTCACATCTATTCAGAACCAACTAAAGGTTCCAAACAAAAGAAATATTCCTCTGAATACTCAGTACCGAAATACTGGTCAGCATAGATGGAATCCTCAACGGAATGTCCAGTGTGACTTCTGTGGGAAGAAAGGACACACCACAAAGGTGTGCTGGCACGCTCAGCACTGGGGTGCTGACCAGTCAGTGAGACATCCTAAATGGAAGGTCAGTTGTGACTTCTGTGGAAAGAATGGCCATATTGTCCAAGTACGTCGCCATAAAATAAAATATGATGCTTTACCTGTTGAACCTAACAAGCCAGGACCCAAAAAGAATTGGGTACCTAAAAGTAACTAGTTACATTGCAGGTAAGCCTGAGGTGTGCTGAGACGTAAAAAATGTGGTACATTGACAGTGCATGCTCGAGGCATATGACTGGTGATGAAACTCAGTTCATCACATTTGAGCGTAAACGAGGAGGAAGCGTAAGTTTTGGAGACAACAAAAAGGGTAAGATAGTAGGGTCAGGAACCGTTGGAGGTAATCCTACTATTGAGTCTGTCTCCCTAGTCAGCGGACTCAAATATAACTTACTCAGCGTAGCTCAGCTATGTGACAATGGGAGAAAAGTTATATTTGATGACACTGGATGTAAAATATTCGAGGGTAAAACAAATGAGTTAATTTTAACTGCCCCTCGTATTGATAATGTCTTCATGCTGAACTTAGAGAAAAAGTTTTCAAAAACTGTATGCTTAGTTTCAAAGGAAGAAAATTCCTGGCTATGGCACATGAGACTTGGTCATGTAAGCATGGACCTCCTGGCCAAATTAGCAAGAAAGCAATTGGTTGAGGGACTGCCAGAACTTAAATTTGAAAAAGATCAACTATGCCATGCTTGCCAAGCTGGAAAACAAACCAAACAATCTTTTCATAGCAAAAACATTGTCTCAACTAAGCGTCCATTAGAGTTACTACACTTGGATCTCTTCGGTCCAGTCCAGCCGCTGAGTCTGGGTGGAAGAAGATTTTCCTTGGTCATTGTAGATGACTTTTCTCGGTACACTTGGATCATCTTGCTGAGTAGCAAGGATGAGACCTTTGAGACATTTTCAAATTTGGTTAGAAAACTTGAAAATGACAAAGACCTAAAATTGGCTCACATCCGAAGTGATAATGGTGGAGAATTAAAAAACCAACAGTTTGTTGAATTCTGTGAAGCCAGCGGCATTGACCATAATTTTTCTGCTCCTAGAACGCCTCAACAAAATGGGGTTGTTGAAAGGAAGAGCAGAACCTTAGTTGAAATAGCCAGGACAATGCTGAGTGAGCATAGGCTTCCAAAGTACTTTTGGGGAGAAGCTGTCAACACAGCATGCTATATTCTTAATAGGGCTCTTGTTAGACCTATACTAAAGAAACCCCCTACGAACTTTGGAAAGGACGAAAGCCCAACATTGGATACTTTCGAGCCTTTGGCTGTAAATGTTTTATTTTAAACACTAAAGATAGCTTAGCTAAGTTTGACTCAAAAGCTGATGAGGCTATCTTTTTAGGCTACTCAATAAACAACAAAGCATACAGAGTTTTCAATAAACGAACTCAAGTTTTAGAAGAGTCAGTACATGTTGAGTTCGACGAAACTAACCCTGCAGGAAGATATCAGCCGTTGAGTCATTCCCTCAAGGGCTGACCAAAGGTAAAAATGAACCTCAAATTGTTTTCACTGACCAATCTACACCTGCAGAGATTGTTGAAGCACAGACAGCACAAGACATCAATCTACCAAAAGAGATAAAGATACCAAGAGGACACTCAGAGAGTGCTATTCTTGATGCCGCTGAGAATACCCTGATGATAAGAAATCAACTCAGGAGATACCTCAGCAACGTAGCATTCGTCTCAATCCAGGAACCAAAGAATTTCGCTGAAGCTGAGTATGATGAATTCTGGATGAATGCAATGCAAGAAGAACTTGATCAGTTCAGACGAAATGAAGTATGGGATCTAGTGCCAAAGCCAAGAGGCCAGAAGACCATAGGAACAAGATGGGTCTTCCGCAACAAGCTGGATGAATAAGGGAACGTGGTCAGAAACAACGCAAGACTTGTAGCTCAGGGCTACAGTCAGCAAGAAGGTATTGACTACGGTGAGACCTTTGCCCCAGTGGTAAGACTAGAGGCTATTAGAATTTTATGTGCATATGCAGCTTATATGAACTTTAAATTATTTCAAATGGATGTTAAGAGTGCATTTCTTAATGGAGTTGTAAACGAGGAAGTCTATGTTAATCAACCTCCAAGGTTTGAGGACCCTAAGTTCCCAACGTTTATAAACCCAAAAAGGCTTTGTACGGCCTCAAGCAAGCACCACGTGCTTGGTATGAGAGGCTGACCAGTTTCCTGCTGACTAGAAATTATGTCAGAGGCAAAGCTGATACAACCTTATTCATTAAGAGAAAGGGTAAAGACACCCTGCTGGCTCAAATATATGTTGATGATATTATTTTCGGTGCTACTAATGAGTCAATGTGCAAGGAATTTAGCAAGCAAATGCAGACTGAGTTTGAAATGTCAATGATGGGAGAACTCAACTTCTTCCTTGGACTTCAAATCAAACAAGGGAAAAATGACATCTTCATCAGTCAAGCTAAATATGCCAATGAGATATTGAAGAAATATGATCTTGAAAATTGCAAGCCAATATCTACTCCTATGGGCACTGACACTGTGGTTAGATGAGGTGCCGCGGCCTAATCTCCCGGGCGGACCGGGGGGTGGACACCTCATGGCGACGTAAGCGGTGATTGGCGCCGAAAGAAACCAATCGTGGAATCAAGCTGCTCAGCAGGACCGGAGCTCGGAGTATGGAAGAGTCGCCACCCACGAATGGGAAAATGAACACCGATCCCTTGCGGGAGACCGGTGAGGGTTCGAGAAACTTAGGTACGAGCCGAGAAGGCTAGCTCCTTTCCGGAGAAAGGCTACTAGGCACCCCGACATCGCCCGGTTATGAACCACCGGCCTTCTACTCAGCGTGTTAGGCGATAACGGACTAATCGTATATTTCTTTAAGTTTAAAATTCATTTGAAACCTTTTCTTTCTCGTTTTGAAAACCGTTTTGAGCATATATTATTGAAAGCCACTTTGGTAAAGAATCACCCATTTATATTGATGCTAAGTATAAGAGAGAGAGGGGGAGAAGGAAGAATTGATTTATTTACAGTGTGTCTTATGCCTCGATTCGTATGTTAACTCTACACTAAACACACTCCCCGAAAACGAGTTTATTTACATGGTTCGTACCTTAATCGCCGTTGGAACGATTTAGGTACGTTTCAAAACCCCGTTAATTTACATGGCATCTACTCGAATCACCGTTGGAACGACTCGAGCGTTTGAAGACGTGGAATAAAGAATTTTAACCCAAAAACGTGGTTAGGCATACAAGTCAATTTATTTTGTACAAATCATTTAAGGAAACGATTCAAAACTTTATTATTTACAATAAAAACGATTTTAATTACAAGGTTCGCCTAATCCGTCGTTGGAACAGATTAAGGTTTCAACATGTGATATTTTGGAAATAGTTTAAAAAGGTCAAGAAAAACGTTATTTATACTTTAAGAATGTCTAGAAAACTTAAGTTTAAATAAACAAATTAAAGTCTCTTTTTGTGATTTTATTTTCCCTTTTTTCACTCAATTAATCCTTACTTGAATATAATTGCAACAACTAACAAATTAAATTCAACTTCACCCAACCAAACATGTTTAAAGAATATATACCTATAGGAAATCCAAATGGAGAATGAATATACATATTTATACATATATGTAAGAATAGTAAAAATGGTAATAATATATATATAGATTAAATGTAGGATAAGGAAAGTAGTAATACATATAATACCTTTTTATCCTAATTACAACTATGTAAAAATAAGGGAGACTATAAAAACTAAAAATATCATTTAATTTCCAAAATAGTTTTACCCTATGATAGCTAATATAATTCAAATGGCAAAGAAAACTACATATATACATATATACTACTTTATAACATTAAATCCAAACGAATTAAATTTCAACATGAAATAAATAAATATATAGTACATAATAAATAGTTATAGGATTAAAAAAAATAATTTTTATAAACATATTACACAATAATATACATATATATACAAGTAGAAATGTCAAAAAGTGGGGAAAGGAGGGTAAAAATGGTGATTTTCGGTTTCCAGCAGATTACCGACGGAAAATCCGTCGCCAATCTGCTGTTAGTGACAGAAAAGGTAGAATTACAGCAGCACTCTAAAACTTTCCAGATTCGTTCAAAAGCTTTAAATTAAATCTAATTCGATCGTTTGGGATCTCCGAACTACCAAAAATGGATCATAGTCTATAACGGAGTTTCCTAAAACGACGTTTTTATTTTAAAACGTTATTCGGAAATATCTTTTCCAAACTTATAATTACAACGTTTTTAATACCCGAACTACCTTTTAATCGGATCACGGTTCGTATTGGGATATCAAAACGAGGTTCTTTATTTTAAAACAAAACCGAATTTTTATTTAACACGGGATGAAAATAAATAAATACGAAGAATTAAATAAAACGTGATAAATAAATGAATAACTAAATAAATAAAATTATAACATAAAAATAAATAAAGAAAATAAAATAAATGAAATAAATAAAACGAGTCTAGTCCTCGGATAATACCTCAAGTTCGGTATTGACGGTTGAAGTCGGTTGATTCCACGAATCGTGCTTTTCCGGTGTTTTTGTGTTTTTGGTAAAATTTTAACATTTAGGAAATTTGGAATTTTTAGGAAAAAAAATGTTTTTTCCCAAAAAAAAAAGATTTTCTCTCTCTAAAAATGTTTAGAGTGAGAAGCTCCTCCCAAAAGTCCCTCTCAAATGCATGGGGATCCGTGCCTTATATAGGCAAACGGATCCCCGGAACTTTGGGCGACGCCCGAGTAAAATTGGGCGTCGCCCAAAGGGGGTTGGGCGATCGCCCACCCTGGTTGGGCGAACGCCCAACCATAGTTGGGCGTCCGTCCAACGTCGTTGGGCGCCTGCCCAGCGGCCGTCGGGCGCTCGCTCTACGTCGCGGAGCGTCCACGAGCCGTTCACTCAACGACCGCGATTCTCGTTGACTCACCGTTTTATTATTATACGTTTTTCTCTTTCAAAATTTTCCCGGAACCAACCGCTTCGACCGCTTTGTTAAAGGTTTTCGTCACAGGTCCTCCGACTCGGTGTCTACAGTTGCCCCTACTTTCCTATTTTGACAGTGATGTGTGTGTTTCGAAAACGTTTTTTGCTAACGCAACACATGCAATGTAAAACATATAAAAGTAAGAGACACGTAAATAGTAGGAGGAAGAATACCTGACCTTTGTGCTGCGTGTTCCGGTGTCGTTCTCGATCCTTTCTGTCCTTGCCTTTGAATCGGCCGCCGGCTGATGTTCTTCTCACGGACCCTAGCCTAAGTTGACTGCGGGTAAAAATGGCTTAGAAGCAACCTTGGTGCCCGACCGCGAGTAAGATGGCTCAAAAGCGATCCTGGTCTACGACCCGGGGGGAAATGGCTCAAAAGCGACCCTGGTCTACGACCGGGGGGGAAGTGGCTCAAAAGCAACTCTGGTCCACGACCGCGGGTAAAATGGCTCAAAAGCAACACTGGTCCATGACCGCGGGTAAAAATGGCTCAAAAGCAACCCTGGTCCACGACCACGGGTAAAATGGCTCAAAAGCAACCCCGGTTCACGACCGGGGTAAAATGGCTCAAAAGCAACCCTGGTCCACGACCGCGGGTAAAAATGGCTCAAAAGCAACCCTGGTCCACGACCGCGGGTAAAAATGGCTCAAAAGCAACCCCGGTTCACAACCGGGGTAAAATGGCTCAAAAGCAACCCCAGTCTACGACTGCGGGTAAAAATGGCTCAAAAGCAACCCTGGTCCACGACCACGGGTAAAAAAGTCTCAAAAGCGACCCCGGTTCACGAACAGGGTAAAATGGCTCAAAAGCAACCCTAGTCTACGACTGCGGGTAAAAATGGCTCAAAAGCGGAGGTTCTTTCTAACGATTCTAAATTCTTTTAAAACACTGTTGTCTGTATTTTCTCGCTGAAGCTAGTATCTTTGAGGTTTGAATGGTTCGATAGGAACATCTTTTTAGTCCGGAATGATTCCAACTAACAATCATTTTTCTGTTGACTGTCGTCTGTATTTTGACTGGTGCCACTGCTCTGTAAAAATTGGCTGTCGACTGGAGTTTCATCTTGATATTATCGGTCACTGTCTGGCAGAAGCGCAGACTGAAACGGACTGCAAATCGGAGGTCTGTACACCTAGTAAATGATTATTTACTTTTTACCTTTATGTCACATCGTACCTTTTTCACTATCTACGGAAATGCCATTCCCATTTCCTATATAAGGTGGTGGGGTTTCATTTCAACCCCACACCTTCTCTCTCTTCTCTCTCTCTCTAACTTTTGATTTGGATTGTTCTCGGGATGGATTTGGACCAATATGATGGCACGAAGGGCATGGAAGCGGGTTTCGTGAACCTTACTACCGTTGACCCTTTTCAGGACCCCGCAACGCATCTGAGCCGGACCCGCTGTAACCAGGTAAGTACTTTCTTACTTCCTCATCTTTTGACTAAAATTCTAGGCTTTAGTATCCCTATTTAAACATGATTTGCATGCTAACTTCTGGATTGCCTTAGAATACTTTTAGTTAGAAAACATGAATTTCTTCGCTTGCAAGTAACCTTTATTTATCTTTTGTAAGCATGCGAACTATATGCATGTGAATAGTAAAACTACAAACGATGCATGCCAACAGTAAGAACAAACGTGAATAGTAAAAACGTGAATAGTGCGCGTGAATAGTAAAAAACTTGACTAATGTACGTGAATAGTAAAAACTTGACTAATGCACATGAATAGTAAAAACTTAACTAATGCACGTGAATAGTGAAACTTGACTAATGCTCGTGAATAGTAACAACTTGACTAATGCACGTGAATAGTAAAAACTTGACTAATGTACGTGAATAGTAAAAACTTGACTAATGTACGCGAATAGGCCAATGAATAAAGAATTAATCAAATCCTATGCAGACAACCCCAGGGTAGAGATTTCACACAATGACGGTCTAAATTGACAAGATGTCTCTAGGTTAGATTTGACCGAAAGAATAGCTAGATTAACGTGCTTTCATCAGATGCAAGCCTAGGAACAACCTTTAAACTTACCTGTTCCGTTCTTTCCAGTTTATCGGTATTTCCGGGACTACAGCGGATATTCACACGTGGTACTCTATGCTAGGCACCGCGGTGAGAGCCCGTGTGCGAGAGCTGGGCTTTGAGCCCTTTATTTTGGCGCTGCCCCGCGCCAACGGGGTGTGTGACCTCTTTGGCCTACGAGCCTTATGCGAGAGATGGGTAGACTCGACCCATACCTTCCACCTTTCCTTCGGGGAGATGACCATCTCGCCCAGAGATTTCTCTTTATTGACTGGGCTGCGGGGGAGTAGCACTCCGGTTCCCCTTTCCTTTGATGCGATGCGCCCGCGGGTTGACCGTGCTAGATTGGCTGCTTTGATTGGGCCGGGAGTTTATCCAGGCGCCAAATCCACCCCGGTGAAGTTCATCACTACATCGGGGCTTTTGAGTCGTAGGGACTTTTGCGGGACCGACGACACCGATTTGGCCGTCCGCAGCTTCCTGATATATGCTTTGAGCGAGACGATCTTCCGCACCAAAAGCGGAACGATTCATGCAGGTCTCATTCAGGCTTTCAGCGATATGGATGCGGTGGCGTCCTATGATTGGGTGGGAGCGGGTCTAGCTTTCCTGTACAAGTTTTTGGATTTGACTTGCCAGAAGCGCAAGGATTTCGGCGGCTACACCTTTGCTCTTTTGGTACATGGTGCATCCTTGACTTGCCCTTTTTATCTTCTTCGCGCTTTCTGTTCGTAACCTTTGTTTTCACGAACAGGTTTGGGCCTACGAGAGGCGGATTCTTCCTAGCGAGCATCGGTGCAGGCCACGGGTGCCGAAGCCCCCACTCATGGCTCGATGGAGAGAGTTCGATTTAGGTACCGAGGAGAGGCCGACGGTGGCGCAGCTCCTGGATTGGATTGATTCGCGGACTTTGGGACAGGTAAATATCTTCTAGTCGTGCTGGATTCTTGTTTGATCAGACTTGACTTTTCTTTGTGTTTTTAGATTAAATTCAGGTGGGACGACCTTGACTTCGGTCCCGATTACGTGTATGTTACCCTGATCCAGGAGCAGCAGAGTGTGCTTACCGGCCCTTGCATGCGGGCCTGGTATTTGGGTGACCGGGGCATCACCGGGGTTAGGGCCTCACACTGGTCACCAGGCGAGATCCCTGTCTCTATGTTTGCGGTGCGGACCATGCCCTTGTCGGTCATTCGTCAGGATTTGACCCGCCGCTTTGTTGGTAGAGATGTGTGGGTTCATGCCGGGGGCCGTGCTCCTAACCTATCGACCTTGTTGAGTGCGAGGGATGCCCCAGCGGTGGTGATGGAGGTGGACCCTGTGGCAGACATGTTTTCGCGGGAGGCTGTCGCTGCAGTCTTTGGTAGGAAGGAGGTCCCGTTGAGTGGTTCGACCTATTTATCTTTATTTACGAGTTAGTGGTATTTATTGTGTCTCTATTTGCAGGAGGGTTCCTGGAGGAGTGCTCATCTGTCAGACTTCTTCGACGGCGCCCGAGCTCAGACGTCTGCGAGTGAGCCGCCATATTACGTGGGCAAGTCCTCCAGCGCCGCCCGACCGGAGAGGTCCCCTTTGGGCGTACCCGTCCCGGATTTTGGGAGGGATTTCGCGGCTGTTTGTTATGACGAGTCCGGGGTGGCCTACGCCGGTGTTGAGATAGCTCCTCCGGTCTTTACATCGAGGGTACCGTTTGACCCTTCAGACGCTTCCCAGACCTCGAGAGAGACTTGCACCGATTATGTGGGGCTGTCTGGTTACCTCCGAGATCGACTCAGCTTGCGCTGCGCTGACCATCTGGTATGTATTATTACTTTATTTTAGTGTAGTGGGATGTATGCATATATGTATGTATGATTTTTATTCTTGCCAGTATTTCTTTTTTTTCATATTTGTTTTTTTTTTCTTTTCAGAGTGATATTCACACACATGAGCGGAGACGGAGCGAGTCGGTGCAGGAGTCCGATGCCAGGGTTGGCCAAGTTTATCGGGAGAGGAACGACCACTGGTCAGAGGTGATGCGGAGAGAGACTGCGGGATGCCTTGCTATTGAGGAGAGGGTGCGGGAGGAGACTACCGGACGCCTTGCTGCTGAGGAGAGGGCGCGCATTGCCGAGGAGAGACTTCGAGCCGCCGAGGAGGCCCTATCTGCGGAGCGGGCGTCACATCTGAGGGATTTTGAGGCCTACTGGGATGTCCCTCCTTATTAGGCTCATCATGTATAACTTTGTAGTTTTTATTAGGATTACCCCGATGTATAGCTGATGTATAGGGAGTGGGGTGGATAGTATGTAGGCTTTTTATTGTGAAAAGTAAAGTAGGAAATGTATAACTCATGATTCGTATTGCCATGTATTCAGTAGATTATGATGATTCCAATCATTCTCTTCAAATATATTCATGCCTTTATTTATTTACAAACAACAGAAATACTTAGCCTCTTATACATTATTTTTGTAATTGCTCAAGATATAACTACCGTTACCAAGACCTGCCTTTTTTCGGTTTTCAGATCCCGACGATTTTTCATCTCTCCTTTTACTATCCCGGAATTTTCAAATGAGTGCCTTTTCGGGTTTTCACCCATTGGGATGTCCCTTATTGTTGCATAGGCCGCCCTTTGTGGGTTTTCAACCTATCGGGAATTTTCTTTCGCTTTTTTTTTTACGAAAAGTATTTCTTAAGCCTATCCAAATTGGTAGGTTCGGAGAACTCCATGCCGTCCATAGTAGTTAACTTCACTGCTCCTTTGCTTAGTATCCTCTTCACGAAGAACGGCCCTTCCCAGTTTGGCCCAAACTTGCCCCTCGGGTCGGTGTGCGTCACGCGGATCTGTTTTAGCACCATATCCCCTTCTTTGATAGGGCTGGCCTTGACCTTTTTGTTGAAGGCTCGGGCCATCCTTCGCTGATATAACTGCACATGGTAAAGGGCCTCCATCCTTTTCTCGTCCACCAATGCTAACTGTTCATGCCGCTTCTTTACCCATTCCGTCTCGGGAATCTTTGCTTCTACTGCGATTCTCAACAATCGTTTTTCAATCTCAATTGGTAGGACTGCTTCTGCCCCATACACTAAGGAGAACGGCGTTGCCCCAGTTGATGTTCTAACCATCGTGCGATAAGCCCATAAAGCGAGCGGAAGCTGCTCGTGCCAATTCCGGTGCGATTCTGCTGTCTTTTCGAGAATCCTTTTAAGGTTCTTATTAGCGGCTTCTACTGCCCCATTAGCTTGCGGTCGATAAGGAGAAGATCTATGATGCTCAATACCGTACTCCTGGAAGAGACTTCTTACTTCCCCCTGAAACTGGACCCCGTTATCCGTAATCATGTGATGAGGCACTCCGAACCTGGTGATCAAATGTTTCTCAATGAACTTTCTCATCTGCTTGGATCCCAATTTGCTAAACGACTCTGCCTCTACCTACTTGGTGAAGTAATCAATGGCGACTGCAATAAATTTGTGCCCGTTCGAAGCATTAGGCCTCACCTCTCCGATGATATCAACGCCCCAAGCCGCAAACGGCCAAATGGGTGCCAATACGTGCAGTTCCATAGCTGGTAAATGATTATAATCTCCATGGATTAGACAATCATGGCATTTCTTCGCATATTCGTTACAATCTCTTTCCATGGTGAGCCAATAGAAGCCTTGCCTTATAATTTTCTTTGCTAACACCGCTCCTCCCATATGGGCTCCACAAATTCCCGAGTGTACTGATTCCATTGCCTCGCGGGCTTCTCCCGCATCCAAGCACCTTAGTTGTAACCCATCGATGTGCCTTTTGTAAAGCAAGTCGTTGTGAATGACGAACTGCTGAGCTAACCTTCTAATCACCGCCTGATCCCTGAGTTCTGACTCTGTCGGGTATGTTCCACTCTTCATGAAGTTCATGATATCGAAATACCACGGCTTTTCATCTGCCCCTAATAGCATTACGTCTTCGTAGCATGGTTTGTGAGATCTCCTCAATACCAAAGGCTTCGAGGCCAAGTTCCGAGGGTTGTCCCAAACGGACACCAAAGTGGCCAAAGCATCCGCTGCCTGGTTCTGTGCTCGAGGAATGTGATAAAAACGACATTCATTGAATCTTTGTGCCAACCCTTCTAGCTGGTCTAGATATGGACGTAATCTTTCTTCCCTCACTTCCCAGTTTCCTTGTGCCTGTTCGATGATCAGCTTTGAGTCACCCCAAATTTCAACATATGATGCTCCTAGTGCTGCTAATGACTCCAACCCATAGATGCACGCTTCGTATTCGGCCATATTATTAGTGAGAGGGAAGGACAACTTCTTTGCCATCGGGATCCTTTCTCCCTCTGGTGAGATAAGTAGCACTCCTACACCGGCTCCATTTGAATTAACCGCTCCATCGAAGAACATTTTCCACGGTATAACTTCTATTGCGTTCAAGTGCTCATCGGGGAAATCATAATTTATCTCTTCCTCTTCTGCGTTCAGAGGTTGGTTGGCCAGGAATTCTGCTACGGCCCTCCCTTTGATGACCTTCTTCGTTACATATTCAATATCAAATTCAGACAAAAGCAACAACCATCGGGCTAGCTTCCCTGTTAAGGACGGGATTCGATACAGATACTTCACGGGGTCCATCCGGGAAATAATGATCACTTTATACGATTGGAAATAGTGCCGTAGTTTCTTTGTCAACCATACTACTGCCACACACGTCTTTTCGATCATGTTATACTTAAGCTCGTATTCCAGGAACTTCTTACTCAGATAATATATCGCGTGCTCTACACCGGTGTCCCCTTCTTGGGCCAACATCGCCCCAATAGATCGCTCCTCGATCGCCACATAGAGGAGAAGCGGTTTTCCCAGTTTAGGCGGTCTCAGAACTGGCGGATTAGACAAGTAGTTCCGGACGTTCTCTAAAGCTTGCTGACACTTATCATTCCAAATGGTGGGTTGATCTTTCCGTAGCAACTTAAAGATTGGCTCGCAAATTGCGGTGAGTCTTGCTATGAACCGACTGATATACTGAACCTGTCCCAAAAATCCTCTCACTTCTTTCTCATTCTTTGGTGCCGACATTTCCCGTATGGCCTTCACTTTGTCGGGATCTACCTCGATTCCCTTGTTACTGATCACATAGCCTAAGATTTTCCCCGATGAAATGCCAAAGAAGCACTTCTTCGGGTTCAACCTCAGCTTGAATTCGGCAATTCGGGCCAAAAACTTCTCGAGTGCAGCGAAATGCCCCTCTCTTGTCTCCGACTTGACCATCATGTCATCCACATAAACTTCTACTTCCTTGTGTATCATATCATGGAACAGTGCTGTAGCCATTCCCTGGTAAGTTGCCCCGACATTTTTCAAACCAAACGGCATCACCCTATAGCAGTATGTTCCCCACTCAGTTGTGAACGAGGTTTTCGCTTTGTGTTTCTCAGCCATCTGAACTTGCATGTAGCCCATAAAACCGTTCACATTTGTGTGTAAGACGCTTGATGCTGCACTGTCGATCAACACGTCAATATGAGGCAACGCGAATTCATCTTTGGGGCACGCCTTGTTAAGATCTCTATAATCGACGCACATTCTCACTTTGCCGTCCTTCTTTGCGATGGGCACTACATTTGCGACCCAAGGGGGATAGTCGATTACTTCGATGAACCCTGCTTCTAACTGCTTCTTCACTTCCTCTCTGATCTTATCTGCCCATCCCGGTCTCATGCGTCGGAGTTTCTGCTTCACGGGCTTCGAGTCGGGGTATGTTGGAATACGGTGAGTTACGATTGATTGATCAATTCCTGGCATGTCTTCGTATGTCCAAGCAAACACTATTTCGTATTTTTTAATTATTCTCTCAAATTCTTTCCTCTCTTCAATAGTTAATTCTTGAGCAATTTGTATAAGTTTAGGATTTTCATCAGTGCCAAGATTGAAAGTCGACATTTCTATTGTCTTGATTTCAAATGTAGGCATGTTATATGAATGAGAATGCATGGAATGATCATGATCAACATCAATCAAGTAAGCAAAATCAGAATTCATTTCATTGATAGTGTTGGCGAGTACATCGTCAGATTCAAATAAAGCAGTAATACAATTTTCATCATCGGGGTTCTCGGGTTTCTCATAAGCTTTGGAGGTACTGGGCTCGTCCACCGCTCCCGCAGTTGCTTCAATAGTAATGACCTACTCCTCGGCATTCAAATCTAACATCATAATCTCCTCGACGAAGCAGCTTGCCTTTCCTTTGCCCCAGTCGGCAACATCATTGAAGATCTCAAAACCTGGCAGAATCTTTACTTCGGTGCTAGTCCATGACTCGGGAGTCCCTGAATAAGCCTTTCCGTGCCCCTCATTCACAAAATACTTCTTTAGGCCCACTTTTCCTTCACCCCCTGTGTTGGACGGACCTCCCAGCTCATATCCTAAACCCCTCCGGGTTTTTTGGCTCTTGAAATCCGGAAATTCTGGCAACCCTTGATGGTGTGCTCCCAAGCCCATACCGGGAATGAAACCCCCCTTCATCATCTTCACCACATCGGTGGTCATGCTAGACTCGTAAATCCCAGAAACTTGGAATCCGGAGAAAAGCTGAGGCTCAATTCCCAATGCCGCCACCGAGCTCAATTTTTCTGCTCTGATCGTCACTATCTCCTCCCCGAAGGGGAATTTGATCATTTGGTGGAGCGTGGAGGGCACACCTCCCAACTTGTGGAACCATGGGCATCCCAACAATACAGCAAAGGTTACCGGGATATCCAGCACCGTGAACTCTGTTTCTTCTTCATGCGGCCCCACTTTCAGCTTGGCCTTAAAAACTCCTTCGATGTGCCTACGGCTATCATCATAAGCCCTGATCACAGTTTCCGAGTCCGTCAGGTCTCCTCTTTCTACTCCCAATTTAGACAAGAGTTTCAGCGGGCAAACATTAGGCCGATCCATCATCGACCATCACACAGCTAGTCTTCTTCCCGTTAATCTCAGCTCGGATGTACAAAGGCTTGTTGTGAGCCTTCCCCTCTTCTGGGAGATCCTCGTCAGTAAACGTGATTTCGGTTTTCTTTCGAGCCATAATTGCCCCCACTAACGCTGCCGGCTCAGTATCGGTAGAAATAACCAAATTCTGCAGTTCTTTCATCAGATTTTCACGGTGGTACCTGGAATGGCATAGGACTTCCCACACCGTGGACTTAGCTTGTGTTTTCTTCAACTGCTCGAGGACTTGGTCATCTGGCTTGGGAGCCGATCCTTCTCCTATCTCAGTGTCCACCATAGGTGCCTTTCCCTCGGCCACTCGACCTGATCTTGTCATGACGGCGATTTTCGGCTCATCATCAGATTCATCCCAAATATTGATAGGAATCCTCCGATTAGCATCCTCCTCGTCCGAAGAACTTTCCCAAATGTCTACAATCATTAGATCCATTACGTGTGGGACGTTCGGATTCAAATAGAAGGGATCCGCTGATCCATACAAAGCCCAGCCTATCAAATCATCATAATCCCGGAGGGACACTCTACTCATCCTTCTTGTCGCCAACGGAATAGCGCCTCTCTGTATGCACATAAGTTGCACCTTATCACTCATTGTTTCATGACACTGCTCATAGTGGTGCCTCCACCTCCTAATATAATCCACGAATGGTTCCTCGGGGAATTGCCTGATCCTATCCAGATCCTCCAAGGATCCCGTCCATGGAACATACATCTCATATCTCGCCACAAAAGCATCCCTAAGCGGTATCCAATGACCCATTTCCTCCTCTGATAGCCCTTGGTGCCATAACAAGGCTTCTCCCATGAGGGTTCCCAGGAAATGTTCATGTAATTCACATTGAGGGAACCCGGCATCGTACATATGGTTGCGGAATATCCTCGCATGCTCAATAGGATCACGGTATCCCCCATACCTAGGCATTGCTAACACTGCCTCAGGTGTTTCATAAGAGGGTGAGTTCGGGGTTTGCTCTGCCAGCATCCATACCGTATACTCTTTGATAAACCTCTTTGTCATTGCCGCCCAATCGGTCTTGACATGCATCGGAAGTGACATATACCACATCAACGGCTCACCCATCAATGAATTACAGAACAAACTGGTGATCTCTTCTTCCTTAAAGCCCAAAGGCCCTATGGCCGACAAGTAGAAGTGAAGGTGTTCCATGGGATCTTTGTTGCCATTGTACTTACTGACCCTCGGTAGCGGACGCTTGATAGGTCCGATCTGCATCGCGAAGCACTCTACAGTCCTGTCTTCAGCTCTTTGGTACTTTTCTAGAAATAAATCTGACAATCGATCCCAATCATGCTTGCAAGAGTCGGGTAATGATTGGAACCACCCCAAAGGCTCGCCTATCAGCGAATGATGGAACCACTGAGCAATCTCGTCCACCCCGAAGGATTCAACAAACATATCACGCATATATTCACGCAAGTGCACATCGGGATTCTCCCCGCCACTAAACAGACCCAATTCTGGCACAATAGTTCGAGACGACCCTTCTCCGGTCTCTTCGGCACTATCTTCATCATACGGTGCTCCACCGTCCAAACCTTCATCCATCGGTTCACCTTCCTGTTCCTCACCAAGGAAGGACACATATAGACCATTTCCTACATTGCTCTTTTCGTCGGAGTCCAACAACTCCTCTTCGTTTTCCTCGAAGGATTCCATCACTACACTTTCTTTCAGACCGACTCCGATCATGCTCACCCTATGATTAGGCAATGGATTACGCCTAGTGGAAGGGTTTGCTGACGAAGGATCAGCTATCTTCTTCTCCTCAATCAAATCTTGGATCTCGTGCTTCAACCTCTCACAGTTCTCAATAGTATGCCCATAACTGCTGTGGAATTCACAGTATCCCCTAGTTTGTATCTGTGGAGAAGGTGGAGCTTTGTTATAAGGAGTAAGAGCTTTCAGCAACCCCTTTTTCTGCAATCGTTCGAAGACTTTTCCGTAGGTCTGATCAAATTTGGCGAACTGCCTCTTTTCGATAGCATTAAGATCAAGCACTTTCACTGCTGCAGATTCTGCACTCGCACTTGGCCCTCCGGCACTATATCCCGACTTCGTCCACTTGGTATACGCCTTTTTCGGTTCTCCATCCCCCTCAACTGTCAAGGCGCAGCTATACATTTGGTTGAAATCGGTAAAAGGCATGTACCACAGCTCATTCTTAATATACGGCAATGTGTTACCGACTACCATTCGGATCTGATCCTGCTCAAGCGGCTTCTGCTTCATAACCGCGGCCTTGGCCCTCCATCTTCTTACAAAATCGGAAAAAGATTCCTCAGTCTGCTGCTTAGTGCTCTCAAGTTCCTTCAAAGTGACCTCAAGCATGGTGTTGAAGCTATACTGAGCGATGAATGACTTCGCTAACTCTTTCCAATCCCTCTTCGTCACCATTCGCAACGCGTGAAACCATGTGAGGGCAGCCCCCTCCAGATAAGTGTTAAACAGCCCCAGGACTTGATCCTCAGTCAGGATCGTGTGCTTCATCACAGCAACATACTGATTCATGTGGGCAGTGGGATCCCCAGTTCCGTCGAACTTTTTCATGTCAGGGAGCCGGAATTTCAAAGGCAAAGCCGTTGCCGATAAACAATTCTTCAAGTTATAAAAGTCCTGACTCCCGGAACTTCCCCCACGTAGATCCTGCACCTCCTGAGTGATGTGTTGCTTCCACTCCTCCTCTTTAGCTTTCTCTTTCTCCAGCTGCTTTCGGATATAATCCTGATAGTCATCCTCATTCCCAAAGCGAGGACCATCGTTCACCTCATTCTCAGCGTGCTTACTGCCACTCTTGCCATCCTTCATGGCCAGCTTAGCTATCTGGGCCACTATCGCAGCTAACTGCTCATTAATGTTGTTCACAGAGTTTTCCAATCCGGCCACCTTTTCGTTGGTCGCAGACATGCTGACGGAAGAATGAGTATACCCGGATGAAGACGAATCAAAAGCCACAATTGCCGATTCAGAACTGTCAATCTGTAGCTGATCAAACTGCCTGACTAGCCGACTGCTCTCTTGGTACCACAACCGCTTAATGATGACGTCTGCGTGAACGGTATCCATTAGTATGTATGCATGATTTTATATGCATGATTCGTGGTGTGTGCGTTTATTATTTACGGATATATAAGATAAGAAGAACAAACGTTAGTCTAATTACACGTATCACAGCATCTCTCTTCCACCCTTATTCCTCCACCCACTCGATGGTCCAAGTCTCTTTCCTAGGATTTTGGTTTGGGGCTCAAATTACGGTCTAGGGGATGCGTGATGCCGTCGATTATTGCAAAAAAGTAAATCATTCATCAGACAATACAGTTCGTTTTAACGTATCAGCGTTTGGTGACTAAGATATCGACCAAATGGATTGTCCTGTCGGAATAACCCATCTTTTGTCATTTTGCGAGATGCATTAGCTCGGGTTTTGACTCCCTTTGAGCACATCTCGGTTTTTAGACATGGTACGAGTTATTCTTTTAGTCCAATCGTTCGTTATTGACAATGATTCGTTCCCTTTTATTCGCGTGGGTTCGTGTCTCGATTTTTGGATTACGACGGGATCTTTTGGATCTATCGAGAGACGTAATCGCATGCTTATTCAGTGATGAAAGCACTTTTTATTTTAAGGAACGGACTCATCGCGTAACGTGTTTGTTTCTAGCGTTAAGAACCCGTTTGCTCTTTTTGGCTACGTGAAAAGACGGCGAGTCTTATTTGAGCGCACGGTACGCTTTCGGCTAACAACTCTTTATTCGAATCTACGGGATATATCACCTTAGCGTGGTTATAGAAAATCAATGTTTCGTTGAATCGCATGTCTATTCGAAGCAGGGATATTACCGTCCTTTTCACTTTGGCATGAACTGAACAAACACGCAGGTCGGGCCATATTTCTTGTAGTTTTGGTAATGGTCGAAATGATCGAGCCATTAGTCAAATCCACAGTCTCGTCCACATGGCGCAATTATGCGGTTTGGTTTAATTCGGCTTTGTGATTTTTAAGCGGCGTATATACCAGTTCGAGACATGTATTTAACGACATTGGTTCATTTTCTTTAACTACCCTCGGGATGGATATATATCGTAGATACATAATGACTTTGGTCGTTTGTCTATCTTTGCTTTTCTTTTATTTTCTTAGTCACTTTTGCGGACCCGTCCATTTCTCTTAAGAACGACACAAGGCATGACGTAAGAGCTCGTCTTTTATTCAGAAGGGACGGGCCACGTTTGCGAAACTCTTTACGTTACAACGGGGTCATTCGAAACAGAAACGTTCTTTGTTTTCGTTTTGTCATAATCTCGCTTTATCCCAACCTATTTAAAGAATGTGAATAACGGCTACTGTTAATATAATCTTTTGAATCGAGATATAACTATCCTTAATACCAAACCGATTCATACTAATACGTGCTTACATCATAACGCATTTCCTGAACATGTGCCTTCTTTGGGACACAGGAAGGGACCAGGCGGGTCGCACAAGTTCATTCATACGAGATGACTAAGTCGTCTTTAGTTCGAATCGTTTCGATGTTTTGGGGTAGTTTGTATATCGGTTTAAGAGTATATATTAACGCATCGTTTCTTTTTCTTTGCATATTTTAGGATTAGACACGTATCATGGCAATTTGAAAACACGAACTGATTCATTTATCACATCAAAAATGGTAACAGGTAATCCTATGGCAACTTCTAAGGCTACTATATGCTGACACGGCTGATCGCAGGACCTCACAGGACCGCACAAATTTGCCCCTAACGAATGGATGAGGACCCTTTGGCGCCTTACTGTAAGGGGGAACTTACACTAGCCTCTTTCGAGCGACGAATGGACTCTCGCTAGAGGTTTCGCGGAAATTACCCAAAAGGTTTGCAATAATGCACATGAATGCATACGAAAAGAAATAATACGATCCGTCCCCGTTAAGGGCTTAATACACGCCTTCCGGAATCAAATTTCTCGCTTCCCCAGTAGAGTCGCCACTTGTTAGACGAGGTGCCACGGCCTAATCTCCCGGGCGGACCGGGGGGTGGACACCTCATGGCGACGTAAGCGGTGATTGGCGCCGAAAGCAACCAATCGTGGAATCAAACTGCTCGGCAGGATCGGAGCTCGGAGTATGGAAGAGTCGCCACCCACGAATGGGAAAATGAACACTGATCCCTTGCGGGAGACCGGTGAGGGTTCGAGAAACTTAGGTACGAGCCGAGAAGGCTAGCTCCTTTCCGGAGAAAGGCTACTAGGCACCCCGACATCGCCCGGTTATGAACCACCGGCCTCCTACTCAGCGTGTTAGGCGATAACGGACTAATCGCATATTTCTTTAAGTTTAAAATTCATTTGAAACCTTTTCTTTCTCGTTTTGAAAACCGTTTTGATCATATATTATTGAAAGCCACTTTGGTAAAGAATCACTCATTTATATTGATGCTAAGTATAAGAGAGAGAGGGGGAGAAGGAAAAATTGATTTATTTACAGTGTGTCTTATGCCTCGATTCGTATGTTAACTCTACACTAAACTCACTCCCCCAAAAACGAGTTTATTTACATGGTTCGTACCTTAATTGCCGTTGGAACGATTTAGGTACGTTTCAAAACCCCGTTAATTTACATGGCATCTACTCGAATCGCCGTTGGAACGACTCGAGCGTTTGAAGACATGGAATAAAGAATTTTAACCCAAAAACGTGGTTAGACATACAAGTCAATTTATTTTGTACAAATCATTTAAGGAAACGATTCAAAACTTTATTATTTACAATAAAAACGATTTTAATTACAAGGTTCGCCTAATCCGTCGTTGGAACAGATTAAGGTTTCAACATGTGATATTTTGGAAATAGTTTAAAAAGGTCAAGAAAAACGTTATTTACACTTTAAGAATGTCTAGAAAACTTAAGTTTAAATAAACAAATTAAAGTCTCTTTTTGTGATTTTATTTTCCCTTTTTTCACTCAATTAATCCTTACTTGAATATAATTACAACAACTAACAAATTAAATTCAACTTCACCCAACCAAACATGTTTAAAGAATATATACCTATAGGAAATCCAAATGGAGAATGAATATACATATTTATACATATATGTAAGAATAGTAAAAATGGTAATAATATATATATATATTAAATGTAGGATAAGGAAAGTAGTAATACATATAATACCTTTTTATCCTAATTACAACTATGTAAAAATAAGGGAGACTATAAAAACTAAAAATATCATTTAATTTCCAAAATAGTTTTACCCTATGATAGCTAATATAATTCAAATGGCAAAGAAAACTATATATATACATATATACTACTTTAAAACATTAAATCCAAACGAATTAAATTTCAACATGAAATAAATAAATATATAGTACATAATAAATAGTTATAGGATTAAAAAAAATAATTTTTATAAACATATTACACAATAATATACATATATATACAAGTAGAAATGTCAAAAAGTGGGGAAAGGAGGGTAAAAATGGTGATTTTCGGTTTCCAGCAGATTACCGATGGAAAATCCGTCGCCAATCTGCTGTTAGTGACAGAAAAGGTAGAATTACAGCAGCACTCCAAAACTTTCCAGATTCGTTCAAAAGCTTTAAATTAAATCTAATTCGATCGTTTGGGATCTCCGAACTACCAAAAATGGATCATAGTCTATAACGGAGTTTCCTAAAACGACGTTTTTATTTTAAAACGTTATTCGGAAATATCTTTTCCAAACTTATAATTACAACGTTTTTAATACCCGAACTACCTTTTAATCGGATCACGGTTCGTATTGGGATATTAAAACGAGGTTCTTTATTTTAAAACAAAACCGAATTTTTATTTAACACGGGATGAAAATAAATAAATACGAAGAATTAAATAAAACGTGATAAATAAATGAATAACTAAATAAATAAAATTATAACATAAAAATAAATAAAGAAAATAAAATAAATGAAATAAATAAAACGAGTCTAGTCCTCGGATAATACCTCAAGTTCGGTATTGACGGTTGAAGTCGGTTGATTCCACGAATCGTGCTTTTCCGGTGTTTTTGGTAAAATTTTAACTTTTAGGAAATTTGGAATTTTTAGGAAAAAAAATGTTTTTTCCCAAAAAAAAAAGATTTTCTCTCTCTAAAAATGTTTAGAGTGAGAAGCTCCTCCCAAAAGTCCCTCTCAAATGCATGGGGATCCGTGCCTTACATAGACAAACGGATCCCCGGAACTTTGGGTGACGCGCGAGTAAAATTGGGCGTCGCCCAAAGGGGGTTGGGCGATCGCCCACCCTATGTTGGGCGAACGCCCAACCATCGTTGGGCGTCCGCCCAATGTCGTTGGACGCCTGCCCAGCGGCCGTCGGGCGCTCGCCCAACGGCTGTCGGGGGTGCGTGCCCGACGGCCGTCGGGCATCCCACGGACGCCGAGCGCACGCCCTGCGCTGCCGGACGTGCGTCCGACTGTCGTCGGACACACGTCGGCTGCCGCTAGGCGCTCGCTCTACGTCGCGGAGCGTCCACGAGCCGTTCACTCAACGACCGCGATTCTCGTTGACTCACCGTTTTATTATTATACGTTTTTCTCTTTTAAAATTTTCCCGGAACCAACCGCTTCGACCGCTTTGTTAAAGGTTTTCGTCACAGGTCCTCCGACTCGGTGTCTACAACTGTCCTTTGTGCTGACGAGAATGGTAAGTCGGTAGACAGCAAATTGTATCGAGGTATGATAGGCTCTCTACTTTACTTAACAGCGAGTAGACCGGACATTCAGTTCTCAGTATGCTACTGTGCTAGATATTGTGCTAGATATCAATCTAACCCTAAGGAATCTCATTACATAGCTGTAAAAAGAATCCTTAGATATTTGCAAAGCTCAGTGAACGCAGGTTTATGGTATCCCAACACTCATGATTTTACACTCGTTGGATACACTGACGCTGACTATGGACGAGACAAGCTTGAACGAAAAAGCACCTTTGGAGGATGCCACTTCCTAGGAAGCTGTCTTGTATCCTGGTTCAGCAGGAAGCAGGCATCAGTAGCCTTGTCTACCACTGAAGGTGAGTACATTGCTGCTGGAAGCTGTGTTGCTCAAGTCCTATGGATTAAGCAACAGCTTGAAGACTATGGTGTTCAAACAAAGACAATTGAGGTCAAATGTGACAACAAAAGTGCAATTGATCTATCAAAGACCCCAATTCAGCACAGCAGGATGAAGCATGTCAGCATCAGACATCACTTCATTAGAGACCATGTACTCAAAGGTGAGATCAAGCTGACCTATGTCCAAACGGATGAGCAGCTTGCGGATATCTTCATGAAGCCACTGGGTCGTGAGCAGTTCAGCATACTGAGAGAAGCCATTGGTATGTTTAATCCTCTTCAGTAAATTCCAGTTCTAAATATAAATTCATGCTGAGTAAATTACCATGCTGAATGCTATTAATTGTTGAGTGGATAGATGTATGCTGAGTGTTCAATGCTAAATGAATGAATGTCACATACTGAGCAAATATGCGCACTGAGTAGTTATCTCAAACTGAGAAACCAATTACTTAAACCATCCGTTTGTGTAAAAACTGACTACTCAGAATATAGAACGATTAGAATTCTAACACTGAGTAAAAGACCCGTTGCACTTAATGCTAAAGTGTTGGTCCCTTATAACGTTACAAGTATAGTTCCAAGGGGGGGTTAGGAACTATTTAAACTTTTTATAAATTTAGGGCAGACTTCTTTTCTTAGGAGAAAAGGTTTTAACAGCGGCGCTGAGTAAACAACAAGATACTGGCTTAGTCAACTGGTGACTAGGTCAGTTTCTTAACTTGAGTCAGGAGATAGCACTTAAAGTCTATTCCTGAGTTCAGATGTTCGAAGCGCACAACTCAGCTTGACCTCTTTACTTGGTCAGTTTTTGGTTATTTAAGCAAGCAATATATATAAGGAGTTTAAGGTAAGAAATACATTACTCAGCAGATTTATCCAGGTTCGGCTTCTAAGCCTACGTCTTGTCCCCGGAACATGTTCCGAGATTTCGAATCCTCTACTGAGCTCTTTAAAGGTAGAGCCTCAAACCTTTTACAATCTTAGCAACTGAGTATAACAAGAGTACCTTCCTCTATACCTCTACTCAATCCTAATCTCTCACTGAGTACTATAACCGAGTACTCAGCCTCTCATTTCTAATCTCTAGAAATGATAAGTGTTTGTCCTAAACAATGATTGCTAAGACACATTAGATGATTGAATAATCACTCTAGACTTTTACACAAAAGATATGAAATTTAGTGTAAGATTGCTTTGCTTCTTGCTTGCAGAACTTGCGTAGAAATTTGGTCAGCGTAATGGCTTGATCAAGTTCTGTATTGAATGAAGCTTCTGATGGCACTATTTATAGAGACGTCTTGAGGCATCGGTCATTTCGAATTTCGAAATAACCGTTGGAGGGAAACGGCTTCCTATCGTTGTCATCCTGACTTGCTCAGAGCTCTCGGCCAATCAGATTTGAGTATCTTCTGTCCTCGGTCAGCTTTTGGTCAGCTCGGCAGAATGTCTCTCATTTTATGGTAAAGTCAACTGGACAGCATACTGTGTCGTCTGAACTTTACCCAAAGTGGAAACACTTTGTCTGGAAGTTTTCCTTAGCCAACTGCTGTCTTGTACGCTTTGTCGAATCAACTCAGCAGCTTCGTTCCGAAGTTGTTCCCTGAAGATCTTCTAGATCCTTCTTCCGCTGAGTTGCGTTTTGTCCATAACGACAACGTTTTGACATACGCGGGCCGAGTTGTCTTGAACTGTTTGACTTGGGCTTTGACTCTTGTATTAGGCTTGGGTCTTTTAATCCTTATGTCTTATAAGCAATTTAACTCAACATTGAACAAACACATTAGTAGAATAAATCAAAGCATTTAAACTTAGTGTGTTTAGAATATGTTTTTAATTATATTTAAACAATTTTGTCAAATCAAAATTATGTGGAAATGTGTTTCAACATAAAGCACGCGAATAGCCACCTAGGATGACGTATGCGCCGAATGTGTCATAAATGTCAGGATCCTTATCGGTTGACAATCCCAAGGACAAACTGACACATGGATTCGATAAGATCCACCTCTCACCTCTATAAATAATGGGCAAATCCCCATTTTTATCTCTTTACGCTTACAGAATTCTCTGGCATAAATATTTTCTCTCTCAAAAAACTTCAAATCATTCATATCTTCTCTGCGAAAATGACGAACGATTCTGTAAACATCTCCGATGTCGGTCACCTATCTGCTGGAAACCCTAAGCCTCCTACCCAGCATGATCAAACCAAAGCTACCACACCGAGTAAGAAAAACCAGACTGACCAAGGTAACTCTTCTAAGACGAAGAAACCTAAGCAACGAACCTACACCAAGGTCTATGAGAACGTCAGGGAATACAAGATTGACTACTCAAGGTGGTTCTCAAAAGAATTTGTGGAAAAAGAGCAACCATTCTGTGAGTGGATTTCGACGAATGGCTGGACCGAGCTGTTCTCAATAAGCTACAATACCTACCCTGACTTGGTAAGGGAATTCTACCACAACCTGTGTGTCGCTGATGACAACCAGGACCACTTAGCTACCAAGGTGAAGGAAAGAACCATCTTCATCAATCCCACCTACCTAGCCAGCCTTCTGAAACTCAAGAATGAAGGAGCCATTCTTAGGAAGTCTGGAGATCAGGACATCACTGGGTATTCCACTATGTTCTGCAAACCTACTGGCCATGCTGGAGAAATCTCCAGTACTTCAATGGGCCAACACCAAAAGATGGCACACTACCTGCTGACTAATTACATCTACCCGAAGATAAATTGCACCAGCTCAGCAACAAACTTTGAGCAATGCTTCATATGGCATATGCTGATATACAAACCCATCAACATGCCAGTATTCTTGATTGCTGGCTTTTAAAGGAGCACTGGCACTCTAAGGCTGGGTTCACTCATTACCAAAATCCTCCTTGACCACCGAGTAGACCTAACGCAGGAAACCAAAGCCAAAGGATCAGAGATTACTGTCGCTGCCCTATTTGCTTTAAAGTTTAATCAGCCAATCAAGAAAGCAAAAGGTGCTGCTGACCCAAACGCTGAGGGGACGGTAATCAAAAAGGGCAAAAAAACTAAGGCCCTTGCTGACAGGAAGAGGAAAGCTGTGCAAAGCACCTCTAAGGAAGCTGTTCCCGCTCCTAAGAAGATAAAGATTGTGTCCAAAGGAACGACTGCACAAGCTGAGCCCAAGTCAGCTGAGAAAAGACCTAGGCAAGATGAGCCTGAGGCAGATGAAAGGGAAAACGTTGACGACGAACCTCTGAGTAAGAAGCAGAAGAACTCTTCAAAGTTAAGTCCAATCGATGCCATTCCTGCTGGCTTCTTTGTTCCCGACAACTCTCACTATACTGAGAGTCAAGGTGTTGTCGCTGAGCAACAGAACGATGAAGTTGAACTGGATGATCAGTTCATTGAACAGTTGGAAGAAGAATTAGATGAGGAAGATCAGGATGATGAGCAAGAAGAAGAAGGAGAAGAGAGTGGTCAGGATGACACTAAGGAGACAGCAAGTGAAGAAGATGCTGAGCCAACTCACACTGAGTTGACTGCAGAAGAAGAAGCTGAGCAAACTGAACAGCAGGATGCTGATGAAGGAATAAATTCTCCATCTCATTCAATTCAATCAATTCACGCTGATCCCACTCCTCCAAGGACCTAGGGAAAAAGAAGAAGACTTGTCAAGGCACACCCAACAACTATGCTTGACGTCATGGATGACTTAACGCAGAAAATACCAACCACCGATCCATCGACTATAAAGCTAAAATTCTTCAAGAAATCTTCTACTACTCTGCCAGAGCACACTGAAAAGCAAGCCTCTATTTCTCTTCCACAGGAACAAGCCGACTTAGATGCTTTTGAGAACCCAACTAACACCGAGCCAATTCTCAATGCAGATGCTGAACCTAGCCCTCTGCCGGCTAAGGAAATTCCTGCTCCAGTCAGCACTGAACCTATCCAACCTTCAACAGAAAGTCAGCTTCAGCCTGACTCTGAACCTGCATTCAATGTTGCTGTTCAATCACCTCTCCATTCTACAAAACAAGTGCAGGGTGAAACACTAAGACCAGTCACTGACCCCACTGGCACTACAAATGATGCACTGAATCTCACTCATCCACCAGCTGGTCAAACTAATGAAGACTCATACAACTACCTCATTGCCACTGAGTCTGGTAGAAGGATAATTAACTCGGCTCAGGCCTTGATCCAAGACCTTCATCAAACTTCAGACACTGCTGCTGGGTCTTCCGATAATGAGTCCACTCAGCTTCCACAAGTCACTCAACTTCTCAACGAGGTTCGAGGTCTAAAAGACTTGCTGAGTGTAATGATCAATATCCAAGCCCAACAACCAAAGCAGGAGTCCAAAACAAAGCTGGCTGAACTCTAGCTGACCATGGTTCAACATATCAACTCCCTTTAGGGACAATTTCAAGTCTTGTCAGCTGCGAACTCAGGGTATGCAACTTCTGCCGAAGTTCATCAGTTATTCACCCAGCTTCAAACTGAGCAAGAGAAGACAAACCATCAGCTTTCCTCTTACTCCCAATGCTCAGTAGAACAGATCGGCGAAGCTGTTCGTCTTCTGAATCTAAACAAGGCAGAGATGGACACTGACCAGATGAAGCAGAATGAGATTCTCCAGTATACACATCAAATCTTTACCCATGTCTGTCATTCCAACATTCAGCGTCAGTTCTATGACTCATCTCTGCTCAAGATGTTTCATCAGGCTTATGCTGTGCTGACTGATACACTTACTTGGATGGGTAAATCTCAAGCCTACGCACTGAGCATCCTCAGCGCTGCTGAAATTGGTGTGCCTCAAGAGGTATTCGACGATGGTGTTGCTATCTTTGATGACATAAATAAAAGCACCAGCAAGCTGAAGGACTTCTCAGCTCGCATATCTGAAGCTGCTCAAAACAACACCATTAGGCCTCCTCCTCCTCCCGATGCTGCCAAAACGGGGGAGAAAGAATAAACAGGAAGAACTCAGACTCAGCATGAGGTTGCTGGAAGTAGTCAGCTTAAGGGAAAGGGAAAACTGATACATAAGAAGAAATAGCTTAGTTTGGATAGCTAGTTTCTAAGTCTTAAGTATCCATGTTATGTATAATGCTGACTACTTATTAATACTATGCTTGCATCAAATTTTTCAACTTGATTAAAATCTTATGTGATGCTGAGCTATTATGTTTTGCATACATCAACTATGTTTATCATTCTTAATGTCTTCTGATTATATGCTGTTAACACTGTCTTGTATGATTAAAACATTGTCTTATAAGACTCATTAAACAACAATATACTCAGCGCTCTCAGATAGTTAAATCTTCCGCTTAAAACTGAGTTAATAGAATATGTTTCATGAGCTAACCTTTATTTGAAAACTGACCTAGGACTTACTCGATTAAACCTTAAAATGTTTAGAGTAAAACTATGTCAGTAGCTCAACCCTTACGGGGGAGTTTATTAAGTTATAAAAGGTCAACTATCATGGGGGAGCTCAAAACTGAGTTCTTCACTGAATAGTTTTGCCAACATCAAAATGGGGGAGTTTGTTGAAACACCTTTCCACATGATTTTGATTTGACAAAATTATTTAAGTATATGATTAAAGAATATTCTAAAACACACTAAGTTTAAATGCTTTGATTTATTACACTAATGTGTTTGTTCAATGTTGAGTTAAATTGTTTATAAGACATAAAGACTAAAAGGCTAAAGGCCCAAAGGAAAGTCAAAGGCCCAAGACAACTCGGCCCGTGTAAACAAAACGCTGTCGTTATGGACAAAATGCAGCTCAGCATGAAGAAGGATCTGGAAGACTTTCTTTATCTACTTCGGAACGAAGCTGCTGAGTTTGACGACAAAGAGTATAAGACAGCAGCTGAGCAAGGAACAACTTCAAGACAAAGTATTTCTACTTTGGGTAAAGTTCAGAAGACACAGAAAGCTGTCTGGAAGACTTTGCCATAAAAGGCGAAACATTCTGCCTGTCTGTCTAAAAGCTGCTCAGCACTGACCGAAGACAGAAGATGCAATAATCTGATTGGCCAACGGCACTGAGCGTGTACTGAGTGACAACGACATCAAGACATTTCCCTCCAACGGTTATTTCGAAATTTGAAATAACCGATACCTCAAGTGTCACTATAAATAGGCCTTTCAGTTGCTTCATTCGATGCAGATCTTCACCAAGCCATTACGCTGACCAAATTTCTACTCGAAGAATCTGTGTGAAAAAGCAAAGCAAATACTTACACCAATTTCCATATTACTGTGTAAAAGTCTAGAGTGATTCTCCAATCATCTAAAGTGTCTTAGCAACTGTTGTTTAGGACAAACTTATTATCATTTCTAGAATTAGAAAGGAGAAGCTGAGTACTCGGTTATAGTACTCAGCAATAGAATAGGAGTGAGTAGAGGTATAGAGGAAGGTACTCTTGTTATACTCAGCTTCTTATTGTAAAAGGTTTGATGCTCTACCATTAAAGAGCTCAATAGAGAATTCGAAAGCTCGTAACGTGTTCCGGGGACAAGACGTAGGCGTAGAGGCCGAACCTGGATAAATCTGCTGAGTAACATCGTTCTAACCTTAAACTCCTTTAATATATATATTGCTTGCTTAAACAAAACTGACCAAGTAAAGAGGTCACGCTGAGTTGTGTGCATTGAGTATCTGAGTTCAGGAATAGACTTAAGTGCTATCTCCTGACTCAAAGAAAGAAGCTGACTTAGTCACCAGTTGACTAAGCTAGTGTCTTACTTCACTCAGCGCGCTGTGTAATTCCTTTTCAAAGTAAAAGAAGTCAGCCTCAACGTACAAAATTTTAAATAGTTCCTAACCCCCCCCTTGGAACTAACTTGTTACGTTATAAGGGACCAACAGGTTTTACTTGGTAAGGTTTTTAATGAGGCAGTGCCCTATTCGCATGGATGGACATCCAAGGGGGAGTGTTATAAATAATTACCATTAGGTTAATTGTTATTAATGGATCCACCATATTAAATGCATAACCACCAAATTAAATGCATGTACACCAACAACTAAACATGTATTAAATATACACATGTTATGCTTAAAGATAAATGTAATTAGGACCATTCATTTTGTAAGCCTACTACTATAAATATGTTTATACCCCCATTTGTAAGATACACCAAGATTAAGCTTTTATGCTATTATAATCTTTCTCTTAATCTAAGTTCTTCATTATAATATTATTAATCTCCATATATATTTAAATATATTTATTAATCTACATATAAATGTGGTTATAATCACACTATAATTTCAGTAATTTTATAAAATATTTTACTTATTCATTTAAATTATTTAAAAAACAATAAATATTAGCCTGTCATTATTTGTGTTTTTTTCACCGGAAACAATTAAAAAACATAATATATATATATTAATCTTTTCGCACAGAAACCACAATTTTCATATTATTGGTCATGGACCTACGAACTAAAAGCGGTTGTTGAGACTTAAAGGGAAAACAACACAAATGAGGAGAAGCAAGCTATAGAGTCATATCTAATAATGTGAATTGAGATTTCTCCATTTGAATTTGATTATGAGATGTGTCTATCTATTTATATCCACAAACTGGGCTTTAACCCTAGTTATCATTTAACATATATCTCGCTCATTTTCATTGCGGGTGGATTATATATGATTCATATTAAATATTTCCAACACTTTTAATTGAACATGATCTAATTTTCCAAAATACGGAAGGGAAATTGATATTCGGCAAATATAACTTTTTCACGTGGCGCTTGAGACCTGAACCAACTATTGGAGAAAGTGAACACGTGGTATCTCCTGAGTAAAATAGAGTGGTATGATTGCATATCAAGAAGCTTGACTCATGGAAAGTCTAATTAGATCCAACCAATGATCAAGTCGTTACTATGACCATGCCCAATCCCGAGAATCACGATCCAAGTGGGCTTGAGGAATATTAGACCCGATATTTGGCACACGTAGCATGCCCCGTTCCTCAACTCATAACTATGTTCTATAGTTCGATCATAGTATAAATAGAGTAAGCACATATCAAGATACACAAATCTATCCATTCTATTAAATTTACATTACAACTTTCGTTTACTGATTGTGATCATTATTTGGTCATTTCATAAACTGACATAGATATCGGAGCGGATTAGCTGGACAACAGTTCCCTTCTTATATTATTTATGTGCAATCATATTTGACAAGTGTTGGTCTCGTGTAACGTGATAGTATTAGTTCCAAAGGGGGGTTAGGAACTAATTAAACTTTTTGTTTTAAAGGCTGACTTAATTTGATTTTAATACTTTTACTCAGTTTCTAGGTCAGCGCCGCTGAGTGTGTTTTGAGACAGCTTTAGTCAATTTACTAACTAGAGCTGTTTCAGTTGTGAGTTGGGAGGCAACACTTAAGTCGATTTCCAACTCAGCACTTAGATTACTCAGCTTCAACGTGTACAGATTATTTTACTGAGCAATGTTAAGCAAGCAATACATATATAAATATGTCAAGAGAAAGGGTTAGAAGTTACTCAGCAGACTTATCCTGGTTCGGCCTCTCCGCCTACGTCTAGTCCCCGAAATCCTTCCGAGCTTTTTCAATCCTCTATTAAGCTCTTTAAAGGTAGAGCACAAACCTTTTACAATAGCAACTGAGTATGCAAGAGTACCGTCCTCTATTCGTCTACTCAATCCTATCAACCACTGAATACTATAACCGAGTACTCAGCCTCTCTCTACCACTGAGTACTATAACCGAGTACTCAGCTTTTCTAACCTTTTACAAATGATACAAGATTTGTTATCACTTAGTGAAGAACACTTTAGATGAATAAAATCACTCTAGACTTTTACACAATGATTGGAGTTTGGTGTAAGAGCTTGCTTTTTCTTTTCAGACAGCTTCTATTTTGTATTTTGCAAATGAATTGACTTAGTGAAGATTTGCTTGTCTGTCTATATCTCTTGTGTATGATCCAAATGATGAATTGGCCTTTTTATAGTGATCTTTGGGGAGCCAATGATTTGAATTCCGACATAGCCGTTGTGGGGAAACGGTCTCCTTTCGTCATCACTTGGTCAGCTTTCAGAGCTGCAGGCCAATCCTGTCTTCTGTTTTAGACAGGAGCCAGGTTTGTCTTCTTATGCCAGATTTGTCTTCTTACGCCAGGTTTGTCTTCTAGCAAAAGTCAGATGATCCATGCTCTTTCTCGAAAAAGTCTTCAAGACAGATTTCCGAGGCTTCTAATTTGTTTCAGAAATTTGTCAGACCTTGTCTTCCAAGTTGACGGATCATTGACGCTGACCTGACGACTACTCAACTTGACTCAGCGGCTTCGCCTTCAAGCTTTTCTGAAGAAGACATTTCTTTCGCAAAGTTGAGTTGCATTCTACTCAGCTTCTGCTGTGTGACTTGCTTTTGCTGACTTTGTCTTGTCTTTCTCTTATAGACTTTTAGTTCCTGTTCTTGTTACTTAACTTACTCAACATTGAACAAACTCTTTAGTACCATTAAATCAAAGCACTTAAATTTAATTGTTTAATCATGAGATTAACTTAAATAATTTTATCAAATCAAAATCATGTGGAAAGGTGTTTCAACAACAAGTTGACTATCAAGATGTTGGTAGTATTTTTTTTTAAGTACATATCATTTTATTAAAAGAAAAATTACAGCAAAAAAATAATAAAAGGAACAAAATCTATATAAGGGCCCGTTTGTTTCAGCTGCTCCTGTTTGTTGTTTGTTGTTGTTGTTAGCTATTTGTTGATTGTTGCTACGGATATGCAACATATATTAGTTGATTTTTATCTAAAAAGCAGTTGTTTCGAATTTTTACCAAACATTTTTTTGTCTTCTGTTTAATTTGAAAGGCAAAAAGCAGTTCCGAAAAATGAAAACAAACGGATCTATACTAAAGACGAAGAAATAAAAGGTAGTAGAAATCCACCAAAGAAAGTTGGATAGTAATTAAAGTGTTATTTATTTTTTAAACGAATTAAAATAATAAACTAAATGCATATTTTAAAGGGTAAATTCCAAAAACAACCCCTGTGGTTTCATGTTGTTAAAAAAAACCTCTGTGGTTTGTTTTTACAAAAAAAAAAGGACCGTGGTTTACGCCGTTACCCAAAAAACGGAAAATGGCTTAACAGTGTTAAAATAGAGGGGTAAAATTAGAAATTCCAGATTTTTTAATTTTTTTTTTATTTTTCTTTACTCTTCTTCTTCTTCTCCTCCTCCTCCCTCTCCTTCTTCTTCTTCTCCTTCTTCTCCTCCTTCTTCTTCTTCTTCTTCTTCTTCTCCTCCTCTCTCTTCCTTCTTCTTCTTTTTTCTTCTTCTTCCTCTCTCTCTCTTCTTCTTTTTTTCTTCATTTTTTTTTCTTCTTTTTTTTTAATTTCCATAATTCTGGAATTTTCCAGAAATTTTGGAAAATTTTCAGAATTCTGGAAAATTCCAGAATTCTAGACGTCTGAAACCCAGACGTTGATGTCTGGATTTCAGACGTTGAACGTCTGGATTTCAGACGTAACGTCTGGATTTCAGAATTTAAAAAAAATAGAATAAGAAGAGAGAGAGAGAGGAGAAGAAGAAGAGAGAGAAGAAGAAGAAGAAGAAGAAGGAGGAGGAGGAGGAGGAGGAGGAGGAGGAGGAGGAGGAGGAGAAGAAGAAGAAGAAGAAAAAGAAAAAGAAAAAAGAAAAAGAAAAAAATAAAAAAAATATTTTTCCAACTTTACCCCTTGCCACGTCAACAATTTTAACACCGTTAAGCCGTTTTCCGTTTTTCGGGCAACGACGTAAACCACTGTCCTTTTTTTTGTAAAAACAAACCACATGGGTTTTTTTTGAACAACATGAAACCACATGGGTTGTTTTTGGAATTTACCCTATTTTAAATTGTTATCGATATACACTAATAACATAATGATATATTTTCCATAAAAAAACATTTTTGATAAATTTTATAGTTATTTTACTTTTAGTAAATGAAGCATTTTTTTTAAGAAAATAAACATGAATCAGAAGAAATAAGATCCTTACAAAGAATAGTTGTTAATCAATATATTATAACAGGACTTGAAAAGTAACTAGCATTGGAACAAGTAAGTCTTGTAATTGCATGAGCTGTTGTATTCGAAAAATCTAGGTGCAAAAATAGAATTAAGGCACTGGGCCTGTTTGTTTGGGGAAAAATATTCTGCAGGAAAATATTTTTCCAATTTTCCAGTATTTGTTTAGACAGGAAAGGAAAATAAGTGGATAGTCAATGTAAAATGAAGGAGGAAATAAAGAGTAAAACATTTTCCCCAAATCATACGCGTTTAGAGAAAAATAGGGAAAACGTTAAAAAATATAAAAATATGAAACATGAATAACGTGAAAACGTTACAAAACACGAGAATATGAAAAAACCCCGCAAAAAATATGAAAATGTGAACAAACGCGAAAAACTCAAAAAACGCAAAAAAAAAAGCAAACACTTGAAAAAGCACAAAACATGAACAACGCGAAAAAGTGACAACACGAAATATACAAAAACATGAGAAATACAAAAAACACGAAAATGTGAAAAAACACGAAAACGCGAAAAATGCTAAAATACAAAAACGTGACAATACGTGAAAAACGCGATAAACATGAAAACATGAAAAATACGAAAACGTGAAAAATACGAAAAATATGAAAAAACGTAAATAACACGAAAAAGTAACAAAATGCGAAAAATAAAAAACATGAAAAAAAAGAAAAACTGAAAAACTAAACGTGAAAACACAAAAAAACTGAAGAAAAAATATCAAAAAACACAATAACATTAATAACACGATAAAACGTACAATTTATAGTAATAGATTTGAGGGTAATGTTGTATTGTGAATGAAAAATTATATATTATATTCTATCTTATTTCACCAACCAAACATATGAATAGTTATTCCTAAGGAATTTCTATTCTATTTTTTTTTGTTATTCTATTCCTTTGGAATAACAATTGTATTTCATTTCATTATATTCTGCGAACCAAATGACACCTTACAGTTTATGTGTATTTTTTGTGCTTAATTTGTGCTTAATATATAAATTTTTTTTGTGTGTGTATTTTATATATACAATTGAAAATAAAAAAAATACAGAAAATCTATATTTAGTGGTTGGAAAATATTTTCTAGTGTTGTAGCCAAATGCTGAAAAATATTTTCCAGAGTCGTTGCCAAATATAGGAAAATATTTTATTTTCCTGCACAATATTTTCTCTGCATAAAATTTTTCAGAACACAATATTTTCCCCCAAACAAACAGGACCTAACTAAATTTTTACATTGCTATATAATACTATCAAACTCAGTCAGATCACTCTTAGCAGAGTTAAAGCTACGCTCTACTAATTTTGCATCAACCTCAAAGATAATGTTATTAAGGCATAAAGAAATCAACCATTGGATAGAGGTTCTGAGAGCAATTGTCTCTGCAATCTTCAGGCTGTATAGACCATCCACACCCAAGAACTCATTCACCATACCCCTTCCCCGCTACTGTTCCGAATAACTGCTCCCACCCCACTTCTACCAGCTGCAGTGAAAAGAGCAGCGTCCAGATTACATTTCAGCTTCCCATCAGTCGACCGACATAATGGTAAACCTCATGTCTAATAAACGACCAAAAATACTAAAAGAACCTCGGGTTCAGGCCACCAGTGTCTTATCCGACTGCAAGAGAATTCCTTTGACGTGAACGGTGCCATCAATCCGAGATTCATCTCATCCGACATAAGGCATGGCAGAACATTAATCGTCTGATAAAAATTAACATGTGAACCTTGAAACAGACTAATAAAATAATTTTTCGCAATCAAAGTGATACATGCCGTGTCAGTGACCTCCACCCCGACATCAGTAATCAGTTTCGCAATCTGATTCCCCACTCTTCTACTCTAAACACTTGCATGAAAGAACTTAGTGTTCATGTCTCCATCTTTTAACCAAAATTGATGCGCTCTCTGTTTCCAATACGTATCCTCCACCTCCAACCAATGATTCAGATTCCTTTTTGCTGCTTCGGACCTTTTAACTGACAACATGTCCTCTTTCTCCCAAAAATGTCTCATAATTTATTCACATTTCCTGATCTTACCAGTCAAGCATGCTTTCAAATTTCTGCCCTAATGCTCCATTGATTCGGAACATGCTGACAGCTTTGATAAAACGAACTTGTACCCCTGTTTCCCATTGCCGCCAAACCAATTCGGTAAATCCTGCCTCCTTTAGCCAAGCTTGCTCGAACCTAAAGCATCATTGTGACAGCTGATGTTGACCGACTGTCCATTCCAACAACAACGAAGCATGGTCTGAATAGCTCGTGATGAGAATTGACAGTCGTACCTTTGTGAAACGATTAGACCATCTCGACGTAGCTAGCCCTCTGTTAAGTCATTCCCTGATCCACGCAGGAGTTCCACGACTCTTCTCCCAAGTGAAACATCCCCCTACAACTCTAACTTGCTTAGTCCCGCACTATCAAGCGCAACTACAAAATTATGCATAAGATATTGAGGATAAGTAGTACCGCCCTTCTTCTCCTCCTGTCGAAGAATACAATTAAAGTCCTCAATGTACATAGTAGGTAAAATAGATGATTCGATAATAGATGTCAATAATGCCCAAGATTCCTGATGTCTACTTCTGTCTGCATAACCATAGACGCCCATAAATCTCCAATTACCCCTCACAATATCGGCAATTTCAAGCTTAATATTATGCTTCGAATAGCCCCTCAATGCTACACTCACACTGGACTTCCAAAGAACTGCCAAACCACCATTCTGACCATTACAGTCAACCGAAAACGTGCCTTGAAAAGTAAAATTATGCTTCAAACTCTCCACCCTGTTTCTGTGAACCAAAGTCCCAATTAAAAATACAATACTGGGACTATGGATTTTTAATAACCCACCCAACGCCCGAACTGCTTGAGGGTTTTTCAAGCCTCGACAGTTCCAACTTAAGCAACTCATTGAGCCCATCGAGTCTGCATCTCAAACCTCACCGATGTAGCATTAGAGAAGTGAACTTCATCCTTTAGCAAAGAAGAAGAACCCTCATTCAGTGAACCTGTGACCTTTTGACCATTTGAATTTCCATTCTGACCTCCCTCCCCCCATTTGTAGTACCATGCTAATCTGCCCTTCTCGACGTCTCTTACGGTCATACTGCAGATCCAACTCCACTTCTGCATTTAGTTCATCCTCTACTTCTATGCCAGCACCTTCCGGAATAGCCAGACCTCCCTATGTGACCGGCTACCCTAAATGGTGTAGTTTAATACTCAGAGACCCAGCGCCAGTTCTTTGTAAAAAAAAAACTCCTTGGAAATTTGGATTTTGAAAATCTCCCCCCTAATTTCCCGACTTCTCAAAAGCTCTACTATTACTACTACTCGGCTCACGGAGCCATTTTGAATTTGCCTGACCCCCACCTCTGTGCATCGGTGCCTTGAGCTAGTCTCCCTATTCTCTCCTCTAATCAGTAGCTGGAAACCGAAAGTTAATTTCACATGTTCGTTCCATGTGTCCCATCAGTCCACACATATAGCAAAAATTAGTCAGGCGCTCATACTTAAAGGTGAGAAAGGACCATTCTGCTTCAGACCTTTTAACTTTCTTAACTCGCTTCAAAGGGATTCTTGTATCAATTTTGACTCTGATACACATGAACTGTCTGCAAATACCCGTATTGTTCTATATATCATACTCTAGAAACTGCCCGATTGAATTTCCTATCTGTTTACCTTTACTTCAGACATCATGCTAACAAGTAACTCATAAATCTGAATCCAAAAATCTATCCACTCCAAATTGAATGCTTTTGGCAATGTCCCAATCGGCCACTCGTGCAAAACGAGAAGATGGTTATCGAACGACCATGGCCCCTTGCCAACACTCGGTCACGATCAAACACGTGGAAAAACTCAAACACGAACAGATTACTCTTCAGCTCAGTAATCGTGATACCTTTTCAAGGTTGCCAGAGGTCAGCATAGGGGTGTGCATCGGTTCGGTTTAAACCACATACCGAACTGAACCGAGTGAATTCGGTTCTTCGATTCAGTTTTTTTAACAATTCGGTTTGACATCGATTTTAATCTTAAATGTATTTCGGTATTCGATTCGGTTTGACAGAAAATGTAAAAAACCCGAACCGCATCGAATTACACATATTTTATATTCTTATATATATATATATATATATATATATATTTGATTTTACAAGTTTATTTTTTTTATTATTGTTGAGATAATAAGTCAATGTAGATATATTTTGGAAGCATTTCAATTTTTTGTTGTTGTTGAAGTAAGTTTATTGAGAAAATATAGTGATTTTTATTTTTTATTTTTAACTTAATTCGGTTTAAACCGAACCGCATATTTCGGTTTCGGTTTAACTTATTATTCGGTTCGGTGTCGGTGTGAATTATGTTGACCATTTCGGTTTTTCGGTTCGGTTTTGTACCGATGCCCACCCTTTGGTCAGCAAGTTTCGGCTTCATAGCCAGAACATTAATCTGTCTAGTAGTGAGGAATTTACCAACGAGAGAAACATCATTATTCCTTTCATCCACTGCCACTGTGTCTCCAGAAAAATCAAGCGGGTCGCTCTGTTCCGTCCAGTAGCGATAACTGCAGTAAGTCGGCCTCCATGGCAATGACTCCACGGCCACAGATAGGACCGACATAGAACCAAGGAGAGAAAAACGGCCGGTGACACAAAAACAAGATCAATCCGAATAAAACCCTACTCCGATGAGAGGAGACAGATGCACAACTGCAACAAAAACGTGACGCAAAAGTAATTTAATGATAATAATAATAATGCTAGAATATTAGGACCAGTAATGCATAAAAGTTATGTATTAAAATTATAAAATATGATTTAACATGAAAATTGAGTTGTAGTAAGTTAATAAAATGATTAAAGTGTGTGAATTATTTCAGACCAAACATAGCTAAAAAAAAGGAAGATGAGTTTGGTCTCAACAACTTAAACCAATAATAATTAAAGTAAAGATGGTTAGAGCAGCCAAAGAAAGATGAGATTAGGCAACTAATATAAATACTTAAAAAAGGTGCAATTATCCATAATAAGTGTGTGTTAGTGAAAATGGCTATAGAAAATGTTTCAAAAAATACAGAGTACAATGTTTGTGTTCCAGCAGTGAGATCAAAATCAAAGGGAAGAAGAATTTTCTGGGTAGTAATTGTGTTACGAATTGTAGCGTTAACAGCAACAGCAACGGCTACTTTTGTAATGGCACTTAACAAACAAACCAAATCTTTTGTTGTTGCTACCGTTGCTACTACCCCTATTACTGCCACTCTCACCGCCAAGTTTCAAGATACCCCTGCTTTTGTGTAAGCATTCTTTCTTTCGTTTTCTCTATACATACTATTGTTGTTGACTTTCGATTCATTTTAACAGTACCGGAACATAGGATTTTATATTGTATTTTGGAAAAGATAGGAATCTAATCGTGTAATATGACAAAACCTGAGAACTATTAAATTATTTATCCTATGGAAAACTTATTCGAAATGGTAATTTATATTCGTTGGAGACGTGTAAATAATAGAATTTGAATGAGATATATAACGAGAAACATTAAAAAATGTGCAGGTTGTTTGTGATAGCAAATGCAATGGGTAGTTTCCATAACTTGTTGATGATTGGAGTTGAAGTATTTGGATCAAAGTTAGATTATAAGGGACTTCGTGCTGTCACAATTTCCATTTTCGATATGGTAATCAAACTTTAATTTGTTTTGATAGGTTTCAAGAGTAAAAAGACCGAAAATATGATGTAGTTAACTTTCACCGCCGATCGAAACGATACATAGCTGCCACCTAGCTGGTTATGTACATGTCGTTTCGGTCAGCTAGGTGGCAGTCATATATCGGTTAGCGGTGAAAGTTGACTAATGATATTCAGGTTACTCTTCTTGTATCTTTTTGCTTTGAAGTTGCTAATGTGATTTTATTAACATAAAATTCAAAGTTGAATGATTTTATTAAGACAAACTGAAGTGGAATAGCTATTTTAAGATGATATTTGACAATGCTAATTGATTAATTGTAAGTGTGATGTATAATTGATGGGCAGTTGACAGTGGCAACGATATCAGGAGGGGTAAATGCAGCAGTATTCATGGCAGAATTGGGTAAAAATGGAAATTCACATGCTAATTGGAATCAAATTTGTGATAAATTTGGGACTTACTGCGACCATGGTGCAGCTGCCATCGCGGCATCCTTTGTCGCCCTTCTTCTAATGTTGATCATTACCATCATCTCTATTATTCATCGTTAATTCTTTCTATTTCCTTCCCACTTTATTTACTTCTTTTCCCATCTCAAGTACTAAATAACATTAATATAAATTAAGGAATTTGTGTGTTACCTACTTGCCTTTAGTTACTGTTGGGGTTATTTTATTTTGTAAAATTTATAAAATTAAATAGCCTAAGTTATATTTATATTATATAGTTGATGAAATAAAATAAAAGAAAAATGACAAAACGGAAAAAAGTGTTATTTTAAAGACCAACTCAAACTGCAACTTTGATGCATTTTCTGAGGTATTAGATAATAAAACTAGAGATAAATGAGCTATTTCATAATTTAATTACTTTTCATTTAACCTTATTGCAAAGTATCTATTGATATGTACTTTCTACTTGATAAAGAATTCAAATAATTTAGTAGATGTAGCATGATTTTTGAACAAATGATGTGCCTAGGAAAAAAGTATAGACTCTTATGACCATCTTAACATTGCAGCGAATAAAGTTATAAATTGGTGAATAAAAGATAGTTAAACTAACTTAGTAGGACTGTCCTCTAGCTCTGCCTATGTTTCATCCCTCATAATTTTACTTGTATTATTGAACACAATTCAGTTGGAATTTCTATTACCGAATAAAAGGGCGAAAAGTAAAATTTAATCTAGAAATAGTTTTCCACGGATCAAACATATAAATATAAAGTAGAGGAATTTAATTATCTTACACCAATGTAGAGAGTCGTTTAACAGAGATGGAGAGCTAAAAGGGTAGCTCTTCCAAACCACACACATAAAGACATGATCTAGAACACTCCGTGTGCTAGCATCTCGGTTCAATTCTGAACCGAAACGAATTCTCAAATTCGGAGAGAGAGGAAACAACGACTCCAAAGGGGGAGAGAGGGAGAGAGTGTATTTTTGTGTGTTATGAAAATATGCACTAATGAATTCTTAGGGTTAAAAGGTTCCATCATTTTCTATTTATATTTTCATAACTAATTAGAATTAATAATAATCCTCTCTCGCAAAAAAAACTTAATAATAATCCTATTGTCATTTAAATTCTAATTATTAGTTTTAATTAAATAAGATAATACCTAACATTTCTTCCCAAGAACTAAAAACCGACTTTTAAATAATTAATGTCGTGGGTCATGCTCCTCTCCACTAGACATTAGCATCCTCGTCACTAAATACACAACTCGCTTTTCGCCATCATCATCACCTTCATAGGTATTTTCGTTTCGGCTCCACTCAACGTCCTCCAACTCATCATCATAATGGAATCTATCTTCATCATCTTCATAAGTAGCCCACAGTTGATTCCACTCAATGTGCCGAAGCTCACTCTCATCATGATATACCCCATATTCGTCATCTTCATAAGCAGCCCCGAGTTGATTCCACTCAATGTTCTGAAACTCATCCCCATCATAGTAAACTCCATCATTTTCATCATAATCAAATTCATTTGCATTATGATAGAATTCAACATCTTCACATACCATCCTCACATAGCTCATCCTTAGAATTGTAGTCTCTCTTCAACCTCATCCCCGAACTCCCTCTCATAATAGTCAAGTTCATCATTTCTTTCTAGCTCATTCTCGAGTTGGTTCTCCTCTTCGAGTTCATCTTCTTCATGATAATATTCGAATTCGTTACCCTCTTCATCAACAACCCATTCTTTCACATGACCTCTCGTTTCCTTCCACTCCTTCCCATAGTTCAAGCTGATTACTCCATTTACCAAGTTATCCGACTCGAATGACATGCTACATAAGGTGATTTCATCATCTCCCCAAAGAGATTATCAAGTCCAAAATCACTCTCCACTTTTTCAAGATTAAGGCTCTCACATTCCTTAAGTATACAAGTGAGCATTTCATCAAACACAAAGTGTGCACCCCTTGCCACTTAAGCTTCCTCAAATTACCCACATACTAACACTCATTCCTCCTCATTTGTACATGGATTTAATCCTCATTCACAATTTCATCAACAAGCTCACTATGAGAATCTAAATCACCATCCACATCACAAACACCTAACTTCTCACTAGTAATTTGATTATCCATAACTCCAACATGAGAAATTGAAAGTGTAGGAATTACCTCTTGAATGTGTAATGGGGAAAAGATTGGTGATGAATCTTTAGGAGGAAACATTAGGTTTTCTTCATTTCTTCTAGGAACGACCCCCAAGGTTGGTTGGAAGCCGTTTCAAATTTCTAGCTTGAAGCTCTTCATAGAGGCTCTCAACTTTCTCATTTCCTCGACACGCGCCCGATTTTTCCCCATAAAAGTCTCTCTAAGACCTATTAAGCTAGCTTTCACACTTTCAAAATGCTTATTTATGGATTCCATCGTCTACTGGGGTAGTCGAGGTTGAACTATCGCCAAAAAGAAATCTCCGGAAAAGAAAACTATCAGCTCTGATATCAATTGATACAGATCCGTGACGAACGAGTTGATTTTAATCTTAAATCAATAAAGAGATTTTTTCTCTAGCTAAACTAGGAGTTAATCTCAATATTCAAGAGTTAAACCCGTAGGAATAAAGGATCCCTATTATAAAAGGGATGAACCCTAACACAAGCTCTCAAAGAGAAATATAGTTTGATTAATAAAAAGTTAAATTGATTACAAAGAAAAAGATGAATTTATATCATCTCAAAACCTAAAGAGGAAATTACGATAACGGGCAAATGCATACAATTAAATAGATAAAGCTCAAAATGGTAAAATGAGGTAGAGGTAAAGGGATGACATGAGTTATAAATAAGAGGGTGGCAAATTTATAATTAAAAAGGAGCTGAAGTGAGGGGTAAAATTGATATTGTAAGACATTTTAAAAATCCGCACGACACGTGGTTTTTAGATTCGAAATGTAGCTGTTGATTTTGGTAGTCCACACGGTGTGTGGAATTCCCACACGACATGTGAGGTTGATTCTGAACTCTCTGATGTTCTTTCAACAATCCACAGGACGTGTGGGACCTATTTTCACACAAATACTCTTCTCTTTGCTTCGGTGTGTTGCCTCTTTGATCCGACTACTTCCACCACTTGTTACCTCTCTCTTCTAGTCTACTGGATGCCCGTACCAATAATCAAATTTAGGTTGTATTGTACTTCTAGGATTGATTTGATTTGGTAAAAAAATGAAGTGTTTGACTCATTCAATACCTAAATATTGAATTGTGCTCAATTCACTTCCCATATGCCAATTTAAAGGGCGAATTTAACCCTTTATTTTTTTTATAATATATATATATATATATATATATATATATATATATATATATATATATATATATGGGTGAGATCCAGCGTGACAAGGGCTTAAGTTGTGACAATAAGCTTATTGTGTGACACAACAAAACTATGTCGTTTTGGCAATAGAATTCTAACAAAAAACACGCGTCAATTCTCCTCTGTTCCTCACAGGAAAAACGCGCGAATCAAACTCATTCTTCAACATTCTTGATCGATTTTCTTCTCTCACAATCATCGATCGATTTCTAATCTGAGATTAAACTCTGATTTTCTTCTACGTTGAATTATCGATCGATTTCCTACTATCAACATTACCGATCGATTCTCTTGACATCAACAATATCGATTGATTTCTCATCTATATTCATATAATTCAATCTGAATATGGAATACGAACACCAAAATATGGAATCTGAAGACAACAATCAGTGCAATATGACACAGACCACAACATCATCTGCAGGTATTTTGCTGTTAGCTGAAACTTTACATTTATGTGATATATATGGATTTGTTGATAATAGATTCATCCGAAATTTATCTGATATATATGGATTTCTTGATAATAGTTGTTATAAAATTATTTTCAGACTTGATAATAGCTTTCTTACAGTAATAAGCAAACAAAAACTGTACTGTAAATTCTAACAAATTGTAATTCTTGTTCCATGTGAATATATCATTTGTTCAATATTAATATATTATTTGTTCAAACTAGATATACTAATTGTTTCGAACTAATGTAACATTTGTTCAAAATACATATTTGTCCTAATCTCAACTCTCTTACCTGTTTTGTAGATTTGCTTTCGCCTAGTTACTCTTCTACTGCAATTGTACCTTACACACCAGAAGTAATCACAAGACTCAGCCCTAACGGAACAAAAATATGGATTCCTAATTGTTCAAATGAGTTAAAACCTGCTCTTGGAATGATATTTGAGAATTATAATAAAGCTCAAGAATTCTACAAATCATATGCTTGTGCTGCTGGATTTAATAGTAGGATATCAACTTCAAGAAAGAAACAAGGTGTTATAAAAGAACAATTTTTTGTATGCAATAAAGAAGGTTACAACTATCACAAAAGAAAAGCAACATCCAGTGATACAAAAACCAGAAAAAGGACACTCAGTCGCGTAGGATGCAGTGCTAAAATGATTATCAAACTTTTCGACAATGGAAACTATGAAGTGACACAGTTTAAAGAAGAACATAATAATCTTCTATACACTCCAGGATGTGTACAATATCAAAAAGAGGGCAGGAACATGAATCTTCTACTGAAAAAGATGGTAGTTAATAATGCAAAGGTAAAAAATCTTCTTCATAATTGTTATGCATTATAAATAATGTATTCTGTTTACTTATAGAATTTTACTCATTTCATCTAAAAATAAATGAATTCTGATTTGGTTGAACAAATGAATGTTGTCCTCTAAGAACTTATAGACAAGCAAAGGAACTTTATGGAGGATATGAAAATATTGGTGCATCGAAGATAGATTTTAAAAACTTCCAGAGAGACTTGAAAGCATATATTAAGGATTCAGATGCACAAATGTTTGTAGATAATTTTCAGAAAAAAAAGGAGTTATGGAGTGCATTATTTTTCGAATTTGAAGTAGATCAAGAAGGCAGACTCTGTAGAGCTTTATGGACAGACCCTGTATGTATCAAAAACTACGCTCTTTATGGCGATATGGTCTCATTTGACACAACATATAGCACAAACAGATACTACATAATAATCTTTGACATAAAATTTTAGCTTTCTGCATTTCATATACTGATTTTGAAACACAAAAATTGTATCATGTTCTTCAAATAGAAAACTTATTTTTATGTTACAATGAACAGGTATAATATGATATTTGGACCATTTACTGGGGTTGACAACCACAAAAAATGTATTAGATTTGCATCTTGTTTCGTGGCTAACGAAGATATTGCATCATTTGAGTGGGTTTTTAAAACATTTCTGAAAGCAATGGACAACAATGAGCCGACTTGCTTGATAACAGACCAAGATCCAGCAATGATAGTTGCAATAAAAAATGTTTTTAAAAAAACAGAACACAGATTTTGCATGTGGCACATTATGAAGAAGATGTCAGACAAAATAGGTACGAAAAATAATTCTATACTATTTATTTTCTATTGTCCCATTCAATAAATACAATGTTCAAATATAATACATGTGTTGTTCAATATGAATACATAAAATGTTCCAAAATGATATATGTGTTGTTCAATACACATACATTAATTTTATTCTAAACTCTATTTTTACAAATACAGGAAGACAAATAATGCAAGAAACAGATTTTATTACAAAAATAAATTCTTGCGTGTGGAGTGTAGAATTGGAACCAGAAGAGTTTGAACAAAAATGGATGGAAATTATTTTGGAATTCAATTTACAAGAACATGGATGGCTGAAACACATGTATGATATAAGATCAACATGGATTCCTGCTTATTTCAGAGACTCATTCCTAGCGGGCTTAATGAGAACAACCTCAAGGTCAGAAAGTGAAAATCACTTCTTCACTTGTTTCACAAAAAGTCATTTGACTCTCATTGAATTCCTCCTCCGGTTTGAGGGTGCAATGGATGCACAAAGACATGCACAAGGAAAAAATGACAATGATTCTAAACACTCAATACCTATGACTCAAACACCAATTCCTATCGAAAAGCATGGATCAGAAGTATTTACAAGAACAATTTTCTATGAATTTCAAAAACAAGTGATAGATGCTTCATTTAAATATGGCGCTGATGATATACAGAAACACACTGACAAGTGAAGAATCACTGTAAGAGAAAAAGGTAAAAAAAACAATATATCAGGTTGTTTATAATACAGACAACAGTGACACAACATGTTTGTGCAAGATGTTCAATAGAGCAGGAATTCCCTGTAGACATATGGTGCTTGTATGGAAGGATAGGATGCTGGAAAAAATTCCTGACCAGTATGTGCTAAACAGATGGAAAATATTACCAGAGATAACATTGCAAAATAATGTTATAGAAGAATGTGCTAGAACAATGGGAAAGAAAATAATGTTGAATAACTTATGGAGTGAGATTCACATGACTGTGTGTTTGGCTGAAGGGGATGAAGAGGACCTAAATAATCTCACAAGAAACATTCAAACATTGAGGACAGAGCTGGAAGCAAAGAAAAGAAAGAACATCAACAATTCTAGTAAAATTCAAGACATAGAGATGTTGGTTGGAACAAGTCGGCCCTCTGAAGTTCTAATCAAAGAACCTAAAATTTCTAAAAACAAAGGAACTGGGATTCGGCTTACAAACAGTGAGAAAAGATTGAAGGGAGAAAAAGAGAAAGCAATTGAACAATCACAAAAAAAACAAAGGATGTGCAAAGGATGTCACCAATTGTGCAACCATGACATTAGAAACTGCCCAGAAAAAGCAAAAAGATAAGGTAAAATCCATATATCTAAACTTTCTTTACTCTAACATTATATTTTGTTATTTCACTTCACTTTGAAATCTGTGATTTTTAATAAGAACAACTTGTTATTATATGTCTTGATAATACATTTCTTACAAAGATCAAATAAGATCATTATTGCAACCTAAAACATCATTGTTACATTGCTCATACTTGTCTTTCAGATTCTTCTTCACTTCCTTCAGCTTCTCCTTCAATCCACTTTCTTCTACTCTTGTTTCAGAATAAAACACATCACAGACACACAAAATAAAGAAATAAAAGCGTTTATGCCCTTCAGCTTCACCATAATGCAATCAACATTCCCCTCCATAAACGTTTCCTCCATATCAACAATGACCTTAAAAAGTTCATCAGGAATATAACTACATGCTTTACGTACTGAACATGTGTGTTAATTTCAAACAACATATCTTTACACTAACAATATATGAACATCAATAATATATAGCAGTATAAAAAACATAACAAAAAAAATATATCATTAAATAAAAAAAACATACAAACATAAACAGAAAAAATATAAAAACATAAAAATAAAAACAATTTTTCACAATTATAAAAAAACATTAAAATAAACCATCATTAGGACCCGTAATATCATTGTTATATTTCTTAATCTGGTCCTTCAGATTCATCTTCACTTCCTCCAGCTTCTCCTGCAACTCCACCTACTCCTCCACTTCTTTCTCAATGAAACACATCATTGAGTCACAAAATAAAGACATGAAAGCCTTCATGCCCTTCAGCTTCTTTATGATGGAGTCAATATCCCCTTCCATAAAAGTTTCCTCCATATCTTCAATAACTTTAAATAACTCATCAGGAATTTCACTCCGTTCTTTAGATACTAAAGGTTGAACAGGAGAAGAAGACCTCGATCTCTTAGACGAACTGGAACTGCTTCCTGACATATTTCCTTCAATCCAAATTGTACTAAAAAATACGATCAATAAAGAGAGCAATACTATTTATAGAATTTTATTTAGTCTCTTCAACTTCATACTATCAAAACACGCTTTCATTCATTCAAATGATTATCCATTGGGAAACTCAAAAGCTTTTATTAATTTAGACTCTTCAAATTCTACTTTTCCTGCAATGAAACACGCATTACGTACATGAATATTGTAAGTCTCAACAGTATTAAGAATATTACGTACATGAATATATTTATTAAATGCAAACTAAATTAAACTGTGAATCACTCTCTTAAACTATTGGTATTATTTCCTATATAAATATGTAAATCAGTCTCTTAAACTATTCGTATCAGAATCAATAAGTATTTCCTCATTTATTTATTATTGCAAAGGGTATGAATTAAAATCAAATTAAAATAAATCTGTATTCATTTTATTAACAATTATTCATTACAACGAAAGTATTTCCTCATTTATTCATTAAAACTTTAATGAAACATATACCATGTATTAGTTATATTCAAACAAACAGTGATTACTTATTGATCCCTTATTATTGAAAAAACGTAACTATATCATTTCATTTTCTATTTTACAGGGTGAATCCTCAAAAGCAAACTTACTGATCAATTGGATATACTCTTATATTCTTCCAACGGTATACATACTATGTTCCATTCCATGAACTTTATTGTTCAATACGAATACATATGTTGTTCCGGAATAAATATTACATTGTTCCATCAGAAATAGTTACATTCTTTTTATTTACTTTAATGTGATCTAAACTCATTTCCCATTACAACATAATTAGTACTTTGTTCCAACACAATTTGTTATATAAAATGATGTTTATTAAATGGCTAATGTATATAAGGTGGTTGAGAGTGTGAACCATTGGATATGCTCTTATATTGATCCAAAGGTATACCAAATTGTACCACTTGTTCAATGTAACTATATCATTTGTTCCATTCAATGAACTGTATTGTTCAATCTGAATAAATATGTTGTTCCGGAATAAATATTACGTTGAGTATTGAAAAATGCTGTATACTGAATTCTACAAATTCATTGATAACTTTGTATCTTATAGTTAGTTCCTCATATCTAGGCCTGTATCTTAGACTAGTCATTGAACACAACTCAAACTGTATTCTTGTATAAATAGACACTTTGTCAACAATAAATTGTACAAATTCTTTAATATAACTATATCATTTGTTCCGAATTAATGAACCATTTGTTCAATTACATGAACTGTATTGTTCAATCCGAATAAATATGTTGTTCCGGAATAAATATTATGTTGATCAATCAACAATATTTAAATTCTTTTTATTTACTATAATGTGATCTAAAATCATTTCCCATTCAAATATAATTACTACTATGTTCCAACACAATCATCTAAAAATTTATATACAAATTCTAAAGTATATTTACAAATTCTAAAATATATTTACAAATTTAACATAAAAAATATGCTATTCTAAATTTAATCCAGCTCCAACAACCCATTCTTTTGACTTCTCATCAATTTCTTCAATAAGTTGATTTATTGGATTCAAAAGAATTCTCCAGCAATAAAAAATTCTAAGCTTTCTAAACTCTTTTCCCTGCAAAAAAAATGATATAATAAAATAGAATAATAGTAATACAAACTGTTAAAAAAAGAATTTACAAGATATACCTCAGAATTCTTTGTCAAACCAATATTTCATTCATTCACACTCTGACCAATGTATGTTTCCATATGTTTCAAAAGAAAAATACCACAATCATTGTGGTTATTATTGCTTCTCCACTTCATCCTCAGGATTCGCACTTTGTATGAACACATTTGTTTTAATGAAGAAGCATCATTTTTGAAAACAAAATGAGCATATGATTTTAACTACAACAAACAAATCAGAAAATATGTTATCACATATACAAAAAAAACAAAGAATGAAATAAATCAAGTTACAACATACCAATTGTTCCGGACAATCATCATACTTATCAGAACAACTGATTTTCCGAGGGAGTGTCATATTATCCAATATTTCAACAGTCTTTGAAAGATTGTTGGCAACAATCAGATAAAAATGTCCATGAGCAATAACAAGGAAAAACACCTAATAAACACCAAAAAACATTAGTATATCAACACATTTAACAATATTCAACAGCTGCTGTTCCACCATAAAACTTACCAATTCAACATCAGCCAAGTTTTTAAATTTGAAAAAAGAAAGTTCATACTGAAGCCTTTCCGTAAAATTATATTCTCTTGATCTACTAGCTCCAGAAAACAGAAGAGTCTACAAAATAATCAAAACAACATTTAGCACAACAATTATTAACAGAATGAAAACAAAAAACAAACTTACAAAGTTAGGAAACATACAAAAGGATATGTACTGAAAAAAAATCTTTTCGGTTTTCCATTATATTTCTTCAATTCTTTAGTGTTCAAAATTGAACTCCAAGCATCCGCAATATTATTGACAATATGATCATGACCAGACATTGATAAAATCTTCCGTTTATTAATAAAGGTGTGTCCATCACTGAAAAATACATCACTTCAGAACAAGAAAAAAAACTATCAGTATATGCCAAAATAACATATAAATTCATATAACAAACATAACTTGAACCTCTTACCTGCTTAAAAAAGGACTCAGTGCAAATTCAACAATCCTCCTTTTACGACTATCCATGTTATCCAGCAACTTTGGATGCCGAGAAATAAAAGGAGAACGGAGGTACTTTGATTCCTTAACAATCCTCCTTATACGACCTCCTCCACCATTTTCATTATCAAGACCATATCTCAAAATAATATCTCCCAAATCTCGTCTTAATTCATTCATCACATCTACACCGTAAGATGACCTCCTAGCATACTTATCCCACTAAAAAACATATCACAATTAAAATCATGAATCAAAACTATAACTTCAAAATGACATATATTAAAACTAATTGTTCCAAGAAAAACACAAATTTTTTAAGAAGAAAAAACAATTGTTAAAAGAATAAACACTTACTATATTGTCAATATTCAAAACTTTTTCAGACACAATGTCATGCATGTACTTCATGACATAATAACCACAACTTTTAGTATCTGTCTGAGAAGGAATATTCTGCAAAATAAAATACAAACAACTTAAAAAACAATACAACAAAAAATACACAAATATATATACAAATTAAACACGTACCACAGGGCGAATCCATTGTACCGTAAACTTCTCATGATAAAAAGAAAAAATAGATCTGCAAAACAAAATCATATATATATCAAACTATTACATTCAAAAAATAAAATAAATTATAAAAAACCATTTGATTATTAAACATACTGATCAACAACAAATCTCCATTCATCATTTTCCAAGGGCAAACGAGATTTCAGTGGATCCAAAAGAAAAACACGTTTACCCTGAAGATCAACCACAGTCAAAGTCCAATGAAACCTAAAGAAAAGAAACACATTAGTAAAACTATAATACATTATTAATCAAATAAAAAAAATCATCAGTATAGACAAATAATGCATACTGTTTGTTTCTAGGTATCAAATACAAGTATTTGTTGCTAGACTCTTCGTAAGATGACCTCCTAGCATACTTATCCCACTAAAAAACATATCACAATTAAAATCATGAATCAAAACTATAACTTCAAAATGACATATATTAAAACTAATTGTTCCAAGAAAAACACAAATTTTTTAAGAAGAAAAAACAATTGTTAAAAGAATAAACACTTACTATATTGTCAATATTCAAAACTTTTTCAGACACAATGTCATGCATGTACTTCATGACATAATAACCACAACTTTTAGTATCTGTCTGAGAAGGAATATTCTGCAAAATAAAATACAAACAACTTAAAAAACAATACAACAAAAAATACACAAATATATATACAAATTAAACACGTACCACAGGGCGAATCCATTGTACCGTAAACTTCTCATGATAAAAAGAAAAAATAGATCTGCAAAACAAAATCATATATATATCAAACTATTACATTCAAAAAATAAAATAAATTATAAAAAACCATTTGATTATTAAACATACTGATCAACAACAAATCTCCATTCATCATTTTCCAAGGGCAAACGAGATTTCAGTGGATCCAAAAGAAAAACACGTTTACCCTGAAGATCAACCACAGTCAAAGTCCAATGAAACCTAAAGAAAAGAAACACATTAGTAAAACTATAATACATTATTAATCAAATAAAAAAAATCATCAGTATAGACAAATAATGCATACTGTTTGTTTCTAGGTATCAAATACAAGTATTTGTTGCTAGACTCTTCGTATCTATCAGTCAAAAACTTGATCTTCTCCCTAATCGTATCAAGTCTTTCAAAATGATTAGTTATGCTTGGATCAACAAGGGAGAAGCTGGTATCAACTCTAACATTCTTCACAATCAAATCATAAAGGTGCCTGTACAAAACACACACGAAACATATACAGTAAATGTGCCATTTAAAAAAAAAATAAAACAATATAATCACTAATACAAACATGGAATTATGGATAAAAAAAATACCTCATGTAATACAAAATTGGGCCACACCCTATTGGATCTAAATCAGCCAATAGACGGATATCCTTCCTCAATATAACTGCTTTCACAGGATGACCAAAAATGTAATCTTCAAATGTAGTAAAAACTGTCATCCCATTACATAAATAATTGTTAGCCCATCTACACATATCGGCATATTCATCTGGAACATCTCCAGGCAAAGACTCCAAGTCGATATCATCATCAGAATCAGAATCATCATCAGAATTAGACATGTTTGCCTTAATTTCATCATCAATATCACTGGTGAAAATATAAAACAATTCAAATATATAAGAAAAAATAGTTCCACACATATACAAGAAAGGTTCCAAACAACTGAACCATTTGTTCAACAAATAATAACTTACACAATCTCATCAGTACAATCAACCTCATCCACTTAATCTTGATTTAAACAAACCAAAGCACCAGCACTAGAAATAATATCACCAGCCCTACAAACAAAAAAAAACATCAATTAATCCACAAATATTAATTGAGATGTTCCAACACAAAAAACAGGAATTATTCAAAAATAATAAATTACATTTCAGATGAAATAGGCTCATCAGCTAAAGACTGGGTTAACAACTCAAATTAAGGAGCAGAACTCATCTTTATTTTCAACCTCACTCCTCCAGATGACCCTACTTTCCCTGTAAATTTCTTCGCTACTCCTCTCTTCTTCTTCTTATTCTTTTCCTTCTCTTCTCCTCCTCTCTCTTTTTCTGAACCTTCAGCTACCTTTTTCTGAACCTGCTTGTTATATTCTTCATTAACAGCATTGTATTCTTCCCAAAAGCCAGGCAGATTAAAAAAATCATTATCATCATCACATTCTTTAAATAAACTTCCCGAATGCTCACTTGTTGGCATTCGGTCAGAACGCTGGCTCATCCTCTCTTCCTTACTGACCCTGTACTTCGTAAAAACATTTTCAACAAATTTATTCATCCTTACTGGAAAGTCACTATCCTCAAAGATATTTTCAGCTTCATCCACCAACTTAAACATCTGAGTTACAGCATTAGCTAATATCTCACCCACTGATTTAAACATTCATATGAATTCCTGCATTTATAAAAACAGTATTTAATAACTTATCAAAACAAAACAGAATCTTCTATGTAAAAGATAAACACAGATGCATACCATGAAGTAACTGGGACAGCCAGAAACTCCTTGTTGACTATCTTCTTCTTCTCCTTCTACATGCTTCTTCTTCTTCTGTTCTTCTCTCTTCTTCTTCTTCTCTTCTTCTCTCTTATTTTTCTTCTTACATTCAACATGGGGCCCTTCACATTCTAACTCTGCTTCAGATTTAACTAATCTCTTCAATACAATTCCCTTGCCAAAACCACTGGCTTTTTCCAATCTAATTCTTTTAGAGATTAGAACATTATTCCACACAGAGGTTAAAGGAAACGATCGGGGCCTAAAATCAACCCCACGTTTCAATCGATCAAAATAACATATCTACAATAAAAAAAATGAGAAAAACAAATTAAAAGCAAATACAAAAAATTATTAAAAATAAATTGCAACATATTCAAACAATTACCAGTATAAATGGTAGAGGGCCTGTGAAAAAATACGGATTATTATCGTTCTTGAAAGAACGAACAGAATTTATAAGATGCCTAAAACTAAACCGGCACCAATCCAACTTTGAAATTTCAGTCACATCCATGCAACTGAATAAAAACTTATTGTACAAGGCCCTATTCTTGTTTGACCGAATGCAAGAATTTACAACAATAACAAGAAGTTCCAGATGAACTCATCACAAACATCCACTTTCAACAGATCTTTCAGCCTATGAAGCACATCTTTATCCTTAGGACTGCCACTACTTAGACCAAAAGAATTCCTCCAAGTCTCTAAAAATTTGGTCCAACTATCCCCACTGTTACTATCCGCTTCCTTAATTTCCTTTCCTCCATATGGCAGGCCATAAACACAATGGAAATCCTCTTCACTCAAATCAATCCGGTCATTACCAGGAAGAATAAAACAGCATCTGTCAGGATCAACAGAACACACAACCTTGGAACAAAACAATCCATTTAGCTTCCCAAGATCGAGACACAAAAAACCACCAAACCCAATCTTCCTAATGGCAGCTTTGTGTGTCTCTGGCATTGTTTTCACAAACTTACTAAATGCTGTAGGACGCACCCTCTGATTCAATACTACACCAGATAAATCTTGCTCCATAACAGAATAGCAACTATCCTTCTTCACAATCCTTCTTTTACAACCACGGTTCACAGATCTAGAAGAACAAACTCCTTTCACAAACTCAACCTTATTCCTCTTCAATCTAGAACCACCAGATACTTTCACAACATCAACATTCTTCCTCTTCAACCTAGAAGAACCAGAAACAACATATTCATCATCTGCTTGTTCTTCAGATGGTGTACTCGCACTGATAACAAAATCAGGATCATTCATATTTTCACGAGCGTCAGAAGAACTTTCATCAGCATCAGAACAACTTTCTACATCCTTCAAAGCATTAGAAGAACTTTCATCAACAGGAACACCAATATTTGATGACTTATTCTTCAAAGCATGAGATTTCTTCACAAATTTCTGTTTACTTCCTTTATCACTATTCTTCTCACATACCCTTCAAACATAAAATATAACAAAAAATTAACAACAATACTGAATCAACAAAATACATATATAGTTACAAACAAACTTATAAATTGGTACAAATGAATAAATAAATTGTTCAAAAGGAAAACATATATTGTTCGAAACAAAAACATAAATTGTTCAAAACGAATACATATATAGTTCCATACAAAAACATATACTGTTCAATACAAATACAAATATTGTTCCATAAAAACATAAGTAACAAAATAGTACCTCTCGTCATCACCTTCCATATAATCAGAGTTTATAGCAGCAAGCAACGCAGGCTCAATAACATGCTCACTCGAACAATCTTTCCTACTAGAAGTAGCTTTCGACATTCTAATATATACTGAAAAACAAAAAAAAAACATATATACAAGTCAAAAAACTAACAAATGATAGACGATAACAAAATGAAAAAATGAAAAAACAAAATGAAATGACGAAGAAACCCTAAAAAATCAAAAAAACAAAAAATAAAAACAAAATACAAAAACTAAACAAAAATACTAAGAACATGCATAAAACAAAATCTAAAATGAACAAAGAAAACACAAAGAAACTCACCGATATATTCAAAAATACACAAAAGCAGAGCGAAACCTACAAATAAAAAAAAGTTACAGGAAATGAGAGACAAAAGTGGAACAAAACATTCAACAAAAAAACGAACGGAAATGAAAAAACAACAAACAGAAATACGATGAAAACGAAAAGAAAAACATAGAGACACTCACCGATATCTTCCAAAAAACACAAAATGAGAGCCGGAACAAAGTAATCGACCGAAAAAATCCACAAAAGAACGATCGGAAATGATACAGCAATCGGAAAAAACCCAGAGAAAGATCGGAGAAGAACCGGAGAAGAAAGAAACAAGACAAACAAAGGAGATTACAACTATACCCCTGACTTAACAACTATTTATACTACGCGCGGAAAATTACAAATATACCCCTCCGTTTTTTATACAATTACTAAAAAGCCACTGTTGTCACACAATAAGCCTTGTCACACCGTAAAGAATGTGTCACACCTGATCTCTCCTCTTAATATATATATATATATATATAGAATTGTTGATGTTCTTTCTTTTCTTTGCTTCCAACCAACATCTCTATGTCTTGTTCCAACCAACATCTCTATGTCTTGAATTTTACTAGAATTGTTGATGTTCTTTCTTTTCTTTGCTTCCAGCTCTGTCCTCAATGTTTGAATGTTTCTTGTGAGATTATTTAGGTCCTCTTCATCCCCTTCAGCCAAACACACAGTCATGTGAATCTCACTCCATAAGTTATTCAACATTATTTTCTTTCCCATTGTTCTAGCACATTCTTCTATAACATTATTTTGCAATGTTATCTCTGGTAATATTTTCCATCTGTTTAGCACATACTGGTCAGGAATTTTTTCCAGCATCCTATCCTTCCATACAAGCACCATATGTCTACAGGGAATTCCTGCTCTATTGAACATCTTGCACAAACATGTTGTGTCACTGTTGTCTGTATTATAAACAACCTGATATGTTGTTTTTTTACCTTTTTCTCTTACAGTGATTCTGCATTTGTCAGTGTGTTTCTGTATATCATCAACGCCACATTTAAATGAAGCATCTATCACTTGTTTTTGAAATTCATAGAAAATTGTTCTTGTAAATACTTCTGATCCATGCTTTTCTGATACCGTATTGAGTGTTTAGAATCATTGTCATTTTTTCCTTGTGCATGTCTTTGTGCTTCCATTGCACCCTCACACCGGAGGAGGAATTCAATGAGAGTCAAATGACTTTTTGTGAAAGAAGTGAAGAAGTGATTTTCACTTTCTGACCTTGAGGTTGTTCTCATTAAGCCCGCTAGGAATGAGTCTCTGAAATAAGCAGGAATCCATGTTGATCTTATATCATACATGTGTTTCAGCCATCCATGTTCTTGTAAATTGAATTCCAAAATAATTTCCATCCATTTTTGTTCAAACTCTTCTGGTTCCAATTCTACACTCCACACGCAAGAATTTATTTTTGTAATAAAATATGTTTCTTGCATTATTTGTCTTCCTGTATTTGTAAGAATAGAGTTTAGAATAAAATTAATGTATGCGTATTGAACAACACATATATCATTTTGGAACATTTTATGTATTCATATTGAACAACACATGTATTATATTTGAACATTGTATTTATTGAATGAGACAATAGAAAATAAATAGTATATAATTATTTTCTGTACCTATTTTGTCTGACATCTTCTTCATAATGTGCCACATGCAAAATCTGTGTTTTGTTTTTTTAAAAACATTTTTTATTGCAACTATCATTGCTGGATCTTGGTCTGTTATCAAGCAAGTCGGCTCATTGTTGTCCATTGCTTTCAGAAATGTTTTAAAAACCCACTCAAATGATGCAATATCTTCGTTAGCCACGAAACAAGATGCAAATGTAATACATTTTTTGTGGTTGTCAACCCCAGTAAATGGTCCAAATATCATATTATACATGTTCATTGTAACATAAAAATAAGTTTTCTATTTGAAGAACATGATACAATTTTTGTGTTTCAAAATCAGTATATGAAATGCAGAAAGCTAAAATTTTATACCAAAGATTATTATGTAGTACCTATTTGTGCTATATGTTGTGTCAAATGAGACCATATCGCCATAAAGAGCGTAGTTTTTGATACATATAGGGTCTGCCCATAAAGCTCTACAGAGTCTGCCTTCTTGATCTACTTCAAATTCGAAAAATAATGCACTCCATAACTCCTTTTTTTTCTGAAAATTATCTACAAACATTTGTGCATCTGAATCCTTAATATATGCTTTCAAGTCTCTCTGGAAGTTTTTAAAATCTATCTTCGATGCACCAATATTTTCATATCCTCCATAAAGTTCCTTTGCTTGTCTATAAGTTCTTAGAGGACCAACATTCATCTGTTCAACCAAATCAGAATTCATTTATTTTTAGATGAAATGAGTAAAATTCTATAAGTAAACAGAATACATTATTTATAATGCATAACAATTATGAAGAAGATTTTTTATCTTTGCATTATTAACTACCATCTTTTTCAGTAGAAGATTCATGTTCCTGCCCTCTTTTTGATATTGTACACATCCTGGAGTGTATAGAAGATGATTATGTTCTTTTTTAAACTGTGTCACTTCATAGTTTCCATTGTCGGAAAATTTGATAATCATTTTAGCACTGCATCCTACGCGACTGAGTGTCCTTTTTCTGGTTTTTATATCACTGGATGTTGCTTTTCTTTTGTGATATTTGTAACCTTCTTTATTGCATACAAAAAATTGTTCTTTTATAACACCTTTTTTCTTTCTTGAAGTTGATATCCTACTATTAAATCCAGCAGCACAAGCATATGATTTGTAGAATTCTTGAGCTTTATTATAATTCTCAAATATCATTCTAAGAGCAGGTTTTAACTCATTTGAATAATTAGGAATCCATATTTTTGTTCCGTTAGGGCTGAGTCTTGTGATTACTTCTGGTGTGTAAGGTACAATTGCAGTAGAAGAGTAACTAGGCGAAAGCAAATCTACAAAACAGGTAAGAGAGTTGAGATTAGGACAAATATGTATTTTGAACAAATGTTACATTAGTTCGGAACAATTAGTATATCTAGTTTGAACAAATAATATATTAATATTGAACAAATGATATATTCACATGGAACAAGAATTACAATTTGTTAGAATTTACAGTACAGTTTTTGTTTGCTCATTACTGTAAGAAAGCTATTATCAAGTCTGAAAATAATTTTATAACAACTATTATCAAGAAATCCATATATATCAGATAAATTTCGGATGAATCTATTATCAACAAATCCATATATATCACATAAATGTAAAGTTTCAGCTAACAGCAAAATACCTGCAAATGATGTTGTGGTCTGTGCCATATTGCACTGATTGTTGTCTTCAGATTCCATATTTTGGTGTTCGTATTCCATATTCAGATTGAATTATATGAATACAGATGAGAAATCAATCGATATTGTTGATGTCAAGAGAATCGATCAGTAATGTTGATAGTAGGAAATCGATCGATAATTCAACGTAGAAGAAAATCAGAGTTTAATCTCAGATTAGAAATCGATCGATGATTGTGAGAGAAGAAAATCGATCAAGAATGTTGAAGAATGAGTTTGATTCGCGCGTTTTTCCTGTGAGGAACAAAGGAGAATTGACGCGTGTTTTTTGTTAGAATTCTATTGCCAAAACGACATAGTTTTGTTGTGTCACACAATAAGCTTATTGTCACAACTTAAGCCATTGTCACGCTGGATCTCACCCCTATATATTAAATTGTTAAATATGAACAAAAAGTGAAAATAGAATATATTTGAGCATACTTCATTGGTACGTTTTGGTTCATAATTAGGTAAATGTACATTACTCCATCGGTTTCATTATATAAGTCATTTTAGGATATGTTACATAAATTAAGAAATAAAATTAATATAGAGTTAAATTAATGAATTTATATTGGTTAACTAAAAAAATTCTATAATGTAAAGATTGGAGAATAAACCTTTGGAATGTTCAAAACCACATGACGAAGACAAAATTTTTGATGTTTAACGGCATAATACATCACAAGCTCCCTAAACTTGTCCATAATAATAGATTGACTTCTTGAACTTTACAAGTGTCTCATCAGCTCCTTAAACTTAAACTTGATTATTTCATATCACCAATTGCATGAACTTATCCATAAAAGTAGATTAGCTCCTTGAATTTTATAAGTTTCTCACCAACTCCCTAAACTTGCTTATTCCGTAACAACTAAATACAAAAACATATTAAGCCGAAATTCTAAAACTACATCTTCATCTATTCGAGTTGTAATTTTTTCTTTTCTCATACCTTTCAAGCTATTATAAGAGTTAGTGTTACATATTTGAGAGATCGAACATATGAGAATTGAGAGTTAGTATTATGATTTTGCATTTAGTTGTTACCGAATAAGCAAGTTTAGGGAGTTGGTGAGACACTTATAAAATTTAGGGAGCTAATATACTTTTATGGACAAGTTCAGAGAGTTGTTGATACAGAATAATCAAGTTCAATTAACGGGTGAGACACTTGCCAAGTATAAAGAGTCAATCTACTATTATGGACAAATTCATGGAGCTGGTGATGTATTAGGCCATGTTTAAATTTTGAAAAACTAGCATGCCTTATAGTATTTAGAAAAAAAGGCTTAATACATCATTTGCCCCTGAACTTATCCAAAAAATTTGATTGACTCCCTAAACTTTTAAAGTGTCCCAATAGCCCCCCTTAATTTGCATAAAATGTTCATTTAGCCCCTTGAACTTGCGTAAAATGTAATCAATTGATCACTCGGTTGTAAAAAAGTAAATTAAATGCGGAAAATATATTCCATGCATCTTAGAATGTTATTACTTAATTAAAAAAAAATTAAAAAAGAAGTTATTACTTGTTCAACTATAAAACTTATCTTCGATAATATTAAAACTGTATACCCCCGATCTTGGTCGTTTTATTACACTTTGCGCAAGTTCAGAGGGTTAACTGAATATTTTATGTAAGTTGATGAGACTATCGGCACACTTTGAAAATTTAGAGAACCAATCAATTTTTTTTGGACAAGTTCAGGGTGCAAATGATGTATTGAGTCTAGAAAAAAAACTAGGATTACTCGTAGTAGAACGGATGGAATAAAAATAGTAATATTACTTTCTATTCAAAAGGATATAGTAAAAAAAAAAAACTAAACATCCATGACGTAAATTTAGTTTAGTAGGTAATGTGTCATTTTTGTATTTGAGTTTAGTTTAGTAGGTAATGCGCAATTTTTGGATTGACATGAAACTGACACGTACATTTTTGGATTGGGTTAGGGTTGATGTGCTAACCCGAAAACGACACGAAATGACATGAATTTTTAAATTATTGTTATATTCTCTCGTATTTTTACATGTGACTTTATTAATAAAGATAATAAAATTATAAGGGTAATTAATTTATTAGTCCCTATATTTTGACAAAACATACTGTTTAGTCCCTGTATTTTTAAAAACACATGGTAAGGTCCCTAACCTTTTCCTCAGTGAACCGTTTAGTCCTTCCGTCTGTTTCTTAGATTTTTACCGTTTATGACTTCGAAAATGACTAAATTACCCTTTACTATTTACCTTCAAACTTCAGAGGAGGAAATCCAATTTAGAAGAAGAAGCTATTTGTATGGAGAACAAGAAAAAGAACAAACCCAACGATTACGAATTTGAACAATTAAGAAGAAAATCAAGAAGAAGAACACTCAAAGTTGATTTCAGATGCATTAGAGTGAAAATAAAAGAAAAGAAGAACGCAAATCCAAATTGACTAACAGAATCTTCATGAGAGTCCAACAGCAGGGACTAAACAGTTCGTCGATAAAAACGTTAGAGACTAAACAGTTCACCGAGAAAAACGTTAGGGACTTTACCGTGTGTTTTTGAAAATACAGGGACTAAACAGTGTGTTTTGTCAAAATATAAGGACTAATAAATTAATTACCCAAATTATAATTATTACTTGCAAATATGATTCGATCATTCTAAATTGTTATAAACACATTACATGACTCCCTACCATGATATTAACATAATTTTCTATGGTTAGTGTTGATATATTAATATAAAATTGACATAAAGTATATAAAAATAATATTATATTTTTTAAAGTTACCATCAATATATATGCATAACAAAATTACATGTAACCCGAAAACACGATACGAAATCGACACTAACCCGAAAAATATTAACACGATTGTGATACGGAAGTTTTTGGGTTGGGTTTGTGTTTACTATTTTTAACATGAACCCAAAAATGACACGACATAAACACGAAATTGACAGATCTAGTTATTTTATTTTGTTAAACTAAATACAAGCTGCACATCTTATTTATTATTTTTAGATGATTTTCTGATTTTATACCTTAAAAAATTAATTAAAGATAAAAAAACAAAAACAGAAAGGGAGAAAATTACGTCAATTTGCAGGTGAGAAGGATAGGACGAGACCTAACTGCTTATACGACATCGTTCAAGCAGTGGCACGCCGCATATCAGTCCCTGAGAAGTAGTGTTGGTGAGAAGCCGCGAGAGCAGCAGAAGTGGGTAAGAAAGTGAAGGAGATCGACTGAGCGAGCAAGACCTTCAATCAGAAAATGGCGATATCGGGAGATCTAAGGGTCTCTGCAACATTTGTATCTTACCATAAACACGCGCTTCGAAGCTCTTTGCCTCTTTCGAGTTCTAAGGTCTCAACTCTTTCACCATTTTTTCAGCATCTCAAAGCCACTTGCATTAGCAAATTGTTTCGATTTTCACTTCCTTGTATATGGTTATTTTATAGTTCTCTTTTATTTATGTTATGGGCACAAACTCACTTTATCTGCAATTTACCCCCCAAAAAAGGGAAAATGTAATGAGCAAAACTGGGATCTAGGTAAATGGACGGTTGTTGGTTTGCAATGAGATAGAGCTCGTGTTTTTTTTTTTTTTTTACCTATATTAAATTGGGTATATCGACAGACCAATCATGGGTGTACTTTTTGCTGTTCGCATTTGGTGATATGGGTTGATATTATTTTTTAATTACCTAGTTCGGTGTTTGTGTGATTGCTTATATGGATTTGACAGTACCTTATCCTTAGAAAAGTTTAAATTGAACTTGTTTGCTCGATCGAATTTCCAGATTAGGATTACACCTCATCCAAATAGGGTAAAAGCAATTCCAAATTTAGGGAAGACAACTGAATAATTTGGTGTCCAGGAGACATGCTTTAAGATTGAAAGTTGATTACCCTATTTGTAGGAAACATTCATCTATGTGGTGGGATACTTTTTGTCAAAAGATGACTTAGTGAGCCAAATGAGTTGGATTCGTGATATACTTCCGTCCCTTTCAGCTGGGAAAGAGATGTGTTGAGTTGATATGTGAATTTCTCTAATTGTCTTTTTGGACTGGTTATCATAGAGCTTCCCGCTGATGCTATGCATTATTTAGTTTACTGCATGCTGCTGATAATTCGTGCTTCCACATGTCGCTTAGCTTCTCTTATTCTTGATTGTACTGTTGATTATTGATTTTTCGTTGTACATTTTAGCCGGTTGTTTCTAGATTTAATCTGTAAGAAAGAGGTGTCATATTTGGTGATTTGTTACTGATTATGTAGTTAGTACTCTTTTCATATTCTGTAGGTGGATTTTTTAGTGATTGTGGAGTTAGTACTCTCAAATTAACATGTTTCTTTCTTTGTATGTGTCTTGCTTGTGTTGAATTGCAAAATCCCTTTCTACTATGAATTCAGTCATGAAAATTTTAAAATCAACGTTACTGATTCTTACCATCCTACCCTCTTCTCTTCCAACTGATTAAATATAAAGGACATTGGTTATGAATTATTTGGTTTTACAATTATTGGTGGTCTTTTAGATTATTGTTTGCTTTTCGACTGAACATGAAGCATGCTTCATGGTCTCCAACTCAATAATTGCAAATTACAACCTTGTAGTGATCATTGCTTTTCTTATACTACTGAATATTAAAACATGAAATAGCAATAGGGGTTCTCTTTTTCTGCTCATGTCAGGTCAGTTGTAATGATATCAGGTTTGATTTTAAGGGGTTTATTTGGAAGTGATAATGCTTAGCGATAATGACATTATCTGATTGCCACTAAGTGATGATGGTTATGGCACTCAGAAGACAGTAGTTTTACAGTTGCAGGAGTAATATAGGAAAACAGGGTTGTATGTGCTTATGGTGCAAAATGGTGTGATGATCAACTGGTGCTAATTAGAATATCTGTCAATTATTTGGATAAGTAGATTAGCTACCTTGAGCTATTTTTCTTATGCGGCTGGATGCGGTTTTAACAGCCTTTCCAGTGAGTTTCATGGCCTGTTCATCTACTGAACAAGTATTGACTGAAGCCTTTGGATATAGCTAATGACATTGCATATGTGAACGGTTCATACTAAAGGGTTGGATCAAATTATATCTTTGCAAAGTTTCTTGTCATCCCAGGATAATTTTTAGTATATAGAGTCATTAAACATTTGATGAAAGATGTGGAGCAGCTAAATGTTTCGGTGGTAATTTTCTTTTACTTGGTTCTGCAGTAGCCTTCGGTCTAGTTTAGTAAGGAGCTCATCTTCATTGCATTTTTTTTTTCTGATCGTATATGTACAATTATTGATGAGTTTTTGGAAAATTTCCACATAAATAGAGCTGTATGTTAAAAGTAATGTATATAATATGCTTCACTCATTTTATTCTGTAATGTATAGGTAGAGCTCAATGGTTTCCCCAGTGGAGGATCTGGCACTTACCCAAAGAATCACAAATGGCCTGGCATCATGCTTGATAGATGTAAAACACATGATCACACTCGGCGATTTTCTGGGATTACTGGAGATTATAATCTGTCTGCAACTTCAGTAAGTGAAGAAGCTGAAAACTTTCTCTTGCATGCCATAAATATGAGTTTGTTTGAGCGTTTAAACCTTGCCTGGAAGATAATATTCCCATCCCCAGCACGAAGAAGGAGCTCGAATGCAAGGATTGCCAAACAGCGTTTAAAGATGATTCTTTTCTCTGATAGATGTGCTGTTAGTGATGAGGCAAAGCGGAAAATCGTAAACAACATTGTGCATGCTCTATCAGAATTTGTGGAGATAGAGTCACAGGATAAAGTCCAGCTGAATGTCACGGCTGATTCTGATCTTGGAACTGTGTACTCTGTGACAGTGCCTGTAAGACGAGTGAGGCCAGAACATCAAGACACAGAAGAGGCTGGATCGATAATGAACATAGAGTACAAGGATACCGGAGAAACTTCTGGTTCTGTAGATGTCCGATTTGATTTCTTCATCCCAGATGAAAGTAGGTGATTTCCAAAAAGTCTTTTATATTTACTTGTTTGGATCTTTATTTAAGTGGGGGATAACCTTATGCTTATTTGTATATATGAAAGTATTGTTTGACTAAAATTGTACCACTCCTACTAAGGAAGAAACCTGGCTGCAAGTGCAACCGGAGCTTTTCTACTCATTTTTCACCTCTTTCCATTTTTTAGCAACCAGTGTGCAGCCTCAGAGTGGATGTCATTCGTTTTTACCCTTTTTTACTTTCGTTTGTAAATCTGCGAGAAATGATCAAATTAACTGAAAGTCATTGATAATTTTTGTTTACATTGCAATAACTGGGAGTACTTCCCATACCAAATATCCAACCAGAAATGCGTGTTACTACCATTGAAAATAAGTCTACCATCTCCTTTTGCAATCACAATAGAACCCGCCACAATGCGCTTCCATGTGTAAGAGTTCGAATAATTACTCTGGAAGATGGCGAGCCCTTCACAATTAGAGTATTTAGCCTTAATGATTTTAGCCTGAAAACTCACGATTAGAGGAGTATTTAGCCTTAATGATTTTAGCCTAAAGAGAATTCTTTTCGATTAGAAGGCTCCACCCCAATTTTGCAACCATGGCCAAATTGAACTGTTTGGTACTACTTATGCCAAGCCCACCATCTTTTTCTTAAAATTACAAACAATCGACTAGTTGACCAAATGTTGTTTTCTTGAATTTCCCATGGATTCCCACAAAAAACTTCTATTGTAAGCATCCAAATGCTCAATGGCAGGAGAGTAGTTTGCATCGTCTAGTTAGGAATAGTTGACATATTGAGGAAGTGAAATTAATGATCAGCTCTCAAAACACAAACAAGAAAAAGAGTAAGAATAAAGTATGAGCTACACGATTCATAGATTGGCTAACAAATTAAACACAACAATTATGGATAGCCCTTACAAGAGCTTTATAGTCATTAACAATTAAATCAAACATATAGATCGAATTCTCCTAATCATTGATAGCTTGAACTAAAAGTTGAGAATCTGATTAAAGTGTGGCATCTTGAAACCTATTTGCCTTCAATTAGCTTAAAGATTTCCTCAGCAATCAACACATCAAAAGTGTAAGGAAGCCTACCATTTCTATCGGACACAAAACCAACAAAGTTTCTCAAGATGAAATCATATCCAACATGTTGAGACAACGGAAACACATCAGCATCGACATTACAACTCGCGAACTAGGGGCAGGGGTTAACCAACGAGTTGTCGAGCTGGGGGCAGTAGAAGCAATAGACTAATGGGTATGACACTAGTTCCACCGAGATAAAAAAAAACTCCCACCGGCAAAGAAGAGTTACTCCAAACAAGCTGATTCTGATTACGCCATAGACCCTAACGGATAATCGTTGCAACAACAAAGTTCGAGATAGATTTCTTAGCAAAAATATACACCAAAAAATCAGCTAATTAAATTGGTAAAAAGTGAGTTGATATCCCCAATATTAGAGAAACTCCAAACATGTGTTGCAGTGTACACTCAACAAGAACATGTGAAACATTTTCATTAAAGAGATCACATAGAGGGGAAACCTCCGAGACTGGAACTTATCAGGCTTTAAGAGTTGTTCTAGTTGGAAGACAAGAAGAGGTAGAACGCCAAATTAAATCTTTAACTCTAGGATGAACAACTAATTTCCACACTTTTCTCTAGAAACCTGAATTATCAGCTTATTGATTATGAGCTTGGGCAGAGAGGATTTTGTATCATTCCTTCACCGTATATCGTTCTCTCCTGTCACCGTGATAATACCAATTATTAGTAGGGACACCTCTACTCAAAGAAATTTGACGGATAAGATCAGCTCCCATTGAGAAAAAACTTTATAACTTCACATCATCCCAAGAAAGACTCGTGCTATAAAAACGATTAGAAACCATAAAGATCTCATTGAGGGGAGGGATAGTTGGTGCATATTTCGTAACACTACACCCATGAATTTGTCCCATCTTCTCAAGCTCAGTAAGAGATGTCGAAAGACCTTCTGCACAAATTAGAAATAAGTGATCACATTGGCGAAGCCCCCTCTGAAGTGTAATCCGTCCAATAGAATGTCCATTGCTAGTAATAACATAACTAACCTTATAAACACATTGCATGACTAGATTAACCCAACTTTGAGCAAAACCAAGCTTCTCCATCATATTTTGCAAAAAAAAAAAAAACCATTCAACTCGATCGTAAGCTTTGGACATGTCCACTTTTAGAGCAACTGTACCCAGCGCTTTTGTAGTATTTTTCTGCAAATAATGATTCAATTTGAAACCCAACATGATATGTTATTAAACGCCTTGTGAGAAAAGCACTTTGAGATTGAGAGATAACACTATGCAGGACATGTTTCAAACGATTAACAAGAACTTTTGACACAATTTTGTAGATGATATTGCAAAGAGGAATAGGTCTGACATCCGAGACTTTAACCGGGGGATTATTTTTGGGAATTAGGAAAATATTGGTACTACTGATATCATCAAGAACGACTCCGAAATTCAACCACTGCAATAAAAAAGAAGTAACATGATTGCCCATAATATCCCAAAAACATTGATAGAAAAAATGTTAAACCCATTAGGCTGAGGGCTCTTATCATGATGCATACTAAAAATTGCAATTTTAACTTCACTAGTTGTGTATGGATGAAGCAAGTCAGCATTTTGCTCGGTCGAAACTTTTGCCTCCACATTTGCAATAATATTATAAACATCACAACTATTAGACTTGAAAATATCCTCAAAATAATTAGATATGACAATATCTAAATTTGTGTTCCAATCCCTCCAGATATCCTGATCATCTTTCAATTGAACAAATGTATTTTTTAGTTGACAAGATTTAAACATTTAATTTTACATACTATTAGTCTAGCATACATGCGGTCAACCACATATTTGTAAGTTTCTTTAGTCACCCTTCTGTGGAGAAGCAACATCTTTAGATACATACGAGATACTTGGTCTTTGCAAAACACATCACATCACATATACCATTACTAATAACTTTCGAGACATTCGAAGAGAAAAAGACCATGTATTTCTAGAAGCTCACATGTTGACAAGAACTTTCATAGAAATTATGGAGAACATTTCGAAAAAATGCAAACTCGGTACCTGCCTAAATAAGAAGCACAATATCATCAGCAAATAAGATATGTGATAGCAGGGGGCCATGCCGAGAGATACGCATGGGGTTCCATCTCCGACTTTGAATAACGTCTAAAATAAGATGATTCAAACGCTCTAAACATAAAACAAAGAGATAAACGGCTCCATTGATGCAAACCCGGAGAAAGAGTAAAACCTTGGAGCTGTTTGCCATTCCACATAACCTACATAGCAGTAACCGACACACAGTTCATAAATGTGTAAGGGTTTTGTATTGTTTAAGTGAAATTTTAAATTGAATTCTGTGTGATAAAAAATGAAAGAGTTGAATTCTCAAACACAGAAAATTTTACTAATTGACTCGAGTTATATTTTCAAATATACTGACTTAACTTTAATTGAGAGAATAAGATTTAAAGAGTGTCTTCTTTTTAATTTATCCTCATAGAACTTGAGATTTTAACTTAAACTATTTGAGAACCTTAATGATTTAAATTAATTTGAATTAATTGAGTACTTGAAGGTGTTTGATTGATTAATGTGAGCCGATTAATTAATCTAAAAAATGGTATGCATAACAATAGGATAGGAGCTGCACAACTTCTCTCTTCCTCTCTTTTAGTTTCACAACTTTCTTCTTCTGCATATCTACTTTGAGGAAGAAGAACATTCATTCTCCTCCCGTTTATTTTTCTCTCTTTCATCTTCACAAATTCCTTCTTCTTCGTATCTACTTTGAGGAGGAAGAACATTAATCATCCTCCAATCCATTTGTTTTCCTCCACTTTTGAAGTGTTTTTTGTTGGCAATTTCATTTTAGTTAGAGTCCACATATTTTATCGTATCTCTTTATCCGTTTGAACTGTATCCATTCTCTCTAATTCTTTCATTTGTATCTGTTCTCTGAGTTTTATCCAAGTATCTCTTCTAATATATCAACATTACATTAGAAAAAGACTCTTATCCAAATATCTAGAAGGCCTTAAATGATGAAAACTGAATTACAGCTACTTTTTCTTGCAGTCTTGATGTATGAAAAATATGTGATTTACATTTTTTTTTTTGTTTTAGTTGTTTTTTTTATGATTTTTATTGCACTTGATCTTTTTATTTCTTTTTGTATTTTGTATTGGTTTTAATATAATAGTTTATTCCTCCTGTTTTTAGTGGAATGATATATGTTTTTCTGTAAAATAAAATAAATAAAATAAAAATTATATCTTAAAATAAAAAGTTAAATACATAAAAAACAGAACATTATTCATTGGCTCATAATTCATATAAAAGGAAGAAAAAAACAAGAATGAAGGGGGGCGTAGGGAAGCAGTGGTGGCGCCGTGACGGGGTCAAGCAAAGGAAGGGAAGGGCATGAATCAGTTGCAGAACAAAGCTTCGTCCTTCCACAGTAGAATTAGCTTGAAATTGAAGAAGAAAGATCCTATTTAATTATACTTTCTCAATTAGGAAAATAACCATTCCTTTTCTAATTGAATGGGTAAATGGCGAGCTTCTGTTTCACTTCTCCTCAACCACATACCCAGAAAAACCCCTAACTTACTTTCACCTAATCCCTATTCACGCTTTCCAAGGATCCTTAATCCCTTTCGCCCTTTAAACCACGGTGTTCATATCTTTAATTTAAGGTCATTTTCGGCAATCCCATCTCGGGTTTCTGTTTATAGCAATGATATTGACTATGAGTCTCGTGATTTTACGCCCGATTACACCCTGGGACGTAGGGAGGATGAAGAGATCGTAAAAATTCCTGTTAAAGCATACTTTCTATGTACCAGGTCTGTTTCTTCAATTGCTTTTTGTTTTTGTTTTTTATGATTCTTTGTTTTGTAATTTCAAGTTTAGAGCTAATTACCTTCCGAGTTCTGAATTTTTTACTCTACTGTGTGTGACTAGAAGTTCTTGGGTTGCATAGTTGATCCTTTTTCTCAATTGTTTGTTCCTATCTCTTATAATTTTTTCAATCCAAAGTATGTATAATTTTATTAGAGAGCAAGAAGCAACAAAGCTTTAATTAGTATCAATTGCATCTATTCTATTAGAAACATTGTTTGTTTAATTTCTGGAACCTGGTTGAAAGTTATCAAAAGGCCATCTTAAATGGTTTTCCAGGAGTCATCTTTGTATGTGAGGGTGCTCGGATTAGTTAGGCAATACTTTTCTTAGCAAATGTAGTTTGTGTTGACAATTTATAAAGAAAAAGGTGATATTTTTATCATCTTCATGTTTTATCTCACTAGGGGCTGGTAGTTGATGATTGTGGGCTTGTTTGCTGTAGTGCATATGTTGTCCACTCAATGGTTTTCTGTTTTCCCCTTCTCTTACCTCTATTTCTGGTTATTTTTTTCTTTTGATTATTTGTTTTCTCAGATTCATGGTTTTGGCAGTATTGATTTGAAGAGAATTCAAGCAGAGAATTTTTGCAATGTTGTTCCTCCCAACTCTCGTTCAACAAATTATATTGTCCTCAGATATTGTGATTTTCCTTCGCAAATTTCAGTAAGATGATCAAGAAACAATCCAATCCTTTCGAGTTGGTTAACTATTTTATTTATAGTCTTGAGTTTCTTCTTGGCATTTTGGTGCATTTATTTTTCTGTTTATGAGAAACCATATTATGTTTCTTCTGATGGGGAGGCAGGGTGGTTAAAGAAACTTCTGTTGTATGCTTCTGTTATTTTGGGATACTTATTTGTTCAGTTATGAATTGAAACTACCTCTAGGAATCATGCTATCCCATACGCATTTCAAATCTGCGGGTCATTATTAGGGGTTAAAACTGAATTGGATATGATGTTGTTTCCATCAGTTAATTTTCTAGCCATGGTACATAAGTATCCATGACTGTATTTTGTATACCAGTATGGACCATGGACAGGGTCAATTGAAGATGTTGTGCCCTGGTTCGTAATGAAAAGTTCATCAAAATCGCAATTCGTCCTTATTGTTAATTTTATCATCATCTTTACAATGACTGCCTTTGATGCAGGCCCTTGGAGTCAGAGAGTATATCAGTTGTCGGTACATGGTTGTATTCCAATATGGATCAGCTGTTCTCTTTAATATTGAGGATCCTGAAGTTGAAAGTTACTTGGAGATAATAAGAAAATATGCTTCTGGTTTGCTTCCAGAGATGAGGAAAGATGGTAAGTTTCTTCGAAATGATTCTCTGCTTTGGTCAGTGGAAAAGGCCATTTGAATGATTTGCTAAATTCAATGATGCTCTTTTCTAGTTTACTTTTTCTTTTCTTCAACTTCCTTTTAATACTATGATTAACTCTTGAACTTTCTTTCTCTGTTCAAAAGTATGTTTAATTTTCTGTTTGGCTGTTGATTTCTCCTTGTTTTAGATTATGCCATAAAAGAGAAGCCGCTCTTGGTTGAGGATATGCAGGGAGGTCCAGATTACATAGTTCTCAAAACTTTAGATACTGATAGCATTCGCATAATGGGAAGTGTGCTTGGACAAAGTATTGCTTTGGATTATTTTGTTTCACAGGTGATATTTCACAAATTCCATACTGTGATAATAATATTCTTGTATTTGTGCTTCAGAAAGATCTATAGTATGTTGTTCATTACTGAATGTTTTGGAATTCCAATTTTAAAGATAGATACACTGATAAGCATTTAACTTCCTTAAAGTTCTGGTTATTTTACAGTTGATGAGTATTTGGTTTTTACTTGAAATGGGATTCCTTAAGGTAGATTTTAAAGAATTCTGAAACTTAACCTCTGTCAATCACACACACAATACAGGTTGACGGAATGGTTGAAGAGTTTGCTGGAATAAATCGAGCCATGGAAAAAACTGGAACTTTCACTATGGATAGGAAGAAGCTCCTTCAACTTGTTGGAAAGGCTAATTCGAATCTAGCTGATGTTATTCTCAAAGTTGGCCTTTTCGAGAGGTGATCCCACCATTGTTATTGCTCCTATTCCCCCCATTTTTTTCCGCAATTTATAAGTCCCAATATTTAGCTTTTTGTGTATTCTGTCTGTTTGTAAGCTTTCTACAGTTAAGGCATGAATTTGGTGAATAACTCATAGGTATCGGTTACCATTAATCAACAATATTCCTAATGCCAGTTCTACTGTTGCACAATTTAGGTCTGAAATTGCTTGGAGAGATGCAAAATATGCTCAAATACACGAGTATCTTAGGGAGGAGTATGAAGTAACTCAACGCTTTGGGAACTTGGATTTCAAATTGAAATTTGTGGAGGTATGTTTTTGCTCTCATAAATGCTATAATTTTGATGTCACAGTTTCGGTAATATTTCATAGCCATGATCATATTCTAGCTTATATCTAAATTACTGTTTTGTGTGTGTTGCAGCACAATATTCATTTCCTGCAAGAAGTTATTCAGAACAGGCGATCAGATCTTCTGGAATGGTGCATTATTTTCCTGTTAAGTGTTGAGAATATTATATCAGTATATGAGATAGTTCAGGGATAGGGTGCAGTATCAGGCTATTGCTACACAAGTGGGAAGTTTAAAAGTAGTTTTCACAGTATATCAATTTTTGTAATAACATTCTAAGTTATTTTAATATAGCCCAAGGAATTTTTTGAAAATCAGTTGAGAAGAGAATTATATCAAACTGTACGAACATGAATCGGAAGACCTAAACAAACTTGGAAGAAGGTGATTAAGAGCGATACGAGTTTACTGGGTATTGAGGAAAATTTATGTCGCTGACACGATTTGATTTCACAGTTTTATATGACGGTTTATGTTAATCGATCCGAATTATTTCGGGACTAACACTTTGTTAACATGAATCAACTGTAAAATGCAATACATCGTTTGAGCTCTTAATTGAATCAATGCTAGTTTCTAGAGTATGGCATGATGGTCACAAGTAAAACACACTTGCTATAACTAATAAAAGCATATAAAACTCTTGAATGCTAACTTTCAAAACGTTAAGCCATTGCAGAGGCAATCAGATTTAGGATCCAAATCCCTTAATTATGATTAGAAACATCACATGAGAGACTTGATATGTCAAAAGAATTATGATCTAAATCCATAGATGAAGATATGTTAAACTCAAAAATCATCTACTCTAACAGCAGCTTGAGGCACATCATAAGCAATTCTAGACCTGGATTTGGTGACTCCGGCTGTAAACCAAACCTTATCAGACTTGTAACCTTCAACTCCCACACTTGTAACCTTAACCCAAACCAGGACCTTTGTCTTCATTCCTTCTATACCTGTGAGCTTTCCTCTCATCAGGATCGCTTTTACTCGAGTTGCATACCGCACTACCGATGAGTCCTTGAAGCTTATTTCACACGCAGAAGGCAGATACACTATCAACTTGGCTTTTGTCTCATCAAATTCATAACATGTTATGTTCTGGGGAAACAGACCGGGTGGCAAGTTGTACTCTCGGAGAAGCTCTGGCAAGCCTTTCACTGGTTTTCCTACAGAAAGATAGAACAATTGAATTGCATATAAGGCAGAGTAGAAGGCTCTCAAGATTTCTTATGACTTCCGGATAACCAACAAAGATTGAAACAGTAATCTCCATTGGACTGTAATCTAGTGTGGCAATTTTTGACGAGAAAACACGACACAAAACCCGGAATCGACACTCTTAGACTGTACAAACATTAGATAAATAGATATGCTATCTTCTACGCAATGAAAAAAGTCCAAGAAAACAGGACAGGTAAGCAAGTCTCTGAAAGATTTACACTGTGCTTGGACACTTGAATAAAACACAAATAAAGTAGGTAATATATATAATTTGGTACCTTTCAGCTTGTTGAAAACCCATTTTGCTTTCTCTTCAACAGTGTTTGAGAAAGTCTGTTATCAAAAGAAGGGAATTAGAATTTACTTTACAAAAAACAGAATATTCTCCCTCCACAACTCACAATTATCATCATTTTTCACTGGAAAACTACTTTTGAACAAATACCCTCTACTTTTTCACTGATGATAACTCAACTGGACTTGTAGTAATCAGTAAACACATCATTCACCAATCAGATAGTAAGATTAACAAATTTCCTTGCTCTCAGTCTCATATCCTTTCATTTTCTCATCAGATAAGAAAACCTAAAAGCAAAATGGGTACATTTTCAAACCTGGGATTGAAGTAGGCTCAACAAAAGCCAATAATGGTTTCACATCAAAACACAGTTTGCAATTTAAATTCCCAACTTAATTCACTCATATACAAAAAAACCCTTTCTGAATTCATTCAATTTCAAAGAAAATCCATAGATCTATAGAAAAGATAAAGCAAAAAGGAAGACTGACAGTGATATCTTCAGAAATGTTGGAGAGTTCTTCTTTGGCTTTCTTAGAGATCCAGGAGCCCCCAACTTTGAAGCTGGCAACTTTTGTGAGTGCCTTCTCCATTCTCTCTTCTCTTCTCTTCTCTTCTGGTTAGATTAGAAGACGCAGAAAAGAGAGTGGTTTTGTAGTTTTTTTCTACACAAAGGGAAAGGGAAAGAGAATGAATGTTGAGAGCTGGCAGTCACATCATAATATATAGAGACAGTTTTGGTGCAGTGCTGTGCTTGGAAAAAAGCGGCTCACAGCACAGCTCTCGAGAATATTAATTTTTGTTTTCATATCTGACCTGATTTTCTGCGATCCATTTAGATACATTTCATAGGAGGGAATTTTGTTTCTTTTAGAAAATATAAACATTTTGAAATTGTGATAAAAAAACAAAATTACTCAAGTGGTAAATGATATAAAATTTATCAATTTATTAGCTAAATTTACGCATTAGGTTAATGCACTAACGAATTAAATATCAATATTGATTTTTTTTTTTTTTTTTTTGAAAATATATCTTATATTAAAAGAAAGAACTCCCAAATACAACAAATTCAGCAAAGGTTATTTAAGACCAAGCACTCCAATCAAAAGACTGATTACATCTAGCACCTCGTCTATAACACAATTGACTCTTGACTGTCAAAGAAATCTGTCCCAAAACCTTTTCAATACTAAAATGTTCCTGGGCAAAATAAAATTTATTTCTCCCTAACCACACCCAATAGACAGCAGCAACAATAGCAATTCTTCTAATCCGAGCATGAATTGTTTTTCCAGCAGCATTTCGACAAGTCCAGCTGACAATAGCAATTTTAATGATTATGTCGTAAATCAATAAAAGGAATAAATTACTTTATTGATTTTGGAAAAATATTAATTTAGGTTCCACGTATAAAATAATATCAATATATGGGTAACGTTTTAAAAAAAATATCAATTTAGGCATTGATAACGGAACGAGACACGTTATTCATATTACTTCGTTAAATTCTGTCAATTGTACGTGGAGAGAAAAATCAAAACTTAACGGAGTAATAGAGATGACGTGTCCAATCCGTTATCGAGGTTTAAATTGATACATTTTTTAAATATTAAGCCTATATTGATATTATTTTGTACGTAAAGGCTAAATTGATATTTTTTCCAAAAACTATTGATCTATTTTGGTACCTGATCTCTAAATAAGAAAAATTAATAAATTAGCTAATTGATACTCGTAATTGATTTTTTTTTTTAATTTGAATTTAAGGGCGTGCATGCTTTAAGGACCAAATTAATATTTATCCAATTATATAAGTTTGTTGTAAACGTCTTTTTCGCATATTTTACAATTTCAAATTATTTTTATCAATATTTTGAATTAAAAAAATAGGCCCTAAAGATTTTTTTATTATATAAAAATACCATATATCATTCTATTAGATTAAAAATAAATACAACACGAAAATACAAAAAAGGAGGAAAAAAACCACGCACCCACACATGCTACAACCAGTACAAGATTCACAAAGAGAAGAAAAAAAAAACTACAACGAGCAATAAAAATCATACAAGGTACAAACACAAAAAAATGTAAATCATATCGTTCTTCTAAATCGAATCTCATTCAAAAACCAATGTAATCCATTCTTCACCATTTAGGCTATTTCAGACATTCGGATCTGAATCATTTTTTTTTGCAATCACGCAAATCTATGAATCTACAGATGAGATGAAACTTTTCCTTACTAAGATTGAAATATAAATAAATAAAAGAGATATAGTTAATAGATGTAAATTTGACGAAAAAATAAGTTCGATAACGTATATAGACTATAAAAAAATGTAAATATAAAGCTCAAAACTAAATCTAAAACATAGGTGGATAAGCTATAAAAATTGAAATTTACTATAAATGTAAAGTTATTAAAATTTGATGGATTCTATTATTATTATTATTATTATTACAAAATTAAATTTCATGTACTAAAGGCTTAAGCCTTTTTGGAAAGTACATAGCTTTTTAATTTGTCTAAAAATCAATGTTTTAAAAAATAGATCGGAAGCCGAATCGAATTGACAATTGAATCAGAGATTAATTGGTTCAACTGATTGATTCAGATTAATTAAACTGAATGACTTTATAAATAATATATATATATATATTTAATTTAATTTAAATTATAAAATTTACTGAGAGTTTTAAATTTTATTATATGTATATTTAAAATTAAATACTAAATAAACTTTGTTTATATGCAAAGATCAATTAAGTTTTTAATAATATTTATCAAAATATATAAAAATAATATTTTACATTTTAAGTATTAGTATAATATACAAGTATATATTAAAAATCCCAAGTTGAAAGTTATATAAATAGTGATATCTAATGGTCGAATTATGAATCTTACCTTCAACATATTTGTTACTTTTTAATTAAATATGTGTGAATGGCTAACTCGACCAAACCACTCAATTGGACCAGCTAACAGTTCACCCAATCAGTTATACGGTTCAATCCGATTTGTTGAGCCTACAAAAAATCAATACCAACCAGATCGAAGACCTAACCGATTCACTTTCGAATCGGCCAGTTCGGTCCAGTTTTCATAACATTGTTAAAAATGTCTAAGGCCATTGAATTTTTTTTTTGAAAGGAAATCCATTAATAAGCATCTAAGTAGCGGTTAGCAAAATAACCGATAGCCAATTACCAAACCGACAACTGAATCGAAATTTTAGTTTGGTTTGGTTATTTTATCATTATGGTTCGGTTTAATTTGGTAATCAATTATCGATTCGGTTACTAAAAAAATATCAACGTAACAGATAAACGAATCGAATTAATATATAAATATAAAAAATACAATTTTATCTTTACATATATAAACCACGTGAATTCCAGTACTGCCGTACCCCAAAGGTGCATAAGGAAATTGCCTACAACCTGCTTGGAAGAGCTAGAAATAATACCGAACAAGAAAGAGCTAAAATTCTTTGCACCCGAAGCAGCTAGTTATCTCATTATATTTCCAGTTGTATTTCACCATGATATGTTTGTATTGCATGTGTTTTATCTATGTACATGTAATGTTGGTAAAGATACAAGTTCTTGGTTTGTTTAATTGCGGATTACACGAATTGTTTAATGTATTATTACCCATAATTACTACGGTTTTTCAACTGATTCTATCATCATATTGTAATTATTTATTTGTAAAATGATGAGTTAAGAATTCCTAATAAACTTTACCAAAAGTGTGTCCAATTGTTGAAGTTAACTAAAGGCATTATTTATTTCTATCAGTTGAGGAAATAAATAATTAATTGTTAATCTAAAATAAAAAAAACCTCATTATATTTGTTACTATTATTTTCTACAAAGAAATAAAATATTACTTACCGTTTAATAACTTATGCAACCACTTAAATTAAAATATCAAACATTATTTCTCAGCAACTCCAATTACTAAATTCAAATAACTTATTTTAGTAAAATATTTAAAGTTATCAACTAATTTTTTTTATTCAACACGTATGTTTAGTATTATCAAACATTTACATCATTTAATAGTTTCAACACTTCAAAATCACTAATGGAATGAGTTTGTCTTGCAAAAGAAGAGCTCCCTAAGAATATTCTAGTCAAAGCACTCATTTTATTGGTGAAAGCTCGAGAACAAGATCAATATCCTCTTATCAACATAGCCTTCAGAATCATCACTTTCGTAATCTTCTTCATCAAATGATCCTTTATCCTCATGAAATGATACCTCATAAATAATCCTGTTTATGCTTTGCTTTGAATAGCCGCCAAAGAATGCATTTTTTGTTGAATAGATGTTTGTCTGGGAGGAATTACAGTTACTCCTGGCTTTATAGGTTGATTAGCAGGCACACGATAAGCAGACCCATGATTTCCACCTCTCATAACACCACCCCCTTAACTCTTCTTTCAACCCGAATTGCGAAATGCTGGAGAGAATAATTAGCTATTCTTTAGGATTTTCACTAATACTAGCGATATTCTCAAATGGGATTCTTTGCCCGTACTGATCAAGCACATTGCTTTGATGAACAAATTGGACCAGATGAGGAGAGGCATACCAAGATTGTTGGTATTCGAACTTGAAGCAATGTTACTCCCATAAGTGCCTGAAATTACATTCATGTTTGTTACCATGTCAAACATTTATGGGAGTAACATTGCTTCAAGTTCGAATACCAACAATCTTGGTATGTCTCCTCCTCTTCTGGTCCAATTTGTTCATCAAAGCAATGTGCTTAATCAGTACGGACAAAGAATCCCAGTTGAGAATATCGCTAATATTAGTGAACCCCAAAAAGAGATAATTATTCACTCCAGCATTTCACAATTCCGGTTGAAAGAAGAGTTAAAGGTGGTGTTATGAGAGGTGGAAATCATGGGTCTGCTCATCGTGTGCCGGCTAATCAACCTATAAAGTCAAGAGTAACTGTAATTCCTCCTAGACAAACATCTATTCAACCAAAAATGCATTCTTTGGCGGCTGCTCAGAGCAGAAACAAGATTATTTCTGAGGTATCATTTCATGAGGATAAAGGATCATTTGATGAAGAAGATTACGAAAGCGATGATTCTGAAGGCTATGTTGATCGGAGGATATTGATCTTGTTCTCGAGCTTTCACCAATAAAATGAGTGCTTTGACTAGAATATTCTTAGGGAGCTCTTCTTTTGCAAGACAAACTCATTCCATTAGCTCATCAGACTTCTACATTCTGATCATTATTCTCTCCCACCACATATCCTGAAATTCCAGAAGAAATAACAATTGGATTCGAACTAGACGAGCCACTTGCAAATGGATTCGAGGAAGCACTAGTCCTTGGATGCATATTGCTACCAATTCCTTGATTCAGGTCTATGTTTGGACGATGAATCGCTAGGCAAAGATGAGTTCCATTTTGAGCAAGTAAACCTCGAAACCGATTCCGGGTTTGATTGATCAAATTTGGAGGGGATTGATCGGCTATGACTTCGGCTAATAAATCTTGAAACAGAGTTAGGCTTTTGTTGTTTCGAATAGCAACAGGTGGAACTGGCCAGGGCATCCTAATCGGCTGGGCGGAAGGATCAGTATCTTGAACAACATTGGTCTAATTGTTGGCATTCGATCCCAATAGGCCGGGCGAAAGGATCAGTATCTTGAACATCCATGTCCTTGGTGAGAGGCATGATAAAGTTACTATATTGATCCACCACCAAACCTGGATCCACTTTGTACATGGCTTTTTCTTCATCTTCCTTGGGTTTTGTTGTCACATTTCACCCAAACTTTATCTCTACCTCTTTTTAAGAGTTTTAGTGATTCATAAGTCAGCAATTTCATCAGCTTTTCCCTGCCCTTTAATAACCAACACCCAAACCAACAAGACGTCAAAGCTTTATAACAAGCAAAAGCTGAAAGCGAGAAACTACTATCCTAAACTCAACTTACTTGCAGTACAATAGCAGCCTCATAGTCGCTAAGGAATTCTTGAAAGTTAGCCTCAGCTACAAATTTTCCATAGTGGATTTTCCTAGACAACGCCTGCAATGCCATGTAATGTAAAAAGCAAGATCAATTTAAAATTTCATACTCATTAGTAAACTTGTGATCAGTAAACAAGTTCTATATGGTTGATTGCTACTGGGCTGAGGAAATAAGTTCGGCAAATCATACTCATAGTTCATTATACTAATAAAGCATGCCATTTGATACCCGAGTTAAGGAACCGAATTAATGGCTTAAAATTGGAAATAATAAAGATCGACACAAGCATACCCATGAAATGTTCTGTGTTCAAGATAAAATATATACCAATTTCACTTTAAACTATGACATAAAGGATGCGGTATATCAATCCTTTGAGCATTCACAAGATTTGGTCATTCCAACACATGATAATAGCAAGCATGTTTCACACTCTAAATTTAGTATATACCTGCAAGCATCATTTACCATCATTTCCCCGTTTGACCAATCTTAGAAGGAGATTTTTGAAATATGCATCCCAAATCTTCGAATTGATATTTATTGAACCGGCACATGGATACAAGAGGACCTAAGACAGATCAGTTAAATGAGATGTTATCCAGCATAACAATTGATAATCCTATCTGAACTATGAGATTAACAGTCTGTTTGGATAAGGTGAAGGAGGGGTCATTTTATTTTTTTATTTCTATTTCTATTTTTATTTTCTAGTCTTTCCTTATTAACCCCTCCAAGCCCATCATTCAAAGATACTGTCAGTGTACTCAAGGGCATATTTACAATAATAGTTTAATACAAAACAAAAAAAAAAATTCTCAAGCCGTTAGATTATATGTGATTCTCATTGGATTTGAAGCATTTTAGGTTTTAATCACCATGTCAATTCTGATGTGCTTATTGAAGTTTCCATTCACCGAAATCTGTTGCATAATTAGTACCAATTAATTATACCATGTAGAGATTGTTGCCTAGTTGTCAGCATGCATCTTAAGAAACTACTATATTGCAAGAAAAGATCAATCCTTAGTGCTGATGCTGATGAACTAACATAGGACACCCACCTAAAAGAGATAGGTAATTCTTAGTGGAATTACAATTTCATTAATGGCAACTAGAGTCATAGGCATGATAACTTCCTCTAAAAGCATTTCAATTCATCCCATTATCTACTGTAAGTACCTGAATTTATTAAAGAAGTCCATCATCAGCTTAAATTAGGCCAAACAGATGCTTGCTGCAACTGTTTAGGTGTATAGCTGTATAAGATCCTCACCTGTTGGTTCCGCAAGGGGGGATCATCAAATCAGGTAAATGTTCAGGGAAAAAAGGGTGTTCCTCTGGATTCCCATAACTACCCATCTAGTTTGAAAAGAAAGAGAGATCAGGCATCTTTACAAAATCACTTTTTATGATAGTCCACAATTTTCTGTTACAGACGACTTACCTTTGCATGTAATTTTTTCTGTTTTGCGCACAATGAACTCTAATAAAGAGCCATTAAAACCGTCCATGGAGAACACATCAGCATCATATGTGTCTTTGTTATAGGAGTACCAAGCTCTCATCAAAAGGTTATGTATTATGCAATCCTCTTGCAGAATCAAATGAATGCCTTATATCTTCAAGGCTCAAGCTCTGAAAATGAGCCACCTGATTCTTGGAACATCTACATGTAAAGGAGACAGAAGGTTAAGAGTTAGCCAAATAATGCCTGAAAGTCAGAAAGCCACACAATAGAATTATGCACATTTAATTATTCACCTCATTGATGAATAAGGATCACATATTCAAAACTAGTCAAGTATGATCAAGAAAAGGTTTTTCAACAAGTCAAATATCTATATTTGGAATAATGTATATATGGTTTAGCAATTAGTCATTGTCAATGACCAGAATTTATTGAATTTTCATTAAAAAAAGAAGTAAACTTTGATTACTGAAGGTAGATTCAAATTCTGATAAAAAAAAAAGGAAATCATCACATAAAAGTTGTAGTCTGGGAGAAGCTATGGCAAGCCTTTCACTGGTTTTCCTACAGAAAGATAGAACAATTGAATTGCATATAAGGCAGAATAGAAGGCTCTCAACATTTCTTATGAATTCCGGACAACCAACAAAGATTGAAACAGTAATCTCCAGAGGACTGTGATCTAGTGTGACAATTTTTGACAAGAAAACACAACACGAAACCCGGAATTGACACTCTTAGACTGTACAAACATGTAGATAAATAGATATTCTATCTTTTACACAACGAAAAAAGTCCAAGAAAACAGGACAGGAAAGCAAGTCCCTGAGAGATTTACATTGTGCTTCAATATTTGAATAAAACACAAATAAAGTAGGTAATATATATAATTTGGTACCTTTCAGCATGTTGAAAACCCATTTTGCTTTCTCTTCAACAGTATTTGAGAAAGTCTGTTATCAAAACAAGGGAATTGGAATCTGCTTTACAAAAAACAGAATATTCTCCCTCAATTACTCAAAATTATCATAATTTTTCACTGGAAAAACTACTTTTGAACAAATATCCTCTACTTTTTCACTGATGATATCTCAACTGGACTTGTAGTAATCAGTATTCAACAAAAAAACACATCATTCGGCAATCAGTTAGTAAGGTTAACAATTTTCATTGCTCTCAGTCTCATATCCTTTCATTTTCTTGTAGAGAAAAGACATCAGATAGGAAAAACCTAAAAGCAAAATGGGTACATTTTAGAACCTGGGATTGAAGTAGGCTCAACAAAAGCCAATAATGGTTTCACATCCAAACACAGTTTGCAATTTAAATTCCTCAACTTAATTAACTCATATAGAAAAAGCCCTTTCTGAATTCATTCAATTTCAAAGAAAATCCATAGATCTATAGAAAACATAAAGCAAAAAGAAGACTGACAGTGATAGCTTCAGAAATGTTGGAGAGTTCTTCTTTGGCTTTCTTTGAGATCCAGGAGCCCCCAACTTTGAAGCTGGTAACTTTGGTAAGTGCCCTCTCCATCATATCCTTTCATTTTCTTGTAGAGAAAAGACATCAGATAGGAAAAACCTAAAAGCAAAATGAGTACACCTTAGAACCTGGGATTGAAGTAGGCTCAACAAAAGCCAATAATGGTTTCACATCCAAACACAGTTTGCAATTTAAATTCCTCAACTTAATTAACTCATATAGAAAAAGCCCTTTCTGAATTCATTCAATTTCAAAGAAAATCCATAGATCTAAAGAAAAAATAGAGCAAAAAGAAGACTGACAGTGATGTCTTCAGAAATGTTGGAGAGTTCTTCTTTGGCTTTCTTAGAGATCCAGGAGCCCCCAACTTTGAAGCTGGCAACTTTTGTGAGTGCCCTCTCCATTCTCTCTTCTCTTCTCTTCTCTTCTCTTCTGGTTAGATTAGAAGAAGCAGAAAAGAGAAACAAAGTTAAATCATATGACCTAGCAAAATGTATCTACAGGATACAAAACTCAATACTCACAAAATCCGAATCCGAGAGAAACCAGAGCAGAATTTGAATCCAATCCATCACTGTGATCCAAAAGATGATTTTGAAGAACTGATCCAAACCAGAAAAATTGAGAAATTAATCCACGGAGAGATGCTTGATATTTTCCCTAGAATGGATTCAGAAATCAGGGAAACTCATCTGTATCGTTAGAGAATACTGACCTAGAATTTTGAGGGAAATAGAGAGAGAGTACTGAATGTGTCAGGAATGAGAATTCTGACCTAGAATCAGAATAGGAAGAAGAAGAATGAGGTAGGAAAGAATGAGAAAATACAGAGAACTAGAGAGAAGAGAGAGGTACTGATAGTAATTTCATTGATAGATTCCTCTTAGAAGGGAATGAACTATATACAGCAGTGGACCACTTGCTGAGGTCAGATTTTAGCTGTATTAACAGCTGGCATAACAAACTTTGAATACAGCCAAACTTAGCATATTAAGCAGTTTTGCCAGCTGTTCCGCCTCGCTTTGATCCTTTCGCCTTACTTAACGAAAAAGCCAAACCTTCCGGCGCTGCCCATTCTCGGGGGAGGGGGAGGGAGACTTATGAATTACTTTGGAATAAGCTAATAACTTTGAGCAGACTTGGCCTAGCTAGTAAGCTTTCTTAAGTCTGGAAGGCGGCGATTCAAAGATCAACAGAAGGGATCTTTCTTTTTACTACCTCTACCAAAATAACTGAAGGCAATAACAGAAATCAATACAATAACTAATGCAATAATAAAACTTGGCCATAATGGCTAATTCTATTTTAAGTCCTTCTTTCTTGTGTACGTGACAGAATGAGTAAAAGGTACAATATTAAGAGGAGGTTTTGAGGGAAAAGGGTGAAAGTAAAAAAAAATTAGAGGGAAAAGTAAATAAAATAGAGGGAACTTTAGAAAAAGAGTGGGAAAGCAAAATTATGGGCGTTTTTTTTTTTGTCATGGCTAAGTTGGTATTTTTTTTTAGAATTAAAAGTCAAAATGACCCTTAAACTTATTAGCGGTCAAGATAAATATAGCCCAAACTGAATTTGTGTATTAATTCAACCTTAAGTTGGTAAATTTTGACAAATTAGTCCACATTTTATAAAAACTTTACTATCAAAATTAATTATATCTGGGTCAATTTGTCAAAAATTGCAAATTTGATAACTGAGCTAAAACTTAAACTTCTATTTTAGCTAAATTGATCCTTTCCTCCAAATTTAAGGACTATTTTGACCCTGAATTCTATTTTTTTAATATAGTTCTTGAATTTTGGAGGTGTTTGGTTAGAATGTTCTCTCTAATACCAACAACATGGCATTACCATGTAGTCATTAAAATTTCCGACGACAAAAGTCGTTGCTAAGTCATTTGCATTTTGTGGGTATATTCGTTTATATCATTGATTGAATGATTTTGTACGTAAATAGTAGGTATGTTGTTGGCACTAACCACGATATATGTGTTGTTCGTAAATTGTCGTCAGTAAACTGTTCTTTCCTTGTAGTGGGCGGAAAGGAAAACGATAAGTAGAACCAGAGAGGAGAAGCAAACAAAAGTTGTTTGCATTACTTAAGGTTGTTCTTGTTAAATAAAGAGAAGCACCAAAAGTTGTTTCTGTCAGAAACAGTAAATCTTACACAAAACCTTACACAGATATTGCATGTGAAAGGTTCACACTGCTCAAGGAAGCACTAATATATGTCTATATCTCAAAAAAGAAATTCAATGTGTATATGGAAATTGAAAACCAAACTTGAAGTGAGTATAAAAGAATGTAATCATGAGTCTTGAATTAGAAGCACAAGCAATATTACCTATTTTAACATCACATATGCGGAATGGTAATTACAAATGAGAGCAAAAATAATAATGCAATGACAAAAAGTGGATAAAAAATATGATTCTTGAAAGTACTTTAAAAATACACTAATATAATACTACTTTTGTCTCTCGTCTCTAAGAGTATGACTTCTATTTTCTTTTTGATAGTAGATTAAGACTTTTATTCATTAGCACAAACACAAAACGTTCAGGGGCTTAATAGAACAAGGTTAAAGTTGAGACAAGGCGCACTTGAAAAAATAAAAATTACAAAACATAAAACTAACATAAAACTAAATCAGGAAAATATCTTAAGCATAAATAAATTTTAAAATGCAAAATAAACCCCATATTAGAAAACTTTAAAGTTGAATACTAATTCCTAAGTTCTACTCCTAATCAAAACTGTCCAAATCCATCACTCATCATCATCACTATCACACTCCTCATCTAAGGCATCATCAAACTATTGATCATCAAACTGTTGAAGTTGAATTCCTTTTGGCTTCTTTGTTTCTGTTGTTTGAATCCGTTTGATGTGTTTTCTTTCTACTAAACTTCTTCCTCTTCAAATAACTCTGTCTCTTACTCTTCAAATGACTCTGTTTCTTCCTCTTCACAGAGTCTCTTCGTCTTCTAATTAGTTTAAAACCTATAATCTCTCCCCTTTTTAATACTTTTTGTTAATATAACATGTGTTCCATTCCAGATATTTAAGTAACTACCAAAAAACTACCCATAACTGCCTCTAATTTCCAAGGCGCGCCTTGGTGCGCCTTTGGCGCAAAATGGCGCACCAGGCGCGCGCCATGGCGATTGCACCTCGCCATGGGGCTGCCATGGCGCTAAGGCCTGCGCCATAGACGCGCCTTTAATAACTATGCTAATTTGTATTTAAACTTTTAATAACTATTTAAATTTTCAAAATGGCCTTACACTTTATAGACAACTTAAGCAAATTGAGGTGAGAAAAATGTCAGTTTAAGCAAGTTGAGATGGAAAAAAGATCATTTTAGGCATGTTGAACTGGCTTAAAAGTTAATTTAAGCAAGTTGATCAAGTGGCAGAAAAAGTTACTTTGAGCAAATTGATAGGGTGAAAAAAAATCATTTTGAAAGTATTAGAGTTATTTCGCGTTTGAGTGTAAGTTAGAGGTACTGCGTATGTATTAAGCTAAATATAAAATTACCAATAATCCGATGATATTAAACTCATGTTCAAGGCTTTCAAAAACATACTTGGAATTTTATGAAAAATAAAATAAGATAATGGTAAGATCTAATAATAAAAACTACTCTTAAATTATTTTTTGATTTGAACTTTGGGTTAAATTTTACTTCTAACATTATATAGAACTCTCTTATAGACCATAGAAGACAAAGCGTCGACTGCCAGAGATTAATATAAAAACTATTATTAGACTTTAACTATCAACTTAAACTTTTAATTTAACTAGTCCCTCTTATGGTATTAGAGTCTTTTAGACCTAATGATCAAGGGTTCGAATCTTAACAACCCGATGAAATTTCAACACATGCTAAGATAGTCTATGTTGTTCAAACTCAGAGGAGGACATTCGCGTACAGGGATGTGTGAGTGACTATATTTATACATATTTCGAAATTTATTAACCTGCAAGATTCTTACCAGTTCCAATATTAGAATGCTGAATTTCAACATCTTGTGTGTTCTGCAACCGAATTCCATCAGTATTTGGGCTATCTCCAGGTGAAGAAATGGTAATATTGTTGACTATTATGTCCTTGGAGCTGTCAAATTTTAGATGACACTGGGGACTGTTTATAATTTCTATGTCATGAAATGTAACATTGTAACTACCATAGAATCTCAATGCCTATTAAAAAAAATATAATAATTATAAGCAAATTAGCCCTTAGAATTGCAAAAATAATATACTGTAGGCAAAAATCACATTGAGGCCCCTTAACATCTTGATTTTGGTAAATGAGTCCTAATTCTTCATTTCAACACATTAAGCTGTTGATTTTGTCACATTAAGCCAGAAAGTGGGATTTGATTGTGATAGGATTTTTATGAAATTATTCTACTGCCACGTTTGAATTCTCACAACAAGAAATGCTTATGAAGTTCATATTTTCATTTTGAATTGGAAAATGAAAGGTAGTTGAACATTCAGGAATTTGTCAGAGGTAATTATCCCTTTCTAGTTTCTATTTGAACATGTCTGTTTCCATTTTCAGTAGGAATCCGACATTTCATGTCTGTTCCCATTTCCAGTTTCGTTTCAAATTCTATTTTCATGCAACATAGACTGATGCCAATCAATGGTACTATACTAGACTCTTCAAACCAAAAGAATGATAAACATGGTAGACAAATGATCCCAAAACTAAAACAAGCACAACTACAAATGACGAATAACCAAATGCCAAATTGGTAATCGGTAAGAAGATAAAACAAAAATATCACATAATTGAATACGGTATCAAAACAGTCCTTTAGAAATCAAGGCCAAATCGTATTGTTCAATTAGAAATATAATAGTGCTTCAAAACAATTCAATGGTACAAATTAAAAGGACATCAAGTTATGTACAAAGACATCATAACATAACAAATTAAAAGGACATCAAACTATGCTCAATTAAAAGGACAGTGATAGAAACTTGAATTTAGGGTAAGATTATAATGATAGTAAGATAAGAAAAGAGAAGAAAAGATGAACAAATGAGATATCTTATATTGATTTAGGAAAAGGAAACAATAAGAACACAAGATGCTAACCAGCACCTCCCAGGGAAGCCAAAATAGAATAACCAATCCTCCATTTCTTACCTATTAGCTATAGGTATTTATATAAGAGGTAAAAGAGCTAAATTAGGAAAGCTAATAAAAGCAAATACAATTACTCTTATTGACTATTGACCATTGACTATTTATATCTATTCATAATTCATAGTGTAACACCTAACTTATGCCACCTCACCATAACTCCTGCAGACAAAATGCTAGTTTCACTCTAATTTCAGATCCACCTATGTCCAAGTGCATTCTAAAAGTTCACTAAAACCTATTTTAGTTTCCTGTTTGACTGGAAATTGGTAATAACTTAGAAGAGGCAGTCGATTTCATTTTAATGACCTTTCTATTCCTTATTTATCTGGTTGCTAGATATTACTTTAGATTATTCTATCTTATTAGGAAGCATAAGCTTTATTTGTTATCTAGTGGTGTGGGCTACTTATCTGTATTTAAACATCAGAAGATAAATAAAAGAGTTTTCAAGTTGAAACTCCATAATTTTGTGTTATTAGTTATTATGTCTTATTAGGAAGCATAAGCTTTATTTGTTATCTAGTGTGGGCTGCTAAACTTTATTTAAATAGCAGAAGATAAATAAAAGAGTTTTCAAGTTGAAACTCCATAATTTTTGTGTTATTAGATTGTAGGGTTGAAACGCCATAGTTGAGTTTTGTCACTGAGTTACTTTGAGTAATCCCTAATTTCTTTCCTTGAAGTGATTTGATTGCATAAGAGCGATTGTCTTGGTAATGAGCAACCAAGTTGATGAAGTAGGTCCAACACCTTAAAACTATCAAAAGTTGTATGAAATCAATTACTTGCATAGAAGAAGAGTGATTGTCTTGGTAAGGAGATATGTGCTATTACTAGCATAGATTAAAAGCCGTATGAAATCAATTACTGCGATGCTACAAATCTATTCTATTCTATTCTATTCTAATTAGGATCAATTCTTTTAAATCCATCTCTCCTTATTACTGTTATAACATAATTTAATGTCTCTTCACATCCGTAATCTCTCTAATCATACATCAAATTAGGGAAACTCAAAGTGAAAACAGAGCATCAACAAAGATAGATATAAGGGAATAAGTGAACAAATTTAATTAGTGAAAATTGTAATGCAACAACAAAGATAGATGAATAGAAGTAAGTACCTACTTCCTCCAACTCCCACGATGAACTAACTGATGAATTCTTGCTTGTCTGGTTCTGAAATTAGGCCTTCCTTTCAGAAACAAGATGAACAGATTGAAATTAGGTATTTCCTGTCTTAGGTCTTTGTTCCCCGACTTGGACTTGATTCCGGTTGCAGACGACAGGCGGAGACGGTGTCTGATGAGAATGCATGCTTATTTAGGTGAACTCTCCAACTTTAAAAGTTTGATGGGCCTTGAACTTAAAAAAATAATAATGTAGAGATAGTTATTTCAATTTGCATAAAATGTCTATTTAATATCAGAATTTACGTAAAATATAATCAATTGATCATTCGGTTGTAAAAAATTAATTTAAATACGGAAGATGTATTGCACGCGTCACCTAATAAATTAAAAATGAAGTTCAGAAGGCCAATCAATTTTTTTGGACGAGTTCAAAGGGCAACTGATGTATTAAACTATTTTTTAATTACTTATATCGAAATGTACTATTTTATTCTATAAATGAAATAATTATTTTTTTTTCTAAAAAAAGAGACGTTATATTAACATATATTGTGAAAGAACTAATTGAACTAAAAGTTTGAACTAAAGTCCAAGTTTAGTTTTTCTTTTCATTATCTTTCACATATCCTCCGACGTGAATGTCTTCTAAGTTTGAAACGTATATGATATAAGTTTATCTTACCATGTGTCGAAACTATATCAACAAATGGATTGCTAAGATTTGAACCTTCAATCATTTGATCTAATTACCATATTTGATAAATTATTTGAACAAAAAACTTTAAAGGATATAGTTAAAATTTTAAGTTTAGCTTTTATTGTATACATCTCACACACAAATAATCCAGGTTAATTTTAAGTTTGATTATTAAGTATTTGTTTAAGAGTCCTAGACTTTGTATATGCATGTAAATTTCATGATTAAAATAATTTATGAATTCTGGATTGATGAGGTGAATTTGACCTTGTCAGTGATATTTTTGTAATATATGTTAATTTCAATATTAATGTATGTAGGAAAAATGTATAAATGTGGACGTGTCAAAGAAATTTATTATCAAGACTAATAAATACTTTTAGCAATTAATGAAATAACTGCAATAAGTGCGGTGAATGCACTTGAATCTAAATTCTAAAAATGCAACATTGAACGGAAGATGTAAGGACTGAAAATAAAAAAAATCCTCCTAAGTTCATGGTTTCGCGTCAATTAACTATTTACTAAAAATAAATAAAACCACACACAAAGACGTATTTTTTTTTTCTTCTTTGTTTTATTGATTTTATAATTGTTCTGTTTTTGTTTTGATTAGAAATGTAGGAAATGAATAGAAAATTACAACTCAAAGGTGTAGTTTTAAATGAGCAAATTACTCACGGTAGGATATAAGTTGTAAAATTGAAATAACTTGTTCATAACAATATTTGAAATAATTATGTACATAATTATATAAATGATCAAATTTATATATCGTCGAGGTCTTGAAGTGGACGTTGAGGTCCTTGGAAAGCTTGCAAATCAGACTAGAACTTATTAAAGTTGATGTAGAAATGGATTTGTTGGTGTCGTTTTAAAAGTTGAAGTACCAAAATGAGTATTTTTTGGAAATTAAACCAGTTTCAGCAGCTTTGAAGTATGTAATTGCTTTGAGTAAAAAGGGGACTTTGAGTAGTAGAAAGATGGCTATAGCCACTAAAAACTACAATGGCTCATGGCAGCCGAAATCATTTTTTAGAAAATAGCTTATTAGAACAATTGTTTCATGGAAATTATGTCGATTTTGAAATCGATAATTAAACCTGGAAAATGTTACACATACATAATGAAATTGAAAGATGAAGAAGGAACAATATGGTGGCATGCTCATAGCAGCTGGGCTAGAGCTACTGTTCATGGTGCTTTGATATTGCAGGGGACAAGTGATAATCATCCAATTCATATGCATGGTTATAGCTTTTATGTAGTTGGATGGGGTTTTGGGAATTTTGATCCTGGAAAGATCCATTAACTTTTAATCTTACTGATCCACCCGAAGAAACAACTGTTGGTGTTCCTAAGAATGGATGGGCTGCTATCAGATTTAGAGCTGATAATCCTGGTAAGATTACTATATACATATTTCAATATGTATTAAGATTAGTTGTTAATTGGAACAAATGGTTCTTTAACATCCTATCAAAGCTTCTTAAATCTAGAGATTAAGAGTTTGAATCACATATGATTGTTGGAGCTTAATATGTTCAAGACATATAGGACTGTTAAAAGAGTTGGATATTGTAATCTAAATAGATTCAAGAATCCAGCCATGCATAAGACTTGTGAAAATACAAACTTGATATATTCCAATTAGTAGCTTAGCTTGTGCTAAAGATACATGAACACCAAAATATTAAATGTAAATAAACCAAAGAATAGGTACAGTTAATCGTGTTTAAAAAAAAGAAAAGTGGAAATAATCAATTTATTGCAGAACAAATTCTTCTAATTTCACCCTGGACTCCTGTCTTGACACCAATATTACTAATCTTAACCATGGATCTTGCAAACTCGACATTGAAATTTCCTCGAGCAGTAGAAAAACGCTGTACAAATGGTCTAGTTGAAGCATCAGTCCACAGTTTCTGATCAGACTCGAGAATTCCTCGGCCATTTATAAGGTTGGTGAAAAATGAAGAATCAAATCTGTTTTGACTACCAGTATCTAATGCTACCCGATTTCCTCCATCTCCACTCTGGGGACACTGTGTTTGTAATTGAGGAAGGAATGCAGGGTTAATTGAAGGGTCTGAAACAGATGTAGTAGTATTGTATAATCTGTAACTAAACAGTGCACATGATGTTGTTCCAATTGTATGTCCTCCTGCATTCATCAACATTAAATGTTGAAATTTAGTACTAATTTACAATATATTATGAAAGAAAGAATGAATGAATATGAATACTCACCGACAAGTGCAACAAGGTCTTGAGTGTTGAGACCCCTATCAGTAAACAATTTGGTTTGGTCAGCAACGGAGGTTCTGAATCCAGGCAAAGTATTAGCTTCAGATTGCAATGAGATTCGTCCATCTCTACGTCCAGTAGGCACTTGCCAAGTTCGTCCACTTGTCTGCACATGTATTTAATTAATTTAATTCAATGATTAATTGATGCTTAATTATGATTAGGGATGAGAAAATGATGACTTACGAGAACAACCGAATCTCGAGCAGCAAGTGCGAGAATATCAGCGCAAGAAACAATTCCAGGACAAGCAGCTTCGAGCTGGGACTTAGCATCATCAATAACATTGTAACCATTTAAACCACTATTTTGAATGGCAGATTTCTCAGTGTTGGGTCCATCTATTAGAACAGAACCATCGCAACCTTGAACGAAGCAATCATAGAAATGCATCCTTAACAAACCAGGTGCAATTGCAGGAGTAGACCTGAAATGAGTTTGGACAGTTGAGCGTACAATGGCTTCAGCTCGTGGACATGTTCTAGAATAGAACCCAACACGAGTCCCTTGCCCTTCTACTGGGCTACTAATCAAGAACAAAAATACAGTAATGTAGGTGAAACATCCAATTGAAGTTTGAGTATTGGAGGAATGTAAAGAAGATGAGTTTGTAGTATGGCTGGAGAGTGAGAATGAGTATATATAGGGAGAGGGTATGATTATAAGTCAAACGATTTAAAAATCTAGTCAGCAAAGGAAGGCCAATTTGCAAAGTTGAATAGGTTTTTGGCTGCATGTGAAAGTGACCTGTATAGCATATATGAATATGATATGAATGTGCTTTTGGATTTCAAGTCTTATCCATAAGTAATACGCGTATAATTAGTGGGTAATATATGAAATGTAACATTTGATTTAAGTTAAGATGGATACCTAAGAAAAGTTCCAAGTTTACGTCGAACATGGGAGATTTTTAGAAAATGTCAGAATTTAAGCATGCATTTAATAAGAGTAGTGTCTGTATCAACTCAAAAAAGGGGGGTCAACTCCAATAATACATAAAATAAAATAGCTAAATGGTCAAACCCTTCTAAACCTTATGTATTTCTTTATATTAACATTATATAATATAATGTTAATCTTTTGACTAAGTATGCTTTTTTTTTTTTTTTTTTTTTTTTTTTTTTTTTTTTTGATCTTGTAGTTTCAATCCAATTATAACATTATGTCAAATTTTTTTTTTTATTAGACCACTATTTTATTTAAGCCTAATGCTCCTCTCCAATCCCCTTAATCTATCCAAATTGGTCATTTTACCCCCAACTCATCGAATGTCCTATTTATCCCCTTATTTCTATAAAAGTGGTATTTCTCACCTCTCCATTTGTAAACGTTTCAATTAGATTAACTATCAATTAGAGATTAACCACACAATTACTAATCCTATAATTTGGGTATCCAAAGAAACGTCCCCCATTATATGGGGCTTTCCAACAAACCTTTAGATCAGCCGTTTCACCACAATAGCATACCTTATCGCTTGCCATGATAGGATTTGGAGTTGAAATTTCCAGATTAATGGAAAAGATTCGAATTGCAGATGAGTTTGGGGGGGTAAAATGACAAATTTTATGGAGTTAATGGGGTAAAATGATAGTATAAGGAGTGCGAAATACCACTTTTATAGAGTTAAGGGGGTAAATAAGATATTCAATGAGTTGGGGGTAAAATGACCAATTTAAACAAGCTAAGAGAACTGGGGGAGCATTAAGCCTTTTATTTAGTTAATTTTGAGATCAAATTACACACTATAAAATCCCAGTAAAATCCTTATCACCAATGTTATCAGAATCGGATCGGACATCAAACCAGATTTGTAACTAGGTTACGAGTCACTTGGTTGGATCGAATTGCTCGGATTGGTCGGACCGGGTGACGTAATGAATAAATAAATATATATTTTTTAATTTAATTTAAATTATTAAATTTATTAAGAGTTTTAAATTTTATTTTATGTATATTTAAAATTTAAATACCAAGTAAACTTTTTTTTTTTGACCAGAAAATCGAGATTCATATAAATGATGGACTCGCATCCATTTCAATAGTGTTCACAAGCCATTCCGGCACAACAGTTGAAAAGAAATTAAAATTTAAATTGTAAAGATCAATTAAAATTTTAATAATATTGTAAAGATCAATTAAAATTTTAATAATATTTATTAAAATATATATAAAATAAATATAAAATATTTAAATTTTTAGTATTAGTATAATATATAAGTATATAGTGTCATTATTAAACATAGGTTGAAAGCTAGTGGTAAAAAATAAGTTATTAGATTAAAAGAAGCCCCGTTCAAATGACGAAAGGACGAGAGAAAGGGCGAACTAGGGTTGGGGTGATGGGGGTGTCTGGCGAGGCGGCGAGGGGTGCGGTAGGGGCGTTGGGAGGCGCGGCGGGCGGGCCGTCGTTGCCGATGGGAGGCCGGGCGGCGGGGATTGACGGATCTACTGTTCAGGGGCTGGGCGGGTCTGTTGAGGTTGGTGAGGGGGTGGTTTTGGCCCGCTACAGGCGGAGGAGCGGGGAGAGGGGTGGTGATCGATCTAAAGATCTGATTCGGCCGGGTGGTAAGGATGGGGAGAGGCCGGTGGTGGGGCTGAGCGATGGGGTGGTTGGCGAGAGGGAGCCGAGTCTGCCTAGGGTTAGGAATTCGACGGGAGAGGGGAATGTTGGGTCTCTTGACTCCGCGCGGCCCGCGGGGGAGCAGATTCGGATGGCTGGATCCGATGCTATCCATGTTGGCGAGGGCGAGGTTGCGGCTCGCGTCCTGGAGCTGGCGGCTAGGGTTTCGTCAGTTCAGACGGCTGCCCCCTCCTTGATGGTTGGCCAGGCCAATCTGTCCCCGCAGGATGCTCAGAACAAGTCTGCTTTACAGACAGTGCAATCGACACAGACATGTTTATCCATTCTAAACCCTACCTTGGGTCCGGTGGTAGGGGATTTGAGTACTTTGTTTCCTGGGCCTAGTAGGGATCAGGCTTTATCCCCATGCCCTAATGAGGCTCAGAGCCAGCATAACCAGAGTTTTCAAAAAGACAAGGGAAACCCTTCTTGGAGGGATAAGGTATTAGGGGTGGTTGAGGAGGAACCCATGATGGAGGAAGACTCTATTGAGGATGATTCTGAAGAGTTCTTTTCCGACTCTGATATTGAGGATGGAGAGCCAGAAAATCCGCTTTGTCCCAGAATCCGTCTTTCCTCGGAAGACAAACGGGTTATAAGATCCAAATGGAAATTGGCGCTTATTGTCACTGTACTAGGGAAAAGAATTGGTTTCAATTACTTTGCCCAGAGGATCCATGCCCAATGGGCAAAGACAGGGAAGGTCACTATCACAGACCTTGAGAATGACTATTATGTCATCAAATTTACCAGTGTGAAGGATTATGAGGCTGTTGTTAATGGTGGACCATACATTATCTCCAACCATGTCTTGGCACTGAGACCATGGGTCCCTAATTTTGATCCCCATGATTGCTCTGTTAACAGGATCCTGACTTGGGTCAGATTCCCTGGCCTCCCTCTTGAATACTACAGTGAGAGATTCTTGAATAAGATAGGTAGCCTTGTTGGGAAGGTACACCATATTGATAAAACCACCGTTGGGGCTGTAAGGGGCAAGTTTGCCAGGGTGTGTATTGATATTGACCTCGCTAAACCCCTTCTTTCTCAATTATGTGTTCAGAATAAAGTCTTGCATATTGAATATGAAGGTTTACACAACATATGCTATGAATGTGGGATGTTTGGCCATACCGTTGAGGGATGTCCTGGGAAAAGAAAGGTAGTGGAGGAGGTGGTCCAACCTATTATAGGAGGAGGTGAGAAAGGTCAGGGGGAGGATAAGAGCTTTGGTCTTTGGATGCTTGCCAAAAGGACATCAAGGAGGAAGCCACGTGCTAAAGCTAATACTAGTCTCTCTCCGGATATCAATAGCAGGATGACTTCTCTCCAGATTGCCCCCGAGATCAGGGTCAAACCTCCGAATACCAAGAAGGGCAAAGAGGTGGGTGTGGATGTAGCTTCTGGCTCCGGGTCAAGATTTGAGATTCTGCCTATGGAGGAAGGACAGATCTCGAATCCTCCTGAGGAGCAGTTTGAATTGAGCAGGCCAGGTCTGGTTTCTTCTGAGCCGGGTTCAAATCTGGATAACTCTATTAACCCTCTCTTTGTTGCTAATGTTGAGTCCAAAGGGAGTTCACAGCGCCTTCTCCCTGTAAGGAATGACTTGAGTATTGAGATTGGTAATCTAAATCCTCTTGCTGATGTTCCTATTGGAAAAACTTTAGGAGTGATGAAGTCAAATATAAAGAAACCCAAAGCAAAGCCTAAAAAGAACCCTGGTAGGTTGGATTCTTGGGATAAAAGGGGTCCTTCTGGTTCCTCCTCTAGGCTCTCCGGAGCCCCGAATAAATACCTGATCTAAGGTTTGGGCTTGTGTCAGTTGCTCTCCTTTCTTATGGACTTCTTTGTTTGGAATGTTAAAGGTGCGGCGAGCAAGGCTACCCGCATTCATGTTAATGATCTCATTAAACAGATTAACCCATCTTGCTTTATTCTTTTGGAAACCAAGGTTAGTGGGCCCAAAGCTGATGAGGTAGTTAAGAAATTTAAGAACTGGAAGTGTGTTAGATCGGAGGCTACTGGCCGAGCAGGGGGGATTTAGCTCTTTTGGAAGCCAAATCAAATCAATATTGATATAATAAGTATGGACAGTCAATTCATTCATAGTAAGGTGTGTTACCCTGGTAATAAACCTTTCTTTGTTTCTTTTGTTTATGCCGATCCTGTTTTGACTAATCGAAGAAGGCTGTGGGAGATTCTTCATTCTATTAGTTTAAATATGACCGAGGCTTGGTTGGTGGCCGGGGATTTTAATGATATTGCCCTTTTGAGTGATCAGAGAGGAGGGGGTAATCATTATGTTAACCGGTGCCTTAACCATAAGCATAGTATGGATATCTGCGGCCTTTCGAACCTGGGTGCAGCTGGCCACAAGTTTACCTGGAAAAGGAATAGTGTGTTTGTCCGGTTGGATAAGGTTTATGCTAATGTTGCTGCTATTTGTAGGTTTCCTGAGGTCAATGTGCTCAACCTCCCTTTCCGTCATTCGGATCACTGCCCCATCCTCATCAAAATGGTCAAAGGGAACCGGCTGAGAAGTAGTAGACCTTTTAGGTATCTGGTAGCTTGGGATTCCCACCCAGATTTTAAGAGTTTTGTTAAAGACAATTGGCATCCTCAGTCTGATGTCCTTCTTGCAGCGAAGGAATTCAGAAGGAATGTGGTTGGCTGGAATAAAAATGTTTTTGGCCATATTATCATGAGGAAAAACAAGCTTTTGAGAAGGATGGAAGGCGTTCAACGTTGTTTGGAGACTCGCTTTGACCACAGCCTGAATGGTCATCTTAGATCCCTCCAGAATGATTTAGAAGCTGTCCTTAGACAGGAAGAGCTTCTTTGGTTCCAGAAATCAAGGAAGTCTTGGATTCAAGACGGAGACCGGAATACCAGGTTCTTCCACCTCTCAACGATCATCAGGAGGCAGAGGAATAGGATCGATGTTATCAAGGATACCAATGGTGAGTGGATTTTTGAGGAAGAAAACATTCGGCGCCTTGCCCTTGAGTTCTACCAAGATCTTTTCAGAGAAGAAGTGGTGGACTTGGAGAGTGCCCTTTCTAGTACCTCCTTTCCTCGTTTAGGGGAGGGTGCTATTAGAGATGATTTCCATCCTGTGGACCTTAAGGAAATTGATCTGGCTTTCTCCAGCATTGGTTCCATTAAGGCTCCTGGGATTGATGGTATTCCTGCCAGTTTCTATCATAAACACTGGGACACTGTGAAAGAGGGCATTTATGACTTTGTGTTAGGTGTTTTTGGTGGTTCTAAAGATATCAGTTTGATTAATAAAACCCTCCTTGTTCTGATTCCTAAGGTCGAGAAGCCTTCCTCCTTCCTTCAAATGAGGCCAATCAGTCTTTGTAATGTGTTGTATAAAGCTATTACTAAGATTGTGGCTAATAGAATCCGGAAGATCCTTCCTGATATTATCAGCCAAAACCAAGGGAGCTTTGTTCCTGGTAGACAAATGATGGATAACATTGTTATTGCCTAGGAGGTTGTCCATTCTATGAAGATTAAGAAGGGTAAGAAAGGGATCGTGGCTCTTAAACTAGACCTGGAGAAAGCCTATGATAGACTGAACTGGAGCTTTCTTCTGGATAGCTTAGGTAAAGCGGGTATCCCGGATAACTGGAGGAATTTGATAGAGAGGTGCATTTCCTCTCCGGTCTTCCAGGTGATGATCAATGGGGATATGTCTGATGAGTTCTCTCCCTCTAGGGGTATTCGTCAAGGGGATCCTATGAGCCCTTTCCTGTTTGTGATTGCCATGGAAAGACTGTCTCATATGATCCAGGAGGCGGTGAGTAAGGGGACTTTCCATCCTGTGTCCATCAACAAACATTGTCCGTCTATTACCCACCTGTTCTTTGCTGACGACGTAATGCTTTTCGTGGAGGGTAATGAGGAGCAAATTCAGGTGGTGATGGATATCCTTAATGGCTTTTGTGAGGCTTCTGGTCAGAAGATTAACATCCAAAAATCCCGCATGCTTTGCTCTAAGAATATGAACAATAGCTTATACAGAAGACTGAGTGAGCTCTCTGGCATCCCCCTGACTCACTCGTTGGGGAAGTATCTTGGGGTCCCTCTTCACAGTGATAGGGTTTCGAAAGCTTCTTTTAAAGACATTTTGGATAAAACTAACGGTTTGTGTGCTAGCTGGAAAGCTAATTCTCTTTCCCTTGCAGGTCGCCTTACTTTAATCCAATCTGTTAATTGTGCTGCTCCGAACCATATTATGCAGGCCTGTAAGCTTCCTGAACCTGTTCTTAATGACCTTGATAAGATTAATCGTCGATTCTTGTGGGGGGAGTCTGGAAATGGAAGGAAGGTTCACCTGGTTCCTTGGAAGGAGACCTGTCAGCCTAAATGCAAGGGGGGTCTTGGAATCAGGCAAACTAAGGACAATAATAAAGTCCTTTTGATGAAGCTTCTTTGGAGAATGTGGCACAATCCCTCCTCTCTTTGGGTTCGTCTCCTTTGTGGCAAATATCGGAAGGATAGAATTTTCGGAGGTCCGAAGGAGAGGGTTGTCAACTGTTCCTTCCTTTGGAAAGGGATTAGCGCGGTGTTTGATGAGTTCTGTTCGGGGGTTGGTCTGGAGGTGGGTAATGGTAAATCCACCAGTTTTTGGTATGATACCTGGGTTGGTGACAAACCTCTGATTGAAGTTTGCAGAACCCCTCCGCCTTGTGATTTCCGTCCCTGGAAGGTTGCTGATGTGGTGGACTCGGAGGGTTACTGGATCTGGTCTAAGTTCACCTCTTTCTTCAACCTGGAGACCCTTCTGAACATTAGGGGAGTGAAGGTTAGCAACCAAGAGGAGGACAAGGACAGACATTGCTGGGCCTTAACGAATAATGGCATTTTCTCTTGTAAATCAGCCTATGAAGCTCTTTCCTCTTATAGGGCTGACCCCCCGGTGGAGATTTGGAAGTCCATTTGGGCCCTCAAAATCCCTTATCATATCAGAAGTTTCCTGTGGCTGGGAGTTAAGGACAGGCTGCTTACTAATGCGGATAGACACAGAAGGCATTTGGCTGAGTCTGGAGCCTGTAGTAGATGCAGTGGTCATGTGGAAACCTTGTGCCATGCTTTGAGGGATTGCCCTAAGAGTAAGAAGATTTGGGAGGGGATTCTCCCTCGCCACACCCTGCCCTCTTTTATGGCTCATGCGGATGCTGACTGGTTCTCTGATGGAGCCAATGGGAAGTTGTTGGCTAATATGGAGCACGGTGATATTTTCTTCGCCATTATCTGTCACCAAATCTGGAAATGGAGGAACGAAGAGTTATTTTCTGAGAAGACTGTCCTTATTCCTGATTTACTTGGTTACTTCTCGGAAAAACTCTCTGTTATTACAAAGAGCTTTGAAGGGGAGCCCCTGGTTAGACCTGTCCCGCATAAAGTGGTCCAGTTAGTTGGTTGGATTAAGCCTAGAGAAGGGTTTGTGAAGTTGAACTCGGATGGCTCTTGCCTTAGCAATGGAAGAATTGCTGCTGGGGGAGTTCTTCGGGATGCTGGTGGCGCTTGGCTGGCTGGGTTCATCCATAACTTGGGGACGGGCTCTTCCTTTTCTGCAGAGCTCTGGGGAATCCTGTCGGGAGTTAAATTGGCCATTCGCATGGGTGTTAAAAGGCTTTTGGTGGATTCTGATAATTTGGAGGCGATCAACAGGATTTCTGATTGCCAGGCTGTTGGTCTGAAGAACCAGAATCTTATCAAGGATATTTTGAGGCTTCGCCCTGCCTTTGAGGTTCTTAGCTTCTCCCATATCTTTAGGGAGCAAAACCGCGTGGCGGATCGCTTGGCAGTTGCTGGGCATGGGGGGATTTTAGGTGTTTCTACCCTTTCTGTTCCCCCCCCCCCTTTCTGTTACCCATCCTTCTCGAGGATAGGGTTGGGGTCAGCCATCCTAGACTGATCCCGAGTTAGGTTTTTGTTTTGTTTGTTTTCTTTTCCTTCCTACCAAAAAAAAAAAAAAAGAAAGCTAGTGGTAAGGTGTTTATTATCATAGTTAATGGACTAGGTTCGAATCCCTCCTTCTACACATTCATTTGTTTTTAACTAAATATGGATAAATGGTTAACCGAACCGGACCGGACATCTAACCGGTTCGCCATCGAACCGGTCGAACCGGTCGGTCCGGTCCGGTTTTCACAACATTGCTTATCACTAAATTTAAATGTATGATATATTCAATTAAAATATACAAATATTGACTTTATATATATAATATTATTGTAAATTAGAGGTTACAATGGGGGCTGAAACGTATATATTGGAAATATACTTAATTATAATTGGTATCTTGTTGCAATAATCTAATTCTATAATGGAGAGAAAAATAATTGTAATAATTAGGTTTTATTTACAAACACAGGATTATGATCCCTAACATATTGGCATTTTAAGTCTGCAACCACCCCATCATCTATGGACATTCTACTAGGAATAAAGTAGTTGTTATGTCTAAAGGTATTTTAGATATTTTATCTTCTCATATTTTTTGTTATTTCTCTGTGTATTCAGTCTATATGTAGATACACCATTCTTATACTTTCTTAACTCATACTGAATAAAATCCAGCATTTTGTTTTTTGTTCATGGTATCAAAGCGAAGGTTATAGATATAGAACTTTTGTTTCCAAATTTTTACTTTTATGAAACACATAAGTTATGTTCAAGCTATACAAGTAGGTGGCGGTGAAGACAATTCTCAAAATACAAAAGGCATTTCTCAAATCGCAGAAGATTCTGCATCAATAGATTCAGAGGATTCAATTAACATGAATCTAAACAACGAAAATCAGAATCTTATCGATTCATTAACAGAAATGAACACTCGAGATTGTGATTCTTCATCTAAGTCAGATAATCCAGGATTGTTCTAGTTAGCTCAGTTATCACTGGTAAAAACTACATCTCATGGAAACAATCAATATTGCTTGCTCTCCGTGCTAAATGCAAGACATATTTATTTTGAAAGATGAGGCACCTAAAGATGTTCGTAGTACAAAGTATATGTAATGGAAGGAGAAAGATGATATGGTTTTCTCATCGATAATTAATTCTTTGTCTCGTGATTTAGCTGATGTTTTCCTCTTCACTTATTGAGAATAATGGAAAGAGATTGAACAAAGATACATAGAAAGTAATGGACCACTGGTTTTACACATTCGAAGAGAGATCTGCAGCTTAACTCAAGGTAATCTCTCTATTGTGGAGCTTTTTTTTAACAAAAATATGGGATGAATTTGACGTGCTTAAGTCGATGAATACTTGTACATATGGAGAATCATGCACTATAGCAATGAAATTTTCCCAAGAAGAACATATGATGCAGTTCCTATCAATATTGAGTGCCGATTTTGATCATGTGCGTGATCAAATCCTTCTGATCGATCCTTTACATACTGATGCGAGCATATTTGATAAGATTTTATGGACTGAGCATTCATGAAAAGCTTTAAAAAAGAAAAAGGTTCGTATTGATTTAAGCTATAAACAAGGCTTAATGACATTTGAGTAGAGTCCAAACGAACAATTACGTGTAAGGTTCAAACAACCTATTTCATCTAGAATCGGGTCTTTTGACGGGTTAACAGTTTTACATGTAAATCTACAAAGGGAGAGAAAGAAAAAGTGCTTTACAACTGGTAGCAATTATTTGAAATGTAATGATTGCCTTTTTTTTGTATCTAATGGGTAGGAATGGTATAATCACAAAGTGAATAGTTATCAGGGATACCCTTTAACATAGATAGACTTTTTGTTTTAGTATAAATAGAATAATTTCCTGATAGTTGGGGATTAATTATCTTCAACCTCCAGATTTTATTATTTTGGAAAACTTCCATCTCGGTCAAGCTCGTTTTATAAGGAACTCTTTCATGTTCACTCATGAGCATGAAAGAGTAGTCTGTTAGCAAGTCTAGCCAGCTTAGGCTGGTGATTGTAAGTATTATTTTCTCTAATCGATGAAGAATGTTATCTTAAATGGTTGTTTGAAGGAGTATTTATTGCATAGACTTCATCATTTTATATGTTAATGTGATAAGATTAACGAGAGTACTCTTATTGCATGGATCTACCTTCTTACTTATACTATTATGGATGGAGACGAATAAAACTGTATATCAGGGGGTTTTACTTTTAAAATGATTCCCTATAATTAATGCTTAAATGTCTGTAACCCAACGAGACTTGGTTATTTAATGTTCCTATAATATTTGGATATGGGAAACTAGACCTTACTGATCTTAGTGTAAGAGACCCTGAACCATCGAACCTAACAACATTCTTATATGAATAGAGATATAATATGCGAGACTACATGTCCTAAGCATGTGTTGGACTTGTGCCTTTAATAATCTAAATTCAACCAACTATTTCTGTATTGTCTTTATGGTTTAGCATATGTGATGTGAACACACCCTTTTTCAAGATAATCTAACTTTTTAAGTTAGATGTTTACGGTAATTTTTCCTGGTGGAATTCATCTCCTCATCCATGGCTTGTTTCCATTTCTTGTTTTGACCTACATCTTCAAATTACACAAGTTATGTATCAACAAATAAATAGACAAATTACTGTTATCTAATTCTTCAGTGTCTTTATAAATCTCGCTCAAATTCCTCATCTGAGGTTGCCTTTTAGAAGAAACTTTCTACAGATAAATCTGTCGTATTTGTTGGAGATGTCGAAGAAGAATTTGATGGTGTAGTAATTTCGTCTTCAGTCTGACCTATAGTTAAATCATCATCAATCATAGGAAGAAAGTTACAATTTTCATCTTGGGAAACCTACCAATTTCGGACGCTTTCTTCTTTAAATTATGCATCTATGCTTATGATAACTTTTCCATTCCGAGGATTATAAAATTTATAACCTTTGGAATTATTCACATAGCCAATAAACACCATATTCTCACTTTTGTCATCCAATTTGCTTCTCAATTCACCAGCCACATAAACATAACTAATACAATCAAATACTGTTAAATGAGAAAGATTTCATTTCTTCCCACACTATGCTTCATGATGGGTCATTTGAACAAGTTTCTTTGTAGGACTTTCAAATAAACTTCATATGCCAACGCTTCTGCCCAAATTTCCTTTAGCATGCATTTGCTCCTCATCATGCTTTGAGTAATGTTGAGAATGGTTCTATTTTTTCGTTCGACAACACCATTTTGCTGAGGTGACCTTGGGACTGTGATAAAATGCCAAATACCATGATACTCACAGAACTAATTGAACTTCTTTAATGTGAATTCTCCTCCTCGACCAGTTCTCAAAGATAGAATCTTCAAGCAGTTTTCATTCTCAACTTGAGCCTTTACCTTCTTAAACACTTCAAATTCTTTGAGCCTTTAAGAAATAAACCCAATTTTTGCGAGTATAATCATCAATTAACAACAAAAAAAACACCTACTCATCCCTCCATGTGAACTTGGATTACTAAGACGACATATATCAACATACACCAATTCAAGTGGTTTTGAAGTGCTAGACAAAGACTCATTTGGAAAACTTCTTGATATTTTACTAAATGGTATTATATATTATATTAATTTAGAAATCTTACTAAATCGGATTAGAAATAACTTGATTTTAATTAAATTATAACTTAATATATATATATATATATATAAATTTTTTTATGAAATATATCAAATTGGAATATTCAATATCTGGATTGAAGATTATTATTTATAACAATAAATGCAAAATATATAGTCATACTAAAAGTGTAGTATTCAAATATATTTTTAATAATTTATATTAAATTATTATGGTAAAATTAGTTATATTTACATGTTAATAAATTTTTGCATTAAATTTAATGATGATTAATATATTTAAAAATATTTCACACGACGTGTATTTCGCGGGTTTAGAACTAGTTATAAAATATTTAAGAGATAAAATTAATATTAGAGGATCATACATAAAGTTTGTGTTCATGTATTACAATGTAAATTAAACTAAATCTATAAATTAATGCTGGAAAGATTGCTTTTTCCATTACTAATTCTTGGTATCTATTTTGTTAGCATTTAATGGTTCTATAACATTGTAAAGCACCCGAAGACCTTGTCAAAACTTTGACAGACTTTGCATTTGCAACGTGGAAATTTTGTTGGTTGTTATAATTAGGCTTTGCCATTCCTACACCTGTCTGGACGAAAGAAGCTCCATTTTCAAATGCATCATTCACTGAATAGAATCTCCAAGGCATGTTAACCAGCATGTTATCTATTTCAATTATTTATATCATCATTAATTAGTTTTTCTTACTAGATTAAAAAATGACAATATTTAATGGTTGACATGCAAAATGCAATTAATTACCTCTTTCTTTCCTGATTTTGGTGCGATAAAGTAATTGACTTCACTCTTAATGCTAGGATTCATACTTCCCCCGATTGCATATTGTGTCCATCCATCGTATAAATTGTTAGCTATATGTGCATATCCATGGCGAACTCTGAAATATTTTCATTTCCCAATTGTAAAACTATAATAAAAAAACACTTTAAAATAGATTAATAAGAGAAGAATTAAGTACATAGGCATCCTTTGGTTACAATTTGGACCAAAATGATTAAAGACAACCGTGACCTTCATGTTCTTATCCCTAATATAACCATCATCATGTCCAAGAAGCATAACTTTGTCTTGGTCTTTAAACCAGTTGTTTGAGATGGTAATGGTTGTAGATCCACGTGTAACATCTAAAAGTCCATCTTGGCATGCATATAATGTATTATGGTCAATCCACACCTTTGATGACGAGACCAATCTGATTGCATCTCCATCCATTTGACCTAATGCCATTATTTTTCCATTTTCTCCCCTCACTGAGCTTGGCCCTACTGCCTTGCAATGGTGAATTCTTAGACCATGAATAATTACATCTGTTGCCTGAAGAAATAATACAAGTTACAAATTATTCAGTATATTATTAGACTCATGGAGTTAATTTATCTCAAAATGCTTTTTGATCATTCAACTTGATATTATTTTTTTATGAAATTAGTTGAAAATTCCATATTGACATGCATCAATAAATTATTAATCATATCCTTATAGGTGTCACTTTCTGAAGTTTAACTGAAAATGGATAATTATAGAGTACATTTAATTATAAAGTCCATACTTTATCTAATAAATATATGTGCACAAAATTTCAATTTTTTTAACTACCTTATAAATCAAAAGACAAGCATTGCCAGTGATATGCACAATAGCTCCCCGACCATCGAGGGTGGTGAAACTGCTGACAAGAAGGGGGTTCTCAAGCTTAATATTCATGTTTCTTTGAAATGTTATCCACACTTTTCCTTTGATCATTGTGGCTCCATATCTTAAAGTTCCGGGTTTTGGGTTCATCGAGTCATCGGTTGCATCAGTGACCTTATATTCATAACATTTTTCCTAATATTATTAGTCATCTTCCCTGTAAACCCAACAGAGCATGTGGCCAATTGTTGGCGACTTCTTCGCCAATTAGGGTTCTGTCTCCAACAATGATCAATGACATTCATGTTTTGGGAATGACAAAGATGTGGAGCGAAGAAGAAAAAGATGGTGGCCACACAAAGGGCCAAAGCAAAATTCCATCGAATGACCATTTTTCTATACTCTTCCTTGGGTAATAAAAAGGGAAGAAATTAACGGCTAGAGCAATTATTGCTTTGGGTTGGGTAATGAGTAGAGTAGGACAACAATTTTATAATGGAAAATATTAAAAGAGTATTTTTTTTGTTAATTAATTTGTTAAAGTTAGTTTTAAATTAGATGGTGTTATATTAATAGCATAATTAAGCGCAGTAATTATTGTTATTAAGTATTGATTACAGTAAATTAAGAAACTAGAAAATGAGCTGATTTACTATATTTGTATATAATTACTTCTAACGCTACTACTAATTGCCAACCTGTTTGTTACAGTGAAGAAGATATTATTAATTTTTAATAATAAAACCAATATTTAAACTAGAAAGGTTATTGTTAATTTTCCTAAATTTGGGACTACACGATTTTTCTTTTATTTGTCACAAGCTTTCATGTTCATTAATGTTCGACTTAAAACAATTGAATGAATATAATTCTAATTTGATTTTATTATATTAGATGACGTTAGTGCTTAATATATTCTCTCATAGTTTAATTAAAGAGTTATGTACATTGAAACTCTAAAAGTGCTCCACCCCAGGAAAAACAAAATTGTAGCACTCTTAAAGTACCGATTAAGTTTAAAGGGAACTTTACCAGTTATAAGTGTGATGTATTGTTGAGTTCCCCTACATATGCACCTATAAATATTAAAAATTATAACCATTATTATGATGAACTGTTTTTTCACATTACTATTTGATGCGCCTACAAGTTCTTAAAACAATTTGATAAATTTTAATCTAATGATAGTTTTATAATTTTGGCCACTTTTTGAGATCGAGTTTTTTACGTATTTGGAGCATATTTTGGGTGGAAACGGATCATCCAACAAGAATCATTGCTTTGTAGTGTGGTTGATGTATTTTGGCCAAATTCATTTGTTAAGCGTTCAAAATGCAATTTACCGTTTTTTGGGGCGGATTTTTATGTAATTTTCTGGCTAAGCCTTTTCAGATTCTGTAGGAAACAATTTAGGGTTTCATTTTGATATTTAAGAAGCATTTCATAGATGTATGAAGCAACTTTTGATATTCAATAATACTAGTTCATATTTTCCAGAATTCTCTGAATTTTGAAGGCTGATTAACATGTATTCATGCGCAAATCGACATTCATTAATGTTTGTGATATTTGTGTGCGAATCAATGTTCGTTAACATTTGTTATGTTCACCAACCTTTTTCTTCTAATCCCCGATCAAGCCCCGACTAATTCCCAATTAATTCCCAAGGGCCCTGTCTGCTCGACTAGGGTCTAACATTTTTTATAACCTTACAGGGCACTTCTTTTTCTTCTTCGGCATCTCCTATTATTTCTTCCCCCCAATACTTTTCTTCTATTGAGAATATTCCTTCTCCACTTCCTTCTCATTCTGTTTCTCACAACTCTGTTACTTCCTATATCTCCTATTTTTACAGACTCCTGTGTTTCTATTCCTTCTCCAACTAATCTTGTTCCTAGACATACTAACAGGACACATAAGAAACCAACCAAGCCTCATTTGATAAGCTTTCCCCTTTTATATATACCCCACAACATGTTGCTTCTTTAGCCAATGTTGTTAAAATTCTTGAATCTTATTCTTATCATATTGCTAAAACAAATCCTTTATGGATTAAGGCCATGTAAGAGGAGTTGACATCTCTAGAAAATAATGAAACATGGGTTCAAGTACCTTTACAAGAGGTTAAGAATCATATCACTTGTTGTTGGACTTTTAGGGTTAAGTATAAGACTGATGGTACAGTGGATAAATATAAGGTAAGATTGCAAAATATGGGGTACAATCAATAGTTTGGGGTTGACTATACTGATAGGTTTTCCATTGTTACTAAAGTGGTCATAGTCATAATGTTTTTCTTACTGGGTATTTGTCATCCTCTGTTTTTATCTTTGATTCCATACATTTGATGAATATTTTCTAGAGTATGATGTTTATTTTGTATGCCTCTCTCTAGTCTTGTCTAGGGATGAACCATTAAATTGCCCATTATTTTTTGATATAATTAAAGATTCAAGCAGGTTACGATCACATGGTTTTTACTCATCGAATTGAGAGTGTTGCCATGTAAAAATCGGTGTGCGTTGATTGCTACCATTTCTTTTTGTTGTTGTATTATTATAGTTTGGTGATTGCACTAGTACTATTTGTTAGTTTGCTCACATATTCATTCAAGTCGGGAAAAGATTGATAACGAAGATTACTTTTACATTGTTAGTTGTTACCTTTGTTGGTAGTTTCCCATCAAAAGCAAGATCTAAATTCAGAGGGCATTGGTGTAATTTACCCAAAATGAATAAATTACCATGCCACTCAACTTAGACCTTACTTTTTGTTGGTGATTCACAAATCGGATATAAAAATCTATGAGCTTTGACCTTTACTAATATTAAAGTATCTTATAAAAATAAATTGCTTCAAAATGACCAATAACGATCTCAAATGGAAAATTCAAGTTGTTTAGAACTATATTTCCCATTAAACTATTTTTTTTCGATTTTTTAAATCGTTGTAAGAGATATATATAATAACTAGCAGTAAGCCCGTGCTATGCACATAATTCAATTAATTCTCCAATTTTAAAGTTATCATGTAAAAATATTAATAAATTAATCTGAACCTATTGTCGTCTCCTCTTCTCTATCATCAAGAATTGTTACTTTTGCTTGCAATGCCTGTCCCCTTGCTCTATCACCAATAATTGTTACTTTTGCTTGCAATGCCCTCTATGGTTTGCCAGATTTTGTTGCGATCTGAATCAACCCTTTGCATTTTCAAGTACATGATTAATATTCCAACTTGGAATAGAACTTTGGATACATTATTGCTGTTAAATCAAGTTCCTGAACCTCGACCGCTGGCTAGTCGGTGCCAGTCCCCTTGTTTGAGTTTTACATTCAAACCAGAATTTTTAAAAAACCACTACTATGTCTGTCTTGCATTTCCATGGCTTTTCTGAACCTGCAAATGGGTAAAAATTACTAAGCACCATAACAATTAAAAACATAAATAAATAAAAGCTTAAAATACATATAAAAAAGAATAGAATAATTCTAAATGAAGAGGATCAATTTACAGAGCTATAGGGCTCATGGTGACAGGGTCACCCTGTGCTTTGGTTGTGGCTCCATTGGCATATGCACCTGCCATTAGTTCATGTGCAAGAAAGGTACATATAAGCTTTGGCTCAAAACATATGAAATTCAATCTTCATAACTATATAGAACAATTGGTTCAGAGTTCAACAATAATCTTGAATTTGGTTTGCCTTAAGTATATGGATCATTTCCCTCCAATCCATCTTTAGAAATATGTAAGGCTACTCATCTTTGTTTCACTGAGAAGATTAATAAAATTGGTAGGTAAACATTACAATGTAAGACCATATAAAAAATAACCAATAAATAGAAATGAACCAGAAAATAATCTTACCCGAGAAGAGAAGTAGCAAAACACATTTACAACCATTTGAAATAGAAAATCTCAAATTAAACAGAGTCAGTAGAAGAACATTTAGTGATCAACAGATAAAATGGTTTAGATAACAAATCGTCACATAGAAATTCCAGTGTAAGAACCAATAAGGAAAACTCCATATTAATCCTCCTCCAAAATGCAAATTGCAACATACATACACATAATGTTTTAGTTGTTGTTCAATTTGGGAAAAAAGCTTCACATATCAGCATCCTTCAAAATGAAGCATAAATTAAATTTATCACAGAGATAACTCTGATGCATGGCATGAACTTCTTTACTGTCTCATTTGCAGAATTAATCGAATTATATAGAGAGATGATCCTCTATAGTCAATAAGCTTATTGACTAAAAAAAAGTTCATGATGCATGACACATGATAGCTTAAGGTTACTTGAAAAAGAAAAACATATAGAGAGATGATCCTCTATATATATTTGCCAATAGACGTTGTTGTTTTTCTTCGTTTAATCTAATTTTGTGCATAGCACAGGTTTACAGCTAGAAATTTTATCCATGTTTTTTTTAAGAAATCCATGTTTTAATATATTATGAATTGTTTGAAATAGGGGTAAAATGCAATTATATTATATAAATTATGAAATAGACAATTTTACATTCCTAACTTGTAAGCAATAATTTTTAGGTTCAGGTTCATATGAAGTAATACATCAATTTCTGTTCTGGTACAATAAAAACAACTAATAGTTATCATAGTTATTAAATTGATGCCTATTTGAGTAAAAAAAATTGAGATCAAAGAGCAACAAACCATCAAGTTAGTTGCCACTTGCTTCATTTCAAGTTAACTTTCAAAAGTCACAAGGAGAAGTAGAATATAAACGGAAACAAAAAGAAAAACTCACCAAAACGAAAGAATGATGGCCATATAGACCCTATCAAAATTAATTGGATTTGTTATTTTCCTTTTTTTTTTTGTAGGTTATTCCTCTTTGGAAAACAACCATACTTTCTTGCATCTAATCTGCATTGGCAAAGAAAACAACCTGAAACCGTAAAATAATCACCTATGAATAATAATTCAACTAAGAAAGAAAAAAGAAAAGGAAAAAGCCATAAAACCTAATGCCCAGCAAGAATCTGAGTTTAATTATGATGTAAAATGCACAGATTGAAACCATAGGAGAGAAGAGAGAGAAGTTGATCTAAGCTTATTGACTATAGTTTTAACTTGGGTGCTCTGCTCTCTCCATCTATGCTAGAAAAATTCCTTTTCTTAAGATTAAAAAATTCATGTACATTTTTTTTAACTCAATCAACTTTCCAAGTAACAATTAAAAATTGAAATAAGTAGCAAAAAAATTGAATTCACAAAACTTTTTTTTGCTTAATTACAGGAATTTTTTCTACCACAGGTGGAGAGTGTAGAGAACCCAAGTTAATTAATTTACATTCAAAACTCTTATACCCAACAACAAATGAAATTTGCTTTGGATCTGAACATGCAAATGAAATTTTTAAGGGAAGGCATCACATATGCAAAATGAAAAGATGAAAAGAAAAATCACCGATGATAAAATGGAAGATCAGAAATTATGATCAAATGATCAAATCAAATTTCTAAGGGAAGGCATCACATATGTAAAAAGAAAAGATGAAACGAAAATCGCCAATGCTAGAATGGAAGACCTGAAATTGAATCTTCAAATTACAAACCAAGCATATAAAGAACCTGAATCAGAGAAAAATCAAAGGAAACCTGAACAGTTAGAAATTGGACCAGATGAAGAGACAATTGAGGGTGGTTCTTCCTGTGAAACTTCGAGATCGAAAGCTACTATCTAAATAGGTATAGGTAAGATATTGCTGGAAGATGGGGAAGAGAATATAGGACATGTGAGTATGGGTTATAAGCCGCTAAACACATGAGAGGAAGAAACTGTGTGAGAAGGAGAAACGTGAGAAGATCTGTTTCTTTTAATACTTACAAAAAAAAAATAAATAAATGCAATTTTAAATTTATTAATGAAAATATTGTTTCTAATTAACGGGATGCTCTTAAAAAAAAAAAAGACACGTAAGCAAAAGCTTCTAAAATGATGCCACATCAGTAACTATAGTATCTTACTTTATATATATATATATATATATATATATATATATATATATATATATATATATATATATATATAGATAATAAAGGTTATTCTTAGACCTTATATCCTGGTAACTCTATTTATTAATGAAATTTTAATACATGATAAAATGAACCTGTATTGTGCTAGAGATAAAACATCAACCTTAAACATGTATTTGTTTAGGACGAATTGAATATGCCTTAATTAAGAGTGAAATATTTCGATTAGGGTACTTTTTATATAGAAAATATGATTGTTGGAGCTTAATATGTTCAAGACATATAGGACTGTCGAAAGAGTTGCACAGAATGAATATCTATATATAATATAAAACAGTAACGATGGAACTGAGGTGTCACTTCCTCCTTTTTTAGTGATAAAAAATTTAATATATTAATTTTAATTTTATTATATATATTTATCTATAAAAAGATTATTGTATCCGTACTATATCTAAGAGTTCTACAGAATTTAAATTAATCCCTAAAATCTTTCTAATTCTCTACACATCTATATTATATAATATAAAACAGTAACGATGGAACTGAGGTGTCACTTCCTCATTTTTTAGTGATAAAAAATTTAATATATTAATTTTAATTTTATTATATATATTTATCTATAAAAAGATTATTGTATCCGTACTATATCTAAGAGTTCTACAGAATTTAAATTAATTCCTAAAATCTCTCTAATTCTCTACACATCTATATATAATATAAAACAGTAACGATGGAACTGAGGTGTCACTTCCTCCTTTTTTAGTGATAAAAAATATAATATAATATATTAATTTTAATTATATTATTATATTTATCTATAAAAAAGATTATTTTATCCGTACTATATCTAAGAGTTCTACAGAATTTAAATTAATCCCTAAAATCTCTCTAATTCTCTACACATCTATATATAATATAAAACAGTAACGATGGAACTGAGGTGTCACTTCCTCCTTTTTTAGTGATAAAAAATTTAATATATTAATTTTAATTTTATTATATATATTTATCTATAAAAAGATTATTGTATTCGTACTATATCTAAGTGTTCTACAGAATTTAAATTAATCCCTAAAATCTCTCTAATTCTCTACACATCTATATTATATAATATAAAACAGTAACGATGGAACTGAGGTGTCACTTCCTCCTTTTTTAGTGATAAAAATTTTAATATATTAATTTTAATTTTATTATATATATTTATCTATAAAAAGATTATTTTATCCGTACTATATCTAAGAGTTCTACAGAATTTAAATTAATCCATAAAATCTCTCTAATTCTCTACACATCTATATATAATATAAAACAGTAACGATGGAACTGAGGTGTCACTTCCTCATTTTTTAGTGATAAAAAATTTAATATATTAATTTTAATCTATATATAATATAAAACAGTAACGATGGAACTGAGGTGTCACTTCCTCCTTTTTTAGTGATAAAAAATTTAATATATTAATTTTAATTTTATTATATATATTTATCTATAAAAAGATTATTGTATTCGTACTATATCTAAGAGTTCTACAGAATTTAAATTAATCCCTAAAATCTCTCTAATTCTCTACACATCTATATTATATAATATAAAACAGTAACGATGGAACTGAGGTGTCACTTCCTCCTTTTTAGTGATAAAAAATTTAATATATTAATTTTAATTTTATTATATATATTTATCTATAAAAAGATTATTTTATCCGTACTATATCTAAGAGTTCTACAGAATTTAAATTAATCCATAAAATCTCTCTAATTCTCTACACATCTATATATAATATAAAACAGTAACGATGGAACTGAGGTGTCACTTCCTCCTTTTTTAGTGATAAAAATTTAATATATTAATTTTAATTTTATTATGTATATTTATCTATAAAAAGATTATTTTATCCCATATATCTAAGAGTACTACAAAATTTAAATTAATCCTTAAAATCTCTCTAATTCTCTACATATCTATATATAATATAAAACAGTAACGATGGAACTGAGGTGTCACTTCCTCCTTTTTTAGTGATAAAAAATATAATATAATATATAATATATTAGTTTTTATTTTATTATTATATTTATCTATAAAAATATTATTTAAAGTAAATGTGAAAATCAAATAATAATATTTAATTTATATAACACATTTATGTCATTAATTGTAATTATTAGATTGTATTTTTATTAATATTTATATATTAAGATGAATCCGTGCATCGCACGGGCCAAAAACTAGTTGCAGTCTAAATAGATACCAGAATCCATGCATAAGACTTGTAAAAATACAAACTTCATATATTCCAATTAGTAGCTTAGCTTGTGCTAAAGATACATGAACACCAAAATATTAAATGTAAATAAAATAAATAAGAGATATGGTACAATTAATTGTTTTTAAAAAAATTGGAAATAATCAATTTATTGCAGAACAAATTCTTCTAATTTCACCCTGGATTCCTGTCTTGACGCCAATGTTACTCATCTTAACCATTGATCTTGCAAACTCAACATTGAAATTTCCTCGAGCAGTAGAAAAACGTTGTACAAATGGTCTAGTTGAAGCATCAGTCCACAGTTTCTGATCAGACTCAAGAATTCCTCTGCCATTTATAAGATTGGTGAAAAATGAAGAATCAAATCTATTTTGACTACCAGTATCTAATGCTACCCGATTCTCTCCATCTCCACTCTCGGGACACAGAGTCTGTAATTGAGGAAGGAATGCTGAATTTATTGAAGGATCTGAAACAGATGTAGTAGTATTGTATAATCTGTAACTGAACAGTGCACATGATGTTGTTCCAATTGTATGTCCTCCTGCATATATGCATATATATTCATTAATGAAATGCTGAAATCAAGTATACTCAATTAGCTTTAATTTATATATAATTATGAATGAGTAAATGAATGAATGCTTACCAACAAGTGCGACAAGGTCTTGAGCGTTGAGACCCCTATCAGTAAACATTTTGGTTTGGTCAGCTACGGAGGTTCTAAATCCAGGCAAACCATTAGCTTCAGATTGCAATGAGATTCGTCCATCTCTACGTCCAGTAGGAACTTGCCAAGTTCGTCCACTTGTCTGCACATACATTAATTTAACTCAATGATTGATGTTTAATTATGAAAACCAGATGATAATGTTTAGGCATGAGAAAGTTACTTACAAGAACAACAGAATCACGAGCAGCAAGTGCGAGAATATCAGCGCAAGAAACAATTCCAGGACAAACTGCTTCAAGCTGTGACTTAGCATCATCAATAACATTGTAACCATTCAAACCACTATTTTGAATGGCAGATTTCTCAGTGTTGGGTCCATCAATTAGGACAGAACCATCGCAACCTTGAACGAAGCAATCATGGAAATGCATCCTTAACAAACCAGGTGCAATTGCAGGACTAGACCTGAAATGAGTCTGGACAGTTGAGCGTACGATGACTTCAGCTCGTGGACATGTTCTAGAATAGAACCCAACACGAGTCCCTTGCCCTTCTGCAGGGCTGCCACCAATGCAAATGAAGAGCAACAAGAATACAGTAATGTAGGTGAAACAGGTAGCAATAATCTCCATATTGCTTGAAGTTTTGAATTGGAAAAAGAAAATGAAGATAGTATTGCTGGGAGTACTGAGAACGGGTGTATATATATAGAATGAAGATGTATGTCAAAAGATTTAAAATGAAGATAAGCTTGCAAGTTGCATATTTGGCTGTATGTGAAAATGGGCTGTAGAGCATATATATGTGAAAGTTGAATACTTGGTTTAAGGGAAGATGGATTATAATTAATTAATGAATCCTAAGAAAAGTTCCAAGTTTACCTGCTACAAGTAATTAAGCTATCCTTGGAAGTTTAATTAATTAGTTGGAGGTTTGAATTCATTCCAATCTGAGGCAACTTGGTTATGTAATAGCTAAATTTGTCAAACCACGCGTATTACAAGAGTAGTGTGCCAAAAGACCTAAATGGGCAAGCCCTTCTCCTTTGACTTTCTCTTATTCTTAACCTTATCTATATATTCACGGGTATTGAATAAATAGTATCCAATATTATAAAGGATAAATACTTCAAATCTTTTGACTAACCATACTCATATAGGTTCTTTTTTATTTTTAATTATAGTCTTAAGGAAAGTGAAAAATCGGTGATTTGTTTTATTTGTAAACATAGTTTAGAAATGGTATAATATTATAATATCAATTTGGATTCCTAAATTAAAGCTTTAAAGTTAATTAGGACTCTAAACTAGCAAAATTACCAATCGGATCTTTCAACTAATAAAAAATTATTAATTGAGGCCTCATCGAAAATCGTTCGGTTGAATAATTTCAAACCTTATTTCCTAAATCCATTTTGAACCAACACGTAGATTATTACAGTCTATATTAAATAGTCACAGTTTATTATTTTAGGATAGAATGAAACTCAATTGATGATTTTTACTTAGTTCATGGACCTGATTGATAATTTTGATAGTTTAGAATCCTAATTGACTTTGAAGTTTTACTTTGGGGATCTAAATGGATATAATTCTTTTATAAATTGAAGTTTATAATATTTTATTAACAAAATACTGTATATTATATTACATTTGATTTGCGATCGAGTAATAGAAATGAGTAAAAAATGAAACAATGAGAAATGTTTTTTAATATAAGCTCATTGTGCGCAATTTTTTTTTTTAAAAAAAAAACAATGAGAAATGAATGAAATTACTCTAAATTCACTTGTTTGTTTGCTTGGTTTTAGGAAAGGGAAAGTTATACCTATTCTTTTTGTGGTTCTTTAGTTTTGTAAAGTTCTGTATTAATAAAAAAAAAGTGAATTACTATACATAGCCACAAATTCTCACCTCTAGCCCCGTGAATAGACGGAAATACCCTTTGGACAAATTTTGAAAAAACACAAAACCTCTCAAACACCCTAAACGCAATTGGATCAAATCCGGACTAATTTCTCAACCAAACCATGGATCGTGGCAGGGGCGATAAAGGGAAAGCAAAAATGGTACAATTTACGGGTTTCGTTTGATGATTTTAGCTATTATTTTGAATTTGTGCCGCTTTATTTTGAATCGCCGGAATCGTAGTCGAGCGTATGAACATCAGGCTTGACCTGTGGTTCCGGCGTATGAACATCACGCCCGACCTGTGGTGCGGACGTGATGTTCATACGCCCGAACCACAGGACGAGCGTGATGTTCATACACCCGAACCACAGGTCGGGCGTGATATTCATATGCCCGAGTGGTGTTTCAATTTTTTTTTTTAAATTTATAATTACATTTAATTAAATTGTTAAATGTTAAATGTTTGATTATAATTTATATGTTAAATGTTTAGATTAATTTGAATATAATTTATATGTTAAATGTTTAGATTAATTTGATTATAATTTATATGTTAAATGTTTAGATTAATTTGAATATAATTTTGTAGACGGAGCGACCTACTATTGTGGGGAAATCTATCCCGTCATCTGCTCGTCGTCTAGATATGGACGAGGAGGAGGATACATCAGCAAACATCCTAAAGCTAGTGAGGACCAGAGCTAGATTGTTTCTAGGCCGGTGGATGGTGGCTCCATTGATGGTTCCGTGATTCCTAGTTTTCTAGAACATGTTGCCTCACGGATGCTGGGAGGGGAGCTTCGGTCGTTTCTGACATGCTACAACAGAGCATCAACATGTCAGAATTTGGGGGTGTGGTTTTCTGGTGCGTCACCTGAGGTAAGAATAATTTAGTTTGCCAAAATTTATTTTAATTTGTATTTTTAACTATAAGCCTCAAAACCATTCAGTAATTGTATATGTGTCATTTTACAGCTGAAGGATATGATCGAGAAGATTGGATTGTCTTACCTTCCATCCACCATGTTTGGGAACCTCGACACTCCGCTGTTAACTGCGTTTGTGAAGCGGTGGCAGCCCGATACGAGCTCCTTCCACATGACATTCGGGGAGATGACTATTCTACTGCATGATGTATGGCAGATTCTGTGTATCCCGATTGACGATACGATGGTGTCCGAGTCTCCCAGTACTGAGCGGTTGCATGCCATGTGCATGATGATGTTCGGGGTCACTCAGGAGGAGCTGCTATCGCCATCCTGACATTACTGAAGTGGTGGATGTGTATTTGTTGATGCTGTACACAGACTTACCAGCGAGGGTAGGGATGATGCTACTCGGACCACGACGTGGATGTGGCTTATGCTCGAATCCACCTTGTTTGTTGACAAGAGTGGCGATAGGATTAGGCCGTCAATTTTGGCTGAGGTTCATGGCGGTGTCAGAGGAGCAGCTGGACTTTCATGGAGGTCTGCTAACTTGCCACGTTATATCGGCAGCTGGGGATAGCGAGCAAAAGAGACTGTTCCGGTATATGCGGATGTTTGACCCTACTACAAGCGTGGATATACGAGTATTTTTCGATGTTCCGGCCGCATAGACTACCACACAGGATCCCAGCTGACCGTCCCCGTGCATGCAGATGGGAGGTCGGGATACCAGGCAAGACGACCGCCCGACTAGAGACCATAGCTGGGCCGCATGACGGCAGCCGAGTTATTTTATAAAATTTTAGTATTAATTATAGTTTTATATATAATTTTAGTATTAATTATATTTTAAATTTTAATTTTAATTTAAGTATTATTTATAGTATATTATTATTTATTATTGAGTATTATTTTTTGCAGGTGACGTGGTTGCCTTATGGTCCTGTACCCGATGATGATTAGCTTCGAGTGTCCTATGCCGGTTGGATACGGTGTAGAGACATTGTCGAGCCGTATATGCCAGATCGAGTGTTACGTCAGGTCGGATATACTCAACCTATCCCAGCTGAGCGTATTAGACCTGATAGAGCAGTACAACCATGTAAGTCTTTATCGTACAGACTCACGCATTCCTCTGTCACAATTGAGGATACCTGGCGGAGATTTCCATTGGCTCGGGGCATTGATCGGAGGAGATGCCGGCCAGTTGGATACGATCCCACTGCCTGTGATGCTGCTTACATGGACTGGTACATTCGGTATTCGCATCCTCATCTCCTTCATGCCCCACAGGATGGACCGGTCCAGCATGCTCGCTCCAACAGCGAATTTGTAAGTTTATTATTATTTAGTATTAGTTTACATGTGTTTGCTTTTTAATATTTATTTATTTTTTTTGCAGTGGGTTAGCTGGTTGTGGCGTATCATCCAGCGAGCGACTACCAACCGATCTGAAGAGGAGGCTTCACTCATTAAGAGGGAGATGGATGAGTTTATGGACGCGTGGCGTCGGGCGAACTAAATTATGTTTGCATGAGTTTATCTATTAGAACTTATTACATTTTAACACTTTTGAGATTATATGTACTCTTTTATGTTTATTAATTTATTTTAATGTTTATGTTGTTATATTTTATTCGTAAAAGGGTAATCCGAGTTAAATTCCGTAATTTTTATTTCTAAAAGGTTAATCCGAGTTAAATTATACATTTTTTTTCCAAACCAAACCACACGGGTGTGAGGTAATCACACCTCACCACAGGGTGAGGCGTGAGGCTATCACGCCTCACCATAGGTATGGACGTGATAGCCTCACGCCTCACCTTATGGTGAGGCGTGATTACCTCAATCCCGCGTGCCGAGAGAGGAAGAAATCATCCATTTCCCACCCCAAAGCCTCAAATGATATTTTCGTCATTTCACGGAGCTAGAGGTGGGAAATTAAGGTTATGTTTAACAACACCAAAAAAAAATCAATCACATATAATTATAAGAATTGAAATCAGTTACTTCAGCGATTAAAATCAAAATATAAAATATTATGAAACATGGGAAATTGAATTGAAATTAATTAAAGAAAGGTATAAAAATTATATTTTGGAAAGCAAATAATTTGATAAAACAAAAAGGATTTTGTCTCCTCTCATGAGAATATAATTGCTTATAAGGGCTTTCGTTAAACATTATTCTGATGTTAATCAGGGCAAAACCGGTACTAAAGGTACCGGCAGAGGTGAAAAACACATAATCTGATTACATGATACGAAATCGACACATAATTTTAGTTTTTGAGTTTAGTTTAGTAGGTAAAGTGCATTTTTGGGTTGACACAAAATTAACACGTACATTTTTTGGTTGACACAAAATTAACACGTACATTTTTGAATTGGGTTAGAGTTGATGCGCTAACCCAAAAACCACACGAAATGACACAAATATTTAAAATTATTATTATATTCTCTCTTGTTTTTATACGTCACTTTATTCCTAAAGATAATAAAATTATGATTATTGCTTGGAAATATAATTTGAACATCCTAAATTGTTATAAACACATTAAATGACACATTAAATGACCCATAAAATTATGATTATTGCTTGGAAATATAATTTGAACATCCTAAATTGTTATAAACACATTAAATGACCCATAACATGATATTAGCGAACTTTTCGATGGTTAATGTTAACATACTAATCTAAAAATGACATAAACTATTTAAAAATAGTATCATATCATAATTTTTTTTTTATCATTAATATATATGCATAACATAATTACATGTAACTCAAAAACACGACATGAAATCGACACTAACTCGAACAGATTAACACGATTGTGATACGAAAATATTTGAGTTGGATTTAGATTTGTGTTTACTCTTTTTTTTAATGAATCCGAAATGACACAATACAAATACGTAGATAATTGTCAGGTCTAGGTACCGGTTTTGAATTTACAAAGTAAGTGGTGATTGAGCTACCGATTATTTTCTTTTCTTTTCTTTTTTTATAAAAAAATTATGAAATCGGTTCTTAGATGACAATTTGTATAAAAAAAAGGACATGTACTTTCAGGCGTCTTCAAACATAAAAGGTTGTTTATTTATACTACCAGTCGTTGATTTTGAAAATAATTTTTAGACTAATTTTTATTTTATTTTTTATAATAAAATTAATCTATATTGATCATCAAATCAAATAATGATTTGGTATATCTATCAAATATTTTTAGACTAATCTATTTAAATAAGAATAATTATTAAATTTAATCTTAACGTTTTAAAGTAAGTGTAGATCTAGCTCTAACATATGAATTGATATAAATTTAATTCTAGAGTTTCTAATAAACAAGTTCAATTTTAGTCTTACGGTTCCGAAAATTTGAAAAACTGGTTTGGTTATTATTTAATAGTCACATCGAGCATTCCAAATAAGTATGCCGCTAACTGGAATAATTTTGTATATTTTTTATTATTATTTGTAAATGTATTAGTGACAGTATATTTTAGATATTTTGACAAAAAAAATTTATAATTAACTTAGTTGTTAGAATTTTATCAAGTTGTTTGTAATTATGTTAGTAACACATTAAATATCTTAGACATAAGTGGTGTTTGGAATGTCTAAACTGACAGTTAAATAACACAAACCAGATTTTTCAAATTTTCGGTCGTAAAAAATCTCAATTATCTCCTGATCGCAAAAAAAAAACCTCACTCCCCGTTAAAAAAAAATCCACATGTACATGTTTCATAAAACGTTAAAACACAGTTTTTTTTAAGACTTTACCCAAAATTAAATAGTGATATTTAAAAAAATATATAATCTTCAAAAATCAATATGCTGATGTGTATTACTTCAAGGAGGTTGAATGTTTCCGTGTTGGAAAATTATATCATACACTTGATGCACCACATTACCCGAGTGTCTAGTATGATGTCATATCATATATTTTAGAGTCTAGAATTTATAATCTAGGGTTAGGTTTTATTTTTCAGTTGTAGGGTGTTACAGATCGGTTTCGGGACAAGTTTTGATTGTAAACTAACAAAAATGTTCTTCTCTACCTAAACTAGAAGGAGTTAATCTCGGGTTTTACAGACTAAACCATAGGAAATCATAGATCCCCCATTGTTGAAGGTTGAAAACCTTAGCAAATCTTCACAAAGAAAAAGATAATTTTGTATTGATTAATAGTTGTATATCCTTACAAAGTGATGCGAACCCACGAGGAACGGTGCCTCGAAAACTCAACAACTAGATTTGATCCCCAAGAAAGCTAATGAATCAGGGTTGGGTAGAAAAGAACCTTTGTAAAACGGAGTTGCAAAGACCCAATTCCAATCTCCAACAACCAAGAATAAAACCCGAATGATAAATTGAGACGGAAGAAAACCCCTGCAAAACGAAGTTGCAAAGACCCAATCCCTAGTCTAACTAACAAGGATTCGATTCCAAATTGTTCAGTTGTAGTGCTCCAAAGAACACAAGAGAAACCCTCGCTTGAATCTCAAAAGAAGAAATTCTGAACTTTAATTTCAATGATAATCGATGTCTGCCGGTTACAATAAAAGAGAAAGCTATAAATACCTAAGCTAGTAAATTAAATCGGACTGAATATGTCCTACAAGCCCAATAACACTAAACATTAAACCAAGGGCAAAAATGGAAGTTTAACTAAAATAGGGAAGGTAAACAAAAACCTAAAATAATAATAAAGCACAAAGTGGGCCAATTAAGCCTTGTATTCCCGTCAATCCAAAATTGTGCCTAGAAGCCAAAATCTGTTAAGCCGTGCCCACGCCTTAGGAAAACTTCTGAAATTGTTATTAAATCCTTGAGAAGAAAGCCAATCAATCTTAAACATTCTCATGTGAATCTGAATGCTCCAATTGACCTTCGTATTAACATTCCATGCAATTTGAAAGAGATCCCAAGTTTGAACTCCGATTCCCATTTTCATCATTCCCTCTCTCCTCAGGAGGATTTGACCTCGAATCAGTATTGTTATGTTGTTGATGTTGAAACACCTTTCCACATAATTTTGATTTGACAAAATTGTTTAAGTATAATTAAAAACATATTCTAAACACACTAAGTTTAAATGCTTTGATTTATTCTACTAATGTGTTTGTTCAATGTTGAGTTAAATTGTTTATAAGATACAAAGTTTAAAAGGCCCAAAGCCCAATACGGAAGTCAAAGCCCAAGTCAAACAGTTTATGGCAACTCGGCCCGCGTATGTCAAAACGTTGTCGTTATGGACAAAACGCAACTCAGCGGAAGAAGGATCTAGAAGACCTTCGTGGAACAACTTCGGGATGAAGCTGCTAAGTTGATTCGACAAAGCGTACAAGACAGCAGCTGGCTAAGAAAAACTTCCAGACTAAGTGTTTCTACTTTGAGTAAAGTTCAGAAGACACAGTATGCTGTCTAGTTGACATTACCATAAATGGAGAGACATTCTGCCGAGCTGACCAAAAGCTGACCGAAGACAGAAGATACTCAAATCTGATTGGCCGAGAGTTCTGAGCAAGTCAGGATGACAACGACAGGAAGCCGTTTCCCTCCAACGGTTATTTCGAAATTCGAAATGACCGATGCCTCAGACGTCTCTATAAATAGTGCCATCAGTTGCTTCATTCAACAGAGAACTTGATCAAGCCATTACGCTGACCAAATTTCTACGCAAGTTCTACAAGCAAAAAGCAAAGCAATCTTACACTAAATTTCATATCTTTTGTGTAAAAGTCTAGAGTGATTATTCAATCATCTAAGGTGTCTTAGCAATCATTGTTTAGGACAAACACCTATCATTTCTAGAGATTAGAAAGGAGAGGCTGAGTACTCGGTTATAGTACTCAGCGAGAGATTAGGATTGAGTAGAGGTATAGAGGAAGGTACTCTTGTTATGCTCAGTTGCTAAGATTGTAAAAGGTTTGATGCTCTACCGTTAAAGAGCTCAGTAGAGAATTCGAAATCTCGGAACGTGTTCCGGGGACAGGACGTAGGCTTGGAGGCCGAACCTGGATAAATCCGCTGAGTAACATATTTCTAACCTTAAACTCCTTTATATATTTATTGCTTGCTTAAACAAAAACTGACCAAGTAAAGAGGTCAAGCTGAGTTGTGCGCATTGAATATCTGAGCTCAGGAATAGACTCCAAGTGTTATCTCCTGACTCAAGTAAAGAAATTGACCTAGTCACTAGTTGACTAAGCCAGTATCTTGCTATTCACTCAGCGCCGCTGTCCAAACCTTTTTCTCACGAAAAAGAAGTCTCTCCTAGCTTAAAATTTTTCAATAGTTCCTAACCCCCCCTTGGAACTATACGTGTAACGTTATAAGGGACCAACAGTTGACGGCTCGACAATCATCACACACTCTCTAGCTCCCGTCTTTCTTAGGCACAAGAAGCACATGAATAACACATGGACTCATAGACTCTCTCACGTATCCCTTAGCAAGCAACTCTTCCACTTGTCATTGTAATTCCTTAGTCTCATTAGGATTACACCGATAAGCTGGACGGTTAGGGATAACTGCTCCAGGTACTAAGTCGATCTGGTGTTTGTTGCCTTGAATAGGTGGCAACCCCTCAGGCAAGTCTTCAGGAATCACATCTTGATACTCCTTGCTTTTCACGAGACATCGAGTGTAGAAAATATTTTCCCGTTGTTGCTTGTCCTCGGCAATCTTCATCTGAGCACTCAATAGTCGTAAGGTGACTAGTGATTCTCCTATTTTGGCTTTAGTGTAGACGTCCGCCTCATCAGAATCAAACTCCCCTTCATCTTCATCTACCTCACACTCACTCTCACTCTCACTCTCACTATTAGTGACCACTACACCTCCTCTCATCACCATAGCTCTTTTACTTGTGCATTTTGAAGCTATATGCCCGAAGCCTAAGCATTTGAAACATTGAATTTTACTTGCCCTCGGCTTTTCCTCTACCTCCTGCTTGTTCGTATGAGTGGAGTCTATCTTAGGTGTGGATTTGCTAAACTTGGATGGATTTCTGCTTCCCCTCTCTTGATTTCCCCATCGGTCCTCCCAATTAGAGTGGGTAGATGGAAACCCCCAATTATAGGTTCTAGCTTCCTTCCTCTCCTTAAGTTGTCGTTCAGCTGTCTTTGCTGCATGTACCATGTCTTCTAAATGCACACAATGCTGACTTTTGACAATATTGGCTATGTCCCGATTAAGGCCAGCCAAAAATCGAGACTCGGTAGCTCTCCGATCTTCCACTACATCAGCTCTCAACATTTCCATTTCCATCTCCTTGTAGTAAGCATCTACGCTCTTAGAGCCTTGACCAAGGGATTGCAATTTTCTGTATAAGCCATCATAGTAATCATTAGGAACAAAACGCTTCCTCATAACGGCTTTCATCTCACCCCATGTGTCAATTTGTGGCTCTCTGCTTCTATATCTAGAGGTGATAAGCTTATCCCACCAAACTAGTGCGTAGTCTGTGAATCCAATCACTGATGCCCTCACTTTCTTCTCCTCAGAATAATTATGACAGTCAAATAGGAGTTCGATTTTTTTTCTCCCATTCTAAGTAAGATTCTGGATCATCCTTACCGTTGAATGCGGGAATCTTCAGCTTCACATTTCCAAGACCTCTGTCTTCTCTGCCTTGTCCCTCATGTTGCCAAACACGTCTATCCCGGTTATCATGTCGATTTTGTTCTTCGGCGTTGCGTGCTTCTAAAGCAATTCTATGATTATCTTCAATCACATCCATACGCTTCATCAACCGGTTTAACAAGGTCAATACTTGCTCCTTCGCCATTTTTTCTCTACACAGAAAAAGAAACACAACCAAACAGATAACGTTGAATAAACATAAGAAAAAATTAATCCAAGCTCACAATCTTCTTGGTGTTTCGCTCAATTCTTTGTCTTTTCACTCTGATACACTCACCACTCTTTGCCTCTTACCGCTCGATTTCTCTTATTGTACTCTTTAAAGCACTCAATAGAATAAATTCAGTTTCAAAATCCCGAAAGTTCAAACCTGAAATTAAATCCTACAACCTAATAAGCAAAACGGTAAACAAGAACGAATCGCAGAATAGCAAGTCGATGACCAAAAATAATGTGACGATATGGAAGTATAACACGAAACAATGATATTGTGCTGCACCTAATTTGTTTTGTACTTACTTGAATCAAAATGGAAATCAATTATCCATGACCTGTTTTCTTTCAACTTTTTTTCTTCTTCAATTGTGCTGCTCTTCTTTTCTTTTTTTTTTTTGAATTGAAACTTTAATTCAATTCCACTGCAACCTCTTTTTTTTCGATTTTTTTTTATATATCTTCAACAAACTAGAATTGGTTAGGTAAAGCACATATTTTTTTTTTGAATTTTAGATTAGGTTAGAACCCCTTTTTTTCGACAAAACTGAAGAAAATTGAGAATAAATAATAAAAAAAAAGAAATTAGTGAAAAAAAAACGAACAAAAGATTGACAGATAGATGGAACCTGAAAAGTTAGAGCTCGGCTCTGATACCAAACTGATGTGAACCCACGAGGAACGGTGCCTCGAAAACCCAACAACTAGATTTGATCCCCAAGAAAGCTAACGAATCAGGGTTGGATAGAAAAGAACCTTTGTAAAACGGAGTTGCAAAGACCCAATCCCAATCTCCAACAACCAAGAATAAAAATCCGAATGATAAATTGAGACGGAAGAAAACCCATGCAAAACGGAGTTACAAAGACCCAATCCCTAGTCTAACTAACAAGGATTCGATTCTGAATTGTTCAGTTGTAGTGTCCCAAAGAACACAAGAGAAACCCTCACTTGAATCTCAGGAGAAGAAACCCTGAATTTAATTTCAATAAAAAACGTTGGCTGCCGATTACAATAAAAGAAAAGGCTATAAATACCTAAGCTAGTAAATTAAATTGGACTTAATATGTCCTTACAAACCAAATAACACTAAACATTAAACCAATGGCAAAAATAGAAGTTTAACTAAAGTAGGGAAGGTAAACAAAAACCTAATAATAATAAAGCACAAAGTGGGCCAACTAAGCCCTGCATTCCCGTCAATCCAAATTGTGTCCAGAAGCCAAAATCTGTTAAGCCGTGCCCACGTCAGTCCCACTCCATTTTTGTTATGGAGAAACAGAAGCCAAAATCTGTTAAGCCGTGCCCACGTCAATCCCACGCCACTTTTGTTATAGAGAAACAGAAGCCAAAGTCGTCTAAGCCGTGCCCACGTCTTATCAAATTTTTTGAAGTTGTTATTAACTCCTAGAGAATCAAACCAATCAAACTTAAACATTCTCCTGTGAATCCGAATGCTCCAATTGACCTCCATATTCACATTCCGTGCAACTTGAAAGAGATCCCAAGTTTGAACTCTGATTCCCGTTTTCATCACAAAGAAAGGAGCTTATATAGCTCATCAAAATAAAATGTAAAAGACTAAAAAGTCTAACCAGTGTTACACACAATTGAAGAGTGATAAGGGTGGGATGGGGAGTACACAAATGACATATAGGTTATTCATCCTAAGTGGCAAAAGAGTAATGACATGATTGGCAAAATTGTAATTTCTAGAATAGGACAGAAATGCCAGCTTTGTCTCAAAGTAGATTTTAAGGTGTAATAATCACCCCACACACCGTGTAACTTAACCCACACGGCGTGTGGGTCAGTTTCTACCAACTCATGTGCGTGAATTTATCGTGTAGCTCCTCGTGCCACTTCCCACGAGCTAGAACCTAATCCACATGGTGTGTGGAAGGATTGGCATGCCGTGTGGGGCTGTTTTTTCCCCTTTTCCTTGCGAGCTCGCCCGTGCTTCGTTCCTTCTCCGATTCCCCTTACCCAAACTCGAATCCATGAAGAAAATGCTCCACATCAAACGTATATATTTTCGGATGCATATAATTTTATATAATTAGTTAATTAATTATGTAATATCAAGTTTTTATAGGATATGAAATGTAACATGGTATTGAATTATTGATCTGACACGTGGATAAATAAATGGAGTAATTAACTGAGTTAGGTTTATATATTTTTTTTGGATAGTTTTTTGAAAGATGATTCTAAGTCACAACTTCTCACCTCTGAAATTATAAATATATCAACTAAGTGAGTTTATAGGTTTAATATCTTTTCAGTCCCCTCAAGTTGTCTCAATACTACAACTGACGCTCGAACTTAGACTTGTAACAAACTAACGCCCTCTACTTTCTTATTTAGAACAAATAATTCCTAAACCCAAAAAAAAAACATTCAACATAATATTACATCAGAAATAAAAGATTTCAAAATATCGGTTGCTACAGCTAACTAATTAATCTACTTATACATTAACTAAAGGGTAAAAAAAAAAACTCCCAAAATAACCTATTTAAGGGGTTATTTGTTTCAAGTAAGCAAGTTGAGGGAGTTAGTTGTTACAAGTCTAAGTTCGGGATCAGTTGCAGTATTGAGACAATTTGGGAGGACTGAAAAGATATTAAGTGTATAAACTCACTTAGTTGATATATTTATAATTTGAGAGGTGAGAAGTTGTGACTTGTTGTATTCGCCACTGCCTTTAGTTAATTGTAGTATCAAAATTAACAATCTAAGATTAATATAATTTGGCCAACAAAATCATTATTCATGCAATTTGTATAAAGCAGTCCTCATCTTAATCCAATTGAGAAAAAGTGTTATTACTTACTAGATTAGAATGTATTAAATGCGGCTGAATAGAGGACATGTAATCTAATCAACAATAGTAAACTTTATTAATTGCAAAATGACTTTATCAATATCAAACTTCTTTATTCATAAATACACAAATAGTAAAGTTGATTTACATATTTTTAATTTTTAATTTTTCCCAAATTAAGACTTGTTCCAATTTGGTTGATCCATTCCATATATACATTAAAAGAAGCATGAATTTTCATTAGCAAATTTAATGAAATGCAACACCCAACTGTAAGTTGCTCCCATTCTAAAGAAAATATTTGCAACCAATCATTTGTCTAAATAATTTGCCTTATGAGTATCAGTATCAACCTCATGGAAAGCTAAGTTGCCTTTCCTGACTTTTCTAAATAATTTGCCTCATTCTCTCTCTATAAATACTCGGCATCGAACTTTACAAAATATATCAAACTGAAATAGAAGCAAAAACCTGTAACATTTCTTTTAGAAACCTCATCTTTTCCTACTCTACTCATCATATTTATAAATATGAATATGGCCTATACATTAAGCTTGTTTGTTATAGTGTTGATCTTGATCTGCAGCCCAGCAGAAGGACAAGGCACTCGTGTTGGGTTCTATGCTACCACATGCCCTCGAGCAGAAGCCATTGTACGCTCAGCTGTCCAAGCTCAGTTAACTTCTAATCCTGAAATTGCACCTGGTTTGCTAAGGATGCATTTTCATGATTGCTTTGTTCAAGGTTGCGATGGTTCTGTCTTAATTGATGGTCCCAACACTGAGAAATCAGCCGTTCAAAATAGTGGTTTGAATGGTTACAATGTTATTGATAATGCTAAGTCCCAGCTCGAAGCAGCTTGTCCTGGAATTGTTTCTTGCGCTGATATTCTCGCACTTGCTGCTCGAGATTCTGTTGTTCTCGTAAGTCCTTTTCTCATTGCGTACTCATAATTAAGCATCAATTAATCATTGAATTAAATTAATTAAATACATGTATATGCAGACAAGTGGACGAACTTGGCAAGTGCCTACTGGACGTAGAGATGGACAAATCTCATTGCAATCTGAAGCTAGTACTTTGCCTGGATTCAGAACCTCCGTTGCTGACCAAACCAAATTGTTTACTGATAGGGGTCTCAACACTCAAGACCTTGTTGCACTTGTCGGTAAGCATTCATATTCATTCATTCATTCATAATATATTGTAAATTAGTACTTAATTTCAGCATTTAATTAATGTTGATGAATGCAGGAGGACATACAATTGGAACAACATCATGTGCACTGTTTAGTTACAGATTATACAATACTACTACATCTGTTTCAGACCCTTCAATTAATTCTGCATTCCTTCCTCAATTGCAAACACTTTGTCCCCAAGGCGGAAATGGGGGAACTCGGGTGGCATTAGACACTGGCAGTCAAAACAGATTTGATTCTTCATACTTCACAAACCTTATAAATGGACGGGGAATTCTTGAGTCAGACCAGATATTGTGGACTGATGCTTCAACTAGACCATTTGTACAACGTTTCGCAGGAGTTGCAGGAAACTTCAATGGTGAGTTTGCAAGATCAATGGTTAAGATGAGTAATATTGGCGTCAAGACAGGAACTCAGGGTGAAATTAGAAGACTCTGTTCGGCAATTAATTGATCATTCCGTTTTCAATTAGAGATGAATATATATATAGATGTGCTATGATCTATTTTGTAATCAAACATTTAGTTACTGTTTTCTATTTTGTTTTTTTGATGTATCAATGATTCTTTGTTATTAATTTTTAGCTCAAGTTAATAAATCAAGCTGCAATACCCTTTCATTAAGAAATATGTACATGTATGCTTATAATTTTGTTTGAAACAAATGAAGTACAAATTGCATTGTTCGTTCCTTATAATTAAGGAAAAACGAAACAGTAGAGCACTAATTAATAAAAAGGGCGGCCCGGTCGCATTACGCGTCCCCGCTGAGCGAGGGTCCGGGGAGGGGTCCCACCACAAGGGTGTATTGGGGGCAAGCCTTCCCTTGCCAATTTAATTGGCAAGAGGCCGCCCCTAAGACTCGAACCCGTGACCTCTGGTCACACGGCAACAACGTTTTACCGTTGCGCCAAGGCTCGCCCTCTTAGAGCACTAATTAATATCAGAGAAAAATATATAATTAACGGTTCCATCAATAATCGTTATCGTGACTATCACGATACTCGTGATAGTCACGATAACGATTATTGATGGAACCGTTAATTATATAACATAAATTGCCTATATAGTGACACTTTTTTAGAGTGTGCGCTTTTAACCGCCATACAAAGTGTACATGGGTTTTACCGACCGTCCAAAATCCGTCACCAAAGAAGATCGGAGATACGAATTTGTGACGAAAATCATCACCGGCAGAATAAGGTAAAAATTTGTGATAGAATTGTAGGGCAGTTTAAAAAAAAAAAAACGGCCCGATCGCACTACGTTTCCCCGCTGAACGAGGGTCCGGGGAGGGGTCCCACCACGAGGGTGTATTGGAGACAAGCCTTCCCCTACCAATTTATTTGGCAAGAGGCCGCTCCTAAGACATATATTATTTACATATATACCACATTTGTTATTTATAATTGGATACCTAATAATAATCATTGATATGCCAATAAGTCAAACTACAATAGCCTTTCATTAAGAACTATATACATCTATGCTTATATTTTGTTTGGAACAAATGAAGTTTAAAAAGCAATCTTGTGATTGCGTCAAACCTAGAGATGGATGCCTATAATTTTTTATTGCAAGAAAAGGATACGAGTCTTCGTCCATTAGAAAAACTAATAACTTTTAGATTGATATTGTTAATTTGATATTTAATGACATTAAAATAAAAAATTCTAAAAATTCTAATATTTTAAATAACTTTAATTCTTAAAGTTTTTAGTTTTAAGGTTATTTACATGTTGTTCAGTTAAGAGAAAATAAAATTCTAGAGATAGAAAACACGAAAATAACGATTTTGTAATATCGAAAATGTAGTTTCATGATAAATGTGGTACTAAACAAATTTAATTTATGAAATTTTCTATTTTGAGATTATCAATGATCAAAATGATAGTGTCAATATAAAAGTCATTGGTTAGTCATCTTTTTGCAACAACAAAAAAACCACGTGCATCCATCTTCAAATCAGTGAAAGCACAAGGATTATTTTTAGAATTATTTCTAAATAGTATAAACTCAGGGGGCGTTTGGTTCGGGGTCTTTAGGAATGGGAATGGGAATGAGAGGGTTTCATTCCCTTTGTTCTTGTTTGTTTAAAAAAAAACTCATTTCGTTTACCCATTTTAGATTATGGATTTACCCCACTTTAGATTAAGCCCATTACCCCAGACCCTATAGGGAATTGTATTCCTTTTACCCCATTCCCTATAGGGAATTGTATTCCCTTTACCCCATTCCCTTTTCTAAACATATTCAAACACATAGGGAAATTAATGCTTATTCATTTCCTTTCCTTTAGTTTCCTTTTCTTGATTCCTTTTCCCTTACCCCTTGTGAACAAAACGCCCCTTCACTTAGTTGATCTATTTTGAAGTTATCAATAATCAAAATGATAGTGTGATAATAAAAATGATATTATTTTAAATGTTATATTTCTTGAAAAAAAATGTTTTTATTTTTATGTACAAAGATATATAAATTATATTTTTTTATTAAAATTAGATAGGAGATGAGAGGAGATGGAAACAGATATCTGGGCTCCTATTATACGCCGATAAGCTTTATAAAAATTACCTATGGAACCATCAGGACCTGTAGAGCTAAGGCTGTCCATATTAAGCACAATATTTCGAAAAGTGAATTGCTATACGTCGCTCCTATTTTACTTATTGTCGTCTTTTGTTTGACATTTTTGCCCTTTTCATTTTTCATTCAAAAAAAGTGAAATTCTCTTAAATATCAAAGGAATTCAAAAACCCCGAAGAACAACACGAAGAAAAATCATGCCTCCAAAACAAGAAAAAATACTTGAACATCTAAGTATCGTATTTACCAATAATCTGAAATTTAACGAATTTAACTTAAAACGATTTTTTTTTATTTCGTTGAATTTGCTCTAATCGGGTAGCCCATACGGTCCGGTCCATGGACCGGCAGTATGACCTACCCGTTTTTCCTAGGGAAAAACGGGTAGCCCACACTGCCGGTCCACGGACCGAACCGTATGGGCTACCCATTTTTCCTAGGAAAAACGGGTTTAATTAATTTATTTTTTTAATTATAATAAATATTAAAAATTGATTGGGCGCTTCAATACTTATTTTTTTATTTCCAATTTATCTATACGTTTTTTCTATCCAATCAATACATAATTTATCAATAATTAAATTTACGTTCTAAAAGATAAATAAATATAAATTAACAAATAAAAATTAATTGCACGCGTTAATACTTATTTTTTATTTCCAATCAATAATTTATCTATACGTTTTTTTCTATCCAATCAATACATAATTTATCAATAATTAAATTTACGTTCTAAAAGATAAATAAATATAAATTAACAAATAAAAATTAATTCCACGCGTTAATACGTATTTTTTATTTCCAATCAAGAATTTATCTATACGTGTTTTCTATCCAGTCAATTCATAATTTACGTATAATTAAATTTACGTTCTAAAAGGTAAATAAATATAATTTAACAAATAAAAATTAATTGGACGCTTCAATACGTATTTTTTATTTCCAATCAATAATTTATCTATACGTTTTTTCTATCCAATCAATACATAATTTATCTATAATTAATATTTATTATAATTAAAAAAAAAGTTAAACCCGTTTTCCTGGGAAAACGAGTGTTTGAACCGTTTTTCCCTAGGAAAAAACGGGTCCAACACCCGTTTTTCCTAGAAAAAAACGGGTAGTTCATACTGCCGGTCCATGGACCGGACCGTATGGGCTACCCGTTTAGAGCAAATTCAACGGAAAAAAAATTTCGTTTCAAGTTAAATTCGTTAAATTTCAGATTATTGGTAAATACGATACTTAGATGTTCAAGTAATTTTCCTTGTTTTGGATGCATGATTTTTCTTCGTGTTGTTCTTCAGGGTTTTTTTAATTCCTTTGATATTTGAGAGAATTTCACTTTTTTGAATGAAAAATGAAAAGGACAAAAATGTCAAATAGGAGGCGACAATAAATAAAATAGGGGCGACGTATAGCAAAACCCGTGAAATCTGCATTGGTCGGAATAATGCCTGTAATCGCATATAAATCGAGACTGGCAGTGGATCTACTTGCAGAGAAAAGGAATAAGTAAAAGGAAAGAATATATGCTCCTCAATAGCGCGATCCTTCATCACAATTGTAAGTGTTGTATGCCCTAGGCCATTCCTTTTGTATATTATACAGGGTGAATTTTGTATCCAAATGGCAGTTAATAATATATATGTATTCATGTGTAATTATTTGTATTGTTTAATTACTTAATGAATATATTTATTAGTCCAAAGATTATTTACAAAGAGATAATATTATTAAGAGTTAATAATACTGAGATATATTTCTTTGGTGAAATAATAATCTTAAATGTTCATAGTCGGTGGATAATGAATTGGACACTCATCTATCCTTAGACTATCACCTCTATTTATTTTCTCGATTAGTATGAGATATTAATCAGAAACAGAAAATCTCATTCTGTTTGATATGTTGATATCAGAATAAATATGTGGACATTCGAAGAGGCGAATGGTTCGAACTGTGACGTTAGATAATAATTGCACAAAGGTTTACTCCTAGTCAACATAATTATTATCTAGTTCATAATAGTGCATATAGTCCTTTGATTTGAGGAAACTTAGTTGTTCTTGCACAGGTAATTATAATTTGTTCCTACTTTGTACTGGGATCTTAATTCTGGTAATCCGGCAGAGAATCGCTATAGTTAGTTGTGTAGTGTAACAAGAGTTTGCTAATAGAGGATTCGTTACTCTAAGTAAATAGAGATAAATCCTAAGATAGTAATTGATTAGTTTTTTTTATGGAATGAGTTCCTGACCAGGACAATAAGACTCGTCTTATGAGATAAGTATCAAGGAATGGTTCCTTGATGTGAGTCTTATTTTATCAAAAACTTAATCAATATTTCTTAGTATCTTGACAATTAGAGCTTGACACTTTGTGGCTCTCGTCAAGATCGGGATTTTTAATGAAAGGACTTTAGTGCATGGAAATTATGATCAATGGTTCATAATTAGTTTAATTATAAGTTTATTTCAAGTAACTTCATTCTTTAAGTGGGACGTCATGGCGCAGTGTGTTAGCTGGAGATCATGACCTTTAGAGGATTATAAGTATATATAAGCTAAGCTTATATAGGATACACTTGTAGTACAAGGAATTGGATTCCTAACATAATTAATAAGTGTTATTATTATGCCTCTAATGCCAGTTAAAGATGAACCTAGAAAGTCACACACATACAAGTTGTTTGTATTAAGTTTTAGTTAAATTGATTAATTAAAAGTGTTGTAATTAATTGATTGACACAATTGAATATGTCAATGGGATTGACAAAACATTCTAACACTGTTTGATATTCAATTGAGAAAATTATAAATTATTATTCTTGCTCAATTTAAATTGATGGCTTTTTCTAAATACAATAGTCAAGTGTTGACTGTTAGAATAAAGGATATAATAGTAATTAATTAAGTTATTAATTAATTATTATTATATTAAATTAATAATAATAATATAATTAATTATTATATATTAATAATAATTAATTAATATTATTATATATATATAACATGCACTAGGACATGTGTCCTAGTGCATGCTTTTGTTTCAATCCATCCTAGACTGAAACAAAAGTATATATATATCAAAAGATGTTTTTGATATATATATACGAAAAAAAGAAGAACAGGAGATACGATTTTTGCGGTTAAAAAAAAATCGGATCCGGAATCAGTTTTCGATTTTGAGCAAGATTAATCAATTTCTTCAAGACTTGATCTAATCGACTTAGTGGACTGACTAGAGGCTTCACCACTAGAGAAGCTTTAATACCCGATTGGAATCTACAAGAGGTATTTTTCCAATCTCGTAGTATAAATATCAATTTGATTATTGAAGAACTTAATGATCTTGGTTAAGGATTTGATGTCAGACATCGGATGTTTGACTATTTATCAGAGTGATTGGATCACACTGATTGTTTGTTTAGGGAAAATTTTTGAAATTCGTCTCCTAAATGCCAACATGCTTCCGCTTCAAATCCTTCAAGTGGTATCAGAGCCATCTAAGTTCTTTTATAGTTAATTGATGTTGTGTTCTCTTGATTGATATAATTATGGATTGTTGGGGCTTTTTCTTTTATAATTTTACTCCTATAGTTATAATTTTAAATTTCAATTTTTATGAATTTGAGTTTGTAAATATTGAAGTTTTGGAATACCAAGGAAAATAGTAATTTTGGAGCAAAATTGAAGAAACGGCGAAATTGGCAGATTGCAGAAATTATGGTGCGGGCACGCTTTAGGCAATTTTTAGTTGTCTAGTTTGTATATTGTCTGCTGATATAAAATTGAAATGTGATTAAAATTATATATTGGCCTTAAATGTAAGTGTCAAATTTAGGAACAATTGAGGGTCAATTGTACGAAAAGGGTCAATTATGTAATAAAATCAATTTTGATTTTACTACATAAATATATGTAATTTTATTAATTATATGTTCAATTTTATCCAATCCATAATTATACCAATAAGATTAGATGAATGCTAAGATTGATCACCACAAGGCATGTTATTGGATAATGTGCAAACATTAACTAATAAATTGAATTAAATGTTAATTCAAGATAAATTTCTTTTTATGCAAAATTGCATGTTAGAAATTTAAATTGGTTAATGTGCAAAGTGAGACTTTAAGTTAAATTTAATTTAACTGTAAGACCGGAAATCTTCCAAATAAATATTAAATCTGATAAAGATACAAAAGTTGTATCGAGGCTCTCCACTGGTGCATTAATACACAAATGGTTTGTGTGATTAGTGTGAAAATTAGATCCCATTGAATTAATTTGTGGTTTACATTAGACAATTAACATTGTAAGAATGCCGATGTGAAGCTGAACAATGTTAATTCGGGCTTAATATAATCTGCTGATCTAGTGGGTTGGATTTATCTAGTGTTGAAATCCAAGAATGTCAAAGGGAAACTGAGGATTAAAACACTAGGAGCTAGAAAAGTATTAAATTGAATTTCACAGCATAGTGCAAGGTGATTGACAAGTGTTGTCAACTTATGAATTTATTAGTTATCCCAAGAATACCAATGTGAAGTTGAGGGAGGACCTAATAGAATTTATAAGAATTCGATTTACCCACTAGTAATTCATTCCAAAGAATTATCGTTTCCTATTTGGAAGTATAGGATTCGCCAAATTAGTGGGAAACCATTATGATAAAAGTACATGTCTGATAACCCGCGAAGCCCAAAACGGGTTATACTCATTTCGCAAGCCCAGCCCATATTAAAGCCCCATGGGCTAAGATTGGACGGGACCCGAATGAAGGAAGCGGGCGCAGCGAGTAAACCGCCCCTAATTCCTAAACGGAGCGACAAGACTCCCACTCAGAACCACGTTCGTTGCCATGAAGACCACGAAAGGGACATGGCCTAAAAAGGGGGAACCGCCCTCAGAACGTGGCCCACTAAGGAGTAACCGCCCTCGGCGGTTACCCAAAAATACCTATAAAAGGCCTTAAGAATAAGGGGGAAGGTACGTTCACATTTTTTCCCACAGAGCTATTGCTAAATTATAGACTCATTCTTACAAAAACTGACTTGATCGTCGGAGAGTTTTCCCGGAGATCCTGTCTCCGGGTTTTTTTTGCAGGTAACTCCGGCAAAGAACATCAAAGCGGATCCAGCAAGTTATCATTGGTGCGGTGAGCGTGGACCTTTTTTACCAACATTTGGTTAAAGGTACATGAAGAACATGTCAGAACCATCACGAACGACCGGCGTTACCACTAGATCAACCAGTATGAACTCCAGGGGACCACGGACTGCGAATTCGCAACCTGCAAATACACAGCCTGTGGTGCCTGGCTCATCGGGTCCTTCGGGACAATTGAGTCCGTTATTGGAGGTCCAAGTGCAAACTAAGATGGAAATGTCCAATAGTGATTTCGTACAGATGGCTAGACAAGTATTGGCCTCGAACATGAGCCAGGCGGCTGGAGATCGAATGATTAATTTACTAACGGCCCTCGCCGAACACAATACCGCCGTGGCGGCTGCTCCTCAAGAACCTGTGGTTATCTCAACACAATCACCGACTATCCCTGTCATGTCGGCCCTCCCGCAGCCATCTCAGGCACCAAATCAAGTGGGCCAGAGTAGTCACACAAACCCACACAGCCACCCGAGCAACTACTCGCACCCAGATCTCATTACGACGATACATCCAACCTGGCAGCCATCCCAACCGTTGCCAGGAGTGCAAGGCACTCTTCCGCCATAGCAAGTGGAACCTTTTCCTCCCAGACATTCGGAGTTGATGACTCCTGGGCGAGAGCACACATGGAACTTTGATCCTATAACGGGACATCGGTTAGTCCCCCAACAGGCACACGTCTCAACACCGATGGGCGGATGGATGCCACCCAGAATTCACCAGCAGCGGATGGAAGAAGTCCGGCGAATACCCGATATTGACTTAGAAGATCAATTACGAAGCATGATGGAGCGAATGGGGTATTCGCCTAGGCCAAGAGCAGAGATCCAGAGCGATTCACCTTTTGCCCCTTCGTTACGGGAATTCATTCCAGATCATAGAATCAAAGCGCCTGCCATACCAAAATACTATGGGGATCCAAATTCTGACCCTGAGGCTCATGTCAGGAACTACAGAGAGTTAATGGATGTTGCAGGGGCAAGCGAAAGCATAATTTGCAGGTTATTCTCGACAACTTTGGGCGGTGCGGCATCTGATTGGTTTCGATCTTTACCGGCAGAATCTATTCACAATTGGCAACAATATAGTCGGGATTTCTGTGCGAAGTTCGTGGGCTGTAAAGCAGCAGATGTGACAGATAGACAGCTGAAGGAGATCAAACAGAGGAACTATAATTCCCTAAGGGAATTTGTTGTCGCCTTTAACGATATCCTGGTGCGATTGCAGAACCCAGATATCGTGAGTATTCGCAACATCATGGCGGATGGAACCACAGATTGGAGCATGCGGGAAGAAATCATCCGTAACAAACCACGCACTGTACCCGAGCTCATGAAGATAGCAAAGGAATTCATGGAAGTGGATGATGTCAACAGGGAACATAGGGCCCAAACTCGGCGAGAAAGAGATGCCGCTAGAACCACTTCGGACAGTCGGCGTCAGACCCAGTCCAAAAGTAATTTTATTCGAAGAGGCGATCGTCCCTTTCAAGGTGGAGGATATCACACGCCACTAAACGCGACTCGCCAGGAGGTGTTACTTTGGATCGAAAAGAGCCCCCTGAAGAAGGATGTGCGGTTCCCCGAGGTAAAAGGTCGAACCAGTTTGGGGCGACATCCTAACAAATATTGCAGGTTCCACAGGTTGAATGGCCATGACACAGATGATTGCTACGAACTGAAGAAGGAAATAGAAAAACTGATCGAGAGAGGCAAGCTGAATCAATTTGTAAGAAAAGATACAGCTGATGAGAAAACAACGCTCCTGCATGAGGGAGAAACACGGCCAGAAAAGAAGCAGAAGAAAGGGGTGATAAACGTGATAGCAGGCGGAATCTACGATCCTCCAATAATAAGAACTCGCCGTGAACAGTGAAAGAGCAATACACATAGGGGGGATGCCCTCAATTACTCATTTGCGAGAATCACGAAGCCACATGCGGATGCCCTGGTGATCACGATGGCTGTTGAAGGATGGGACGTCAAACAGGTCCTTATCGACACAGGCAGTTCTTGCTATGTCATTACCCGGACAGCATTCAACAAGTTGGGAATCAACGACGAGCGGGTGGAACACACCTTCATGGATGTAACTGGTTTTGGGGGTCAATCCTCCCAAACAAGTGGGCAGGTGGTGTTGGAGGCAGAAATGGGCGATAAGAATCTAAAATGGCGAGGTGATTTAGAATTCGCAATTGTTGATCTCCCACTGGCCTACAACATAATTCTAGGACGGCCATTCCTATCGGAGACGGAGTCGCTCATCTCAATGAAGCATTTAACGTTACATTTGCCAACACACCAAGGGCGAGTCATAGTTGAAGGTGATCAACTTGTATCTCAACAGGCCTATACATTATCACTTGAACCAAAACCAGAAGAGGAGGATAAAGTCGAAGAGAAGCTCCCGGCGGAAGCATTGGGAGAAACGGAACTATTCGCCATCTCGAATGACAAAAACGTGCGAATAGCGGCTGGACTCTCAGAGGAAACAAAGAAGGCCATTACCGAGGTATTGATCCAATGTGAGTCGGCATTTGCCGCCCCAAATAAAGTGTTAAAAGGAATAAGCCCAGACGTAGCAACCCATCGGTTGAATGTAGACAAAGGGGCAACCCCAGTGCGGCAAAAGAAGAGGGGACACGCTCCTGAGCAGCAAAAGGCGATTGAAAAAGCAGTGGCAGATTTGCTAAAGTCAGATGCAATTCGAGAAGTCACCTATCCGGAGTGGTTAGCCAATGTGGTGCTAGTCAAAAAGCCGAATGGAACGTACAGAATGTGTGTCGACTTCAAAGACTTGAACAAGGCATGTCCGAAAGATATGTATCCACTTCCTAACATTGATATATTGGTAGATGGAACTGCAGGATATGAAGCTTTATCATTCACCGACGTGAAATCCAGTTACCATCAGATACCCATGGAGAAGGCGGATGAAATCAAAACATCATTCATAACTCACCAGGCGACTTATTGCTTCAAGGTGATGCCCTTTGGATTGAAAAACGCGGGAGCAACATACCAGAGGATGATGAACAAGATATTTTCAGACAAATCCGGCGAGAACTTCTCGATCTATGTTGATGACATGATCATCAAAAGCAAGAAAATGCAAGACCACCCGCGGGATATCAAAGAAATCCTAGAAGTGTTGATCAAATATGGCCTCAAATTGAACCCAGAGAAATGCACATTCGGAGCAAGAGCGGGAAAGTTCCTGGGTTTCATTGTTAGCGGCAAAGGGGTTGAGGTGAATCCTGAGAAGGTTAAAGCAGTAATGGAGATGAAGACGCTAAGGAACATAAGGGAAGTACAGAGACTGAACGGGCGGTTGATGGCATTAGGGCGATTCATCTCATGCTCAGCTAGGAGATGTCTACCTTTCTACAATGCCATAAAAAAATCCAAGTCCTTTGAATGGACGTCGGATTGTCAAGAAGCATTTGAGGGGATAAAGCGATTACTATGTTATCCACCCTTAATGAGCAGGCCGGAAGACGGAGAAGATTTGTTTCTTTATGTATCCGTCACCAGCATGGCGATATGCACTGTGATGGTGCGAGAAGAAAAAGGGCAACAATATCCAGTGTACTACGTGAGCAAAGTCCTGAAGGATGCAGAACTCCGGTATTCGAAGTTGGACAAAATGGCCCTCGCAGTGATAACCACGGCGGCTAGATTGAAACCATACTTTCAGGCGCATACTATCATTGTGAGAACTGGCATCCCAGTGCGAAAGGTACTGCAGAAACCTGACACATCCAGTCGGTTGATGGAATGGTCGATTCGCCTGGGCGAATTCGATATCCGTTATGAAGGAAGACCAGCACTAAAGAGCCAAGTGCTCGCCGACTTCGTGAACGAATTCACCTGGGATGATGATGAATGTCCAAAGGCACAAAAAGAAGAGTGGAGCATGTACACAGATGGGGCCTTATCTGCAAACGGAGCTGGGCTAGGAATCGTCATCAAAGGTCCGGAGGTTATCCGCCTGTGCTACGCAGCAAAATTAACTTTCAAAACTACCAATAATGCCGCAGAGTATGAAGCAATGATATGCGGATTGAAGTTGCTCAATGAACTCACCCCAGAAAGAGTGGTCATCTACAGCGATTCCAAACTCATGATAAACCAGATCACAAAAAATTATCTGGTGAAACAGGAGGAGCTCGTAAAATACCATCAGGTAGTCGGCCGATTGACACAAGAGTTAACAAAAAGGGAGTCGTTTGGGAGATGGTGCATGTTCCACGAGGCCAAAATGCAAAAGCTGACGAATTGGCAAAGGCAGCGGCAAGTAGAGAACCATGGAGTCAAAAAGCATGCAGCTTGGAAATAAAATCGGCACCAGCTTTCGAGGTTGATCAGATTATGATCATCGAGGAACTGGAAGACGATGAAGATTGGCGGATGCCAATCCGTCAATATCTGGAGCAGGGAGATTTGCCGGTTGATAAGAGCTTAGCCAGAAAAATAATTGGGCAGTCGGCACGATACTCAATACGAGATGGAACTTTGTATCGGAAATCGTACACATGTCCATGGTTGAAATGCGTTAGTCGAAATGAAGGGGACTATGTGCTGCGAGAACTACACGAAGGAATTTGTGGCGCGCACGAAGCTTCGGCGGCATTGGCAAGAAAGGTCAAACTGCTGGGATACTACTGGCCCAAGGTGGTGGAAGATTCCCAGAAGATGGTTGCGGAATGTCACAACTGTCAAATCCATGCGAATGAAAAGCATGTTCCCGGAGCTGAACAAATCACTATAATGACGGCGTGGCCATTCGCAATATGGGGAATTGATATAGTGGGCCCATTCCCAGAAACAACAAAGAAAAGGAAGTATTTGATAGTCGCAGTAGACCACTTCAGCTAATGGGTAGAAGCGGAGGCAGTAACCGCACAAGCACCTGAGCGAATGATCGAGTTCTTACGAGAGAAAATTATCATGCGATTTGGGATCCCGCAGAAGCTTATAACCGACAATGGCACCCAGTTCAACTGTGCCAAGTTCAAAACATACTGCGAAAGCATGGGAATCAAGAATCATTTTTCTTCTGTAAACCATCCCCAGTCAAATGGTATGACAGAAGTTACCAACAGGGCCATGGTTCAAGGCATCAAGAAGCGGCTAGGTGACAAAAAAACAGGTTGGGCGGATGAGATACCCCATATGTTGTGGGCATACAGAACCTCTGTAAAGGCAGCAACAGGCGAAACACCTTTCTCGCTAGTTTATGGAGCCGAAGCAGTCCTACCTGTTGAAATCAAGTCGCCCACAGATCGGACAATTTATTATTGCGACACACAAAATCCTATCAACATCAGAGATGCTTTGGATTCTGTGGAGGAACGAAGAGAGAAAGCTTACATGCGAATGGCAATGTACCGCAATAGAATCAAGAAATACCATGACAGAAGAATGCGAAAAGTAATAATCAACGAAAACGACTTGGTCTTGAAAAAAGCGGATAAAATACAATCCAGAGATGGCAAAGGCAAGCTGGGCGTCAACTGGATCGGACCATACAAAGTATCCAAGAAGCTGGGACCAGCCACTTTTGAAATAGAAGAAATGAGCGGAAAGAAGCTCCCGCGCACCTGGAATCTAGAGAATCTACGCCTATATAGAAAGGCCGAGTAGTTCGAGGAAATGACGAGTACTCTTTTTCCTTTTATGAGTTTTTCCCACTGGGTTTTCTGATAAAAGGTTTTAATGAGGCTTCGATCCCGCACAATTGGTGTACATATGTAATAAACTTTTTCTCGTCATCAATAAAAGTTATTACATTCACTCAGTATGTTACAACAAAACGCGGATTCCTTACAAAAAACACATAAATGTGTTGCCTCTTAAAGAAAGGCGGATGCATGATTACGCATCACTCGCAAAAAACCTTAAGGTTAAAATCAAAAAACCTTAGGGTTAAAATCAAAAACACATAAACGTGTTGCCTGTTAAAGAAAGGCGGATGCATGATTACGCATCACTCGCAAAACCTTATGATCAAAACTTATGATTATTTTCGAAAGAAGAATTATAAGTTAAGGCATAAAATTAAGCGGATAAACGAGTACTCAAAATTGCAAAAAGGGTCTGGCCACCCTAGCTATGAAGAAACACAAATATGGAGTCAGCAAAAAGACAAAGGGCACATATAAAGGGCAAAAAAGTGACAATCACACACATATGAAAACCAACAACCGAAAGAAAATATATATATCAGAGCGGTTTGTTACATGGTTTTTACATACAAAAGTCCAAATATAAGTTAAGCTACGCTACAGCTTCCTCTCCTTCGCCCCTAATGCCCTCCTGGACTGCGGAAACTCCCTCATCTCCTCCGGTAGGAGGATCTACTTTAAGCGAATCCTCGACCCTTGAATCGGTAACCGCTTCAGTAACCTCTTCGGTGAGGGGTACCTCTTGCACAGGTTGAGAAACGGCTTGGGGTGCCTCTCCTTCCGCGGGCTGAATAGGGATCTCGCAGCTAATCGGAGGATCCTGAAGACTCTTCCAATCTAAGAAGAGTACCTTATCCATATCAGCATCCTCGGCTTCCAGCTTATCCCACTCCCCGGTTAAATCCTTTTCAGGGATGGGAACTTTGGGGCGGTTAAGTACTAGACCCTGATGCCCATGCTCATAAGCCGCATGAATCCGCTCCCCATACCAGTAGATGCGGGCGCCATCTTCAGCCAAAATCTCCTTAACCCTCTTCTTTTGGGCCTCCTTGAAAGCAGCTAGGTCTTCGAGGGCTTTTTGCAGTTCATCGGACTTGGCCTGAAGGGATTTAAGGGCCTCCTCCTTCTCGCCCACGGCCTTCTGACAGGTGCCCTCTAGGACCTTCACCTTCCCTTGGACATCATCATAAAGCGACTTCTGAGTCGCCAATTCCGTACCAAGACTTTCCAACTCCTGGGCTCGCTCTGCATCCCTTCGGAGAATGCCCTCAGCGAAATTGATAATCTGCATATAACACGTCTCACAAATAAAAATGGGCGAATAGAAATATGCGGTTACAATGAACACAAGATATTTGAAAGCGAAAGGACAAAGCAATAATATACCTCTACAGAACGCTTCTCGATCCCTTCCACAGCAGTAGGGAGCGATACTTGCTCGCGCACACGGGAGGCAGAGGGAAGTCGCCCGAGGACATTGCATATGGAAGATACAATATCCTTGCAAGAGAAGTTCACGGCCAGGCCGAAAGTCCTAGTCCACCATCCGCTAATATCGGGGATTGGCTGCAAGAGCATAAAGAAAAATATCAAGGAGTGGCAGATAGCTCATGAGGAAAAAGCAGCAATACGAGAGGGAGTAGATCAAGATACCTCGTGAATGGGGGTACTGCTCTTTCCTTTAGACGAGGTGGATACAGGTGCACCGCCAACAGTAAGGGACACAGAAGTGTTCTTCTTTTTAGAACGAGAGGACTCTGTATCCGCACTTATCTTCCGCTTCCTAGTTAAAGGAAGATCCTCGGAGGCAGAAGCAGGACCTTGTGAAGCGGAAGCCCTAACCGGGGAAGCCGCCCCAATAGAAGGAATCGTCCCTCCAGAAGGATCCGCCCCTACAACGGAAGCGGTTTCCGTCATCCGCTTCTTTCTTCTCGCCAGGGCTTTGGCCTCCCGATCTGCAGCGATTTGAGATAAAGGATCACCCCTGCAAAGGGTTAAAAGAAACCATCAACTTGGAAATAAAAAGTACCTTGCACAAAAACGCGATAAGGAATATAGACAACGCGATCCCCCTCGCGGTATGCAATCGCTACTCGGCTCCTTAGCATATGAAAGGCCTGATCGTATGTCCATACAAAAGGTGGAGTGCTCTTCAGGAACTTGATAACGGCGGATTCTTCCTGGCTGGGATACCCGAAGTTCAAACTCTTTACGTTGGGTCGGCTCCAGCAATGAAGGAAGTTCAGGTTTTCCTCATTAAACTTGATAAAAAAGTAAGATCGATCCCACTCGCGGATCTTGTTCAGCTTCTCGTCAAAACCATAGTATCCGCTCTGGCGGATGAAAGTGAAATATCCCGCCGAGCTTTTGAAATGGTGGAGCTTGGAGAAGATCTTGAGCGAAAAGGGAACCTCCAAACAATCCGCCAAAAATTTGTCTAGAGTCAAATCGGCCCAGCCGTTAGGATGCAGTTGCCCGGGCGCGATTCCATAACCGCCTAAGACGGAAGCAATCTCATCCGCCAGCGAATAAGTGAAGCCGCAGATTATCTGGGCCACGAAAACAGTGAAGTACCCCTTTGGGTAATCGCCCGGCCCCCTATCCTCTCCAGGAATGATCATCTCGAGACCTCGGAGCCAGGGATAATGCTCCCGCAAATCATCGATTGTCTCTTGACAAACCAGACTTCCCGACCTGTCCTTCTTGGGTAACAAACGAGGGGTTGGGACAGGTGGCGGAATCAACTTTTTGGGGTCAAAACCTAAACCCTCGTCGGTTGTATTCGCCAGATGAAGGAAGTCGGCGGGATGAAAATTACACCCAGGAGAGCTGGTTGAAGCTTCCTCAACCATCTCTTCGACCTCGTTAGAGACCTCGCGGACATAATCATCGTCAAACGGCGCGAAATCGAGGTCTGACATGATCGATAAAAGGAAAACAGAAGCAAAAAGCCGAACAAGGAGCAAATGTGAAAAGAAAAACTTACATGAAAAAGACAACACAGTGAAGTGACGGGATTAAGAAGTCAACGCCGGAAAAGAAGTAACGGAATTAAAAGGTCGACGCCGGAGAAAACGAAAGAGGGGAAATGCACAAATTCAAAAACTTTGAAATAATCGGACAAAGACGAAGCGTCCCCTATAAAAAGACCCTAAAAGGGCTCTTGCTAGACCAAGGGGGAGGCATGTGATAACCCGCGAAGCCCAAAACGGGTTATACTCATTTCGCAAGCGCAGCCCATATTAAAGCCCCATGGGCTAAGATTGGACGGGACCCGAATGAAGGAAGCGGGCGCAGCGAGTAAACCGCCCCTAATTCCTAAACGGAGCGACAAGACTCCCACTCAGAACCACGTTCGTTGCCATGAAGACCACGAAAGGGACATGGCCTAAAAAGGGGGAACCGCCCTCAGAACGTGGCCCACTAAGGAGTAACCGCCCTCGGCGGTTACCCAAAAATACCTATAAAAGGCCTTAAGAATAAGGGGGAAGGTACGTTCACATTTTTTCCCACAGAGCTATTGCTAAATTATAGACTCATTCTTACAAAAACTGACTTGATCGTCGGAGAGTTTTCCCGGAGATCCTGTCTCCGGTTTTGTTTTGCAGGTAACTCCGGCAAAGAACATCAAAGCGGATCCAGCAAGTTATCAATGTCATATTGGTTCGTTTAATTCACCTTAAATATATAACTGACTATCAATCTATATTTTCTGCAGTTACTCTTTGATTCCAAACATGTTATCAACACCTCCCCAATCGATATTAGACCGTAATAGGCTCACAGGGCCGAATTATGTGGACTGGCTGAGAAACCTTAAGGTTGTGTTAACTCAGCAACGCTTGTTATATGTAATTCTAAAGCCTAAACCTGAATCCCCTAAAAAGGATGCAGAAAAGGCTTTACATGAGGCATATGACAAATGGGTAGATGATGATACCCAGGCCAAATGCTATATTATTGCTTCTATGGATAATGAATTACAGAAGCATTATGAGAATATAGCAACATCTTTTGAAATCTTATCGGGCTTGAAAACCTGTATGGTGAGACCAGCAGGACTATGAGATATAAGATATCAAGTAAGCTCTTTAGGATGAAGATGAAAGAAAGCCAGAATGTTTCAGATCATGTTGGAGAAATGATCCATTTAATCTAATCTTTAAAGAATTTGGATTTTGCAATGGCTCATGAACTCCAAATTGATCTTGTGCTTTCTTCGCTCCCACGTTCATATGGAGGTTTTGTTTCAAACTTCCATTTAAACAAAGTGGAGTGTAATTTGGCTCAGTTGCTGCAGAATCTGGTTGTTCACCAACAGAATGTGGTGGACCAAGATAAAAAGAAAGATGACGTTGTGATAGTGACAGCATCTTCTTTTAAAAGGAAGGGTAAGACCCAACCTAAAAAGAAGAAAAAGAAAGTTCAAAAGACCACTAATACAAGTCCATCATTTGTGAGGCCAAAAGCCTCAACACAACTTAAGGGTGCCGTTAAGCAGGGATGTTTCCAATGTGGAATGGAAGGTCACTTTAAGAGAAATTGCCCAATCTTTCTGAAAAGTTTAGAGAAGGGTAAGGGTGCAGCTTCTGCATCAGGTATTTCTCTTAATAATTATTTAAATGTTGATTTAAATAATGATCTTTCTAATAACTCATCTAATGCCTGGATTTTAGACACTGGAGCAACTTCTCATATTTGTTCCTATGTTCAGGATCTGGCAAATAGAAGGTTGTTGGAAGATTGTGAAGTGGAACTCACACTGGGAGATGGTGCAAGGGTTGCAGCCAGGGCAGTGTGAGATATTTCACTTCTGTTAGACCATCATGTTTTGTTATTGAAAGATGTATTGTATATACCAGGAGCATATAAAAATGTAATATCTGTATCTAGTTTGACAAAAAGGAATTATGAATTCTGATTTTGTAATAAAGCTTGAACAGTATATTTTGATAATGTGATTATCGGTTCTGGTGTTTTACATCGTGGTTTATTTTATATTGATAAAAATATACCAAATAACAAAATTGAAAATAAGCAAGTTTTGCTTGGCAACCTAAAAGAGATGAATAATAATTCCACAGATAAACAATCAAAATTTAATTCAAAATATTTATGGCATCTCCGTCTAGGACATATTTCTAGTAATAGACTCACTAAGTTGAATAAGATGGGAATTTTAACAAATTTAAATTCTCAATCCGATTATCCAACATGTGAATCATGTTTACAAGGAAAAATGACTAGAAAACCATTTGTGGGACAAATGAAGAGAGCCGATGAAATATTAGAATTAATACATTCTGATGTTTGCGGGCCATTTAGTGAAATAGCTCGTGGAGGTTATCACTACTTCGTAACCTTTATTGATGATAAATCAAGATATGGTTATTTGTATTTAATGAAATACAAATATGAAGTTTTTGAAAAATTCAAAGAATTCAAAGACGAATTAGAAAATCAAATTGGGAAAAATATTAAATCACTAAGGTCGGACCGAGGTGGTGAATATATGAGTACTGAATTTGATGATTTCCTCAAGGAAAATGGAATTATCTCTGAACTCACTCCTCCTTACACACCACAACTAAATGAAGTGTCTGAAAGGAGGAATCAGACTTTGTTGGACATGGTTCGATCGATGATGAGTTATACTGATTTGCCTATCTCATTCTGGGGATATGCAATTGAGACATCACTTTACATTCTCAATCGTGTTCCTTCTAAATCTGTTTCTACCACACCATATGAAATATGGGCTGGAAGGGCACCAATTTTGAATCATATTAAAATTTGGGGTTGCCCTGCTTATATAAAAAAGCAAAAAACAGAAAAATTAGAGGAACGGTCTACTAAAGGACGATTTGTTGGATACCCTAAATCAAAAGGATCTATGGGTTATTATTTCTATCTCCCTGATGAACAAATTGTTGCTATCACTAGGGATGCCATTTTTCTTGAGAAAGAGTTTCTGCAAGAAGGTGGTAAAGGTAGAAAGATTTTATTGGATGAGGAATCATCTAATAAAGAAATCCAACATGCTGAACCAATGCAAATTGATCAGCCAGTTGAGCCTACCAAAACAACAGATATCATCACTCCAACTCTTAGGAGGTCTGAAAGGGTTTCACATCCTCCTGATAGGTATGGTTTAATTACTGACCACGAACAAGAGTTATTTGTTTTTGGTAGTACTGACCATCCTGATGATCCAGTTACTTATGAAGAAGCAGTATGTGATACTGACTCTTCTAAGTGGTTAGAAGCAATGCAAAGTGAGATTGATTCCATGTATAAGAATGAAGTTTGGGAACTTGTTACTCCACCTGAAGGAATAGTTCCTATAGGTTGTAAGTGGGTATTCAAACGCAAACTGAATTCTGAAGGAATTGTGGATACTTATAAAGCAAGGCTTGTGGCGAAAGGTTATCGCCAACAGGAGGAAATTGATTTTGAAGAAACATTCTCACCCGTAGCTATGTTTAAAAGTATTCGAATAATCTTATCTATTGCAACACACTTTGATTTTGAGATTTGGCAAATGGATGTTAAAACTGCATTTCTCAATGGATTTCTTGAAGAAGAAATCTACATGGAACAACCGAAGGGTTTTATATCCAAGGAAAGTTCTCAAGTGTGTAAGCTTAAGAGATCCATTTATGGACTTAAGCAAGCTTCAAGGAGTTGGAATAAAAGATTTGATGAAGCCATACAGGGTTATGAGTTTGTCAAAAATCTTGATGAGCCATGTGTTTACAAGAAGGTTAGTGGGAGAGCTATCACTTTCCTTGTCTTGTATGTTGATGATATTCTGTTAATTGGGAATGACATTGGTATGTTAACTAATGTTAAGGTCTGGTTATCCTCTACCTTCTCTATGAAAGATTTGGGAGAAGCCGCCTATATTCTTGGTATTAAGCTTGATAGAAATAGAGCTAAAAGAATATTAGGGCTATCTCAAAAACTCTATTTGGAGAAAATTCTAAAGAGATTTAGAATGGAAGACTCCAAAAGAGGATTGATACCTGTTAGACATGGTTTACAACTCTCCACAGAGAAATCACCAAAGACTCCAACGGAGAGAGCAGAAATGGCCAAGATTCCTTATGCTTCTGCTATAGGAAGTCTAATGTATGCTATGTTGTGTACAAGGCCAGACATTGCATTTGATGTTAGTCTAACAAGTAGATATCAATCAAATCCAGGTATGGCTCACTGGATTGTTGTTAAGGCTATCTTTAAGTACTTGAGAAGAACTAAAGATATGATCTTAACATATGGAGGAGGTGATCTGTTAATTGAAGGCTTTACAGATTCTAGCTTTCAATCAGATAAGGAGAAGCTTATATCCACTTCAGGATATGTGTTTACATGTAATGGAGCTGCAGTTGTTTGGAAAAGTTCTAAACAAGATACTGTAGCTGATTCCACTACTGAGGCTGAATATATTGCTGTCTCAAGTGCCGCTAAAGAAGCAGTGTGGTTGAAGAACTTTATCACCGAACTTGGTGTGGTTCCTTCCATTGTTAGTCCAATCCCTTTGTATTGTGATAATAATGGAGCGATTGCACAATCAAAGGAACCAAGGTCTCACAAGAACTTCAAACACGTGCTTAGGCGGTATCACTTAATCAGAGAGATTATTGGACGAGGAGATATCTCGGTGCAGAAAATAGCATCAGCTGATAATCCAGCTGATCCATTTACTAAGCCAATGACTCAGTCACAGTTAGACCATCATCTTGAGAAGATAGGTCTTAAATATTGTACTGAATGGCTCTAGTGCTAGTGGGAGATTGTAAGTGTTGTATGCCCTAGGCCATTCCTTTTGTATATTATACAGGGTGAATTTTGTATCCAAATGGCAGTTAATAATATATATGTATTCATGTGTAATTATTTGTATTGTTTAATTACTTAATGAATATATTTATTAGTCCAAAGATTATTTACAAAGAGATAATATTATTAAGAGTTAATAATACTGAGATATATTTCTTTGGTGAAATAATAATCTTAAATGTTCATAGTCGGTGGATAATGAATTGGACACTCATCTATCCTTAGACTATCACCTCTATTTATTTTCTCGATTAGTATGAGATATTAATCAGAAACAGAAAATCTCATTCTGTTTGATATGTTGATATCAGAATAAATATGTGGACATTCGAAGAGGCGAATGGTTCTGATAACAACCCAAATTATTCTTGAATAAGGAATAAGGGAAAATTAATAGAAATAATGGCAAACTATTATTCCTTCTAAAAGAGATATTTATGCATGATTAATGTGGAATTAATGATAATTAATGCAGGGGCGAATATGCAAATAATGAGGAAAATGAAGGAGTCTCTAGCATTATGCCACGCCACGTGGACCATGGCGAGATACGCCATAACGAGATACGCCCGATGAGAGCGAGTAGCGGAGACCCGCCATAGCTCTCAATGAGAGCGTACATACGCCTTGACGGATCAAAGAATACAAAAAGGCGCCTTTATTACCATCTATGAATGAGAATAAATATAATTAAATGGCAATTAATAGCCATTAAAGGGGAATAAAGACTTGACTGTTCGAATACCTCAACTCTGAGGGTTTCAATGCTAAATGCTGGGATTAATGGAGAATTGATAGCCATTAAAGATGAGTAATGACATGACTCTTCATATGCTTCCCCATTAATGCTGAAGGTTACAGAAACCTATATAAATACCCCAGCTTCCTAGGATCAAAGGTACACTTACTGATTCTCTACTTTTGTGCTTACAGTTTATTCTCAGAAATATTACTGACTTTGGCATCGGAGTGTCCCCGGCCGATCCCAACGGCGCCTCACAGGGAAGTGCTCCGATCAAGGATTTTTCCACAAGTTATCAATTGGTGCGGTGAAGCACTACTAGAAAATACTGATTTGCTGACGGAAATTTCTGACGGAATCAATTCCGTCAGTAATTTTGACGGAATTTCCGTCAATAGGTTAACCGTCAAAACTATTCACGGAAGTCTTGACGGAACGTAAATATCCATCAATATGATTGGCGGGAGATTTCCCGCCATCAATGTTGACGTTTCTGTCAATGGAAATTATTCCGTCAAAATGTTATTGACGTTTCTTTTGACGTTTAAGTTAGTTTCCGTTGAAATTGTGTTTTAAGAAAAATAGAATATAATAAATTATATATATTTTATTAAATAAATAAGTAAATATAAATAGCCTTCTTATCACTTTTCCAACCCTAAATCGCTCTCTCTCAATTTCTCTTTCACTGTGCGTACATGGCTCCATCTCTCTTCTAGGGCGATTTCAATTTCTAAACCGCCAATTCTATCTCCAAGATGGATCTTCCTCATCTACCTCATCTCTAGTCATACAAACCCTAAAATCGAAACCTTTCTTACTCTTAACAACCTTTTTCATTTGCAATTTCTTTTTCCAAAATATTCTAACTGGTTAAGTCGATTGGGTTTGGGGCTTTCTTTCTAGTTGCAGGAAGGAACGATACAAGCTTCTTCTGCGCTATCTTTAAAGTAGAAAAGCACAAAATTTCCATTTTGAGACAACGACCCATGGCGGAGCACTTTCTCACTGATTTAGTGAGATAACAAGGTACGCATCGTTACTTATAATTTTTGGTTTTCTTCTTTTGTCTTCATTTGTGGTAAGTTAGATCTGTGTTGCTTTTTGGTTTTAGGAAAATGAGTGTTTGTTGTTATTTGTTTTCAGCACTGACATTTTTTATGATTATTTAACAATCGATATAGCAAAGTTGCTTACCCTTTTTTTTGTTTCATGCCTGTTGGGCTTAAAGGAAACCAGAATCAAATTCACTTGCTTCACATGTCTGCTTCAAATTTTTTGTTTATAATCCAATCCTGGACAATTCAAGGTATTATATCATTAATTTATTAGATGCATTGCGTATATCTATCTTAAATTTGTTAGGTTAATTTTGATGATCAATTGGACAGATGGCAATGGGAAGATAAGGAATTTTCATCAGCCTTGATTACTGTTGAAAGCTGTTTTGTGGTGAGTGACAAGGCTTAGGCCTCTTGTTTGATACAATTTCTTACTTTATGCCTCCTCTAAATAATAATTAGAAGTCATGTATAAACTTATATATTTCGTTCAAAGGATTATTACTGGAATTTGTAGACATATATAATTTGTGTACACTTGTTAATTTTGTTTAAATACTTATGATTGTAATTTTTAGTCATATCGATGATTGCCTTTTGTTAATTTTTATTATCTGTGTTACTAATATGCTTGTTTTTATATCAGGTTTACTATGTCAGGAGGTAAAAGACCAGCTCCATCACCAATTCTTCGTGGTAGGAAGAGGTTTCAACTTCCTAAATGGATCATTAGTGACCTAAGTCAGCCGCAAACACCTAGTTCTACAACAAGTGGAGTGGGAGATGCCACCATGGAGGATGGTTCGAGCCATAATTCTGATTCTCCAGTTACATCACAAACTACAGCGAATGTAGTAGATCAAACTGCATCACATACTATAATTGATGAAGCAAGTCCAGTTGCATCACAAACTTCATTGGATGCAGCAAATCCACCTACATTGCAGCCAACAGTGGGTGAAGTAGATCCGACATGTACACTAGATCCACCAGTGCGGGCAGCACCTCCACCTGCACGGGTAGCACCTCTACCATCATGGGTAGCACCTCTACCGGTGCGTCCAACACCTCCACCAACACAGGCAGCACCTCCACCAACACAGGTAGCACCTCCACCAGTGCGTCCAACATGTTCACCTGCATCATCTTCCGCTGCCACAGATTCTCCAACAAGCTATGGTGATGATGGATCCTTAAAAATATGGGTCGAGGGAAAGATGTAAGTGAATATCCTAATAATTCTCCAGTTTCTTTATATAGTTGAAGTGAGTAACAAATTGATTGACACTTTCTTTATATCAGTTTATGTCCTCAAAGTTGTGTAACGAGGAAATTGACTGACATTTTCAAGTTGAACACTGATATCACTGGATACCGACTTAAAGGTGTATCAAAAGAAACAAGAACCTTTTATTGGAGGGAATTTATGGTAACATTTTATATTAATTTTGTTATGTTATTATAATTATGTTTTTATTATTATAATTTTGTTCTTATAGTTCTGTATTGGAGTTGCCACTGCTGTAAATGAACTTTGTGGATATTAACTTCACTTTTGTTTTGTTTTGTTTTGCAGAAAAGGTGCCATTGGGAGGAAGCCATAGACCAATTAGTGAAGGCTGCTTATCCACGCCTATTGAGCAAGGCATATAGTCAATTTTTGCATGGATTGCGAAAAAAACGTAAGGCTAATCAGTTTATATTAGTTAATAATGAATATAAAAACATTTTTGTTCTCTTAACATGGTGATTCTAATTTTATAAAGCACGCCCACCATTCATGCCTGAGGAAGTTTATAACGCTTGGGATGCATATTGGGATTCACCTGAGGGAAAGAGGAGATCATGGCTCGGTCAACTTAGTCGACATTGTGGAGTGGAAAATGGACCCATGTCATGTCATACCGGTGGATCATTATCGATGCTCGAGATTCGTGACCTGCTGGTAAGTAGTTAATAATCTTGTGATATTGACATTCAAGTTAATAATCTTCCTATTTTATGACAATTGTATCTGGCAGTCCCGTGAATTAGGCCGACCTGTGGATCCGTATACTCTTTTTGTGTATACTCATACACGAAACCATGATGGAGTAACATTTGTTGATGAGCGATCTCGTAGAATAAATGTAAGTTCTTACACTTATTCATTGTTTATATGGTTATGGTGCATATAATTTGGAATGATTGGTTTAAACAATATTTATAGGAGAGAGTTTCTGCAACGCGAGAGAGGATTCAACAAGTGGAGGGCGAGGTTGTTGACGAGTATAGAGTTTATTATGAATCTGTTGGAGGATTCAATAATAGATCTAGATTGTACGGGCTTCGAGAGGGATCTGGATTTTATGCTCAGTCAAGGGCTACAACAAGTGTACCATCCTCTTCTGTTTCACCTGTACTTCAGATGCCACAGATGACTGAAGAAGTCCAACAAATGCAGCGTGACATTCGAACTCTTATGGATGGTCGGCAATTGGACCAGTCGCGTGTGGATGGTATTGAATCTCGTCTTGAAAGGGTGCTAGGAGATATTGCAAACCTGAGAGCTGAGATTGAGATACTGCACATAAACATCATGTCAGTCAATGCATCAAATCGTCAGCCACCAGCTCCATAGGGTCAGGTACTTATCGTTTGATGTCGGTTTTGAATGTCTTTTCTCTATTTTGGTTCTCTGTTTGCTGTGATTTTGCATGTCTTTTCTCTATTCTGGTTTTGCATATCTTTTGTCTATTCTGTTTTTTTAAAGAGGGCATGAAATATATTCTAAAAAGAAAGAGATAATTCTCTATTTTCTATACATTATGTTCTATTATATCAAAATAATAATATAGGTTATCCTTAGGAAATATGAACCTTTTGTTTTCGGATGATTTTTCATCCTTAATGAAACTCTCAATCAATTTCAGCATTTTGCAAAATGGAAAAGAATGTATGACAATTAGCAACTAATATACCAGCATATAATTGCACCTTATATGCACTAAATTCAACTACATGAAAACATAGCAGACACAATGAAATGATACACTGTTATCTTGCTTCAATTGCTTTAACATTTAATTAAATAGGTCTTTCAATTCCTTTTAGTTTTCAAATTGCTTATCTTTGTTTTAGTCTTGATTTAATATTATGCTAGATCGAGATTTTATGAAAGGATAATGTCTTTTCTCTGTTCTTAGAAATGTGGTTTGGTGACTATCTCAATAAAGCATGTTCTTTATGTCCAATTTGATTTACCAATTAGAGATTTGTCTTTTTACAGTTTTCACCAATTATAGAACTGGTTCGGCAATAAATTTTCTTTCATCATCCATCTTTATGTGCAATTTGTCTTTGTCAATGCTTATCACGGTTTGTTGAATAAACAGCCTTGTATGTTCTAGTTACTTCGGATTAGTGTCTATATTTCGTGTCGTGTTTGTAAGTCAAATGTTGCTTTACTATGTTAATGGTAATTTTACATGTGTTATTTTACAGGTAGCTTTTTACGCTAATATGAAGAAGTGCCATCAAATTATATCAACATATTTTGATAGTTGATGCATGGTGCAATATTTTTTGGTTAGGATCTCAACCTTTTAGGTTATTTTGGCGCATGGTCCACATTTTAGCCATTTTGCATAGAATCTAATACTTTTTAGATTATTATAGATCTTATTAATTTGATTACTGTTGTAAACAAGTATTTTTGGATTTATACTTATTAATATATCTAATTGTAGTTTGTATTAATTATGTGCATATTCTTTTTTTGTGTTTATCAATATTAATTATAATAACCTGAATAACGGTTTTGATATTCATAAAATCAATTGTTGTTAACCAATATTTGTAATAACCTGAATATATGAAATGCAGTTTACTGATGATAAATTCGTCGGAAATAAAAATGCTGACGGAAAAGTGTTAATGAAAATGTTAGACAATTTTGATGATTTAAACGTTAAGAAAAGCGTTAGCAAATTCCATCAGTAAAGACGTTGGTATAAACGTCAGAATCTTTTGACGGTTTTAACGTCAATAAAAACGTCAGAACAATCTGACGGAATAAATCTGTGGAAATAAAACGTTAAAACATTCTGACGGACAAAATCCGTCAAAAACCGTCAAAAGAATATTCCGTCAATATTCCGTCAAAAATTATTACCCACGCATGTATTACTGACGGATTTTGTTCCGTCAGCATTCCGTCAAGAAAGTGATTTACTGACGGAACTTCAGTGTTTGCTGACGAAATTTTCCGTCAGTAAATAGATATTTTCTTGTAGTGAAGGTGGATCTCTAACAAACAGAAGATCACAAAATCTTGATTGTATAGAGTTTCACAAAGAACAAAACAATGGAGTCAACATAATAGAAATCACAATCTCAAACTTTGGCTCAATCAGTACAACAAATCTATCCAAAGATACAGTTCTCCATATATTGGTGGGAAAGAGTTTTCTACATTAAATCTGGAATTTTATGATGAAAAAGATAAGTTTCCTCCCCTTTCTTATTCCATTTTTAATTAAAGAAAATTGAGATCCCTCACTCTTATAAAGTGCTATGAATATCATTACATGTTATTATGATAAATCTAATAAACTGTGAAAGATGAAGTCATAGACACAAATCTTTCATTAAATCTTGCATGCTTACTATGCCCTCATATTTTTATGCATGACAAGTATAATATGATATTATTATTGAATTAGTACAAACGCATGTATAAGACCCGTAAAAAAAATCATCCATTCAATGTGATTTTGTCATTTGATATTAAAATATCATAAAAGGGCTCATGTAATTACAAATGATTTAGATCTGGTCGGTCTTTTGGATGAACATGCATATAACTATTAGAAGAAATTACAAAAAAAATCATATTTGGTTTTTCCTTGTACAATTCACCATCTATATATGGCTTTTCTCCTATATAGTACTTTTAATATCAGAAATTCATATTTTTGAATATTGTTTTGTCAAACAGTTATTTCATTCCCTTTTTTACAAGGATGTGTCTATTCATATAAAAACTGTTTATTTGACATTGTTAGAATTTCTGTTACCAACACAAGAGACTTGAAAATATTGAGTCTATTTGTAATTATCCTGTAATTGTCCCTAACTATTAAGGTCATTATGGGCTGATGAATTACCAAATTTGATAAACAAAACTTTCATGTCCTGAGCTAACTACAAAATAGTGCAAGTGTCGGTTTCGGATCAGAACATTAATTTATGCAAAATTCTTAGGATATACATGAGAATTCCTTAAAGATTGGAGGATTGTATGTGAAGGTAGGTGAGAGTGAATTTTGAGTAATTTTCCTTACACTCCAAATTGGAGGAGAATCATGATACATGTATTTTTCTTCCAAAATTACCCTTTCTCTTTTATTTTATTCGTACAAATGAAATGATATAAGAGTAATTTTTATATATAACTATATTATTAAATCATCACTTACCCCTCTTTAATTACACCTCATTCAAATGAGGCTTTAATGATCTCTGAATGCCATTAATGTATGGATGCACAATATTAATTGCAAGTAAATAGCAACTACATAAGATATCTTACCCAATATAGAATGTCATAACTTTTATGACGTTTAAAATAAATATGCTATCTTGGATATTAATGCGCATTGAAATACAAAAGGATATTATTCTTAAACCATTCTCATTATGGTTATTTATTAAGAATTCATTATGATATTCATGTGCAGTAGCAATCTTTATGGTTATGACCGTTATACGTGATATTATTATTAAAACAAGCACGATTAAAATTCTATTATGAATTTGTTTGACATATAATATTTACTCGGTTTTATCCTTTGACTAAGTTCATTCTAGAGTCAGGGACCAACGTGAAGGAATTATTAAGTTGATTTCAAGATGAACTAAAAATTCCATAAAGAGACATTGCATTATACATGATATTTGCCAACAAGGCCAATGCAAACAGTCTTTTGCTATGAAGTATGTTCCGTGGATCAAGCCACTGATCCCCAAGGTAAGTGAATATAGCTTTTATGCCTTACCACAATCTTTTAATAATGGACAGGGTATGCCCCATTTCTGGAGTTCTTTCAGTGCTAACCCATAGGTACAAGGGAATTGCTAATAATGCAACCAGTGCCAAACACTAGCATGAAAAATAAAGCTCAATCCAAAGAAGTGTATATTCAGAGTCACTTCAGAAAAATTCCTTGACTATGTCATTAGCAAAAAAGGAGTTAGAGCAAATCCAGATAAAGTAAAAAGCCCTGCGAGGAAAAAGGTGAAAAGAGCGCCTAAATAAAAGCCGTGCGAGGAAAAAGGTGAAAAGAGCGCCTAAATGAAAGCCCCACTATGGGTGAGAAAGATCCAGAGGTTGAACGGGCGGATCATCGTACTAGAAAGATTGTCAACAAGCATATCAAGGTATAAAATAATTCCTAGCAGAACCACCCTTGATGAGCAGACCAATCTGAAGGGGAGACCTGCATTTGTATCAATCTGTCATGGATAAAGCTATGTGCACCGTGGTTATTCAAGAAGAAGAAGGTCAGCAGTTCTCCATCTATTATGTTAGCAAAATATTGAAGGATGCGGAGACAAGATATTCGAAGCTAGATAAAATGGCTCCCACGGTTGTGACAACATCCATCCGCGTTAAACCATAGCTCCAAGCATAACCTCAACATGATCGAGATCAAGATCAAGAGCCGGCTTCACCATCATGATTCAACATTGAACACACGAATGATGAGATTGAAAGGCGAGTGCATGCCACTCTGGATAGACAAGAGAACAATGCAGAAAGATACGCCATCCAGTTAACAGGAATTCACCATTCACAGCGCGAATCATGGGGTACGAGGCGGAAAAAATGATTAAAACTTCCAACTTACCACAATATAAAAGAAAAGAATCAATATAAGCGGGACATTACATATCCCGAACCCAAAGGAGGGGAGCATGTAACCGTTGGAAGAAACGCCAAAGCGTACTACAGGTTGGCCACCACACTGAAGCTTGCTGGGAGCTGGCAAACTAGATAGCTTTGTCCAGAATAACAAATAACAAGACGACAAGCAGAAGACAGATCCCAGAAAGAAATTCAAAAGTGTCATTAATGTCATAGCAGATGGACCGATGTATCAGCCACACGTGGAAAAAGCAAAAATATCCGCTCTGGATAAAACATCCCTCAATTGCCCCTTTTGCAGAAACAGGTCCAGTAATCTCTCCACATACAGATGCGTTGACAATTGAAGGATGGGAGATGAAATGAAGCGAGTAATGGTAGACACGGGCAGTTCTTGCAATGTCATCACCATAGGTGCATTCTCCAAACTAAAGGTTGATCCGATCCAAATAGAAACAACCATTGTTGACATCATAGGAGTGGCAGGTCACACTATCCAGACCAAGGGCCATGTAACTTTGGAATGCAAGCTGGCAGATGATGATCAAGCGTGGATTGGTGATCTGGAGTTCTCTATTATGAATGGACAATCAGCTTATAACATCATTCTTGGGCGGCCGTTCATCTCAGAGGTTGCAGCCCTAATTTCCATCCGTCGTATGGCAATGTACATTCCCACCAACAAAGGAGGAATAATGATTAGCGGGAACCAAAAGGCGGTTCAAGAGACCTACTCGGCGTCGCTATCGATCGGCCCACAATTCAAAGATGACGAAGGTGAGGAAGATGAACTTGTCACTACAGCTTTGGGCGACACAGAAACACTCCTTATTGCTGATGGAAAGCGGGTGCGGATCGCCAAAGGATTAAAACCTGAGATCAAGGAGGATGTTACGAAAGTTCTCATTGAGTCTGAAAGCCTATTTGCATAGGAGAATGAGATCCCCACAGGAGTAAGCCCAGATGTGATTACTCATAAGTTAAACATCATTGAGGATGCGGTTCTAGTTGCTCAGAAAAGACGGAACCATAGGCCTAAAAATCAGTATTTTTACGTATTCTTATATGTGCATTAAACTGTTATAGTATCCTATATTTTATAATTTATTCTTTCTCGCCATACTTCTTATATTCATTTTCCTAGCTTTTATTCCTGATATACGCCCAGTGGCTGGCGAATGAAAAGTTCCACAGACGGATCAATTACCTCAAAGATAGGACAATTGATCCCCATCACGGGCGGATCCCCTTTCCACAAAGATAAGAAGCACAGACCCTCAGGAGCTTTCAAAAGAGCTCAAAATCTCTCCTCAAAGACAGGAAAAATATTGGTCACCATCAAAAGCGGGTTAAAATTATCTCAAACATGAGAAAATTACACCCTAAACTTTCTCCTCAAAGATAGGAGAACAATAATCTCAGCGGCGGATCGATCTACCTCAAAGATAGGAAACGATTGATCGTCGTCAGAGACAGAGTTAAAACATTTCTCAGACGTGAGAACTTTACACTCTTAAATACTCTTCCCAAAGAAGAGTCTCAAGACCTGGCGGCGGATCGATTCACCTCAAAGATAGGAAGCAAAATCGATCGCCTAAGGCAGCTTAACTTCCTCACCAGGAATAAAAGCTTCTAACCTTCACAAAGGTTCACACATTGGGGTACGGCTGGCCACCTACCCTAAACAATCGGAGAAATCCTAAACCAGATTCTAAAAAGTTACTTGCTAAAAGATATAATGCATTAGTAAAAATAGTTCTGGAAAGAAAAGGGTTCATCCAATAATGAAGCCTCGTCTTCATCCAAGTAATGAAGCCTCGCCTTCATCTCCAAACAATGAAGCCTCGTCTTCATCAAAGTAATGAATTCACGTCTTCATCATAGAAATAACGAAGTCTCGCCTTCACAAATGCAAAGTAAAAACACTTTGAAAAATGAGTAAAGGCTAAAAAGGCAAGTGCCTAGAGTGCCAAAACCCTCCACAAAATGCGCAAAAGTCCCTAAATGGCTGATCATTCTTACTAATCCCTAAAGGCGGGTCATTCTCCTCAATATGGCAGAACTGAAGAAAAAAAAGTCCCTAAGGTGAATCATAATCCTATACGGTAGGAACAAATGGTCCCATAAAGGGCGGGTTATTCCTTTCTAAAAGAAATATAACTCTCGAGAAGCCCCTAGAGGCTAACAATGGATACAGCTGACCACCTATTCACGAAGAAGAAAAAACCCCTAAAAGTGCATCATATCCATATATGATCCCATCTAGGACGGGTCCACTTTCCTCCAAGATGGAAAAATAAAACACCATTTAGACAGCCCTAAAGAGCTTTTTATACCTTTAGGGGGGGCTTCTGATAACAACCCAAATTATTCTTGAATAAGGAATAAGGGAAAATTAATAGAAATAATGACAAACCATTATTCCTTCTAAAAGAGATATTTATGCATGATTAATGTGGAATTAATGATAATTAATGCAGGGGCGAATATGCAAATAATGAGGAAAAGGAAGGAGTCTCTAGCATTATGCCACGCCACGTGGACCATGGCGAGATACGCCATAACGAGATACGTCCGATGAGAGCGAGTAGAGGAGACCCGCCATAGCTCTCAAGGAGAGCGTACATACGCCTTGACGGATCAAAGAATACGAAAAGGTGCCTTTACTACCATCTATGAATGGGAATAAATACAATTAAATGGCAATTAATAGCCATTAAAGGGGAATAAAGACTTGACTGTTCGAATACCTCAACTCTGAGGGTTTCAATGCTAAATGCTGGGATTAATGGAGAATTGATAGCCATTAAAGATGAGTAATGACATGACTCTTCATATGCTTCCCCATTAATGCTGAAGGTTACAAAAACCTATATAAATACCCCAGCTTCCTAGGATCAAAGGTACACTTACTGATTCTTTACTTTTGTGCTTACAGTTTATTCTCAGAAATATTACTGACTTTGGCATCGGAGTGTCCCCGGCCGATCCCAACGACGCCTCACAGGGAAGTGCTCCGATCAAGGATTTTTCCACAAGTTATCAGGTTCGAACTGTGACGTTAGATAATAATTGCACAAAGGTTTACTCCTAGTCAACATAATTATTATCTAGGTCATAATAGTGCATATAGTCCTTTGATTTGAGGAAACTTAGTTGTTCTTGCACAGGTAATTATAATTTGTTCCTGCTTTGTACTGTGATCTTAATTCTGGTAATCCGGCAGTGAATCGCTATAGTTAGTTGTGTAGTGTAACAAGAGTTTGCTAATAGAGGATTCGTTACTCTAAGTAAATAGAGATAAATCTTAAGATAGTTATTGATTAGTTTTTTTTATGGAATGAGTTCCTGGCTAGGACAATAAGACCCGTCTTATGAGATAAGTATCAAGGAATGGTTCCTTGATGTGAGTCTTATTTTATCAAAGACTTAATCAATATTTCTTAGTATCTTGACAATTAGAGCTTGACACTTTGTGGCTCTCGTCAAGATCGGGATTTTTAATGAAAGGACTTTAGCGCATGGAAATTATGATTGATGGTTCATAATTAGTTTAATTATGAGTTTACTTCAAGTAACTTCATTCTTTAAGTGGGACGTCATGGCGCAGTGTGTTAGCTGGAGATCATGACCTTTAGAGGACTATAAGTATATATAAGCTAAGCTTATATAGGATACACTTGTAGTACAAGGAATTGGATTCCTAACATAATTAATAAGTGTTATTATTATGCCTCTAATGCCAGTTAAAGATGAACCTAGAAAGTCACACACATACAAGTTGTTTGTATCAAGCTTTAGTTAAATTGATTAATTAAAAGTGTTTTAATTAATTGATTGACACAATTGAATATGTCAATGGGATTGACAAAACATTATAACACTGTTTGATATTCAATTGAGGAAATTATAAATTATTATTCTTGCTCAATTTACATTGATGACTTTTTCCAAATACAGTAGTCAAGTGTTGACTGTTAGAATAAAGGATATAATAGTAATTAATTAAGTTGTTAATTAATTATTATTATATTAAATTAATAATAATAATATAATTAATTATTATATATTAATAATAATTAATTAATATTATTATATTATATATATATATATATATATATATATATATATATATATAACATGCACTAGGACCAGGACATGTGTCCTAGTGCATGCTTTTGTTTCAATCCATCCTAGATTGAAACAAAAGTATATATATATCAAAAGATGTTTTTGATATATATATACGAAAAAAAGAAGAACAGGAGATACGATTTTTGCGGTTAAAAAAAATCGGATCCGGAATCAGTTTTCGATTTTGAGCAAGATTAATCAATTTCTTCAAGGCTTGATCTAATCGACTTAGTGGACTGACTAGAGGCTTCACCACTAGAGAAGTTTTAATACCCGATTGGAATCTACAAGAGGTATTTTTCCAATCTCGTAGTATAAATATCAATTTGATTATTGAAGAACTTAATGATCTTGGTTAAGGATTTGATGTCAGACATCGGATGTTTGACTATTTATCAGAGTGATTGGATCACACTGATTGTTTGTTTAGGGAAAATTTTTGAAATTCGTCTCCTAAATACCAACATGCTTCCGCTTCAAATCCTTCAGCAATCTTGCTATTGATTTGCATCTGATGAATTCCCATTTTAGACTTATTCCACGCTATTCGTTGATGAAAGAAACCAGTACTTCAATCGCATGCAGTAAGCCATTTGTGAATTGACTTTTTTCTTTAAAAACAAATGTTGCTGATAAAGCGCAGATTACAACTTTTCATGTGCCTATAACTCAGCTATATGAAGGGAGTCCGAGAAATCCAAATTAGCAATTTGTCGTTGAATGTCACCCAACTCCTCAAATGCTGCTGATACATTATCTTCTACCTGTTCGAAGACATTTCGATTCCATGCGGAAAGAACAAATTTAAGTCGTTTAAGTTTAAAACTTAAGACTTGCATTAGTGGACAGTTTGGCTTCGGCTCAGCCTATGAAGAGGCAATAACACTGTGAAAATCCAGATTCGTGGTCCACATAGTTTGAAAACGAAAACGAGGAATGGAGTGCCTAGAAAAATCGCAACCCAAAATCAAGGCAGGGTGATCCGAGCAGCGAGGAAAGAGAGCAGTGGATGTGATTGTCTGCCAAGCTTGAAAAAACTCCAAATTTCCCAAAGCACGAACGAATTTACATTCAACCTACTGAGATACAAATCGAGCGTTAGACCACATGAAAATAGACCCTCTAGTAACTATATCCGACATACCACAACTATCCATCACTGAAATAAATTCCTGACAAAATAATGCCAAAGGCTAAGAGCCAGTCTTTTCATGTGCACCTTTCATAGCATTGAAATCGCTAATTATACACCACAGACTATTACTAGAATTATGTAAAAGATCCATCTAGAGTAATCTTCTTTCCTGATAAGAGACACTACCATAAACTAAGGAGACATATTGAAATGAATTATTTAATTGTAGTTGAATAGTGATACATTGGGAGCTAGTAGAGACTAAGGTGATATTAGATTTGTTTACTTATGGTAGTATCCATTTTATCCACTGGAATTGCAATATCCATTTTATCCACTAGACGATGAAGTCCCTTAGAACGTGGTATAGCGGCAAGAGGATGACAATCGACATACTTTCCAGGCGCTCCATGTCGTCGACAATTAGCAGCAATATGACCAATTCCTTTACACTCTGAACAGAGATCGGGCAGAGACTCATATTCCAGGTGTACCCATTGCATAAAATCAACCTTGTCTACCTGAATGGTATTTTGGATAGGGTTTGACAGATCAATGTCAACTAAGACCTTGACATAATAGCCTAATTCTCGCTCAATTGTATTACGATCAAATCGCATAGGAATACCAATAACTCGGGCAATATCGGCAATGATCCATCTATCCTAAAACTCTCAGGGTAAGTTATAAATTCAGACCCAAACCTGAGTAGTACTTAGTTTGTCAGAAGTACGTAGGGTCAAAACCAGAAGACCAGGCTTAAACCGCATGATTCCAGGATGCAGATTTATGTTGCATGAACTCCAAGCCTGTTTCAATGATTCCTCCATAGGCATCACCACATGATAAAAGCCCCTACCTAGGGAGATTAGTTTCCAATCCAAATTAATTCGTTTATGTTAGGTGGGAATAACATGATCTAAGAATATTTATCATCCTTTCTCTTGTCTAATTTATCGGTGTTTGAACATTTATAATATAGATTAGAGTCTTGTTTTTGTTAAGAGTTGACACTCTGACTGTGTTTAATATTTAAGTTGTTATTTTTAATGTCTAGCATGTGACTTCTTGTCTTTATTGTTCACATGTGATTTTTTATTTTATGTAGTTAGTCAGTTTTATAGGGACTTGAGGTATGGGGACCTTAATTGTAGCAGTGACCTTTTTTATTTGTCTTTTTTAGCTATTGCTGTGACAACAATCTTTTGTAAGCATTATATATTTCTTGTTCCTTGTAATGAATATTAAGCTCTTCAGTTTATTCAGTCTGCTCTCCATTTTTGTTTTTCCATAATCCCTTGGTTTACAAATGGTATCAGAACTTCTGATTTAATGGGACTATGAGTGAATGTGAGTTTGGTGAGAGAAAACAAGAAAGGAATCCCTTCACTAAACCAAATTTGTGTGAGTTCTTTTGTTCTCTCCATGGCTTCAAATAGTTATTCAGCTCCTTCTCCTCCACCATTTTCTGGTGAAAACTATCAGATCTGGGCAGTGAAAAAGAAAGCTTATTTAAGGGCTTTCGATATTTGGGAAGTTGTGGAAACAGGAAGAGATCCTACTTCTTTGGGTAGGGATCCTACCATAGCTCAAATCAAACTTCATAAAGAGGAGGTTGCAAAAAAGTTCAAAGCCTTGTCTGTTATTCACTCTGCTGTAACCGACGTTGTTTTCACAAGAATTATGGTTTGTGAAACAGCAAAGGAAGCTTGGGATAGATTGAGAGATGAGTTTTAAGGGAGTGAGAAAACTAAGCAAATTCATGTTCTCAACCTAAGAAGGGAGTTTGAGAATCTGAAAATGAAAGAAGTGGAAACTATCAAAGACTATGCTGATAGGATATCCAACACTATCAATCAGATCAGGTTACTAGGAGAAGACTTACCTGATACAAGAGTTGTCGAGAAAGTTCTTGTCAGTCTTCCAGAGAAATTTGAAGCTAAGATTTCTTCTCTTGAAGACTCCAAGGATCTCAGCAAAATTTCCTTAGTTGAGCTTGTGAGTTCATTGCAAGCTCAAGAGCAAAGAAGAATGATTCGTGAAGAAGAAAGTACAGAGGCAGCTTTCTTTGCTAAGCAAAAGGGTAAAGCTCAAGGAAACTTCAAGAAGAAATTTTCTAATGATAAGAAGGATAAGGAGAAGACAGAATCCACCAGCAAAAGATGAGTTTTTCCTCCATGTTCTCATTTCAAGAGGACTAAGCACCTAGAGAAATATTGTTGGGTCAGGCCAAGAGTTCAATGTAGGGCCTGCAAACAATATGGACATGTGGAGAGGATCTGCACAAACAAATCTAATCAAGCAAATTTACAAGCTCAGGTAGCAGAGGAGCAAGTGGAGGCAGTTCAAGAAGGAAATTTGTTCATGGCTACGTGTTATGTTGCAGCAAATTGCAAAGATGAATGGCTAGTGGATAGTGGTTGTTCACATCATATGTCTTCAAATGCAGAAAACTTTCTTTGATTTGAAAAGTTCAAGCGTCATGAATGTGTAAATTGGAGATGGCAAGATGTTGAAAGTGAAGGGGCAAGGAAATATTGCTGTGCATACATCTGAATGTACAAAAATAATTTCAGATGTACTTTTAGTTCCTGAGATTAGTCACAACTTGCTTAGTGTTGGGCAAATGCTTGAGAAAAATTACTCTTTGCATTTCAAAGATAAAACTTGTGTCATACTTGATCCTTCCGGTGGTGAGTTTCTCAATGTGAAAATGAGAAATATAAATTTTCCTATAAATTGGAATCTGGTGCAGTGTCATGTGTCATGTGTCAATTATTGCTTCAAACAATCTACATGTTTGGCACAAGAGGTTGGGTCATGTTAATTGTGAAAGCCTTAGGAAGTTAAAGCTTGGAGGAGCAATTAGATTTGATAATATCAGTTTGATAGAGGAACTTTGTGGGGCCTGTCAGATGGGAAAGCAAACCAAATTACCTTTTCCAACAAATAAAACTTGGAGAGCTGTAGAAAAACTTCAGCTGGTACACACGGATTTATGTGGTCCAATGGGCACTCCATCTTTAAATGGAAGCAAGTATTTCATAACGTTCATTGATGACTATAATAGATGGTGTTGGGTTTATTTCTTGAAGCTAAAATCTGAAGCTCTCCATGTGTTTAAGGAGTTCAAGTTATGGGTTGAAAAGCAATCTGGGCATCAAATTAGGTTGTTTAGACCTGATAATGGAGGGGAATTCACTTCCAAAGAATTTGAAGTTGTCCTAAAAGCAAGTGGCATTCATCACCAGCTTACTACACCCTATACTCCACAACAAAATGGAGTAAGCGAAAGAAAAAATAGAACCTTGGTGGAAATGGGAAGATGCATGATGATTGAGAAGGGTTTGCCTAAAAGTTTTTGGGCTGAAGCAGTTCACACTGCTGCATATTTACAAAACAGACTTCCAACAAGTTCTCTTCAAGGAAAGTCACCATTTCAAGTGTGGAATGTAGGTGATCCTACTGTTGAACATCTCAAGATATTTGGTTCCATATGTTATGTCAATATTCCTAAAATCCAAAGAGTCAAGTTGGATCCAAAGGCATCTATTGTTGTGTTTGTTGGCTACAACAGTAATTCAAAAGCATACAGAATTTTTGATGTCAATAGCAAGAAGGTGGTTCTAAGTAGAGATGTGAGATTTTCTGAGAATGCATCTTGGAATTGGGAGAAAGGAGCTATTGAAGTTCCTGAATCAAGTTCAAGTACAACAGAAGTTAAAGAAGAAGAACCAATTGCAGCAGTGGAAGATGATGATGATGATGATGATGATGAAAATGAAGTTGGTGTCAGAGGTACCAAATCACTAAGTGAAATTTACAGTAGCTATAACTTAGTAATTATGGAGCCTGTTAGCTTTGAAGAAGCAAAAAGTGCACCTGGGTGGATGGAAGCAATGAAGGAAGAGATGATAGTCATAGGGAAAAATGAGACATGGCAGCTTGTTGATAGGCCCAAAGATCAAAAAGTGATTGGAGTTCGATGGGTTTATAGAACCAAATTAAATGCAAATGGTTCTATAAACAAATTCAAGGCTAGATTGGTAGTCAAAGGGTACGCACAAGAGTTTGGTGTTGATTTCTTAGACACATTTGCACCGGTTGCAAGGTTCGACACAATCAAATTATTGACTTCAGTTGCAGCTCAAGTTGGCTAGAAAATGCACCAAATGGATGTGAAGTCAGCCTTTCTCAATGGCTATCTACAGGAAGAGATTTTTATCGAGCAACCCGAAGGCTTCGTTGTTGAAGGAAGTGAAGATAAAGTGTGCTTGCTAAAGAAAGCTTTGTATGGCTTGAAGTAGGCTCCTCGAGCCTGGTACACCAGAATCAATGAATATCTGCTGAAGTTTGGATTCAAGAAAAGTCTTAGTGAATCAACTTTGTATGTGAAGCAAGTTGCGGAGGAGATACTTATAGTTTCTCTCTATGTGGATGATATTTTGGTGACAGGAAATAGTAGCAATCAGATTGAGCAATTCAAAAATGAAATGCAAAATGCTTTTGAGATGACAGATTTGGGATTAATGTCTTACTTTCTTGGCATGGAAATATCTCAAACACAACAAGGGATATTTATATGCCAAAAGAAGTATGTTGGTGAAATCCTAAAGAAGTTTGGACTAGATGAGTGCAAACCAGTGAGCAATCCTCTAGTTAAAGGTGAAAATTGTGTCTAGATGATGGGGCTGCTAAGGTTAATTCCACCTTATACAGAAGTATGGTTGGGTGTCTTTTATATCTTACAGCTTCTAGACCAGATATTATGTATGCTTCAAGTTTATTGTCCAGATTTATGCAAACTCCAAGTGAAATTCACCTAAGGGTTGCTAAAAGACTACTTAGGTATGTCAAAGGAACTGTAAATTTTGGAGTTCAATTCAAGAAAGGAGCTGCTGTTAAATTAATTGGGTTCACCGATAGCGATTGGGCAGGTTCCAGTGATGATTCAAAGTCCACATCAGGTTATGCTTTCACACTTGGAAGTGGTTTTTTCAGTTGGAGATCAAAAAAGCAGTGTACAGTTGCTCAATCAACAGCTGAAGCCGAATACATTGCTGCTTCAGCGGCTGTAAATCAAGCAATTTGGCTCCGAAAGTTATTGGAGGATTTGAAGATGAAACAAAGTGAAGCTACAACAATTTTCTGTGATAACCAATCTGCAGTGGCAATTGCAAAAGATCCAGTTTTTCATGATATGACAAAGCACATAAAGATCAAATTTCACTTCGTGAAAGAAGTTGAGAGTGATGGGATAGTCAAATTGGTGCATTGCAACTCAGAATTTCAGACTGCGGACATATTTACTAAAGCTTTGCCAACTGAGAGGTTTGAGTTTCTTAGGAAGGAGATTGCAGTTTGCAGCCAAAGTGTTAAGGAGGAGTGTTAAGAGTTGACACTCTGACTGTGTTTAATATTTAAGTTGTTATTTTTAATGTCTAGCATGTGACTTCTTGTCTTTATTGTTCACATGTGATTTCTTATTTTATGTAGTTAGTCAGTTTTATAGGGACTTGAGGTATGGAGATCTTAATTGTAGGAGTGACCTTTTTTTTTTTTGTCTTTTTTAGCTATTGCTGTGACAACAATCTTTTGTAAGCAATATATATTTCTTGTTCCTTGTAATGAATGTTAAGCTCTTCAGTTTATTCAGTCTGCTCTCCATTTTTGTTTTTCCATAATCACTTGGTTTACAGTTTTTATTCATTCTTATAAAGAAGGTAACAAAATTTTAGACTGTATTGTGAATTTCACATGTTCTTATTTTTTAGATAACTGTCTTCTGTAGACTTCTACAATATTATCAGAACATCGTTAAAGATTTGTTCTCTGAAGATTAGCTCATGCTAAGTCTTTTTCATTTTTTTCTTCTTCTTTTGTTTAGTCCGTTTAGCCTTCATGTTTTGGGTGTTTATGCTTTTTAACTAAGCACATTCCTAGGTTCTTTTACTTTTAGAAATAATATATATAATTTCTATGTTCTGGTTTTGAATCCAATTATAGCATCATTTTGTTTAATTTTACATAACTTTTTTTTTAACCACTTTGAGATACACTATGAATTTTAAGATCTTTATTATTGAGTTTAAATCTGTAACTCATACGCCTGAATTTTGTTTTTATTATGGTTCATAAACTTCAAAACAATATTAAGACTTTTAAACCTTTACATTTTATTAATATAATGCACTTTTTACGAGTTGATCAAATGAAAATATGTGATGAAAACTTCAAAATGGAAAAGCTAAATAATTAAAGTTGGTTAATTAGATACAAATTCATAGCTCCGGTATCCCTTGGTGATGGATTTTGGGCGGTCGGTAAAACCGCCCTAAGACCTTATCCGGGCGGTCAAATGCGTACTAAAATACAATGAATGAACCAATTATTCCAAACAAAATATAAGCATATATGAACATAATTTTTAATGAAGGGCTATTGCAACATGATTTATTAGCTTGAGCTAAAAAAACAAAGAATAATTGATACATCAAAACAAAAAACAGTAACTAAATGTATATGACTGCAAAATAGATCATAGCACAGGTATATACGTATTAATCTTTAATGATCAATTAATTGCTGAACAAAGTCTTCTAATTTCACCTTGAGTTCCTGTCTTAACGCCAATATTACTCATCTTAACCATGGATCTTGCAAACTCAGCATTGAAGTTTCCTGCAACTCCTGCAAAACGTTGTACGAATGGTCTAGTTGAAGCATCAGTCCACAATACCTGGTCTGACTCAAGAATTCCCCGTCCATTTATAAGGTTAGTGAAGTATGAAGAATCAAATCTGTTTTGGCTGCCAGTGTCTAATGCCACCCGAGTTCCCCCATTTCCGCCCTGGGGACATAGCGTTTGTAATTGAGGAAGGAATGCAGGATTAATTGAAGGGTCTGAAACAGTAGTAGTAGTATTATATAATCTGTAACTAAACAGTGCGCATGATGTTGTTCCAATTGTATGTCCTCCTGCATTCATCAACATTAAATGTTGAAATTTAGTACTAATTTACAATATATTATGAAAGAAAGAATGAATGAATATGAATACTCACCGACAAGTGCAACAAGGTCTTGAGTGTTGAGACCCCTATCAGTAAACAATTTGGTTTGGTCAGCAACGGAGGTTCTGAATCCAGGCAAAGTATTAGCTTCAGATTGCAATGAGATTCGTCCATCTCTACGTCCAGTAGGCACTTGCCAAGTTCGTCCACTTGTCTGCACATACATATATTTAATTAATTTAATTCAATGGTTGATGTTTAATTATGATTAGGCAATGAGAAAAGGACTTACGAGAACAACAGAATCTCGAGCAGCAAGTGCGAGAATATCAGCGCAAGAAACAATTCCAGGACAAGCTGCTTCGACCTGGGACTTAGCATTATCAATAACGTTGTAACCATTCAAACCAATATTTTGAACGGCTGATTTCTCAGTATTGGGTCCATCAATTAAGACAGAACCATCGCAACCTTGAACGAAGCAATCATGAAAATGCATCCTTAGCAAACCAGGTGCAATTTCAGGATTAGAAGTCAACTGAGATTGGACAGCTGAGCGTACAATGGCTTCAGCTCGAGGACATGTGGTAGCATAGAACCCAACACGAGTGCCTTGTCCTTCTGCTGGGCTACAAATGATCAAGACAAACACTATGACAAAGAAGGTAGCAACGTTACTATACCCAATTTTCATCTTAAATATGATGAGTAGAGTAGGAAATGAAATTTAATAATTTTAGTGTAGCTAAAAGATGAAGAAATGTTGTGATTTTGTTTCTATTTCAGTTTGATATTTTGTAAAGACTGATGTCAAGTATTTATATAGAGTATGAAGCATTTTAAAGTCAAATTCTTTTAGAAAAGTCAGCAAAGGCAACTTAGCTTTCCATGATGTTGATACTCATCATAACTATACAAATGATTGGTTTGAATGCATCCAAATCCTTTATTATTATTTTATTTTTTTGTTAGATTATAGTTAATGAGTAATTTAACTGATGGATTAATTATACATTCCATCAATTATAATAGGAAATTTGAAAATTTCAAAGCTTATATTTCTGATTTAAGAGAATTGAAGTAGGCCAATAACAACTTATGGTTGGGTGTTGCATTCTCATTAAATTTGCTAATGAAAATTCTTAAAAGGGTGCCTAAATTTTTAATTCATTGGGTTCATGCTCCTTTTAATGTATACTAGTCGAAAACCCGTGCGATGAACGGGGTATGAAACTTTTATATAATTTAGATAAATAAATAAATTGACATATTTACTTTTAAATAATTTTATATCATGCTATGAAAAAAATTTATATTATGTATATTTGAAATTAATATATATTTTTTAATGATAATTCAAATTAAATTAATTTTAAAAATAATTGACTACTTTTTTATAGAATTTTAACTAAAGATGAATGATTTATTTATTTTTAAAAAATTCAATGACTTGTACTTTTTAGGAATTTTAATACATTTTCGTATTCCAAATATTCTGTGAAACAATAATAATAAAATAACAGATTAATTAAGAAATATATTAGAATATAATAAAAAAAACTAAAAATTGAATTAAACTATAATTAAAATTAAATATTATCTTTACGATACAAAAAAATTACAATATAGGTTAAACAAAAATTGAATTAAACTACAATTAAAATTAAATATTATATCTACGATACAGAAGAATTACAATCTATGTTAAAATGGAAGCAACATCAATATATTATTCTATAAACTATTACAATCAATACTTTTCTAATGTTGCATATGAAAAAACTTTATCAATTCAATATGTCACATATAAAAAAAAATTATAAGAATTAGTCACAAATTCATCTTGATGATAATTATTTTGGTTGATGGAATTTCATAATCACCAAGTATTCGAATTCAATTATTCATTCTGCTACAATAACCCAATATATCTAATTGAATCAGTTTAAGATGATGATTTCTCCTATTTTCATCTCGTAATATCTCATCAAGACATTCGATCAATTTGTTCTTCATTCTTTCACTATATAAAATATCAGCCATACTCGCAGATATCACTTATTTGACTTCATTAATATTTTCTAATAATTATATATTCTTGAATTTTGTAAGTAAGAAAAACAAACAAAAGAATTGGAAAAAAAATGAAGGGACGAAAAAGATAATTAGGAGAGAACCATCTTCCTCTCGGGTTTTTTTTTTTTGAAAATAAGAGAGAATGTCGAGACATAAGCGTATAAAGAGGAGAGTGAAAATATTTTTTGCCCATTAATTAAACATTTTATTTTTTCTTAATGAAGTATTAAGTCCATAAATTAATTTTAGTTAAATAGAATTAAATCGCAATTGTAACCACTCAGTACAAAAAAAAAACGTTTTATAATTAATGTGTGAAATTAATTATATTAATTAGAATCATTATGCTCAACATTTGAGAATTTGAAGAGATTCAAATAATAATATTTTCTTAATTAATATTTTTCAATAATTTGTCCTATGATCATATTTCATTTTCATCTGTTAAAAACTCTTGAAATACTAACAATTTTGTACGAACCATAATATAATAGTTAAAAATTATATAAGCCAATGTTGCAAAAGCAATTATCTCAATATCCATAATTAATGTACATTTTTAGGATTTTGAGCATCAAAATTTATTTTTATTTACCTTGATTTTGAATTTGTATCTAGCATAATCCACATTCTTCAAGAATAAACATCTTATCAAGCGTATTAGACGCTTACAATCTCCTTGTCTAGAAAATTGGAAAAAAATAACTTCTTAATAATAATAATAATAATTATATAACATAATTGATATTGAAATAAACTCCATTGTAAGTATAATATTCCAATATCTCTTTAATATTTTATTTAATATGTCTCAAACTTCAATGAACAACTATCGTGTGAAACTTTATATCTATTTGTACCAAAATGCATAAAAATAAAAAAAATACAATCCATATCAATTAGCTAAACTCAAACTAAAAAAAGTGGATTTCAACATGTTCCGAATTAGAAAAATTAATCTAACTTCAATTAAAACTAAAAATTGAGTTCATAAAAAGCCGAAAATCTAAATTTTAGTTAGAGTTAACAATCAAAACGATAACACCTAGGAACATATACTAAAAAAGAATGCAAATATACAAAATCTTTATTTTAGTCATTTTGAAAAATAAATAAATAAAAAAGAAAACATGGATAAGGTAGCGAGAGGTATGGAATCTGGATAACGACAGAAATGGAATTTCATCTCAGAAAGATGAAACTATAGCAACAATTGTTTAATAAAAATAAAATAACAGCACAATTGAGAAAGCCAAAAATTGAGTTCATATAAAGCCGAAAATCTAAATTTTAGTTAAGAGTTAACAATCGAAACGATAACACCTGGCAACATATACTAAAAAAGAATACAAATTTACAAAATCTTTATTGTAGTCATTTTGAAAAAAAAAACAAATAAAAAAGAAAACATGGATAAGGTAGCGAGAGGTATGGAACCTGGGTAACGACAGAAATGAAATTTCATCTCTGAAAAATGAAACTATAACAACTATTGTTTAATAAAAAGAAAACAACAACACAATTGAGAACAAAAATAACTACAACATATGAAAAAAATCGAATAATTACCTTGAGAAACATAAGAATTTCTTGTAATTTTTGACACTTTTGTGTTTTCCGGTAAAAAAAATGCAAATATACAAAATCTTTATTTTAGTCATTTTGAAAAATAAATAAATAAAAAAGAAAACATGGATAAGGTAGCGAGAGGTATGGAATCTGGATAACGACAGAATGGAATTTCATCTCTGAAAGATGAAACTATAACAACAATTGTTTAATAAAAATAAAACAACAGCACAATTGAGAAAGCCAAAAATTGAGTTCATATAAAGCAGAAAATCTAAATTTTAGTTAAGAGTTAGCAATCGAAACGATAACACCTAGCAACATATACTAAAAAAGAATACAAATTTACAAAATCTTTATTTTAGTCATTTTGAAAAAAAAAAGACAAATAAAAAAGAAAACATGGATAAGGTAGCGAGAGGTATGAAACCTGGGTAACGACAGAAATGAAATTTCATCTCTGAAAAATGAAACTATAATAACTATTGTTTAACAAAAAGAAAACAACAACACAATTGAGAACAAAAATAACTATAACATATGAAAAAAAATCGAATAATTACCTTGAGAAACATAAGAATTTCTTGTAATTTTTTACACTTTTGTGTTTTCCGGTTTTAGTTGTTTATGCATCTTCTATTTCTGTCGGATTTCTTCAATTGAAGCTATCAGTTTGGAAAAAAAAAAGACAAATAAAAAAGAAAACATGGATAAGATAGCGAGAGATATAGAACCTGGGTAACAACAGAAATGAATCTGAAAGATGAAACTATAACAACTATTGTTTAATAAAAATAAAACAACAACATAATTGAGAACAAAATAACTACAACATATGAAAAAAATCGAATATTTACCTTCAGAAATATAATACTATCTATTGTGACCAATTAATATAATGGTGGAATACTATCTATCATGCTTTATATAGAAGTTTATTTGTGACTTTTGGATTTCCTTTGCTTTGTGTTTTTTCATCTTCCCGTAACTGTTACTTTCTTTTATTATTTTAATTAATATGCTAGTAATTATTTAATATATTATAAATATAAATTTGTTTTTTTTAATTAATTAAATATTTTTAATCTGATTTTTTACTACGTTGACAACTCATCAAAAAGACCTTTAAAACACTCCTTCTCATTTCTCTCTGCTTCCGTAATTATATATAGTATAGATATGGTGGACATAGTTCATCAACCTAATTGGAACAAGTCTTTATTTTAAGTTTGGGAAAAGTTCTTCAAAAAAATAACTGTTGATATGTACTCGATGAATCTATCCTTGATAAAATGACTTAATTTACTAATGGTATCAAATCAAGAGTTTCTTTTATAATAGAAAATATCACGTTTTCTATTTGTAAATGTACAAAACTATATAGATTCTTTCGTTAATTTTTCTTTTAAACGAAAATAATTTCAATTAACCATGGAATGAGTCTCTTGTATAACAGAGAAACAGAGAAATGAAGAAATCCAGAATTCTTTCTTATTGAAGACAATAACAGATACATGTATTTATAGTACTGATATAGGTAAAATTACTAAAAGACCCTTAAGCTAATTATAATATCTAACACTCCTCCCCCAAGCTTCTGAAGATGTAGAACGCATTCCAAGCTTGAACAAAACAGAAGTCACATTTGAACTAGGTAGACATTTGGTGAGAAAGTCTGCCAGTTGTAACTTGGTACTGATATAAGGTGTATCTATGAACCCAGAAACATATTGCTCCCTGACCACATGACAATCAATATCAATGTGTTTAGTTTGCTCGTGAAAAACCGGATTGGCAGCAATGTATATGGCTGACTGATTATCACAGTGCATGGGTATAGGAAAAGACACTAAAATCTGAAATTCGTTCAATAAGTAACTCAGCCATTTTAGTTCACAGACTGTTGTTGCCATAGCCCTGTACTTAGCTTCAGCAGATGAACGACTCACCGTTGTTTGCTTCTTTGATTTCCAGGAAATCAAAGATTTCCCTAATAGAATACAATACCCTGTAACTGACTTTCTTGTCACTTTACAACGTCCCCAGTCCGAATCACAGAAACTGATCAGCTGAAAAGCATTGTCTTTAGGATAGAATAACCCCAAATGCGAAGTACCTTTCAAGTACTTTAAGACATGAATTGCTACTTGCATATGAACCTCTGTAGGATTCATCATAAACTGACTTAGCTGTTGAGTTATGAAGGAAATATCGGGTCTTGTAAAACCAAGATATAGAAGTCTTCCTATAATTCTTCGGTATCTCTCTGGATATGCACAAATTTTGGATTGATCATCAAGTTTGACACCACTGGGCATTGGACTATTAACAACATGTGCATCAGTAAGACCCGCATCAGCTATCATCTCAGAAATGTATTTTTGTTGGGATAGAAATAAGCCATCTGGTGATCTTGCCAATTCCACACCTAGGAAGTACCTAGCTTGACCAAGATCTTTAATTGTAAAAGCCTTATCTAATGTAATTTTGACTTCAGAGATTAATCTTTCTGAAGAACCAGTAATCAAAGCATCATCAACATAAATGACAATCACAAGAAAATCCTCCTTAGTTGTCTTAGTAAAGAGACAATAATCATGATAGGATTTTACAAAACCCAAATCAAGCAATTTGCTGGTGAATTCCTTGTACCATTGCCTACCTGCTTGTTTTAACCCATACAATGATTTGTTTAGTTTACATACGTGCCCTTTTTCTGCTTTTGTATAACCCGCTGGTGGCTCTAAATAAATGTCCTCATCAACATAACCATGCAAATAAGCGTTGTTTATGTCAATTTGATGAATTGTCCATCCTTTTGCAGCAGCAATGGCAAGAAATAACCTTACCGTGACTACTTTGGTGACAGGAGAGAAGCTTTCAGTATAGTCAACCCCATGCTTTTGATTGTAACCTCTTGCTACAAGACGAGCCTTAAACCTCTCCACTGAACCATCTGAGTTATATTTAACTCGAAAAACCCACCTAGTAGTAATGGTATTCTTTCCTGGAGGCAATGTAGTAAGAGTCCACGTATCATTAGTTTCAAGAGCTGAAAGTTCAGCATCCATTACTTTAACCCAGGCAGGATCTGATTTAGCTTCAGAATAGGTTTGAGGTTCTTTGACTTTAGAAATTTGAGTTAAAAAGGCATGATAATGAGGAGAAAAGGTAACTGAAGAACCAAGAGAAGGATCAGAAGTAGTATGGGCAGAATTAACAACAAAATCTGTCATCCAAGTAGGTTTCTTTTTAGTTCTATGAGACTGTCTAAGAACAGGTGTTGGCTCAATAGAAGATCTGGAAACTGAAGTAGGGGAAGCAGGAAAAGAAGAAGGAGAATAAGATGACATAAAAGTAGGAGGTGAAACTAAGTCTACAGATGTAGAAGTAGAGGGAATAGAAGAATGAGAAAAGGAAGTAGAAGTAGAAAATAAAGGTTCTGTAGGTAAAATAGGAAGGTCTGGGGGATCAGAAGAAATAGGAAGTGGTAAAACAGAAGTGTCAGGTGTAGATGTAGAAGAAGAGGAAGAAAAGGGGAAAATGGTTTCGTAAAATTCAACATCCCGAGAAACACAAAATTTATGTGTATCCAAGTTATACACCTTGTATCCCTTTTGCCCCTGTGCTAATCCCATGTAAATAGCTCTATAAGCTCGCACCTCAAACTTGGTCTTATGTGGTTTGGTGTTTGTAATGTAGCATAGATAGCCAAAGACTTTGAAAGAATCCAACTTAGGATCCACACCAGTGAGAATGGAAAGAGGACTCTTCCAATGTAATACCCTTATAGGTAAAACATTAATGATTTGTGCCGCATGTAACATAGCTTCTCCCAATACTTAGGAGATAGATAAGCCTGATGTAGCAAAGCTCTGGCTATCTCAGTGAGATGTCTGTGCTTCCGTTCGACTACACTGTTTTGTTGAGGTGTGTAAACACAAGTTTTCTCATGAATAATACCATGAGAATGAAAAACTTGTTGAGTTAATGTGTTGGTGAACTCAGTACCATTGTCTGTCCTGACATGTTGCACCTTTGCATTAAATTGAACAGAAACCATTCGGATAAATTGATCAAGTAATTGAGGAACTTGAGTTTTATAATGCAATAAGAAAATCCAAGTAACCCTAGAAAAGTCATCAACCACTGTCATCATATATCTTTCTCCATTAGTTGCAGGACTTCTATAAGGACCCCACAAATCCACATGAATGAGAGAAAAACAACTAGAAGTTTTAATAGAACTAGAATAAAAGACCTTTCGAGTCTGTTTGGATGTGTGACAGACATCACAAACTGATACATTTTTAGAAGCAACAGAACCAAACAATTTATTTAAAATTTGATAAGAAACATGACCTAGTCTGAGATGCCAAATGTTATGGACATCAGAATCTTTCACGTGATTAACATGAAGTTGAGCAGCACCAACATAACTCTGTAGAACACTAGGATGAAAAGAAGCTTGATTGAGCATATAAAGCCCGTTATAGTAAGAACCAACTGCTAAAATTCTGCTAGAGACCTGGTCCTGTAGAATGCAATGAGAAGCAAGAAATTGAATTAAAATCTTGCTATCAGCCAATAACTGTCCAACTCAAAGCAGATTAAACTCAAATTATGGCACGTAAAGAACCCCTTGTAAAATTATATCCTGGCTTAGCATAATTGTGCCTGTGATAAGCACCTTCTGTGCTTGTCCATCAGGTAAATAGATATTTCTAGAGTGGGACAAATGTTCTTGAGAAGAAAAACATTGCAAATTATTGCACATATGTGTAGAAGCTCCAGAATCTATAATCCGCACAGAAGAAACACGACTATTTATGCTAGCAACTGATGTAACAGACAAGGCATACATACCACTGCTTGCAAAAGCTGTGAAAGCCGGCTTAGCCTCTGAGACAGACTTGCCTTTAAGTAGGCGTTGTAACTCCTTCTGCACTAACTTCATGACACATTTTTCCATGCCTTTGTTGCCACTGAAATATTCCTCAGTTCCATTATCATCACTAACATCATCGAGTGGTGAATCAAGTTCTGTATTCACAAAAGTAGCAGTAGCAGAACTAGAACCAGAAACATGATTAGTAGCAGAAGTATTAGATTTTTTGCCTTTATACCAGTCCGGAAAGCCGTGTAACAGAAAACATTCCTCTTTCACATGCTTATATCGTTTACAATGAGTACAATATTTGTCACTCTTGTTCTCTTTGTCGTTAGAATTATTCCTTTTGTTAGAGGTTGTTTTGAAAACAGGTTTAGCCAAAGAAGTGGCCACAGCATTGGCAAAATCGGTTTGACTATCCGCCACATATCCTCTTTGACGCTCAACACGTTGAACCATAGAATAAGCACTATTAATGTGAGGAATAGGATCCATAAGCAAAATTTGATGACAAACATGTTCATATTCAGGATTTAGTCCAGAGAGAAACTGCATTACTTGATCTTTCTTACAAGAATTCAGAAATAGAGTTTGCGAACCTCCACAATTACAGTTCTGAAAAGGTTGTAAAACAGATATTTCATCCCAACATCTCTTCAATTTCATGAAGTAAGATGAAATAGACTGACTACCTTGAGTTATTTTGCTTAACTCTTATTTCAGATGGAAAAGTCGAAGAGCGTTATGTTCGTCGAAACGCTGTTGCAATTCAATCCATAGTAATCTAGCAGATGCAGCATAAAGAAATACGTTCGCAATTTCTTTCGAGATTGAATTGATTAACCAGGAAAATACCAGAGTATCAATTTCTTCCCATCGTTCATACTCAGGGGTTCCTAACATAGGCTTCGAGTCTTGTAAAATAAAGTTCAACTTGTGTTTGGCTCTTAGGGCATGAATCATAGAATGACTCCATGGAATGTAATTGTTACTTCCAGTTAAGAATGAACTTACAAGAATTAGGCTAGGGTTATCTGTTACCGAGATCGATCCATAGGATTTTGAGTCTTTGTGTTGTGAAATAAGAGATTTCTTCTTAGATTGAACTTGTTTCTCTGAATGATCGCGTGTTCGATCTGATTCCGGTTTGCTAGTTGCTCCTTGATCGCCGATCATATTCTAACTTCCGATCACATTCTGATGCGGAGGAATAGATCTATCTGCTACATCGTCTTCTTCCGATGAACTTGTAACTTCAGTTTCATGACCGTCAATTTGTTGCGATTGCAGAGCACGGAGATAACTTTGCTTCTTTTTCGCCATTAGGTTTGAGAAGAAGAAATCAGATGAACAAACCTAAAAGCTCTGATACCATCTTGTATAACAGAGAAACAGAGAAATGAAGAAATCCATAATTCTTTCTTATTGAAGACAATAACAGATACATGTATTTATAGTACTGATATAGGTAAAATTACTAAAAGACCCTTAAGCTAATTATAATATCTAACAGAGTCATCCCAAAGAGTAGTACTAAGAAAGCTAGGAACTAAAAACCCACTGAAAGGACTACCATTGGAATGAGTGTGGTGAGCCATAAGACCCTCTATGGTTTAAAGCAAGCTCCTCGAGCTTGCTATGGCAGGATAGATTCTCACTTTATTCAGTGTGGTTTCAAAAGAAGTGAATCGGAAGCTACTTTATATGTGAAACATGATACAAATGGAAAGATGGTTATTGTTTCTCTTTATGTCGGTGACTTATTAGTCACGGGAAATGATAAAATGATAAAGATCTGGTCAAGCAATTTAAGGAGGAGATGGAATCACAATTCGAAATGTGAGATTTGGGTGAAATGAGATATTTTCTGGGCATTGAGGTAAAGCAGACTTCTCAAGGAACATTCATGTCACAACAAAAATATGCAACTGGATTACTTAAGAAGTTTAAAATGAATCAATCTAAACATGTGTTTACTCCCATAGGGTGCAATGAAAAACTCTCAAAAGACTATAAAGGGAAAAAGGCAGATCCTTCACTCTATAAAAGCTTAATTGGAAGTTTGTTATTCCTCACTCACACTAGACCAGATATCATGTTCCCTGTAAGTTTTCTCTCTAGATTTATTCATGATCCAGGTCAAATACATCTTGTTCATGCTAAAAGGATCTTGAGATATGTGAAAGGAACAATCAATTATGAATTATAGTTTGAAGCATGAAAACCAAGAAATTTAATTGGATTTTCTGACATTGATTAGGCTGGAAATGATGATGATTATAAGAGCACACCAAGCATTATTTTTTCATTTGGGAATTGTGTGTTTTCCTAGTGTTCCAAAAGCAGGATGTTGTAACACAATCATCAGCAGAAGCAGAATATATCTGTGATGTTGGTGCTGCTAACCATGCTGTATGGTTGAGAAAGTTGTTGACGGATTAAGGATATCGGTTTGCTGCATTGTTCATTTGAAGAACAGCTAGCAGACATCATGACTAAGGGACTCCCTAAAGGAAGGTTTGAAAAGCTGAGAAGTCTTCTTGGAGTATTAGAATAAAATTGTCAAGGAGGAGTGTTACAAAATTGAGAAATTTGTTCTTTTTTTTACTTAATTAAAATGTATGTTTTGTTCTAGATGTATGTAAATTTTAGTTTAAGATATTTGACTTTTGTAAGTTAAATATAGTTAGTGTAGAGAAGTTTGTAGAAGAGTCAAGAAATTTATTACTATACAAGATCTTTTGGATTGGTATAAATAGAAATGAAGTACCCCTCTTTAGAGTGAGGGAGTTTTATCTATTTCACTCTATCTTGTCTATCTATTTGTTTTCTGTAATTACTATAAAAAAAACAGAGTGTGTAAAACTGCAGGTTTTTCTCTTCTCAAATTAATAATAACTTTGTTTCAGACTTCAAATATGTCAATTGATGCAGTGGAGATAATCAGTAGACATTCCTTCTGAATAAAAGCAAGGTAGCATAAGGAAGGGAAATATAAAGATTGGTCTTGTTTGGCATCTTTAAAAGTCCATACCGCGTGTGAGCTTTTTAAGTCGAAAGGGAGCTGCTGGTTTTAGTAGTCCACACGGCGTGTGGGATTCCCAAACAGTGTGTGATGTTGATTTCAATAATCCACATGACGTGTGGGTCTAATTTCACATAAATGGTCTTTGCTTCGCCTAGGTATGTTACCGCTTTGACCTGGTTTCTTCCACCACTCGCCCCCTTTTGTCTAATCGACTAGATGCCCGCATCAGATTCTAACTCACAATGTCTCACAACTAAAATTAGAAATGTATCAACTGAGTGGGTTTATATTATATATTTAGAAATAATTCCAAAAATACCTTGTGGTTTCAGTGATTTGTAGATTGGTGTCTCTCGTTTTTTGTCGCAAAAAAGACTAAGGTTCCTTGCCATTAGCAAAACCAATTACTTTTATATTAACACTACCATTTTGATCATTGATAACCTCAAAATAGAAAACTACAACAATTAAATTTTTTTAATACCACATTTTTTATTTATAAAATCGTAATTTTCAATGATTTTTCTCTCTAGAAATTAACTTTCTCTTTCTTAACCAAACAACATGTAAATAACCTCAAAACTAAAAACTTGAAGACTTAAAGTTGCTTAGAATGGCATTAATTTTTGGAATTTTCTATTTTAGCATCATTAATGATTAAATTGATAGTCTCAACCTAAAAGTAATTGGTGTTGCTAACGGGTGACCTTTGGGGTAAATTATAAATTTGGGTAAAATGGGAGGCTCATTTACATATTTAATCCATTTACTCAACATATTACATATCTAGACTTTATTTTTGTGACTTTTCCAAAATACCCTAATCTTTCATCTTCCCCTTGTCTTCTGAAATCAATTACGACCGAAAAAGAATTGAATCATGGCTTCAAGACGGGAATTTCACTTGTCCTGTAACTAATCAGATCCTCACAAGTTTCGATCAAATCCCTAACCATTCTCTCCGGAAACTGATTCAAGATTGGTGCATCGAGAATCAGAACTCCAGCGTCGAACATATTCCTACTCCGAAAATTCTGATCTCGTCGGTTGAAATCACTAATCTCCTTCAAAAGCTTGATTCCTCGGTAAAGGTTTTGGATAAATCTGAATGTCTTTCTCTATTACAAAGGATTAAGAAATAGAGTGACAAAAGTGAACATAACCGCCGCTCCATTATCTCTGACCGATCCGGCATAGTTCTAGCTTCAGCCTTTTGTGAGTTGTTAACTGATTTAGTCGATAGAAACGCTGATATTCTGAAGGATATATCGACGTTAATGAACGATTTGATGTTTCCTTTGGATTTAGAAACACGATTCAAAATTTGATGTTTCCATATGCTTAGCATATTGCGAATTTGCGAAGTAAAATCAATTCTGCTAATTAGCATATTGCAAATTTGCGAAGTAAAATCGATTCTGCTAATTAGCATATTGCGAATTTGCGAAATAAAATCGATTCTGCTAATTAGCATATTGCGAATTTGCGAAATAAAAGTCATACGCGAAGTCAGACGGAAGGAGAAAGAAAAAGACTAAGAAATTTCTAAGTGTTATATATATATGAAGGGTATTTTTGGAAAGTCATAAAAATAAAATCTAGATATGTAATAGGTTGAGTAAATGGATTAAATATGTAAATAGACCTTCAATTTTACCCAATTTTGTAATTTACCCGTGCCCTTTGTCCTCATTTTACGATAAAATAAACACAAGCATCCATCTTAAATCGAGGCAATCAGAAGTGTTATTTTTAAAATTATCCATATTTATTAGTATTTTGCTTTTTTCGTTTTTCGTTTTTCCTTAATTACAACGAACAAACAGTATAATTTTAAACTTCATTTCTTTCAAACAGAATATAAGCATACATGTAGATAGTTCTTATTGAAAGGCTATTAAAACTTGATTTATTAGCATATCAATAATTATTATTACGTGTCCAACTGGAAATAAAGAATATTGTATATAAATAAATAATAAATAAGTTAGCTTAGAGAAAAGAATTATTGAACAATGAATAGTGGCGGCTTAACCCGTCCCTACAATTCCATTGTGAATTTTTATCCTACCCCATCGTTGTTGATTTTTGTCACAAATTCGTAGTTCTAGTCTCTTTTGGTGACGGATAGCATCCTTACACGCGAAAAAATGTCTATATAGGCAATTTATGTTGTAGTGATACTCAAGATAATAATTGTAGATGGGATGTTGAAGTTTGCAAACTCCACAAAGCAGAGACCTGTTGCAAATTTTTAAACCACGTGACTCTTTTTGCAAATCAACCTAATCACATGGGTTATTTTTGACATTTTTCTACGAAAGACTATTGAAGCTTGATTTACTAGCTTGAGCTAAAAAAACAAAGAATAATTGATACACCAAAAGAAAAAAACATAGTAACTAAATGTATGACTACAAAATAGATCCATCTTTAAATGAAACTGTCACTATAACCCTGTCGCTAATTTTTCACCTTTCTCATTAGCGACGATGTGCGTCACAAATTTGTAACTCTAGTCTCCTTTGGCAATGGAGGGGGTGATCCATAAAACCGCCCTTAGACCTTCTAGGGGCGGTTAAAGGCGCCCCTACACGCGAAAAAAACTGCCTCCATTGGCAATTTTTGTTGAAGTGATAGTCAAGACAAGAATGTTGAAGTTTGCAAATTGTACAACAAACTGTGCAATTTATACTTGCTTTGCAAATCGACCTAATATGGTTTCTCCTTAAATACAACAAACAAACTGTGCAATTTATTAATTGATCTTTTCCTAACAAAATATAAACAGACATATATATAATTCATAATAAAAGGCTATTGAAGCTTGATTTATTAGCTTGGGCTAAAAAAACAAAGAATAATTGATACACCAATAGAAAAAGAAAAAAAATCAGTAGCTAAATGTATGACTACAAAATAGATCTATCTTTAATTGAAAATGCAACGATCAATTAATTGCCGAACAAACTCTTCTAATTTCACCTTGAGCTCCTGTCTTGACCCCAATATTACTCATCTTAATCATTGATCTTGCAAACTCAGCATTGAAGTTTCCTGCAACTCCTGAGAAACGTTGTACGAATGGTCTAGTTGAAGCATCAGTCCACAATACCTGGTCTGACTCAAGAATTCCCCGTCCATTTATAAGGTTTGTGAAGTATGAAGAATCAAATCTGTTTTGGCTACCAGTGTCTAATGCCACCCGAGTTCCCCCATTTCCGCCTTGAGGACAAAGTGTTTGCAATTGAGGAAGGACTGCTGAATTAATTGAAGGGTCTGAAACAGTTGTACTAGTATTGTATAATCTGTAACTAAACAGTGCGCATGATGTTGTTCCAATTGTATGTCCTCCTGCATTCATCAACATTAATTAAATGCTGAAATTAACTACTAATTTACCATATATTATGAATCAATGAGTCAATGAATATGAATGCTTACCGACAAGTGCAACAAGGTCTTGAGTGTTGAGACCTCTATCCGTAAATAATTTGGTTTGGTCAGCAACGGAGGTTCTGAATCCAGGCAAAGTATTAGCTTCAGATTGCAATGAGATTCGTCCATCTCTACGTCCAGTAGGCACTTGCCAAGTTCGTCCGCTTGTCTGCATATACATGTATTTAATTAATTTAATTCAATGATTGATGCTTAATTATGATTAGGCAATGAGAAAATGATGACTTACGAGAACAACAGAATCACGAGCAGCAAGTGCGAGAATATCAGCGCAAGAAACAATTCCAGGACAAGCTGCTTCGAGCTGGGACTTAGCATTATCAATAACATCGTAACCATTCAAACCACTATTTTGGACGGCTGATTTCTCAGTGTTGGGTCCATCAATTAGGACAGAAGCATCGCAACCTTGAACGAAGCAATCATGGAAATGCATCCTTAATAAACCAGGTGCAATTTCAGGATTAGAACTCAGCTGAGATTGGACAGCTGAGCGTACAATGGCTTCTGCTCGAGGACACGTGGTAGCATAGAAGCCAACACGAGTGCCTTGTCCTTCTTCTGGGCTGCAGATCAAGATCAACACTATAACAAACAAGCTTAATGTATAGCCCATATTCATATTTATAAATATGATGAGTAGAGTAGGAAAAGATGAAGTCAAATGTAGCTAAAAGATGAGGTTTTTCTAAAAGAAATGTTTGCTTCTATTTCAGTTTGATATTATGTAAAGGATGATGCCAAGTATATATATATATATATAGAGAATTAATTCTCTATAAAAGTCAGCAAAGGCAACTTAGCTTTCCATGACAGTTGATACTCATAAATATACAAATGATTGATTTGAATGCATTCAAATCCTTTTTCTTTTTCTTTATTATCATTATTTTCTTAGATTATACTTAGTTAATTAACTAATTTAATTGATGGATTAATTATACATACCATCAAATTATATAATATTTAAAATTGTTTACAACATTACTCATTTAATCGCCTTGTGAAAATACAATTTTAAGATTTCCAAATTAATCTTTTATATGATTAATTTTGTTATAGAAAAATTGTAAAAATATTCTTTTCATCAATAAAAAAATGCAAATTCAGATGCAATTAAAATGAATTGGAATTCGCCAACAACAATTTATAGTTGGGTGTTGCATTCTCATTAAATTAGCTAATGAAATTTCTTAAGGGGTGTCTAAATTTAATTAATTGGGTTCATCAACCAAATTGGAACAAGTCTTTATTTGTAGTTTAGGAAACTTGAAAAAAAAAACTACCTAAATTCGTGCATTTATACATAAATTTCATAATTTTTGTTATCGTTAGTTTTTTTACTATTATTAATGTATTTATCATCAAATCAATATATCACATCAGTAAATTCAATATGTCACGTTAATAAAATTTAACTTTATTGATGGAATTACTTATTTTACTAATGAACAAATTTGGTCATTTACCGTTAAATCTAGAATTATTAAATTTAAGTCATAGCATGATTTGAATCTCCACCACATAATCCTAATAAGTCTAGATCTAACGGTGAATGATCAAATTCATTTAGTCATTTAGGATCTAAATGAGCACTATTGTTCGTAGTGTATGCTTTGATCTCCTAATTAACTAAATAAAACAATGGTCTAATAAAAAAAAATTGACACAATGTTATAATAGATAAAAAAAAAAGATTGACATTATTATATTATATAATCTTTTCATAATATAAAGAAATACATAAGGTTTAGAAGGGTTTGACCATTTAGCTATTTTATTTTATGTATTACAGGAATTTTTACATGCACCTTAATGAGCAAGTGAATTTGCTCATTAACCGTTAGATATAGGCTTATTAAATCTAAGCCTCAGGATGCTTTGAATCTCCACCTTAGGATTCTAATAAACCTAGATCTAACGGTGAATGAGCAAATTCTATATGTTCATTAAGGTGCATGTGATCAAGATTGTTATGTATTATTGGAGTTGACCCCTTTTGAGTTGATACAGACGCTACTCTTATTAAATGCATGCTTAAATTCTGACATTTTCTAAAAGTCTCCCATGTTGGAAGTAAACTTGGAACTTTTCTTAGGTTTTATCAAATTAATTACTATCCATCTTAATTTAAATAAAGGGTTAAGGTGCAAAAATATCCTTAATATTTTGGATCAGGAATAATTTTACTTTTAATGTCTAAAATGGTGCAATTTTACGTCTAATATTTATAGTCAATAGCAATTTTACCCCTAACGTTGATAATTTGGGTCAATTTCAGGTACTATTATAAAATACAAATATTTTTGTTCCTTATTTTGCACCAATTGCATATCAATTCGTTATAGAAAAAAAGGATTTCATGTTTTTTCTTATTTAATAATAGAATTGGAGATTAATATTTATAAATTCGGTGATTTTTTTTTTCTGAAAAAATCAGTGCAAGTTTGTCAAGTTTCATCCCACGGACTGTGACCGGCGCTAGAGAACGGGTAAGCTCAAGCTATCAGAGCCCGTAACAAGCCTTAATATAATATATGAGCAACCTTACTAATAGTCTTAATATAATTTAATATTAAATCCTTCAAGAAACACACATAATCCTCAAACTGGTACTACGATCTAGAATACAAATTTTAACATAATTCTTAAATAGTCGTACTTAACAAGATAGATGTGCTGCCCGGAGAAAGGTCGTAGACTGCAACAGACTTCTAGTCACTTGAAAAATTAAAGGAAAATTACACAGAAATTCATATTTTAAAAACTATTTACAACTATGTCAAGTCATAATTTTGTATTATTCAAACTAATATAATTTTATATAAAAATCAGTACTTTTAATATAATTTAACGATTATAATTTATAAATTAGAAATCTAGAATATATTTTCTAGAGTTTATAATTTATGAATTGGAGTATAGAATTTTTAAATTATAGTGTAAAATCATAATATACAAAGAATAATGACATATTAAGAATTAAGTTTGGTGATATGATTTAGTTGGAATTTTGTACTTAATTATGATATTCATGTATTTGACCCAAAAATTAAAGGAGTCAAACCTCCCGCAGTGAAGTAATTATATGCAATGCATAAGTAATTTAACATTGATGTTGACACACAATAAGAATAATTATATGCATAATATAAGTGGTTACACAATATGCTTTTCATAAAATTATTTTATAAATAGATAGATAGATAGGTGGTTTCATACGTGTTGGACCATAAACCTTAATACACAATTTATCAATCCTCTAAATATAATCATAAATCTCTCTTATATCCAATGATTAGGAGACCGAGAATAACTCAATCGACCATGCACCAAGACGGTTGGAGGACTGAGAATAACCCACCGTACCCAAACCTCACTTAAACAAACTATAATTGAAATATTTTAATTTATAAAAATAAACTTATTAACATACTATTATTAAATATTATTCTTGGTAACACTTCTATCAAAATTAGAATTTTACATTTAAGAATGTTATTATTTTAAATGTTAAAAATATTTTTATATATTTAACATTTTTTATATTTCTTGAAAAAAATATTTTTTTATATATTGAATTATATTTTTATTAAAATTAGATAAGAGAGAGAAGATAAGAAAAGAGAAGAGAGAAAGAGATATCAGAGACATATTTTTTTAAGAAAATAATAATCTAAAAGTGTATTTTAAATATTTAAAATGATAGATTTTAAGTGAAAAATAAATTTCAGGTATGAAAGCATAAACATGTTAAAGTTTAAATACAACAAATGTGCTTTTTCCCTAATAAGTACAGCGCAAATCAGTAATTTAAAAGGATAGATGGACTAAATTGTTGAATAGAACAAAAGTTAGGGATCTTTAGGTTGCTCATTTTTTATATTTGCCTTTTGACAATTTTTGATGTTTGGTTAGGAACATGCTGCTTGCCTCTTATACATGAAAATTAGTTTTTTATAAAAGCATGGAATCTCTTTTGTAAAAGTAGTTTTTTCCAATAACAAACAACAAACCAAACAGCATGTAAAATAAACAGACCTTAAATAATACATAAAGGCTAATAAATTATTTTGGAGGAAACACTTATTTTATTTCTCCCATCTCAACCCTTATCCTGAAATTTTCGTTTCCAACACTTGTTATCAATCTAAAATAAACGGCCGTCTCTCTCAACGATCTACTCACTCACCCTATGCCTTAGCTAACAACCTCGTCAATCTCGTCCTGATCAATCTGTCCATGCAGACGAGGTCGTTCCGGTCACTCATTGTATGCGGCCTCCCTCATCGACCTGCTCTCCATCCTAGTTCGGCCCTTCAATTATTATGTCTTAGATAATTCTTTCTTATTTCATTGTCCCCCTTTGTTACGATGTTGATTAATATTTTGTTGATCTACTTTTGTAAACTCTGTATTTTGTTTCAGGTCTAGTATGTGATCGACGGCTTACATTGAGCCACTTGATTGGTGTTCTAGAAGACTTCTTTTCACGATTGGGTAATACTTTTACTACATAAACCTAGTTTATTATAAAACACTTCGATGTCCTTTGTTAATTGTTCTGTTTTGGAAAAAAAATAAAATATATTACAAGAGAATCAATTGTGCATTCGCTTCAATTTCAGTATATGTTAGGTTTTAAGGTCATGTTTCACTCTAATTTTAATGAGTTTATTGCTCAATTTTTTTTAGTAATAGCCTTCAACTATTAATACTCTATATATATGATGCTTATGGAAGCTTTTAAGTTGATAGGTAATTACTTCATAGTATGTGGGTGGTCTGCCAAGAAAAACCTAGAACGCAAAGAGAAACTATCACTTCTTTTGAGTTAAGATGAATCTAAAGTACCACTTTAGGATGAATCTTTTGAAGAGTCGAAATTTCCAACAAACATGGATGAGGCGAAACTGCGATAACTTAGAAATAAGAGGGGATATCAAGTTATGGTTTTCTTTTAATATCGAAATGATAATAGAATTATAATATAAAACTTGTGATATTGAAATGACATATTCCTTGAAATTTAGTTTCTACTAAATTTTAGAATCATGTATTAAAAATTTAGTAATGTATAAAAATTTAAATATATCATATGATTTTTTCAAATGTTTATTAGATATCCGATTAAAAATAATAAATAGTATATAAATAAATAATAAATAAGTCACAAGTAGGAGCAGTTAAAATCGCCCTACAGCTCAAAGAAAAGCATTTCAGAAACAGTCTTTATAATTCTATCGCTAATTTATAACCTCCCTCCATTGGTGACGATTTTCGTCACAAATTCGTAACTCCGGTCTCCTTTGGCGACGCATTGGACGGTCGTTAGAACTGCCCCTAGACCTTCTAGGTGTTGAAGTAATTCGGTGTTCAAGAGAGAGAGAGAGAGGCCGAATTACGTAGAGAGAGAGAGAGATAGTGAACGAATAATAATTCCCCTTAATTAGGGTTCGTATTGATCACATGTATATATATGACAGACATATGAATCTATACTAATTAGGTTTTCTGAACCCTAATTAGTTGTATAGTTTAGATACAACTCTAAGACTTAATCCTAGATATAATGAAATCTTATCTCTGTACACTAAATAGACTTGTGTACAGACTACAATTCTATTTAGTGTGAGGATAATTATCTGTAGAGATAATACTGATATTATCTCTAACACCCCACTTCAAGCCGATGCCGCGGAGAAACCAACAGTCGAGAGCGTAACTGCGTGAAGCGAAGACTGGGTAGCGGCTTGGTTAAAATGTCTGCTACTTGATCATCAGTAGGAATGAATCTGACATTGAGAAAACCATTTGTGACTTGTTCACGGACAAAGTGATAATCCAGCTCAATGTGTTTTGTACGAGCATGAAACACAGGATTTGAAGTGAGATAAATCGCACCTACATTGTCACACCATAATTGTACGGGGGGTGGTATGTGAAATCCCAAATCTTTCAACAATGATTTGAGCCAGAGTAATTCCGCTGCTGCATTTGCAACTGCTTTGTACTCACTTTTAGTGGACGATCTTGCAATGGTGGGTTGTTTTCGCATTTGCCAGGAAACAATGCTATTCCCAATGTAGACACAGAAAGCTCCAGTTGATCGTCTGTCATCCGAGCATCCGCCCCAATCACTGTCCGAGTAGAAATGCATATGCGAAATGTGTTTTGGTGACATAAGGATGCCAAACTCAAAAGTTCCCTGAAGATACCAAAGCACCCTCTTTACACTCTTCTAGTGTTCATCCGTGGGACAGTGAAGGAACTGACATAGCTTGTTGACCGAGAAGGCAATGTCAGGGCGAGTGAGAAGAAGATATTGAAGAGCACCGACAACACTCCGATATTCATCTCCTGATGCAAGCGGAGTGCCAAGACTTTTTGACAACGTGGGAGTGGTACTCATAGGTGTCGTGATTGGTTTGGCATCCGCCATGTTTACACGATCAAGGATGTCGGCTGCATATTTTTCTTGACACAAGTGAATACCATCTTTTGAATACTGAATCTCAATGCCCAAGAAATATTCCGCACGTCCCAGATTGCGAATAGGAAATTCAGTTTCAATTGAAGAGATTACACTAACAATGTGAGCCGGTGAGTTACCTGTGATAAGGATGTCATCCACATAACATAAGATGTATGTCTGAAGTTTTCCATTTGTGTGAACAAATAGGGAGTTGTCAGCCAATGACATTTTGAATCCCAGGGAGACAAGGAAGTTTCGTAGGCGAGTGAACCATTCTCGCGGGGCCTTCTTTAACCCATATAAACTCTTCTGGAGTAAGCACACATGATCAGCTTTATCGGGATCACGGAACCCTTGTGGTTGTTCCATATAGATTGTTTCAGTGAGGTTTCCATGGAGAAACGCATTCGACATGTCAAGCTGATTAATGAACCACCGGTTGGACGCAGCAATGGCCAGAGCTGTTCGTATAGTGGTTGCCTTTACCACCGGACTGAATGTTTCTTTGTAATCAATCACAGATTTTTGAGTAAATCCACGTGCCATGAGCCGCGCTTTATATCGGTCAATGGATCCATCCGACTTCCGTTTCGTGCGAAAGAGCCAACGAGAGGTAATGATATGTCTTCCTTGAGGTCGTGGAACTAGTCTCCAAGTTCCGTTATCAAGAAGGGCTTTGATTTCTTCTGACATAGCTTGTCGCCATTCAGGTAATTTGTGTGCTTTGTTAAAACACGTAGGATCAATCACCCCATTTTCATGCGACACTAGTAGTGCTTCGAATCTACCACGGGAATGCAATGTTGTGTGCCGAAGTTGCATTGCATGACGTCTTACTGTATCGGGTTCAATTTCCGCTGTAGGTTCATGCACGGAGGGAGCTTGCACAGACACCATTGGTGCAATTGCAAGGTTGTCTGAGTTTCTGTTTGCAAGTGATCTGTTATCCTTCGTCATGTTGGTTGTCGCGTTTATGACCGGAGCATTTATCGCTGTCGTAGCAGCGCACAGCTCTTGTGTCGCACCATGACACTCTTCCGCTGTCGCTGCGCCAGACAACTGGGCGGGTTGGCTGCCATTATTTTGGTCAGCGAGCGAGACCCGCAGCGTGCCGTCTCGATGATGTGCGTCCTCACTAACAGTTGCCGGGATAGCTGCTGTAGCAGCAACGCCGTTTACGGCTCGCGGCTCCAATGCCGCATATCGCTGATTTTGCTGATTTGCGATGGGCGTATTGGCGAATGATGAGGCTAGATTTGTACTGTCATTCTCAACAATGGAATTTGCATGGACAGCCATGGGTGCCACAGGGATATGAGAAGGCGATGAGTGAGAAACAGGGATAGAGGATCGAGGAATACCTGGATACGGTCTGAGAATTGAAGGTAGTTCTAGTGTCATCGCATCCAACCCTGCGCTAGTAGAGAGAGGCGTGATGACCGGTTGAGCTGCCGGGAAGACTCCTTCATCGTGTTTGACAAATTTACAGATGTAAATTCTTCCTGTGGATATGTCTAAACATAACTCGCCCGAATGATTGGACGAAGGTCCAAGATAAACACAGAGTTTGGAACGAAAATCAAACTTGTTTTCGTTATAAGTTCATAGTAACGGATAGATGCCACTACCAAATATTCAAAGAAACGAGTAAGCAGGTTGCTTGCGATAAAGCATAAAGAAGGGAGAGCGATTCCTAAGTGTTTTGGTAGGAAGGATATTGATCATGCGTATGCTATGAATCATGGCATAATTCCAGAATTTTAGATGTAAATTAGCATTAGCTAACATGGTCAGACACGTGTCTACTACATGCCGAATTTTGCGTTCAGCGATGCCATTCTGAGCATGAGTGTGTGGACAAGCAATCTTGTGCACAATTCCATTTTCATGGAGAAAAGGCTGAAGTTTTTGAAATTCACCCCCAAAAATCGGAGTAGAAATTTTTTACTTTAGCATCATACTGATTTCTAATCATTGCAAGAAAATTTTGGAATGTTAAAGCTACTTCACTTTTATTCTTTAGACAAAATAACCAGCTGAAGCGAGTAAATTCATTAATGTTAATCAAAAAATAGCGATGTCCATTAAAAGAGAGAATAGGGGCAGGACCCCAAACATCCAAATGCAAATTTTCAAATTGAAAAGTACTAGAACGAACAATTGAAGGTAAAGAAGACTGAGATAATTTTCCTAAAGGACAAAAAGAACAACTACTGGTAGGTGCTGAAGATAATAAATTATTATCTTTTAAAATTCTACTAACTGTCTGATTCTGACAATGACCAAGCCGTGCATGCCACCGCTCAAAGGAAACCTTCTCTCCGACTAGCGCCTCTTTCAAGTTGGGTGGAAGCATTCATCAATAAAATACCGATTTTTCACCAAATCTCGTGTCAATTTCTCACTTTAATTTCTTTTATTTTCTCGTCTTCAATTTATACGCTTAGCTTTAAAGAATAATTTATCTCGCAAAGTTTCTATAACGGCGCGAGAGACCCAAGAGGGACTTTTTCAATCCTTGCGTCCCTCGCCAATCGCTTCGATTAGATTTCAAGTTTTGGCGCACAAATTCCATAAACTTAACCATTTTAATTGAGAAGTAATCTTCTCTGGCACGCCCGCACCCTAACCACACGTGACAAGGTTGAAATTAGCATATTTCGAAAATATCGCTAACAATATGTTATTGGGCTTATGCCTTGACAGTATTGTAATCAATTGTTTCTTAATAGTATTAGCATTAACAATTCCTATTGATTAGAGTAGAAATTTCTTGGTTCATTTGCTGGAGATGTTATAGTTATTTGGTTGATCTCCATGTTCTTCTTATCAATCATCTGGTTTTCCCTTGCTGGCTTATTGTCCTACATATTATTTTTCTATATCATATTCATCTATTAACATTTTTAGCTAAATATTATATGAGTTTCCCCTTGGAGTTAACAATTTTATCTTGGTTAATTTGTGCAATATGGTGTACTACTAAGGTAAGAAGGAATATGTTGTTTCTGTTAAAATCAATAATATCATATGCCATTAATGATTGAATAACAGAGAACTGCAAATATGTGTATAAACCAAGGAATAGTGCCTTGAGTCTTACGTTTATCTGATGCAATTATCCTTCTATATGTAATTTTTAAAACAAATTTATGCTTACATTTATCCGTACACAAACAAAAATATCACAATAAAATAATTGGTTGCTCTCGAGACATTCCATCGAGCAAATTGAATAGATATAACATTGGTAACCCAGTTCTCTATACAGAACTGATTCCAGTTCTACTGGTAGTTCTGTTTCCATTCGAACTGGATACAGAATTAGAACCAGTGATGTTTACAGAAATGGAAACCAGTTCTGTAATGGAACTAGTAACCCAATTCTGTTTACAGAACTAGTTCCAGATGTCGGAATACATAGTTTGATTTATACATTTTTTTGTGCATGTAATGTTGCAGGAATTTGACTCCACATATGGTCCAGCATGGCTTTGCATAGTGGAAACAAGCTTTGGTTTTTATGTTACTCATTAAATAGGAGGCTTCTTGTATTTCTCAATTGACAAGGTTTACATCTTACTCTTTAGGACTGCTTTTGAGCCTTTGGATCAAAGTTTATCCTTGCATTTCTATGTTATCGTTGTCGTTCATGTTCATGCTGTTTTTTACTTTAAAATTACAGAGTGCACGTAGGATTTTGTTAGTTGAGGAAACAAACTCTGTAGTTGAGGTAGCTGACTTGTAGGATTTTATATGAGTCATTTTTGTTGAGGTTGCTAACCTTTTAATTTATTTGGAATTAAAATATACTCTAATCTAGTGTAATATCTGTGGTTAAATTTAACTAGTCAGCCTGTAAGTGATTTGGTGGCATCTGCAGTTATTGAATTGCGTTGGTAATATTAATATATATAAATATTGTCTTAACTTTGATTGTTGATTTTGTAACAGTTGGTGAATTAAACCATTTGGTTTCTTCAACTACGAGTGGGGTAACTCCAATCTTTGGAAGCTTGCTGCGAATCTCATTTTTTCTTATGATTTCTTCTATTATTATTTGTATGGTATTGATGGGGAAAAATTTATACTGGATACTTTTGATAGATTTCTTTTCCTGTTGGGATTTTTATTGGATGAATGATAGCTAGAAAGATTCATGTTTAATTAATAAATATTATTTTTGACAAGATTGGTTGAAATTTGAGCCTTTGTTCACTTTCATATTGATTTTAATGAGCTTCATCCATTCAAAAGATCATATAATAATAATAATAAATTAAAAATAAATTACCACTGATTATGTTTGCCACGATGATGCTCGTGGCTAGAAAATCTTTACGGCCACAATGAATCTATTTTTGCCACAGTTATGCTTGTGGCTAAACAAAATTTCTAGCTAGAGGTTCTATTTTGCCACGGTTATGCTCGTGGCTAAACAAGATTTCTAGCCATAATTATTTTACTTTTGCCACGGTTTTGCTCGTGTCTATGTTGGGTTGATTGCCACGGGTTGCTATTACTTGCCACATGTATTTTATTCTTGCCACGAGTTTATCCGTGGCAAAATGATGTGATTAGCCACGGACGTTCCCGTGGCATAAGAACTCATTTATGCCACGACCATTATTTTTCCGTGGCAATTAGTTAGCGACGATCACTTGTGCCACGGAAGAATTTCTGTGGCTATGTAGTGTAGCCACGGAAATTTTAAACTTGTGCCACGATTTTAACCGTGGCACAAGTGCCCATTTGTTGTAGTGAAATGTTTGAAACATGAAATTGGAAATGAATTAAATTACAATTGAGAAATCTCTATATTAAACATATAGGTAATCAATTGAATTGGAACAAACAAATCAATACAAAGAATTGAAATGCGATAAAATAAATTGAAATTCAACAACAAACTCGGAGCCACAATAGCTATCTCGGATTGAAGTTGAATTTTGTTGTAGGTGCGAGGTCCTCGGAGAGCTGCAACCGGTCGGGCCCGTACGGTATGTGCTTTGTGCAATGACTAAACGTTGGTAGGCAAATGGGGCAGATTTAAACCTTGACTTTGGGAAGCTTGGTTGGAGTGCTTAAGAACACGGAATTGGACAAGTAAATAGTGTAAATTGAACTTCGGGAGGTCAGGAACAAACTTCTATAAGGGATCGAAGGCTAAAACGGATGCTAAGTAGACGAAATTGGGAGTTGAAAATAACGGGACGAATCTGGAAAATTCTGGAAACAGAATGTCTAAAAGAATTTGGGCTGGAAAGATCGGCTTGTAAATAGAGTTTCTGGGTACGGAATTGGGAAAATAAATACACTAGATCGAACTTCAGGACGTCAGGAACAACTTTGTCGAAGGGATTGAAAGAAAAAAATGACTTTAAACAGACGGAATCGGGCTTTGAAAGTAGTTGGACGAATCTGGAAAATTGATTTGAAAACAGAATTATAGCTAGGAATTGAGCAAATTGAAGGCTTGGAATGCTAAATTGAATTGGAAAGGACTTGGAAAGAGGCTATTGAAACTTGGATTAAAGCTGAAGAAGAGCTAAAAGAGGAATCGAAGCTAAGAAAAACGAAGAACGAAAGGAAGAACTTTGAAGAACTAAGAACTAAGAGACTTAAGAACTAAAAACTTAAAACTAAGAACTAGAGAGCATTGGAAGGGACCTTAGGAAGGGGTTTTGTTGTGTGTTTGAGTGTGTTTTTTTATGAAGGGGATAGGGTCTATTTATAGTATTTTGGAGTGGCATTTTGGTAATTATTCAGTGGTATTTTGGTAATTATTAACCAACTAACACAACTACCTTCATGCCACATCACCCCACTACCTCAACTTCCATTGACTGCTTCCAACTGTTGCCGGAAGAGGCGATACGCCCCGCGTATCGTTGGTTACGCCCTGCGTATTGGAGGTCCTGAAGCTTATGTTTCGTTGATGGTATCTGCGCGTGGCGCCTCTGGTGTTACGTCCCGCGTAGGAAAGAGTACGCCCTGCGTATAGGTGGATACGCCCTGCGTATTGGAGCTTCTGATCTTGGAACACTCAGCGGATGCGTCTTACGCATGACGTATTGGCAAGTACGTCCCGCGTAAGAAAGTATGCCCCGCGTAACGGGAAGGACGCGCTGCGTATTTGAGTTTCTGACGTTTGATTTCTCCGGACGCCTTGTTTACGCGCTGCGTATGGAGGACACGCCCCGCGTATTGTCGGACTCTCTCATGGGTTGCAGGTCAGCTTACACGTGCATTATTTTCTAGAAAATATAAACTATACCCTAAAAACATAACCCAAGCTTTTTATATACATAAAAATAATTATTTTATTTTTTTGGGCCAACACATATAAAACAACTAGAAATAGAAAAGTTCTATAATGATTTAGATCCATTGCATATTATTTCTTAATATCAATTATCTTTTCATGTAAATGTATGTTCTTTTTTTCCCTTTTCTTTAGCTTTTGGATTAAATGGTTACTTGACATTATACCAGATCTACAATAGACATTAGTTAGAGAAATAAAAGGTGAAACTAAAAAAAGGACCAAGCACATATGAATCCTTTAGGAAATTGTGTTCCATAGAAATTAAGAAGCAAAGTCATTGTAATAGGAATCTCAATAGTAATGCACAGAAACTACCTTAATCATACTGCAAAGGCAAATAACATCTTCCATATCCATAAAACCAAACATGCCACTGCAGCAAAGGTTCTTCGGAGGAAAACCTGTTTGAATATTCCACAAATCATCCAATAAAAAAGAATAAAAGGAAGAGATGAAAGATGCACCAAATCACCCATTTGTCGTTCTTCACCGCGAAAGCGATAACAACCCGAATATAATGGCTTTGACATACCTAATGGTTTGAGCAACAGCATATGGAAAACAAAGAAAAAGCCCCGAAGAACGGGCATTCAGCCCTTCCTATGTTTATGTTGAAAAAACTTGAAGCTACCTATTCGAATCGGGGGCGTTGGTCGTGGAAGACCATTTCTAAAGAGTTGTTCTTTCGAAAAGTCTCTTAATCTGCTTAGCCTTAATGCAGTTAGCAGCTTCCTGTTCTATAGGATAACATGGGACTAGAGCTTTTCAAATCTTTTTTCAAAGCGGCTCACCCTATTGATTGCACGGGATCTTCCTTTTCTTTATGAATTCCTAAAGGAATGAGCTAATTGTTAGAATATTAAGCAGCTTATGTGCTTTATTGCAGTTATCCTCTTGCAGTTAGTTTGTTTAATGCAGTTCTTGTATTTCTTGTAGTTAGCTTCCTTAATGTCTTAGTACGACGTTAGGGTGTAGCAAACAACAAAAAAAAACGAGTAAAGTTTCTACACAAAACATCACGGAACTGGTACCTGAGAGTTACGGAGACGCCGAGACGCGGATCCGCTCATCTCCGGCTACCCCTGTCGTCGGCGGAGCTGCCGCCGCGGTGGGCCGAGGTGAATGGTGAAGGGGCGAGAGAAGAATCCTGCAGGATTTTAGAATTTGAATTCCTTGGAACTCTCTATCTTAATCAATCTACAACTCTTCTTTTTCTTTTTTTTTGTTATCTTTGTTTCTGCCATTTTCTTTTCCCCAAGCTCAAGAACACTCAGAATCAAGCTCTCAGTCTCTCAAGCATGGGTATGCAATCTATTTTTCTTCTTTATTTCTTTCTTTTTGATTTTTCTTTTGCTTTTGTGTGTGTAGAATCACATTACATGAGAAAATAAATTGAATTGGAATAAAACATAAGAATTTTAGAGTTATTACGTGGAGATGGAATTGTATTGCTGAAATTTGCATCTGTCTGTCACAGCTGCGGACTCATATTCTGACACCATTCGCGCTGATTCTCGCCTAGGCATAACCCTTGGCTTGCAGGAGGTAATTTTTGTAATTTCATGATCATGTATTTGAAGGTAGCATCCATAGGCTTTGATTGATTGTGTTTATACTTCAATTTCAGGATAGTGTCTTTACTATTAGCCCTGTTGCTGCGAGTAATTCCCCTTTACCCCCGTATCCCATGAACAGTTCTACCGAATTGGCCCTCCATAGAAAAACTTATCAATTCCCTGCAAGTAAGAAAGGACTGATATTTCCTCGCTGTTACGTTGGATGGAATGACCTTGTAGATCGCCTAGAGTCGAGATACGCGAGTGTTTGGAACCAAGTTGGCATTAGGGATTTTATTCGTCTGACCCGTCATGAAATTACTCCTTGTGTGAATGTACTGGAGGGGGTGCTGAATTATTGGTCGCTGGTGTGTAATTCGTTGATCCTTCCACTGGGTCCCATGTCTATCACCTTACGTGATGTAGTGGCTTTGACGGGGTTGCCTATTATCGGAGAGGAGGTCCCGAGTTGTGTTGAGACGAATGTGTTTCCTGAAGTGAAGGCTATCTTATCCAAAGAGGCCGGGACTTATGTCCAAATGATCAGAAGGAAATTGGACAAGAGGGAATTGGATGATGAGGATCATGTGCATTTTCTGTGGATGATGCTTAGCAATTATATTTTTGAGCCGTTAGGCCTCAGACCTACTGCAGAAATATTGATCATTGCTAAGGCTCTGGCTTCGGGCCGTCGTTTAGCTCTTGGCACCATGTTGTTGGCCTCAACATTCCACCGCCTAGCTCTTACTGTTGAGGATAGACCATTCATAAAACCTAGAGGCGGTTTGTGGCTGCTGCAGCTGTGGCTTTTTATTTATTTCCCTCATCTGGCCACCGCCTCGTCAATGGAGACTTTGGGACATCTTGGCGTGGACCTTTGCTACAGTTCTTCGAGTTTGGCTGTTAGTGTAGTTGTGAGATATCTTCGTACTTTGGTGCCATCTACTCATAACAAGCTGTTTCTTTTTTGGGAAAAAGATAACTCGTGTCTACCATCTTGGGCTCTCTCTTACTTGTCCGCTGCCCCCCATGAAGGTGCTGAATGGTGGATGACGGTATGTGCGACACGTCGGTTACATCATGGAGTGAACCGAACTAGAATCTCTCGCTCATCAAACCCTGGTTTGACCTTATATGCACCCTGTCTTTGGGCACGTCAGTTAGGCTTTTTCCAATCTATCCCGGGGCAACTCCCATTTCCTACCCCTTCATAGTGGTGTGGGGCTAGTGATGAAGACATAGCGGCTGCGGTTCTGGATGCGGGATATGATCAGGGGCCACTTCTGCTTGGATCGGATCAACCTTCGTTTGACGCTTGGTGGGAGACTGTTTTTCAGCATTGTATCCCTTCTGTTGGTAAGCTCTTTTATTTATTGTTTTTTTTTATTTTTATATATATATATATATTTATTTTATATTTTTTTATCTCTTTTTTGTAGACTCAAGCGGTAGCTCAGGGAAAGACAACAATCCGAATTCCCTAGCTCCGAATGAGCTTGACGCCAATGACAATGGGAAAGGAAAGGCAATCATGATGGATGAAGGAGAGCGGGTGGCTATTGCTGCAGGGCCTTCCACGAGACAAATGGAAGAAGAAGACGACTTCGACGAGGGCCTATACTTCGGTTTTGAGGATGAGACGCTGGATCAACTGGGGGCACGTTGGAACCTGACGTCTTCGCTCGGCACTTTGTCTCTGGACGAGGACTCGACTGAGGTGGCTATGACTCCATTGCAACTTCCAACACGAACCCATCTTCCTTTCGCGTCTTCTCTGAACCGACTGGTCCTTGCGCCATTGTCTCAGGTTTGTATGATCTTGCTAATCTGTTACTTATGAGTCCTGCTTGAGATAAATTGTTTAGATTGATTGATTGAATTGCTGAAATATGGCAGGAATCCGCTCTTGTGCGTCCTTTGTTGGTCCCTATCGGTCTTAAAGCTGATAATCCTTTTGCCGGTTTGGATTTTTCATTTTTGAAAGGACCGTCTACTGCTGCAACTGACTCATCCTTGCCTAGTGATGACTCGTTGAGTGACGCTCGTGCCAATCTTAGCAAGCTCATTGCTTCACCTCTTGATTCCTGGACTCCCACCCGTATTGCAAGGGCAATGACTGATTTTGATCTAATGATGGGTGCGTGTGCTCATCCTTTCAAGACTGAGCCGTTGAAATCCGCCAAGAACCATGTGTTGTTTTGCTATCAGTCCTATGTTACTGAGAAAAACGTGGCAGCGGGTCTTGCAGCTCGGGTTAGATCAAACATGGCGGAGCTCGAGTCCTATAGCAAGAAATTTAATGCTTTGGTTGACGTTGAAGAAGCGGATAGGCAACGGTTAGCCAAAATCGCGGCTGTAGAGGAGCGTCTTTTGGTGTTGGAGAAGGAGGTGGCTGAAGCTCGAGCGTCTAAAGCGGAAATGGTTAGAGCCAGTTCCGGGTTTAGAGCTTGTTTCCCGCGGATGGAGGAAGAGCTGGCCCGTGAGAAAGATCGATTGGCCAATCATTATGATGAGATGCTGGCATGGCACCGACAGAGCGAGCAACACAAAGAGGCTGCCTCCAAACTTTGTGAATCTTGGGCAAAATATCCAAAGCCTGATTTTTGTTTGTTTCCGTGAGGTATGTTCACGGGTTGCCCATACTTTCCCTCTTTGTTTTGAGTTTGTACGCTCATTCTTTCATTTATTTATTTGTGTAGCACAAATGGACATTATTTTGTGAGTTGATTGCCGCTTGAACGTTTGCTAGGTCATCTATATTTTTTTTTTATTTGTGGCCATGGCACACTTATTCTTTTATTGATGAACATTTATAGTACTTGCGAAGACAATATACAAATGCTTTGAAAAATTGTAAATGCCCAGAAAAAGAGCGAATACGCCCTGCGTGTACCTGGATACGCCCCGCGTATTTGTGCTCCTGATCCTGAAGCGCTTTCTCGATGATGAATACGCGTGGAGTATGTGGTTTTACGCCCCGCGTATTCTCGCTCCTGGAGTACATCTTCTATTCACGTCCGATACACGTCCTGCGTCTTTGGGGCACGCCCCGCGTATGAGAACGCACGCCCCGCGTATTCGTGCTCCTGGAGCTGTCTTTTACACACGTCTGGTTTACGCCCCGCGTATTGTCAAACACGCCCTGCGTATTTGAGCTTCTGATCTTGGAGCATCTAAAGAAGAAATTTACGCGTGGCGTCTTTGGCATTACGCCGCGCGTAAATGAGCCTCTGGGGTGTGACTTTCGTGCGTGCCTGAGTCACGCCCTGCGTGAAATAAAGACGCCCCGCGTATTTGGCTTTTTGAGCTGTCCTTCGGGATGTGCTTCCTCTACGCCTTGTTGGCTGACTACTTCGCACGTTACACATCACGTGTTGTGCGTGACGCTCCCATCGGTTCCTGTGTTAATTACATCCCACATACTTTGGAAATATTTCTTCAAGTATTTGCCGTTAATGTATCTCTTGTGTGGTTCTCCGCCCAGGCTCTTCAACCAATACGCGTTCCCGGGAAGCACCTTGTGGATTTGAAATGGTCCTTCCCAGTTGGGTGACCACTTCCCAAGCTCACGATCCTTCGTCCCGATTGGTAGAATTAGCTTCCACACTAGCTCGCCTTCTCTGAAGCTTTTCTTTTTTACTTTCTTGTTGTACACGTCTTCCACTTTCTTCTTTTGGATCATCATGCAATCGAGCGCTTTCTACCTTTCGTAGTCCAGATCTTCTAGCTCCATGGTCATGGCTTGTACATAATTGCCCGGCTCCAAGTCATTCTGACGCATTACTCGTAATGAAGGCACAATGACTTCCAATGGTATTACTGCATCATGACCAAAAGTTAGGAAAAATGGACTCACTCCGGTTGCTCGTGTCTTAGACGTTCGCATAGCCCAGAGCGTTTCTGAGAGAACTTTATGCCACTCCCTAGGATTGTCTTCTAGCATCTTCTCCAAGATTTGGATCAGGATCTTGTTGGACGCCTCAGCTTGACCATTCGCTTGTGCATAAAATGGGGTGGAATGAATCAACTTAATCCTGTACTCTTCTACGAACTCGTTCATATCTTCGCCTGTGAACATGGTTCCTTGATCCGTGGTGATGGATTCTGGGATTCCGAATCTATGAATCAAGTTCTCTTTGATGAATCGGATCACTTGTGTTTGGCCGACTTGTTTCATTGGTGCTGCCTCCACCCATTTGGAAAAGTAATCTGTGGCAACTATGATGAAATAATGACCTTTTGATGAAGCTGGGAATATTTTCCCTATTAGATCAATAGCCCATCCTCTAAAAGGCCACGGCTTCACCACTGAGTGTAATTCTTCTGAAGGGACTCGTTGGATTTGGCCATACAGTTGACACTTCTTGCAACCCTTCGCATATGTGATGCAATCGCATAGGATCGTTGGCCAGAAGTATCCATGGCGATTGATAAGCCACCGCATTCTCCTTCCGGATTGGTGAGCTCCGCATATGCCTTCATGGACTTGCTTCATGACTTCCATTGCTTTTGGGAAGCCGAGACATTTGAGTAGCATTCCGCCATAGCTCTTACGGTACAAATCACCTGCCATCAACATGTAATTTCGAGATTGAATGCTCAATGAATATTTTACTTTTTTGGAAGGATCATTGAGGTAATCGATGAATGGTTTCCTCCAATCTTGAGCTAAGTTAATATCGATGTCGAATGATTCAAACTAGACGCCTATATCCGCCACGGAAGGATGGCCCTGTCTTCTGATGATAACAACTTTGTATGCTGTTTCTTTGGAGATCTTCATTCCAGAAGCGATTTGGGCTAACTCGTCAGCTTCCCAGTTGTCATTTCTTGGAATATGCTCCAAACTGACCTCATCAAATATTTCCAAAAGTTGAATTGCAAACGCGAAATAAGGTAACAAAAATAAACTTGAGCATTTATATTCTCCTGTTAGGTGCCAGATAACCAATTATGAATCACCGAAAATCTTGACCTCTTTCGCTCCTAGGTCTATCAAGATTTCTAAGCCGATGATTAGAGCTTCATATTCAGCCTAGTTGTTTGTGCATTCAAAATCCAAGTTTACCGCTAATATTGTCTTAGTCCCGGATGGGGCTGTGATGATCACTCCTGCCCCGTTGGAATTGTCTGTGCTTGAACCATCGAACTTCAACTGCCACGGCTCTTTGTGCGTCAGATAAATTGGCAGCTCTGCTTCTTCGGGATATTGAAAGTTGGTTGGGTGGTCGGCCACAAAATCTGCAATTGCTTTCCCTTTTATCGAGGATTGTGGGAGATACACCAACGTGAACTCGGCCAGTGCTAGTGACCATTTTCCTATTCTTCCTGAGAGGATAGGCTAGTTGAGCATGTATTTGATCAAGTCGGTGCTAGCAATCACATAAACTCTCGCTTTGAGCAAGTAATGCCTCAACTTTGTGCAAGCGAAGTAGAGGGCTAAGCACGTCTTCTCAACTGGGTTGTACCTCGTTTCTGCCGATAGCAATGTTCGACTTAGATAATAGATGGCTTGTTCATGATGATTTGCATTGTCTTAGGCAAGCAAGCACCCAATTGACTCGTCGGTTGCTGATATGTAGAGCTTGAGTGGAGTACCCTCCTTTGGTGGCATCAACACAGGTGGGTTGCTCAAGTAAGTTTTGATCTCTTCGAATGTCGCTTGATGCTTGACGTCCCACTTGAAGCTTTCTTCGTCTTTGAGTCTTAACAGATCTGAGAAGGCTCTGGATTTTCCAGCCAAGTTTGATATGAATCGTCTCAAGTAGTTTACTTGGCCCAAGAACCGCTGCAACTCCTTCTTGTTCCTCGGAGGTTGTGCTTCTTTGATTGCTTTTGCCTTATTGTTGTCAATCTCGATTCCTCTTTGGTGGACTAAGAATCCGAGAAAGTTCCCTGCTTTGACCCCGAAGGCGCACTTTAGAGGATTGAGTTTCAAATTGTATTTACGCATCCGCTCGAAGCTCTTCCTCAAATGGCCGACATGTTCCATTTCTCGCTTGGACTTGATAACGATGTCGTCCACGTATACCTCCATAGAGGTGCCGAGTAAATCGTGAAAGATGGCATTCATTTCTCTTTGGTATGTGGCGCCGACATTCTTTAAACCGAACGGCATGACGACCCATTCGAACGTGCCGATTGACCCTGGGCATCGAAATGCCGTTTTTGTAATGTCTTCTTCGGCAATGGGGATTTGGTTATATCCCGCATAGTAATCACACAGAGATATTAATTCATTTTTAGACACAGCATCTACTAACATGTCGGCTATAGGCATCACATAGATGTCTTTTGACGTAGCTAGATTTAGATCGCGGAAATCTACGCATACGCGTAATTTACCGTTCTTTTTTACTACAGGTACGACGTTAGATAGCCATACCACGTACTTTGCTGGTCTGATGAATTTAGCCTTGAATAGCTTTTCTATTTCTTCCTTCACCTTGCCTTCAACCTCTTTGCTCATCCTTCTTGTTGGTTGTTTGAAGGGTTTGAACTCCGGTTTGATTGGCAATCTATGTTCCACTACGTCCTTGCTCAACCCGGGCATTTCATCATAATTCCATGAAAAATAGTCTTTGAACTCCTGGAGCAAAGTGATAATGGCTTCTTTCAACGTTGGGCCTAGTAAGCTACTGACAAACGTAACCCGAGGTTCCTCTTCTGTCCCTAGGTTCACTTCGTCTAGAGGGTCGACTGCCATGGAACCTTCGTCTTCTAGCTTCGGGTTCGCCCTTTTCAGATCTTGAAACTGGATTTCTTCTCCTTGAGGATCTAGTTCTGCTATTCCTTTGAGTGCTTCGATCTCTGAGACCCTCATGTCGTCCTCCTGGTATAGTTTCTCCGCTAGTTGTTGTGCATTCAGTTTTGATATAGCGGCTGAAGCTACCGCTTCTTTTCTCGATGTTGTGCTAGTCATGGAATTTCTTCTATTATTGGTTCATCACGGGATGGCCTTCGACGGGGCACGATTGCCGTTGGCCTTAGGATATTCTTAATCTCTTCGCCACATGCTTGCTCTTTGTAATTGGATCCCACTCAGATTGGGCCTACAGATTCCTCGTAGAGTCTAGCCTCGACCACATCTGAGTAGGTTTCGAATGGCTTCTCGTTTGCCCGAACAACTTCCACCTCGTCTCCTTTCCAAAATAGAAGGAATTGGTGCAAAGACGAAGGGATGCATGAGTTGGAGTGAATCCAATCTCTCCCTAACAGTGCCTGATAACTCGCGGTTGAATTTACCATGAAGAAAGCGGCCATGGCGGTGTGAGAGCCAACGGTGAGTTCCAATGGTAGGACTCCGTATGTCTTTGCAATTTCTCCCGTGAAGGCTGAAACTGACACCTCTGATGAGATTATATCTTCCTCTGATTTCCCTAAGGCTAGGACCATCTTCATAGGCATGATGTTAACGGCTGATCCATTGTCGATGAGCACTCTGGAGATTGGTTTGCCATCTACATGAGCCTTGACGTATAGAGGTTTGATATGGCGAGTCATCCTTGGAGTGGGCTTGTCAAAGTAAACCCTCTTCATGCCCTCTTCACCCGGTGTCTTTGGGACTGTGTCTTCTTGCTCCTTATGCTCGGATTTGGGGCATTCCTTCTTGGTGTCTTCGCTCCTAAAATCCGAAGGTAAGATTAAAGAGGTAGCTGCACAATCTACCCGTATGATGAAATCTCCAACCCGGATTTGGAGGTTCTTCTCTTGGTTTTTTCCTCCTCTTTTCGCATCGTTGGAGTTGACGCTGGATGACTCATTTTGACTATTTCTCTTTTCTGCCTCTCTTTTCCTTAATCTTCTTTTTGCATTCCTGGAGAGAGGCCTTGGGAATTTCTTGTGGCTATTTAATTGCCATTGATTGAGGGGTGACGTGCTCGAGGGTATCACGAAACGTGGTTGTTGTTGTTGCACGTCTCTTATCTTCGTATTCTGTGATTGCCTTGAGCTTTCCTCCAACTTTGGTGGCGTGGCTTTTGGTACCCATATCTGTCGGGTTCTCACGTCACCCTGTTGCTTCCCTTTGCCCCCCACACTAGTGAAGTGGCATTGATCATATTGGCTACTGGGAATGGATCCTCGTCGATCAGCATGCTTTCCTTCTTTTCCGGGAATTGGAGTATCCCGCGGTTAATCCTATCCTGCACGGCATTTCTAAAACCAAAACATGCTTAAGTGGTGTGGCTCCAGTTGTCGTGATACTTATAGTAGTTTCGTCCGTGTATTTCTTCTTTGGATGGGATCACATGTCTAGGAGGCAATGTGATGAACTTCTCCTTTAGCAAGTAGTCGAAGATCTCTTCCGTCTTCGAGACGTCAAACGTATATTGGGTGGTTGGGATCCTTTTAACTACCTCGGGTGCTTTGGGATTCTTTACCAACACGGGACATGTGCGAGATCCGATGTTCGTTAAGTCGGCAATGGCTACCTCATGCGTCTGTACATCCCCTTGGTAGCTTCCTACAGAGTTCTTCTTGCGTCGATGATCTTCCCTCATCAACTCCTTGTACTCTGAAACCTTGGCCACCAACTCGTAGTAGTCGTGGAAATCTATCCCCTGAAATTTCTTCCGGTTTTCGAATTCCAACCCACGTTGGGCAATCTTCACGAACTCGACCTCAGGGATGTTGATTCGACAATGATGTCGCATCTTTTTGAATCGGTTGATAAAACTTTCAACCGGTTCTCCATGTCGTTGCGTCATTCGGGACAGCTCCGCAACACAGATCTCGGGCTCCGTTCGATAGAACTGGTTGTGGAACAGTCTTTCCATTTGTTCCCATCCATGAATGGATCCGGATGATAAGGTGGTGTACCAAGAGAAAGCTGGTCCCGTTAGTGAACCTGGGAATAGCCGCAAGCGTAACATGTCGAAGTTCATGTCCATGCTCAAACCGCTGCACTGAAAGGTGAAGCGTGCCACGTGCTCCACAGTAGATTGTCCTTCTTCTCCTGAAAATAAAGTGAAATCAGGTACTCTAAAATTGTGGGGTAAAGGGTATAGCTGATCATAATGCCATGGATATGGTTTCTGGAACTCGGGTCGGTATACTTCCCTCACGGCTGGCCCATAGATCTCTTGGATGATGTTTCTTATGCGTTGGGCCTCTCCCAAGTTGTTGGTGGGCTCCATGCGTGTATGCGTCGTCCGTTGTGGGTGAAAGTTGGCTTGTCTCACATTGCCCCCCACATTACGAGCATAGCTTTCCTCGTAATGTTCGGCATGGTTACTAGGTCCTGTATAAGATCTAAACTGTTGTTGAGGTGGCGGGACTTGAATAGGTTCTGGGCTGATCTTGTCACCGCGCTCATTGAACCTGAGATTCTCTTCTCGAGCTGGTGGCGGGGTATACCTTTCCCCAGCTCCTGATGTCGGTGTTTTCTTCCCACCGTCCACCGGTCCTTGAGATGTCGCCCTTTGTGTGAACAGCTCGGTGCACTTTTTTGGGATTTTGCTGATCTCCCCGGTTAAATCAACGATCCTTTCCTCGAGAGCCGGTCCCTTGTTGGAATTTTTCACCGCCTCGTTGTTGGCTTGCATTGCCTTGCACACATCCTCATAACTTTCTCTCATGGATTGCGAAAATCCATGTAGAAATTGGTCGATCTGCTTCTCTAGTTTTGCTAAAAATGGTGCCATGTCGAATATGGGTGGGCCTTGAGGTTGTTGGTTTGCACCCCCGCTATTGTTCAAGGTCTCAGCCGCACAACCTTCAGGCATGGCGGGTTCGTTGCTCTGATCCCGGTTCTGATTTTGACTCTCTTCGGAGTCCGATGGGATTGGATCTTTTCCCGTGTTCTTCCTAGGAGGCATTCTCCGTGAGTACTTATGGGTGAAAATTATGAAATTATGTTAGTAATCTAGTGCTGAAAAAAGAAAGAACAAGGAAATAAATAAATGCTTATTAACGGAACAAAAGCAAGGCATGAAAAACAAGTGGGTTAAAAAATGAGCGTGAAGAATATATACGTGGTATGAAAAAACAAGTCTTACAAATTTTTGGCTAAGCCAAAACAAAAAATAAAAGATCCCACTGGACGTGCCAAAAATTGTTAGCGATATTTTCGAAATATGCTAATTTCAACCTTGTCACGTGTGGTTAGGGTGCGGGCGTGCCAGAGAAGATTACTTCTCAATTAAAATGGTTAAGTTTATGGAATTTGCGCGCCAAAACTTGAAATCTAATCGAAGCAATTGGCGAGGGACGCAAGGATTGAAAAAGTCCCTCTTGGGTCTCTCGCGCTGTTATAGAAACTTTGCGAGATAAATTATTCTTTAAAGCTAAGCGTATAAATTGAAGACGAGAAAATAAAAGAAATTAAAGTGCGAAATTGACACGAGATTTGGTGAAAAATCGGTATTTTATTGATGAATAAATGTTTGAAACATGAAATTGGAAATGAATTAAATTACAATTGAGAAATCTCTATATTAAACATATAGGTAATCAATTGAATTGGAACAAACAAATCAATACAAAGAATTGAAATGCGATAAAATAAATTGAAATTCAACAACAAACTTGGAGCCACAATAGCTATCTCGGATTGAAGTTGAATTTTGGTGTAGGTGCGAGGTCCTCAGAGAGCTGCAACCGGTCGGGCCCGTACGGTATGTGCTTTGTGCAATGACTAAACGTTGGTAGGCAAATAGGGCAGATTTAAACCTTGACTTTGGGGAGCTTGGTTGGAGTGCTTAAGAACACGGAATTGGACAAGTAAATAGTGTAAATTGAACTTCGGGAGGTCAGAAACAAACTTCTATAAGGGATCGAAGGCTAAAACGGATGCTAAGTAGACGAAATTGGGAGTTGAAAATAACGGGACGAATCTGGAAAATTCTGGAAACAGAATGTCTAAAAGAATTTGGGCTGAAAATATCGGCTTGTAAATAGAGTTTCTGGGCACGGAATTGGGCAAATAAATACACTAGATCGAACTTCAGGACGTCAGGAACAACTTTGTCGAAGGGATTGAAAGCCAAAAATGACTTTAAACAGACGGAATCGGGCTTTGAAAGTAGTTGGACGAATCTGGAAAATTGATTTGAAAACAGAATTATAGCTAGGAATTGAGCAAATTGAAGGCTTGGAATGCTAAATTGAATTGGAAAGGACTTGGAAAGAGGCTATTGAAACTTGGATTAAAGCTGAAGAAGAACTAAAAGAGGAATCGAAGCTAAGAAAAACGAAGAACGAAAGGAAGAACTTTGAAGAACTAAGAACTAAGAGACTTAAGAACTAAAAACTTAAAACTAAGAACTAGAGAGCATTGGAAGGGACCTTAGGAAGGGGTTTTGTTGTGTGTTTGAGTGTGTTTTTTTATGAAGGGGATAGGGTCTATTTATAGTATTTTGGAGTGGCATTTTGGTAATTATTCAGTGGTATTTTGGTAATTATTAACCAACTAACACAACTACCTTCATGCCACATCACCCCACTACCTCAACTTCCATTGACTGCTTCCAACTGTTGCCGGAAGAGGCGATACGCCCCGCGTATCGTTGGTTATGCCCTGCGTATTGGAGGTCCTGAAGCTTATGTTTCGTTGATGGTATCTGCGCGTGGCGCCTCTGGTGTTACGTCCCGCGTAGGAAAGAGTACGCCTTGCGTATAGATGGATACGCCCTGCGTATTGGAGCTTCTGATCTTGGAACACTCAGCGGATGCGTCTTACGCATGACGTATTGGCAAGTACGTCCCGCGTAAGAAAGTACGCCCCGCGTAACGGGAAGGACGCGCTGCGTATTTGAGTTTCTGACGTTTGATTTCTCCGGACGCCTTGTTTACGCGCTGCGTATGGAGGACACGCCCCGCGTATGGAGGGACTCTCTCATGGGTTGCAGGTCAGCTTACACGTTCATTATTTTCTAGAAAATATAAACTATACCCTAAAAACATAACCCAAGCTTTTTATATACATAAAAATAATTATTTTATTTTTTGGGCCAACACATATAAAACAACTAGAAATAGAAAAGTTCTATAATGATTTAGATCCATTGCATATTATTTCTTAATATCAATTATCTTTTCATGTAAATGTATGTTCTTTTTTTCCCTTTTCTTTGGCTTTTGGATTAAATGGTTACTTGACATTATACCAGATCCACAATAGACATTAGTTAGAGAAATAAAAGGTGAAACTAAAAAAAGGACCAAGCATATATGAATCCTTTAGGAACTTATGTTCCATAGAAATTAAGAAGCAAAGTCATTGTAATAGGAATCTCAATAGTAATGCACAGAAACTACCTTAATCATACTGCAAAGGCAAATAACATCTTCCATATCCATAAAACCAAACATGCCACTGCAGCAAAGGTTCTTCGGAGGAAAACCTGTTTGAATATTCCACAAATCATCCAATAAAAAAGAATAAAAGGAAGAGATGAAAGATGCACCAAATCACCCATTTGTCGTTCTTCACCGCGAAAGCGATAACAACCCGAATAGAATGGCTTTGACATACCTAATGGTTTGAGCAACAGCATATGGAAAACAAAGAAAAAGCCCCGAAGAACGGGCATTCATCCCTTCCTATGTTTATGTTGAAAAAACTTGAAGCTACCTATTCGAATCGGGGGCGTTGGTCGTGGAAGACCATTTCTAAAGAGTTGTTCTTTCGAAAAGTCTCTTAATCTGCTTAGCCTTAATGCAGTTAGCAGCTTCCTGTTCTATAGGATAACATGGGACTAGAGCTTTTCAAATCCTTTTTCAAAGCGGCTCACCCTATTGATTGCACGGGATCTTCCTTTTCTTTATGAATTCCTAAAGGAATGAGCTAATTATTAGAATATTAAGCAGCTTATGTGCTTTATTGCAGCTATCCTCTTGCAGTTAGTTTGTTTAATGCAGTTCTTGTCTTTCTTGTAGTTAGCTTCCTTAATGTCTTAGTACGACGTTAGGGTGTAGCAAACAACAAAAAAAAACGAGTAAAGTTTCTACATAAAACATCACGGAACTAGTACCTGAGAGTTACGGAGACGCCGAGACGCGGATCCGCTCGTCTCCGGCTACCCCTGTCGTCGGCGGAGCTGCCGCCGCGGTGGGCCGAGGTGAATGGTGAAGGGGCGAGCGGGGAATGACGAAGCGGACTTGGCGGAGGGACGTCGACGCAGGCGCGGTGAAGAACGGCGGTCGGTCGGATGACTGCTGCTCTTCTTCTTGTTAACGGCAGAAATTTGAGAGAGAAGAGAATGGAGGTGGTGTGAATGGGGGTTAGAATTCAACCCTAATCCGTAATGTGAGAGCTTATCTCAATGTTTCTTTATTATTCCGAATTGAACCCCCTAATTATTCAATCCTATGCACACTGACCCAACCTTTTAAAGTTAAATTCAATTATGCCCTTTTCCTATCACAATTGCCACCCTTCTACTTATCTAAGCTTCAATTTAACTCATTCCCTTTAATCAATTTAACCCATTCCTTTTAATAATTGATAAATAATTTAGTTAGTTAATTTATAATGGGATAACGTACCAAAATAGGCCTAAGGTTTACGTTCAAAATAGAACCAATATAGGCTTAACGTTTACGACATAATATCAATTTAGGCTTAACGTTTACAATATAGCATCAATTTAGGCTTAACGTACAAAATTGCACCAATATAGCCTTAACGTTTACAAAATAATATGAATTTAAGTTTAACGTTTTACAAAATATATACAATTTAAGCTAAACGTCATAATTAAATTAATCATATTATTATTTTATAAATGTTAAGCCTATATTGATGCTATTTTGCACGTGAGGCCTAAATTGATGTTATATTGTAAACGTTAAGCCTAAATTGATATTATATTGTAAACGTTAAGCCTATATTGGTACTATTTTGAACGTTAAGCCTAAATTGGTACTTCCCCAAAAACTTTAGGCCTATTTTGGTACCTTATTCCATTTATAATTCATATCAGATTATTTTAGTTCAATTAAGGCATTTAAGTTATTTTAGTTCAAATTTGCGAAAATTCTCACTGAAATTAGAGTCGCAAGACATATCACCATTACGCATCATTAAAAGCATACATTCATAAGCATAAACATTAACAATTGGAATAAGGGTTTTGTCTAAGCTTTTGAAATTTGATTTTCAAATTGGGAAAACTTTTTGGAGGAATTATTTGGTGAAGAGGGCGGTAACTTAACAATTGGGGGAAGGACAACTTGGCGGTACTCCAAATTTTTTAGGGTAATTATTTAAAGTTAATAGTGAGAATTAAATGTATTATTAATATTATTGTTAAATAAAATAGTGAGAATAGTAAGTGAAAATTTTGCTACATAATAAATTATTGTTTGCCACCAAATAAATTACCCGTGGCATTAGTAAGTTTATGCCACACTTAAACTTTTCCCGTGGCATAAACAAGTTCAGCCACACAAAAAAAAATACCGTGGCAAGATTCGTGGCACAAGTATATGTTTGCCACGGAATAAACTTAACCGTGGCATAAATACATCAAGTGATCAAAAGTTTATGGTGGAATCCATTTTCCCCGTGGCTAACTAAAAATATGCCACGAATTTTACATTCTCGTGGCATGATTCGTGGCACAAGTGCTCATTTGTTGTAGTGTAGCCTCATGTAGTTCTGTTCCTGTAACCACTTGTTCTTTGAATCATAAGCAATGAAATGACCCACAAAGTTTCCGAGTTCCTGAGCTACGGTTTCCGAGGAAAGTCCCCTAGGGAGGCCATGGGCCTAAACCCAGAATAGTGAGTGCGTTAACGTAGTTTCAGTTGGTAATTCCCCTTACTTCAATTCATATAGGATCAGCAGGCTATTATCAAATGTCCATGGGCTATTCGCAATCACCCATTTCAGATCGTAAGCGTAATAGAATCTAAATAGCATTAGTCTACCTCCAATTTCGGTAATCGTAAGGCCTCTACTCGGTCTCCACAAACTAGCCATACGATGCTTAAAAAACTCAAAATTGAAGTTCCTGTCTGTAATCAGAGAACCAACCAAGCATAACTTATATTCAATTTCCAGCGTACCTTCTCCTTCGGTTCCGAATTCGAAGCCGTCGACGATGGTGAGTTGTTGCATCTGCGATTCCATGGTCGAGAATTGGAGGTGGGACTGTCGTTCGGGAAAGCTCTAGAGCAGGTAACAGTTCAAGGAAGGCACTGTGTTCGTCGGTGAATCAGAGATGCCCGGAGCCCTAGTGAGCGACTGCGGCGGTGAGGAGGTGTTGGAAGAAAGGTAAAACTCTCATAAGGAGTAGGACTCTCAAAGGGAGGAATCGCCAAAAAAGATTATAGTTCATTTATCCCTTGAATTAATCATGGGTTTAATGATTTCTTATTCGAACTTGTTAAAACTCTTCTAAGTTTTTTATTAACTTTCATCCATCTATTTATATACTCGAAATTGTGCAACGTATTGGAAGCCAGTGAGCAATACTATTGGAAAAAAGTAGTCGGTAGAGAACGAGAAAAATTAAAAATGGAGAGAATCAATATTTGATTGAGAGAGTATAAAATGAAAGATTTATATATATACATAGTAGGGATGTGATTCACAATTTTAAGTAATTTTATTTAACTAAATAAAAAAATTGGAATCAATGGTTTTCATTCATATTCCATAATACATTTTGTTCTAACCTAGTTTGACAAAACACACTGTTTAATCCATGTATTTTAACAAACACACGGTAAAGTTTCTAACTTTTTTCTCGATGAACTGTTTAGTCCCTAATGTTTTTCTCGGTAAACTGTTTAGTCCATGTCGTTAACTCTCATGAAGATTCTGTTAGTTAAATTGGATTTGTGTTCTTCTTTTCCTTTATTTTTCTTTCCTTTAAACTCTACTGCATCTTGATAACTTGTCGGATTTAATTCGATGGTCCTCGTCGTAGTTACCTGCAAAACAAAATCGGAGACAGGATCTCCGGGAAAAGTCTCCGACGATCAAGTCAATTTTATGTGGAAGGCTAGTAGATTGATAATAGTATTGAGGGGGAAAAAATGTGAACTTACCTCCCCATTTGCTTTCATGTCTCTTTTATAAGTATCTCTAGGTAACCGCCGAGGGCGGTTACTCTTTCTATGCCACGCCCCTTACGTGGCCACCAACGTGGTTTCGTTTGTTTGAGTGGGAGGTTTAATGCCCTGTTAGGATTTCGGGGCGGTTATCCGCTTTACCCGCTTCCTTTATTAGGAGCCCATTTGATTTTGAACCATGGGCCTAAGTATAGGTTGGGCCCGTGTTTATGATTCGGCCCGGTTTGGCTTCGCGGATCATCACATGCCTCCCCCTTAGTTTGGCAAGAGCCCTTTAGGGTCTTTTCATATGTTATAGGCAACTCTTCGTCTTTGTCTGGATATTCAAAATTCGAAAGTGGTTCCTTCGTTCTCCGTCATTTCCTCTCCGGCGTCAACATCTTTGCGTTCGTTCTTCTCTGTATTCTTTCTCACATGTAAGTTTTCCCCTTCTGTAACTTGCAGCTCGTTCAACTATTTCTTATTTCTGTTCGTTCCCCTCCCTGATATGTCGAACCCTGAACTTGATTTCGCACCTTTCGACGAAAATTACGATCGCGAGGTGTCTCACGAGGTCGAGGAGATGGTTGATGAAGTTTCAACTAGCTCTCCTAGGTCGGACTCTCATCCCGCCGATTTTCTCCATTTGGCGAATACAACTGATGAGGGCCTAGGTTTCAACCCCAAGAAGTTGATTCCACCACTTGTCCCAACTCCCCGTTTATTATCGAAAAAGGATAGGTCCGGAAGCTTAGTTTGCCGCGAGACGATTGACGACTTGCGGGAGCAGTATCCTTGGCTTCAAGGCCTGGAGACAAGCATTCCCGGGGAAAATAGAGGGTCTGGTGACTACCCAAAGGGGTACTTTACCATTTTTATCGCCCAGATTATCTGCGATTTCACGTATCCGCTGGCGGATGAGATTGCTTCCATCCTTGGTGGTTATGGAATCGCACCTGGACAACTGCATCCCAATGGATGGGCCGACTTAACCCTAGATAAGTTTCTGGCGGATTGTCTGGAGGTTCCCCTCTCGCTCAAGATTTTCTCTAAGCTTCATCATTTCAAGAGTTCGGGGGAGTACTTTACTTTCATCCGACAGAGCGGTTACTACGGCTTTGATGAGAAGTCGAACAAAATCCGTGAGTGGGATAAGTCCTATTTCTTCATTAAGTTCCATGAAGGGAATCCAAACTTTCTTCGCTGCTGGGGCCGACCCAATGTAAAGAGTTTGAACTTTGGTTACCCCAGCAAGGAAGAATCCGCTATTATAAAGTTCTTGAAGAGTACTCCTCCTTTTGTATGGACATATGATCAGGCATTCCATATGCTAAGAAGCCGAGTAGCGATTGCCTATCGCGAGGGAGATCGCGTTGTCTATATCCCTTATCGCGTTTTTGTACAAGGTACTATTAACTTATTTCCAAGTTGATGATTTCTTTTAACCCTTTGCAGGGGTGATCCTTTATCTCAACTCGCTGCAGATCGGGAAGCGAAAGCCCTGGCGAGAAGGAAGAAGCGGATGGCGGGAACAACTTCTGTTGCAGGGGCGAATTCTCCTGTGGGGGCGACTTCTGTTAAGGCGGCTTCCCCCACAATTGCTTCCGTTTCACAGGGCCCCGCTTCTGTTTCTGAGGAGCTTCCCTTAAATAGGAAGCGGAAGAGTAATGTGGATGTGGAGTCTTCTCGCCCTAGGAAGAAGAATACCTCCGTATCCTTGCCTATCGGTGGTACATCTACATCCACTCCATCCAAAGCCAAGGGCGGTACCCCATTTCATGAGGTATCATAATTTATTCGCTCTTCTTGCGTTATTTATTTTCTCTTATCAGTTTTCGCTGTTCTCCTGACCCTTCTCCTTGTGTATCCATAGCCGATTCCTGATATCAGCGGATGGTGGACCAGAACCTTTGGTAAAGCCGTGAGCTTTTCCTGTAGGGACATTGTTTCTTCCATATGCAATGTCCTTGGGCGACTTCCCTCCGCTTCTCGTGTGCGCGAACAGGTGCCGCTTCCGACTGCCATGGAGGGGATTGAGAAGCGTGCTATAGAGGTATATTGCTTTCTACTCATGTTCCATCCCTCAAATGCATGTCTCCATTCGCTCTTTTTATTCACATATCGTCCTATATGCAGATTATCAATTTCGCGGAGGGTGCTCTCTGCAGGGATGCTGAACGAGCTAGAGAGCTGGAAAGCCTTGGCACTGAATTGGTGACTCAGAAGTCGCTTTTTGATGATGTCCAAGGCAAAGTAAAGGCCCTTGAAGGTGCTTGTCAGAAGGCCATCAGCGAGAAGGAGGAAGCTCTCAAATCCCTCCAGGCTAAGTCCGATGAGCTTCAAAAGGTTATTGATGATCTGAATTCGTCCAAGGAAGCTTTGGAGATGCAAAAGAGGAGGGCCGAGGAGATCACCGCTGAAGATGGTGCTCGCATCTATTGGTATGGAGAGCGGATTCATGCGGCTTATGAGCATGGACATCCAGATCATGTACTTAATCGCCCCAAGGTTCCCATTCCTGAAAAGGATTTAGCTGAAAAATGGGACAAGTTGGAGGCCGAGGATGCCGATATGGATGAGGTACTTCTCCTAGATTGGCAGAGTTTTCATGACTCTCCAATTAGCTGTGAGATCCCAAATCAGAACGTAGAAGGAGGGGTACCACAAGATGTTTCTCACGTTGAACAAGAGGTACCTCGCTCTGATGCGGTTACTGATTTGACTGTTGGGGGATTCGCTTGAAGCAGATCACCCCACAGGAGAAGATGAAGGAGCCGGTGAAGGCGAAGGGGGCAATAGGGGCGAAGGAGAAGAAACTGTGGTATAATTTTATTTATATCCGAACTGTTGTATGTAACAAACTGCCAGTATATATATCAACCGAGCGACTTTGCCGCCGCTTTACATATATGTGCAATTATTGTTTTATTCTTCTTCGCTTTAATGCCGGTTATTTTCGTATGCGACCCTTGCCTCTTGCCGACTTCATACTTGTAATTTTTCGTAGTTAGTTTTGTTTTCATTAGGGTGGCCAGACCCTTTTTGCAATTTTTTGAGTACTCATTTATTCGCTTAATTTTATGCCTTATAATTTTTCAAATAATCATAAGGTTAACCATAAGGTTTTGCGAATGATGCGTAATCATGCATCCGCCTTTCTTTTGTAGGCAACACATTTATGTGTTTAAGGTTAACCATAAGGTTTTGCGAATGATGCGTAATCATGCATCCGCCTTTCTTTTGTAGGCAACACATTTATGTGTTTGTATTAGCAGTTTGAAAAGGACCTGCATTCAGCCGTAGCATACTGAATAATTGTAACCAATGAACCTCTTTATTGATAAAGAAAAAAGACTTCTTGTTACATGGGTACCTAAACTGTGTGGGATCAAAGCCTCATTAAAACTTTTTATCAGAAAACCCAGTGGGAAAAAACTCATAAAAGGAAAAAGAGTACTCGTCATTTCCCTGAACTACTCGGCCTATTTATATAGGCGTAGATTCTCTAGATTCCAGGTGCGCGGGAGCTTTTTGCCGCTCATTTCTTCTATTTCAAAAGTTGATGGTCCCAACTTCTTGGATACCTTGTAAGGCCCGATCCAGTTGACGCCTAATTTTCCTTTGCCTTCTCTGGACTGTATTTTATCTGCTTTTTTCAAGACCAAGTCGCTCTCATTGATTATCACCTTTCGCACCCTTCTGTCATGATACTTCTTGATTCTATTGCGATATACTGCCATTCGCATGTAAGCTTTTTCCCTTCGTTCTTCAACAGAATCCAATGCATCTCTAATGTTGATAGGATTTTGGGTGTCGCAGAAATAAATTACCCGATCTGTAGGCGACTTGATTTCAACAGGTAGGACTGCTTCGGCTCCATAAACCAGCGAGAAAGGTGTTTCGCCTGTTGCTGCTTTTACAGAGGTTCTGTATGCCCATAACATATGAGGTATCTCATCCGCCCAACCTGTTTTCTTATCACCTAGTCGCTTCTTGATTCCCTGAATCATGGCCCTGTTGGTAACCTCTGTCATACCATTCGACTGGGGATGATTTACGGAAGAAAAATGATTCTTGATCCCCATGCTTTCGCAATATGCTTTGAACTTGACACAGTTGAACTGGGTGCCATTATCGGTTATAAGCGTTTGTGGGATTCCAAACGGCATGATAATGTTCTCTCGTAAGAACTCGATCATTCGCTCAGGTGTTTGAGCGGTTACTGCCTCCGCTTCTACCCATTTGCTGAAGTGGTTAACTGCGACTACCAAGTGCTTCCTTTTCTTTGTTGTTTCTGGGAACGGACCCACTATATCGATTCCCCATATCGCGAATGGCTACGCCGTCATTATAGTGACTTGTTCGGCTCCGGGAACGTGCTTTTCATTTGCATGGATTTGACAGCTGTGACATTCCGCTACCATCTTCTGGGAATCCTCCACCACATTTGGCCAATAATAACCCATCAACTTGACTTTTCTTTCCAACGCCGCGGATGCTTCATGTGCGCCACAAATTCCTTCATGGAGTTCTCGCAGCACGTAGTCTCCTTCATTGCGGCTAATACATTTCAACCATGGACATGTATATGATTTTCGGTATAAAGTTCCATCCCGAATTGAGTATCTTGCTGACTGCCCGAGTAGCTTTCTAGCTAAACTTTTATCAACCGGCAAGTCTCCATGTTCTAGATAGTGGCGGATGGGCATCCGCCAATCTTCATCGTCTTCTAGCTCTTCGATGACCATAATCTGATCGGCTTCGAATGCTGGTGATGACCTTATTTCCAAATTACATGCCTTTTGACTCCATGGGTCTCTACTCGCCGCTGCCTTTGCCAACTCATCAGCCTTTGTGTTCTGGCCTCTTGGAACATGCACCATCTCCCAGACGACTCCTTTATGTGTTAACTCCTGCGTCAATCTGCCGACAACCTGATGGTACTTGACCAGATCCTCCTGTTTCACCAGATAATTTTTTGTGATCTGATTTATCATAAGTTTAGAGTCGCTGTAGATTACCACTCTTTTTGGCATAAGTTCATTAAGCAACTTCAATCCGCATATCATTGCTTCATACTCCGCGGCATTGTTGGTAGTTTTGAATGTTAACCGTGCCGCATAGTACAGGCGAATAACATCCGGACCCTTGATGGCGACTCCTAGTCCGGCTCCATCTGTGGATAATGCCCCATCTGTGAACATACTCCACTCTTCTTTTTGTGCCTTTGGACATTCGTCTTCATCCCATGTGAACTCATTCACGAAATCGGCAAGTACTTGACTTTTTAGAGCTGGTCTTCCTTCGTAGCGAATATCGAACTCTCCCAAGCGAATTGACCACTCCATTAATCGGTCGGATGCGTCAGGTTTCTGTAGTACCTTTCGCATTGGAATTCCAGTTCTCACAATGATAGTATGCGCCTGAAAGTATGGCTTTAACCTAGCCGTCGTGGTTATCACCGCGAGGGCCATTTTGTCTAACCTCGAATATCGAAGTTCTGCGTCCTTCAAGACTTTACTCACGTAGTACACCGGATATTGTTGCCCTTCTTCTTCCCATACCATTACGGTGCATATCGCCGTGCTGGTGACGGATACATAAAGAAATAAATCTTCTCCATCCTCTGGCCTGCTCATTAAGGGCGGATAACATAGTAGTCGTTTTATCCCCTCGAATGCTTCTTGACAATCTGGTGTCCATTCAAAGGACTTAGATTTTTTGATGGCATTGTAGAAAGGTAGACATCTTCTAGCCGAGCATGATATGAACCGCCCTAATGCCACCAACTGCCCATTGAGTCGCTGTACTTCTCTTATATTCCTCGGTGTCTTCATCTCCATCACTGCTTTAACCTTCTCAGGATTCGCCTCAACTCCCTTGCCACTAACAATGAAACCCAGGAACTTCCCTGCTCTTGCTCCAAACGTGCATTTATCTGGGTTCAATTTGAGGCCATATTTGATCAGCACTTCCAGGATTTCTTTAATATCCTGCGGGTGGTCTTGCATCTTCTTGCTTTTAATGATCATGTCATCTACATAGATCGAGAAGTTCTCGCCTGATTTGTCTGAAAATATTTTGTTCATCATCCGTTGATAGGTTGCTCCAGCATTTTTCAGTCCAAAGGGCATCACCTTGAAGCAATAAGTTGCCTGATGAGTTATGAATGACGTCTTGATCTCATCCGCCTTCTCCATTGGTATCTGGTGGTAACTGGATTTCACATCGGTGAACGATAAAGCTTCAAATCCCGCAGTCCCATCTACCAATATATCAATGTTAGGTAGCGGATACATATCCTTCGGACAAGCTTTATTCAGATCTTTGAAGTCTACACACATTCTGTACGTTCCATTTGGCTTTTTGACTAGCACCACATTGGCTAGCCACTCCGGATAGGTGACTTCTCGAATTGCATCTGATTTTAGCAAATCTGCCACTGCTTTTTCAATCGCCTTCTGCCTCTCTGGAGCATGTCCTCTCTTTTACTGTCGCACTGGGGTTGCACTTTTGTCCACATTCAAACGATGTGTCGCTATTTCTGGGCTTATCCCCTTCAGCACTTCATTTGGAGCGGCGAATGCCGACTCGCACTGGATCAACACATCGGTAATGGCTTTCCTCATTTCCTCTGGAAGTCCTGCCGCTATCCGTACATTCTTGTCATTTGAGATGGCGAATAGTTCTGTTTCTCCTAACGCTTCAGCCGGCAACTTCTCATCAAATTTATCCTCTTCATCTGGCTTTGGTTCAAGTGACAATGTATAAGCTTGTTGAGATATAAGTTGATCTCCCTCAACAACGACTCGCCCTTGGTGTGTTGGCAAATGCAATGTCAAATGCTTCATTGAAATGAGTGACTCCGTTTCCGATAGGAACGGACGCCCCAGGATTATATTATAAGCCAATGGGAGATCAACAATTGCGAACTCCAGATCACCTCGCCATTTTAGATTTTTATCGCCCATTTCTGTCTCCAACACCACCTGTCCACTTGTTTGAGATGATTGACCTCCAAAACCAGTTACATCCATGAACGTATATTCTACTCGCTCGTCGTTAATTCCCAATTTGTTGAATGCAGTTCGAGTAATAACATTGCAAGAACTGCCTGTATCGATAAGGACCCGCTTAACGTCCCATCCTTCAATAGCCACCGTAATCACCAACGCATCTGCATGCGGCTCCGTGATTCGCGCAAATGAGTAATTGAGGGCATCCTCCCTACTCGTGTTGCTTTTTCGCTGTTCACGGCGAGCCCTTTTTGTTGGAGGCTCATAGACCCCGCCTGCTATCACGTTAATCACTCCTTTTTCTGCTTCTTTTCTGGTCTTACTTCTACCTCACGCGGAAGTGTTACCTTTTCATCCATCGTTTCTTTTCTAACGAATTGACTCAGTTTGCCTCTCTCAATCAGCTTTTCAATCTCCCTCTTTAGTTCGTAGCAATCGTTCGTGTCATGGCCGTTCAATCTGTGGAACCTGCAATATTTGTTAGGATATCGCCCCAAACTAGTTCGACCTTTCGTCTTAGGAAACTGCACATCCTTCTTCAGGGGGTTCTTTTCAATCCAAAGTAACACCTCATGGCGAGTCGTATTCAATGGCGTTTGATATCCCCCTCCCTGGAAGGAGCGATCGCCCTTCCGAATAAAATTACCCTTGGACTGGGTTTGATTTTGATGGCGCCGATTGTCCGAAGCGGATCTAGTGGCATCTCTTTCTCGCCGGGTTTGAGCTCTATGTTCCCTGTTGACATCATCCACTTCCATGAACTCCTTTGCTATCTTCATGAGTTCGGCCACTGTGCGTGGCTTGTTGCGGATGATTTCCTCCCGCATGCTCCAATCTGTGGTTCCATCCGCCATTATGTTGCTGATGCTCACGATATCCGGGTTCTGTAGCCGCACCAGAATATCATTGAAGGCTACAACAAATTCCCTTAGGGAATTGTAATTTCTCTGTTTGATCTCTTTCAGCTGTCTATCCGTCACATCTGCTGCTTTACAGCCAACGAACTTTGCACAGAAATCACGACTGTATTGAGTCCAGTTGTGAATAGATTCAGTAGGTAGAGACCGAAACCAATCGGATGCTGCACCGCCCAAAGTGGTCGAGAACAATCGGCAAATTATGCTTTCGCTTGCTCCTGCAACATCCATCAACTCCCTATAGTTTCTGACATGTGCCTCAGGGTCAGAATTTGGATCCCCATAGTATTTAGGTATCGCCGGCGCTTTTATTCTGTGATCTGGAATAAACTCCCGCAACGATGGGGCAAAAGACGAATCACTCTGCACCACTGCTCTCGCCCTAGGTGTGTACCCCATTCGCTCCATCATGCTTCGCAGTTGATCTTCCAATTCAGTATTGGGTTCCCGCCGAACTTCTTCCATCCGCTGCTGGTGAATTCTGGGTGACATCCACCCGCCATACTGTATCGACATTTGTTCTCGCTGTGGGTCTAACCGCTGTCCAGTTATAGGATCAAAGTTCCAAGTGTGCTCCCACCCAGACATATTCATTCCAGACGTCATCAACTCTGAATGTCTGTGGACAAAGGGCTCCGTTTGTTGTAGCGGAAGAATTCCTTGCATTCCTGACATCGGCTGGGATGTTTGCCAGGTCGGATGGATCGTCATAATAGGATCTTGGTGCGAGTAGTTGCCTGGATGGCTGTGTGGGTTCATGCGACTACTCTGACCCATCCGATTTGTCTCTCGAGATGGCTACGGAAGCGCAGATATGGCAGGAATAGTCGGTGATTGTGTCGAGATGACAACGGGTTCTTGAGGAGCAGCCGCTACGGCGGTATTGTGATCAGCGATTGCAGTTAACAAACTAATCATTCGATCTCCAGCCGCTTGGCTCATATTCGAAGCCAAGACTTTGTCCTGCCATCTGTACGAAATCGCTATTGGACATCTCCCTCTCAGTTTGCACTTGGACCTCTAATAATGGACTCAACTGTCCCGAAGGACTCGACGAGCTGGGTACCACAGGCTGTGTACTCGCAGGCTGCGAATTCACAGTCCGTGGACCTCTTGAGTTCATACTAGTTGATCTGGTTGTAACTCCGGTCGTTCGTGATGGTTCTGACATGTTCTTTGTGTACCTTTACCCAGATGTTGGTAAAAAAGGTCCACGATCACCGCACCAATGATAACTTGTCGGATTTAATTCGATGGTCCTCGTCGTAGTTACCTGCAAAACAAAACTGGAGACAGTATCTCCGGGAAAACTCTCCGACGATCAAGTCAATTTTATGTGGAAGGCTAGTAGATTGATAATAGTATTGAGGGGAAAAAAATGTGAACTTACCTCCCCATTTGCTTTCATGTCTCTTTTATAAGTATCTCTAGGTAACCGCCGAGGGCGGTTACTCTTTCTATGCCACGTCCCTTACGTGGCCACCAACGTGGTTTCGTTTGTTTGAGTGAGAGGTTTAATGCCCTGTTAGGATTTCGGGGCGGTTATCCGCTTTACCCGCTTCCTTTATTAGGAGCCCATTTGATCTTGAACCATGGGCCTAAGTATAGGTTGGGCCCGTGTTTATGATTCGGCCCGGTTTGGCTTCGCGGATCATCACATCTGAAATCAACTTTGAGTGTTCTTCTTCTCGATTTTCTTCTTAATCGTTCAAATTCATAAGCATTGGGTCTGTTCTTTTTCTTGTTCTCCATAAAAATAGTTTTTTCTTCTAAATTGGATTTCCTCTTCTGATATTTGAAGGTAAATAGTAAAGAGTAATTTAGTCATTTCTGAATTCATAAACGGTAAAAAATCTAACAAATAGATGAAAAAACTAAACAGTTCACTGAGAAAAATGCTAGGGACCTTACTATGTGTTTTTAAAAATACAAGGATTAAACAGTGTGTTTTATCAAAATATAGGGATTAATAAATTAATTATCCTAAATAGAAAGACAATGAGATGTGATACAAGAATCTCTTGGTGGAATGAACGTAATTTTGACATTTCAGTTTCCCAATACGAAGAGTTTGAGAAGTTTCGATACCGTAAGTTCAATTGTACCATTTGAGTATTTTCCTTGTATTTTTTGTTTTTGTTTATGTTTTTTTTTTTCATAACATGAACTTATATTAAACAACATAAGTCAAATCGTTTTGAATACAAACAGCAATACAATCAGAAAAATCATCAATAAGAATTTCCATAATAGACAGAGAACGAGCTCAAGCAGTTAAACCATGTGCAATAGTATTCACTTGTATTCTCTCAAACACAAATTCGATCGACATAAAAGAATGAAGAAGGTCGAGAATATCATCACGAATAATATCCATCCAATTTGTCAAACCTTGATGTCCTTTAAACAAATTAATAGATGAAATAATGAAGAAGTCGATGTATAAAATAAAAAACATGAGCAAAAAAAAAAAATTTACTCATCCTTGTCGCTCCATAAATTTCTTAGCCTTGTCATAAGCTTTCTTTAAATAATCCCCAAATCTCTGAATATCAAGCTTAACATTTTGTTCCTTCAAATAACTGTCCATAATCTGAGTGGGCCACCCTTCCCCCTTAACCTGTACACCATGTGGGTCCCGCAACAAAATACTCTCTTTTCCATATTTTTCTGCTAAGCTACTCTCTTCCACTCCAATCCTATACTCCATGTACTCCAATTTCAATCCCCTTCCTACCCTTCCAAAATACACATCCGATGCCCATTCTACCCCTATCGGAACCACCTGCACAAACACCGCACCTGGCCGGAGAAACAACGAGTGCGTAAGTGCAGCACCGTGCACCCCAACCATCGCATGACTCGAATTAATCAGCCCATACAATTCACTCAATGAGCTGTTTGAAATCGGTTCGAAAATAGTCACATCGAATCCAATTTCTTCCATTTCCTTTATCACTTGGTTTTGATTTATGATTACACGGCCGATACTTCCATTACGGCTCGCTAGTAACAGTCTGGGTTTCGAATTGTTCAGATTTAGGGTTTGATTGTTCTGAGTGTAGGATTTGTCTAAGAGAGACCTGAAATCTATGAATGTTTTTGAATTGGGGATTAGGGTTTGGTTAATGATCATGAATCCATGTGAAATTAAACCGAACGTTGCAGATGGAAAACAGTGTGTTACGGTGTCGTTTAGGGTTACGATTGGATGTTTGGTGAATGCTTGTATTAAATCTTTGTACTTGTCAATCCACCAATCAGGAGCCTCCGAAGCGACGAGGATGAAGTCTTGTTGATCGGAGAAGATTGTGTTGAGAGTGATAAATAGGGGGATGAAGCCATCATTGAAATCATGGAAGAAGTTCCCGGTGTAGCCTCCGTCACTGAATACTAGGGCGGGGAAACGGTGTCGGATTTGACATAGTGGGCTTGGTGGGCCTGATTTGATAGTGAGTTCTTTGATTTGGGCCATGATGAAAGCTTCGAATTTTCGCGGATAAGGCTTGATTTTTTCCAGGAAATTCGGAGGGGAGTTGGTGGGGCCTGTCACGAAGAAGGTGGAGATTGTGGGGTCCATTATGGTTGTAGCGTTGACCGAGCAGAGATCATAGCGTAGGTGGGAGCGGTCGCAGCTAATTTGACTGCCGGTCGAAGATTGTGAACGTTGCTGGGGAGAAGGGCCCTCCTGGAGTATCGTCGTCTCCAAATCCCCACGTGGCCTGTCTGTAAAAGAAAATGATAAAAGTTAACAAAGTTAAAAATTAATTTAAAGCACTTAAACTGCAAGAAACAAACAAGAACAAATGCAAATAACTTTTGAGAGATTATTTTCCAAATAAATGAATTGGAATGATTCATTTAGGGATGGTAAAAGAATATACGATACGATTATATAATACGAAATTGACACATAATTTTAGTTTGGGTTTAGCTTAGTAGATAATGTGTCATTTTTGGGTTGAAACGAAAATTTTTGGATTGGGTTAGGACTGATATGCTAACCCAAAAACGACACAAAATGACACGAATATTTAAAATTATTGTTATATACTCTCGTGTTTTTATGTCACTTTATTAATAAAGATAATAAAATTATAATTATTACTTGCAAACATTATTTGAACCTCCTAAATGGTTATAAACACATTACATAACCCTAATATGATATTAACGGACTTTTCGATGGTTAGTGTTAACATACTAATCTAAAAATGACATAAAGTATTGAAAAATTGTACCATATGTTCTTATATTGTTAAAAATTATTATTAATATATATGCATAACAAAATTGCATGTGATCCGAAAACACGATACGAAATCGACACTAACCTGAACAGGTTAACACGATTGTGACACGAAAGTTTTTGGGTTGGGTTTGAGTTTACCCTTTTTGACACGAACCTGAAAATGACACGAACATGATAATTGTCTGATCTAGACTCATTTATAAGTTATGTCATGAATAGGTCAATCTATCTAACCCATATAATAAATGGGTTGGATTGTGAGTTAGTTGAATTGACTCATTATCCCATTTAATAATTTGTGAAACATTAACAAAAAAAAACATGTAAATTGGGAAAACGTGAAAAACATGAAAAATGGGAAAATGTAAAAATGTGAAAAATTGAAACGTGAATTTATTTAAAACTTTAAGATGATAGAATCAATTATTAAGTTAAAAAAAACTCTATGATTTCACGTTTTCACATATCGTATCTGTGGTTTTTTTTTTGTCCCAAAAATAGCGTTGTGGTTTTTGTCGTTAGCAAATTCGCAACAAATTTTTTAACATCGTTAAAATGCAAGATTAGTTTCCTCCCCCTCCGAATTTTTTTTCTTTTGTTTGTTCCATATTCTGGAATTCCGAAATTATAAAATTCAAGTATTTTCTAGAATTCTAGATTTCTAGAATTCATGAAAATACTAAAATTTCGATATTTTTTAAAATTCCAGAATATACTAGAATTCTAGTATTTTTTGAAATTCCAGAATTTTAGAAGAACTCTAGAATTCTAGAATTCCAAAATCTAGAATTCCAGAATTGCAGAACCTAGAATCTCAGTATTTTCTAAAATTTTAGAATTTTGGAATTCCAAAATCTGGACTTCCAGTATTTTCTGAAATATTAGAATTCTAGTATTTTCTTAAATTTTAGAATTCTGGATTCAAGAATCTAGAATTCCAGATTTTTAGAATTCCGATATTTTCTGGAATTCTAGAATTCTAGTATTTTCTGAAATTCCAGAATTTTAGAGTCTAAAATTATAGATTTCTAGATTTCCAAAATTCTAAAATTCCATTGTAATTATAAAGTTTTTTTCCGATTTAATACTTTTATGTATTTTTTTTATTTTTTCTCAGTTTTAATGGGATTTTGTTAATTGGGTTAAATAGGTCAACCATGTAACTCATTTAATAAATGGGTTGGATCATATTGACCCATATATAAATAGGTCGTCTTAACCAATCTAGTTCTAACCTAGTCACAATTTACAAAGCCGATTAAAAAACATTTAATGGTTGTTTAAGTTTTTCGATAGCTATAGTAATTTAAAGTTTAAAATACAAATTCTAAATGGACCTTTGATATTTGATGGGGATAGAGATATAAATAAATGTTAGGATATGGATAAAAATAAAAGATAAGTACAAATTATTATTCCATTTTTTTGTCGAATAAAGATATGGATACAATAATATATTTTACTATATTACCCTGCATAAATTGATTTGAGAAATAAAATGATTTTTCCATATCCCTAAAATAAAAATATGGTAAATGAACTTGAAATTTTTTATCCATATCTTATCTCATTTATCATTCGTACCAAACATCCTCTAAAAACTAATATGTTTTTTGTTCTCTCTTTTTTACTTTGTCATCCACACTAGTAGAATTAGCAGCTACCGTCAATATACAACCACTACAACACCTGTGATCTGTAAATTTGTCTTTACTAATATGTTGTAGGTTTTATTTATGTATTTGTCTTTTATACTACTTGTTCTACGTACATTATGACTTTGATTAAAATTTGCTAAAATTCGGCTTGGTTCAATTCCAGATTGAGCTAAAAAAAAACTAACCAACTATAATATCGAAACTACCTAAGTTCAGTATCGGTTCGGTTGGTTACTAGCTCCTCTTTTCTCTACATGTTTATAATATTCTAAATTAAAAGCCATTGGTTTAGCTAAAAATGAATCAAAATAATGATGAAGTAGAGATTAAAAAGGTAAGAAATGATGAAATATATGGAAGAATCAGAATAAAAAAGAGAGTACCTGGCAGATTTAGATGAAAGTGGAAGACAGAGGACATGATGGTGATATGAAGGAATAGCAGAAGAAAGCAGCAAAGTAAGCACCATACAGACACAGCAATCTCAGATTTTGAACAAACATCCCTTCTTTTTTGCACTTCCATTTATTATTTTATTACAGATTTATGTGATTCAATGTTTCTAATTTAAGAGGAAGACACAGATGAATATGTGCTACTTATGAATATAATATCAGAGTTTGTTTCTTCTAAATTTAATTTGGACTGATTAATACCTACTAAGCATGTGAGGTTTACATGGAAATTGTATTTAATTACTTAATTTAGGTGTACCAAAAAGATAAAACAAAATCAGTGCCATGATTTTATGCATGGGATCTGTCTCTTTCATAACTTAGCTACTTTGGAGACTTCCATACCTAGAGGAGGAGAATCTCACCATTTTCTCTACTTCTTTATTTCTTTCTTCACTTACCTCTATTTCTTAATCCACTTCTTTACCAAAGTTTTCTTTTTTTATTATTCTCATTAAATGTCAAAATTTTAAAGGCTTAATACATCATTTGTCCATTGAACTTATCCAAAAAGCTTCATTAGCCCCCTGAACTTTCAAAGTGTCGTTCTCTGAATTTATATAAAATGTAATCAATTCATCACTCGGTTTCAAAAAAAAAAAGTAAGTTAAATGCAGAAAATGTATTGCACGTGTCTTAAAAAAGTAAAACAATCAAGATCGGGGTATGCGGTTGTAATATTAGAGAATACAAAGTTTATAGTTAAGCAAGTAACAACTTTATTTTTAATCTATTCTTGAATTATGTAATAACATTTTAAGACACGTGGAATAAATCTTCCGCATTTAACTTACTTTTTTTTACAATCAATTGATTACATTTTATGCAAGTTCAGGGGACTAACAGATATGCAAGTTCAAAGGCTATTAAGACACTTTGAAAGTTCAGAGGCTTTTTGGACAAGCTCACGGGCAAATGATGTATTAAGCCAATTTTAAATATAAAATTAAAAGATGAATCAATATATAAAATTTCAAAAAAAGAATCTCCATCACAATTGGTTTACGTTTAGAACTTGATAAGTAATCAATCATTTAGGTACCAAGAACAATACAGTATATTGATTTTTTTTTTTTTGTACTTTTTATAATATTTGAATTATTTATTTAGTAAAGTAAAGATTCAACCCTTGAGATATGATGTGGAGGTAAAGGCTATCCTTACTTTGTTTTTAACAAAGTAAGCCTTACTTTGTGTGTTTTTACCATTGAATTAATTTTCTAATCCATCATCCAATGGTGAAAACACACCAAGTAATGGTACTTTGTCAAAAACAAAGTAACCATAGAAGGCACCGTGATGTGGATATATAATATAACCATATTAATCATCGAATAAATATAATCTAGGAGTCCATCAAAAAAAATCTAGGAGGGTTGGTATAATGATCGAAAGCCCTGATTGGTTAATATGGAGTGGAGTTATAATAACAAAGAGTTCTGATTTTCATCAAACAGGTAGTGAAAAATTACACCAAACTCTTTACAATTCTATAGAAAAATCGCACCAAATAAAACTAAAACTTCAATAACTAAACAGAAAATTTGGAGAAGCTTTGAAAAAAAAGAGAGGATATTAATTGATAAGAGGAGAGGGATGAAAGAGAGAGGAAGAGAAGACATTTTAAAGACATCACAAGATTATTTGTGATATTATGTAATGATCAAGGAGTGGTTGGATATCAGTGACTTTACTCTGATGTTTAAGTCAACCGAAGGAGAAAAGATATTGAAAAATATATAACTGAAATGAGCAAGAAAATGCTACATTTTAGTGTGTTTTTATTTATAGGAGAATATAATTATGTGCGTTAAATGAGTTGGAGCTCATGTGGAGGTCCGCTCTCAACCTGAAATGGTTGAGTCGGTTGTATTTGTGGTCCTGTAAATCAAGGCGCAATACCTAAGTAGAATGTGCATGACTATGTGGTCTTTTTTTATTGGTCCACGTGGTATTTGACAGTTACTATTTAGGAAGGGACTACGTTATTGGGCCACATGTAATATGATTAAGTTATATATGATATTAGATGTCTCCTTGGAAATCCATGGATTGAAGTTCTTCAGGACTTGGTTGTAGCATATTAGCGAGCAGTGGGTCATTTAATTGAAGTTTCGACTCATTTTCAACTGGATTTTTACTTCGGTCTTTCCATTTGATTAAAATCTCATTTGCATTGAAGTCTTTGTGCGTATCAACATGTATTCCTCATGCTTAAGTTGAAGTAGGTAAGAAAACTTTTTGAATAAGTGGTATTGAATGTTGACAAACCACGTAAGGTTGAAAACATAGCAATTCTGAATTGACGGCTACCGCTCTAAATCCCTTACAGGTGTCATCCATAATAGAGTATCGTCCAGATTTTTGGATGATCTTGACTTGGTCCTTTTTTCATTCCGGGAGGATTCTTCTAGTTAGATACAAATAAATGGGGTAATTGCATTTGGTTGTCAAATATCGAGAACCATTACGTCCGTCTTATGAATGTTTGGCTATTGGATTACTTCTATTTTGTACGAACAGATCCTTGGCCCGTTCGGAATCGATGCTATCAAGTGGTTAGCTTCACAATTTTCTTCTACTCGATTTCCCCTTATTTATAGGCTTCTTCCATCTTGTTGGGCTTGAGCCATAAGTTGTTTAACTAAAGTCAAATATTTCTTTATTGAGGCGTCTTTTGCTTTGTATTTACTAACCATCTAGCTGTCTATAAGATTCAAGTCGCTTTTTTAAAATTGTTCGATCCGATTTTATGATGTTGAGCATTTGGATTCTCTAAAATAATGTTTCGTATTCTGTCGTACTGTTAGATAGCGCACTTTAAGGACATCCCTTCCTGAGCCTTCATATTAACATGATACTAGAGCCCTCTTTATTAAAGTTGCTATCAAACAATATTTTCACCTACTTTTATCATTATCGCATCCTTTGATTTGACTCGAAAAATCATTACACATCCTCCACTTATTTAGTAACAAGATTGCAACCTAAATGTAAGTTTAATTCAATTAAATTCCTTCAAAAATTGCCTTCCCTCTACGTGCCAGGTTTCAAACTTCTTACTTCTTTCTTTGTGCATAGTCAATGAAAATTTACTAAAATCTTTGGTGAATTCTGTTCTAATTTGGATCCACAAACTATTCAGGTTATTATGATTTATAACATTTCAACATTTCAATGATTCAGAATTCAATCTTGGACTAAAAGTATGCCCATGATTTCATATATGAAAAATAAGATCTCCACAATAATTGTCTTTCTATTTTCTACTGATTCTTTTTAAATTTGAATAATAAAATCGACAACTTCTAAATTTTAAAATTAACTCGAAGAATCCATCCAATTTAGATAAATTGAAACCAAATTATTAAAAAAAAAAAAAATTAAAAAACTAGCTAATACAAATTTGAAAATCTCTTCAATGCTAATCCTGTGAATTTATATCAACCTTGTTGATCCAACAACTTCTTAGCTTTCTTATATGCTATCTTCAAATACTCCCTAAACCTAACCAAATCAATTCTAACATTTTGTTCTTTCAAATATATTCTCATTATTTCATCCGACCACTTTTTCCCTTGGAACCCTATTGGATCCTTTATCAATTGGCTATTTCTATCATACTTATCCACCAAACTACTTTCCCCCACTCCAATTTTATACTCCATGTACTCCAATTCCATCCCCCTCCCCAAATTGCCAAAACACATTTCCGCAACCTTCTCGTTCCCTAGCGGCACCACTTGCAAGAACACCGACCCCGGCCTAAGAAACACCGCGTGTGTCAACGCTGCACCGTGCACCCCCACCATCGCATGACTCGAATTGATCAAATCATACGCTTGATGCAACGGAGTACTAGGTTTGGGTTCAAATACCGTAACCTCAAAACCAACGTCTTCGGCTAACCTTTTTACTCTCTTTTGATTCAAAATTACCCGCGCCACGTGACCACTTCGACTAGCCAACACTAACCGGGGTTTTTTGAACATGCGACGGGTGGTTATGTGACGACTGTAGGCCGAATTTAAGAAAGTGCGGAAATGGGTTAAGGTTTGTGAATTTGGTAACAACTTGGGGTTAATGGTCATAAATCCATGTGACATGAGGCCTATATTGGCTGAAGTAAAACAGTGAGTGGAGGTATCATTGTCTAGGTTTATGATTGGGTGTTTACTGAAAGTTTGTAAGATATCTGAGTATTTACTGACCCACCAATCACGAGCTTTGGATATGACGAGGATGAAATCTTGGTCGTCGGTGAAGATAGATTTAACGGTGATGTAGAGAGGGATGAGCCCGTCGTTGAAATCATGGAAGAAGTTTCCGGTGTAACCGCCCGCAGAGAATACTATGGCTGGATATTTGTGCTGGATTTCACATTGTGGGCTTGATGGGCCTGAAATTAGAGTGAGCTCTTTGATCCGTTGCATAGTGAAATTTTCCCATTTTCTGGGGTAAGGCCTGATTTTGTGGGCAGTATAGGGTAGTCGAGGGTCCACAGCATAGAATGTGGAGATCCTGGGATCCAATACAGTTGGGCCGTCGATCTTGCAGAAATCGTAGCCTCTGTTTGATCGGTCGCACCGGATGATTTCATGATACGGTGGTGGTGGTGGTGGTGGTGGTGTTGGTGGTGGAAGCGTTGAGCTCTGAATGAGAATTGTCTCCTCTGATTTCATATGTTGTTCTGATACTGCAATATACAAATTAAAATTACATTACATGAGATAATATGCTTAATGCAAGGAACTAATGGTTTAATTTGCGATTTATGGTAAATATTTGGCTAAAATATTTGGCTTTTTAGATTACACTGTATTCACATTTCTTAATTTTTGCTCAAATTGTACTTTTAAACAATTTATGATAAATAAATTTGAATTACAATTACAAAATTATTAAAAATGTAGTAAAATGAACATTTAAAAAAAATTATAAATTTCTTTTTGAAATCATTTAAGTGCCAGATTGGTTAGAAGAAAAAAAAACTAGCAATAACCAAACCGATCCGGCCGTATCAACCTAATTCTCCCATATTTTCACTTTACTCCGCAGTGGGATTCACTAATGCTGATTTCGAATCTTCAAAACTTTGTTTCTACCTTGAAGAGATTTATTAAAATATTTTATAGGCTTAATATATCACTTGTTCTGAATTTGTTTAAAAAAGTTGATTTACATGTATCTTATCAATCTGTTAGATTTACTTAAATTGTCATAATTAAGTCACCAAATCTATTAAAAAACATCATAAAAATGTACAAAACAGAAAGTTAATTTATTTTAAAGACTTAAATCACGAACTATACCTTTATTTTTTTTTAAGTTTTATTATAGATTTTTGATTGTTAATTTGTTTTAAGTTTCATTTTTTAAGTTAATTTGTTTTAAAAACTTAAATCACGAACTATGTCTTTATTTTTTATTTTAAAGACTTATATCTCTTTAAACAAATTCAGGTGACAAATGAATCACTCATAAGCAAGTTCAGAGGAGTTAAGAGGTAACTTTAAATAAATTCAGATTATAATCAAGTTTTTTTTTTTTACAAATTCAGAGGAGATGAGCTTATGGAACACAGTTTGCCGGGTCTGGAGTCTGTTGTGTCTTCTGAGCTAGTGGTTGATTCTGTTAATCCCCTCTTTGCTTCCAAGAATGAAGCTCAGGGGGCCCTGTAACATCCCTAAACCCTAACATATACATCTTCCCACATTCATATATGTTTTCATGATTGAATACATACATTTTAGATTCATCTCATTGGCATCGGAAGTTTCGTATGCATAATGTGATTATCATGCGATTAGTAGACGATTAGTGTGTCATTAAGATGTAACGATTGGTTAATTGAGTTAGGACTTAAATGAATGAATGAACATGTCCTTAATTGATTAAATTAGACTTGTGGAGGGCTGGAAATGAGTTTTGTGAACAAGCACCTCACTTAAGCATGATGTCACCCAAGATTGAGACAAAATGCACCTCTTCATTTCAAATGGATGTACACAACTCATTCTTTATGCTTTCCAGCCACAATTTCGACCAAAGCTTCAGCAAACTTTCCCTTTTCATACCCTAACATCCTCCAAAGAAAACTCTTCCAATTTCTTCCATTGTCAAGCCAAACAAGTTAAGTTAGGAAGCATACTAGGTGATAGACACAACTTGAAGGTTAGTATGTTGTTTTAGCTTGTTTTCTATGAGTTTGAGATTATGAAATACCTAGGTATGATGATAGGAGTTGTTGTGGATGAGTTATTATTGAGTTTGTTGAGTTTTGGTGTTGTTTGAAGTGGTTATAGGCTGTCCAAATGAAAGATATGTATCAAGTGCCCTAAACAGAAATCTAGGGTACTGCTTTCCGTCATTTTGGAGCATGTTTTTCATATTGATATTGTTCGAATTTGAAGATACATAAAGAATAAACTATGTTCCTATATGTGTTATGAAACTCTCTGTAAAATATGGGACTTTAATTCCATATATAGAGGAAGAAAACCTAGATGGATCATGACTGCCTCGAAATTGAATGTCATGTGCGGCAGCCATGTTGATGTAGCATTTTGAGGATCTTAGATTCCGAATTGGAGAAAGTTTCTTTATACAAAATTGTTTCTAACTACTGTAAAAGGATTTGGCAATCCATTGTGCTTAGTGTGAGCTAGGTTGAGTGCATTATGGTAGATGCAAAGCTGGGTAGTCTGTTTCTTGGCTGGAAACAGGACAGAATCATTTTGCATGCCATATATTGTGCAGAAGTGATATTAATGTGAATTTTGGATATGTTCTTCCCATATATGTCTAGTTTCAGTAGGTTCAATAATCAGGGAATTTGGATTCATATAGAGAAAGTTATGACCGAATGTGTGCAAGTAGGTCATGTGATGATCTAAGACAAAAGGATTAGATTGCATGAACTTTGTGGCATTAGTGTCTTGTAAATCATATAGCATTCCTTAGTTTATATTTTCATTAAGTTTATGTTAAGGCTAATTGGATCAATGTTATGTGACATTAGGAGGGCAAGGTGCAATTGAACGCACACCCGATCGTGTTGAATAGATCGAACCAAGTGCGACGGTAAGCATATTGCTTATATATGTGTATGAATGTATTGTGCCTTGTGAATTGTTGAGTGTGAGATGTGGTTGAATCTGATGTGAATGATGTGAATAATGTTTGAGTGTTTATGATACGTTATGATTGATAAGAAAGTGATATGATTGAGTATGTTGCAGTGTTATGAGCAAATACGGCATGTTGAGCCTTGTGCGCATACTGGAACTGGATAATGGTTGGATTATAAATGAATATGAGCTTGCTTAGATGGATATGTGAAATGGTCCAAGTTGAGAGTGCTATCCGAATATTGTGAGCCGGAAGCACATGTGTTGAGATATATGAGTACGTGAGTTGAGTGTAACTCCTCCGTAGCACAGATGATTGTATTCCGAATTTAGTGAGCCGGAATACAGATTGGGCCCAAGGACCATTTTATATATATTGTCTAAGTACAGCAAGGCCTTTCTAAAATAAGTATTACTATAATAAATGAAACAGGTGAATAAATTCTAACTTGGTACTGATGATATATTTTGATTTGTGCTCTTTACATTACTTTTGTATATACATAAATGCGTAATATGTTTATTGAGTAGGCAGCTCACCCCTTGCCAACAGATTTTACAGGTTAGGTGGAGTTCTTCTCGCTTAAGGTCGCACCAGCAGTGTCAGTCCATTCTCATCTAGGCATTTTGGAGTCTTGTGATGTACTTTTATTTTGTAAATCCTCTATGCAGGATAATGACTTAAACGTGTATTGTAAATGCTTTCTCTTATGTATAAGATGTAAAGTTTATATGAGATTGAAGTTTATATGATTGAGTATTGAAAGCATGTCTATAACTGATATTGTGTGAGATATCATGTGATCTAAGTGAGGGGGTTACATTTAGTGGTATCAGAGCGGGTCTACTTTCCTAGGGATTTGGTTGTGTATGACTTGTTTTGGATTCCTAGGTTAAGACCACATAATCATATTTTCTTATGCTAAAGCATGTTGACATGGTCATGTTTCATGTAGGGTTATGGAGTCTGATGGTGAGAATGGACAATCTGGTAATGTGTCTAGTCATGGTTCGGTTGGTCATGTTCATGAGTCTGGGGGCTCAGAACATATAGGAGCTTCAGGACATGCAGGTTATCCACAGGGTTACAACCAGTTTGAAGAAATGATGGGAATCTATTTGGCTCAAGGTCAGCCTCAACCACGTGTTCAAGCTCGTCGAGATGCGCCAATCTTTGATAAAAAATTTCAAAGGCTTAAAAAGATGGGTGCAACAGAGTTTGAGGGTAGCACAGATCCTGATATAGCTGATAAATGGTGGGCCAAGATTGAAGATGTACTTGGGAACACAGAGTGTCGTCTGGACTCAATGGTCAAATATGTTTCTAATCTTTTCACTGGTGAAGCTTTAGAATGGTGGAGATCTATAAAAAGGACAAGAATTAGAACTGAAATAACATGGGATATTTTCAAGAAGTTGTTCACTAATAAGTACATGTCAATGATATACAAAGATAGGAAACAAACAGAGTTTTTAACCCTTATGCAGGAGGATATGTCTGTGGCTGAATACGAGCTTAAGTTTAACACCTTAGCCAAATATGCACCTGCAAATGTGGCTACAGAAGAAGCAAAATGTCGTAGGTTTGAACATGGTCTACACCCAGATGTTAGAATGGGGATTCATGCACATGAAACGAGCTTTAGATTGTTAGTAGAATCTTCACTCAGAGCTGAGGAAATTGTGAAAGATAGAGAACAACTTTTTGTAACCAAAAGGGCTAGATTTGATACAGAGGGTCAGTCTAGCAGGCCAACAAAGAGAGGTGGATTCTCAGTTTCTTCTAGAGGCTATTCTCACCAATTTAGAGGTAGTAGTAGTATCCATCGTGGTGGGACTAGATCACGGGGCGGATTTGGAGATGTTTTGAGTAGTGCTCCATCTGTGGGTAGTAACAGATTTTCAGGTGGTCGGTTTAATAGTGGGTATAGAGGAGGAGCGAGAACAACATCTTTTCCAACTTGTCAGACATGTGGACGGGTACACAGAGGTGAGTGTTGGGGACCTTCCCTGGTTTGTGGAAGATGTGGCCGATCTCACACAGGAGAGTGTTATGGTTCATTTAAGAAGGGCACATGTTTTGAGTGTGGAGAAACAGGCCATTATCGTAACAATTGTCCCTTATTAGTTGATAGAGGAGAGAGAGTTCAACCTCAGTCTAATATAAGAGGTGGTGCAGCTGGAGTGGATAGAGGCAGAGGCAGAGGTCGAGGAGGAGGTAGAGGGGGTAGACATGATGCTCCTATGGGTGGACAGACACAAAATTTACCACGAAATAGAGCCTTCAATATGACGAGGGGTGAAGCTCAAATAGCACCAGAGGTTATATCCGGTACAATTTCTATCCTTGATACCTTAGCTTTTATTTTGATTGACCCTGGATCCACTCATTCATACATAACACCTGAGTTTATATTGAAAATAAATGGGAAGGTAGAACCATTAGGATATGATGTGGGAGTTATCCTACCAGTTGGGAATCATGTTATTGTAAATCAGGTTCTGAGAGATTGTCCTATAAAAGTGAGGGGAAGTGAGTTCTCTATAGATTTAGTAGTTATGGGGTTTAGAGAATTTGATATTATTTTGGGGATGGATTGGCTGTGTAAATATGAAGCTAAAGTTGATTGTTGTTCAAAGGAAGTTGTGTTACATTTTACTTCAGAGTCAACTGTGTTATTTGTTGGGGAGAGAAAGGTTGTGCCGTCTCGTTTAATATCTGCAATTCAAGCAATCAGATGGATGAGAAGTGGGTGTGAGGCATATTTAGCTCATGTTGTGGATACTAGGGAGGATGGAGGCAAATTGGAGAATATTCCAGTAGTGAGAGATTTTGCAGATGTATTCGTAGATGAACTACCAGGATTACCACCTCATAGGGAGATTGATTTTCCTATTGAGACCATGCCAGGAGTATCTCCTATATCAATTGCTCCATATAGAATGGCTCCAATGGAATTACAAGAATTGAAGAAACAAATAGAAGAACTACTTGAGAAGGGGTTTATACGACCTAGTACTTCACCGTGGGGAGCACCTGTATTATTTGTGAAGAAGAAAGATGGTAGTATGCGACTGTGTATCGATTACAGACAATTAAACAGAATGACAGTGAAAAATAAGTATCCATTGCCTCAAATTGATGATTTGCTAGATCAACTTAGAGGAGCTCGTCATTTTTCAAAGATTGATCTAAGATCGGGCTATTGGCAGTTGAGAGTTGCCGAAGCTGACATACCTAAAACTGCTTTTCGTACAAGGTATGGTCATTTTGAGTTTCTTGTGATGCCTTTTGGCTTGACTAATGCTCCTGCAGCTTTCATGGCATTAATGAACAAGACTTTTCAGCCATATCTAGATAAGTTTGTTGTGGTGTTCATTGATGATATCCTAGTGTACTCAAGAACTGTGGGTGAGCATGAACAACATTTGAGAATTGTTTTGAAAATTTTAAGAGATAATCAGATGTATGCAAAGCTGAGCAAATGTGAATTTTGGATGGATGAAGTTGTATTCCTTGGTCATGTGGTGTCAGGTGAAGGGGTTCAACCCGACCCTTCCAAAATTAAAGCTATTGATGAGTGGGAACCGCCAAAGAACGTTACAGAGCTTAGGAGTTTTCTTGGGTTAGCTGGTTATTACAGGAGATTTGTAGAGGGTTTTTCTCTAATTGCAGGTCCATCAACTAAATTGCTGAGAAAGGGAGTTGTATTCCAGTGGAATGATAAATGTCACCAAAGCTTTGAGGAACTAAAGAAGAGATTGACTTCCACACCAGTGTTAGTGTTACCTTCTGAAGGTGGTGGCTTTGTTGTTTATACAGATGCCTCGGGACAAGGTTTGGGATGTGTTCTAATGCAAAATGGGAAAGTTATTGCATATGCTTCTAGGCAACTGAGACCTCATGAGATGAATTACCCCACACACGACTTAGAGTTGGCAGCAGTCATCCATGCATTGAAGGTATGGAGACATTACCTATATGGGGAGACATTTCAGATTCTCACTGATCACAAGAGTTTGAAGTACATCTTTACACAAAAGGAGTTGAACCTAAGACAAAGGAGATGGATTGAGCTATTAAAAGATTATGATTGTACAATAGATTACCATCCAGGAAAAGCTAATGTGGTTGCAGATGCTTTGAGTAGAAAGAGTGTTGATATTGTGGCTAGTACGAAGAGTTATAGTTTGAATTCACTAGTGGATATGCGAGCCATGGATGTGCAGTTAGAAGTAAATGAAGTAACAGGTTTGATGGCTACACTACGGGTAAAACCAGATTTGAAAGAAAGGATCCAAGAAGCACAGTGGCATGATCCTTATTTATAGAAAATGAGAGATCGTGTACAACAAGGTAAGAGACCTGATATTTCTGTGGAAGATGATGGGACTATGATGTTAGGAAGTCGATTATGTGTTCCAGATGTAGCAGATTTAAGATCAGAAATTTTACAGGAAGCACATAATTCTCCTTATGCTATGCACCCAGGAATGACAAAGATGTACAGAAATTTGAGACCTTTTTACTGGTGGCCTACAATGAAGAAAGATGTATCTGATTTTGTTTCCAAATGTTTGACATGTCAACAGGTTAAAGCTGAGCATCAAGCTCCCGTGGGAAAACTAAAACCTTTAACCATACCAAAGTGGAAATGGGAGAGGATCACTATGGATTTTGTGATGGGATTACCAAGAACAAGGCGTAGACACGATAGTATATGGGTGATAGTAGATAGACTTACGAAATCTGCTCACTTTCTACCGGTTCAACAGACAGACTCGATGGATAAATTGGCTAGACTTTATGTGGAACAAATTGTGAGATTTCATGGAGTACCTATATCTATTGTTTCAGATCGTGATCCTAGATTCACATCTAGATTTTTGGGCAGTTTGCAACACTCCTTGGGAACAAAATTGCATTTCAGTACAGCTTTTCATCCACAGACAGATGGACAATCAGAAAGAACTATTCAGACCTTAGAGGATATGATGAGAGCTTGTGTTCTTAATTTTCAAGGTGAGTGGGATATACATTTACCTCTTATGGAGTTTGCTTATAATAATGGTTATCATTCGAGTATAGGCATGGCACCTTATGAGGCATTATATGGAAGACCGTGTAGAAGCCCTATATGTTGGGATGTTGAAGGAATGAGGCAATTGGAAGGACCTGAGTTAGTCCAGGAAACGGTTGAGAAGATCAATGTCATAAAGAAGTATTTAAAAGCTGCACAGGAACGTCAGAAAGCTTATGTGGATCAGCACCGAAGGGAGATGGAATATAAAGTTGGAGATAAAGTGTTTTTAAAAATATCCCCATGGAAAGGAATAGTTCGTTTTGGTAGAAGAGGGAAGTTGAATCCAAGATACATTGGGCCTTATGAGATCATTGAGAGAGTTGGACCATTGGCTTATAGGTTAGCTTTACCACCAGAATTGTCTTTAATACATGATTTATATCATGTGTCAGTATTAAGAAGATATAGATCAGACCCAAGTCATATGATTCCTGAACCTGAGATTGCAATAGTGAACACAGACTTGACTATTCGTGAGCAACCTTTAGAGATTTTGGGACGAGAAATGAAACGACTCAGAAACCATGAAATTCCAATGGTTAAGGTGAGATGGAGTCATAATCAAACACTTGATGAGGCAACTTGGGAGGTAGAAGAAAATATGAGGACACAATATAAAGTTTATATGAGATTGAAGTTTATATGATTGAGTATTGAAAGCATGTCTATAACTGATATTGTGTAAGATATCATGTGATCTAAGTGAGGGGGTTACAGGCCCCCTGGTTCAGGCGGCTCGAAAAATGAAGGAAACTAATGAGGGTAGTTCTTCTATTCTTACTGGTGGACCTGGAATTGGGAATCCAATGGGGGTTATTAAACCTGGCTTGAAAAAGCCAAAGGGCAAACAAAAAAGCATCCAGAATTCCTTGGCTTTTTCAGAGAAGATGGGACTTGCGGGTACCTCGGTGAGGCTCTTAGGAGCCCCTAGTAAATACCTGGCTTAGGTAGGTTGGTGCGGTCAGTCTCCTCCTTTCTATGGACTTGTTGTGCTGGAATGTTAGGGGTGCGGCTAGCAAGGCTACCCGTATCCATATTAATGACCTAATTAAACAGTTTAACCCCTCGTGTTTTGCTTTACTGGAAACTAAGATTAGTGGAGAGAAAGCAGATGAGGTGGTTAATAAGTTTAAGAACTGGAGGTGTGTTAGATCGGAGGCTACTGGCCGAGCTGGTGGGATCTGGCTTTTCTGGAGGCCAGATCGGATTCATTTTGATGTTATTAGTATCGATAAGCAGTTCATTCACTGTAAAGTGAGCATTTCTGGTATTACTCCCTTCTTGACTACCCTTGTGTATGCTGATCCGATCTTAGTTAATCGCAAACGGCTGTGGGAGATCCTCTTTTCAATGAGTGGCAGAATCTTTGAGCCCTGGTTTATTGCGGGAGACTTTAATGATATCGGCCTTATGAGTGACCAGAGAGGAGGTTCCAATCATTATGTTAATCGCTGTCTTCACCACAAAAATAATATGGATTTATGTGGGCTTTCCGACTTGGGGGCTTTGGGTCATAGATTCACTTGGAAACGCAATAGTACCTTTGTTCGTTTGGACAAGGTCTATGCTAATGTGGCTTCCCTGACTTCTTTCCCTGAGTGTTCTGTTTTAAATCTTCCGTTCCGTCATTCGGACCATTGCCCTATTTTGTTTAGACTTTTGAGAGGCAACCGGCCTAGGGGGAAGAGACCGTTCCGGTACCAGCTGGCATGGGAGTCCCATCCTAAGTTTAAGGAGTTCGTCCAAGATAATTGGAAACCTCATTCGAATGTCCTGTAAGCTTCTGAAGGGTTCAGGAAGAAGGTGCTTGGTTGGAATAAGAATGTCTTTGGGCACATTATTAGAAGAAAGAATAAGTTGTTAAAAAGGATGGAGGGCGTTCAGCGTTGGTTGGATGTGAGGTTTGATCACAGTTTAGATGGCCTCCTTAGAACCCTTCAGAAGGAGCTGGAAGTTGTGCTTAGGCGGGAGGAGCTTCTCTGGTTCCAGAAGTCTAGGAAATCCTGGATTAGGGATGGGGATCGTAATACCAGGTACTTCCATATGTCTACTATGATCAGGCGGCAGAGGAATAGAATTGAGGCTATCAAAGATTCTGATGGGGAGTGGGTGTATGAAGATGAGGTGATTCGGAATTTGGCTCTGGAGTTCTATAAGGAGCTTTTCAAAGAGGATCATGTTCAGCTGGAGAGGGCTCACTCTATTGCTACCTTTCCTTTGATTAGTGAGGATATCAGTCAGAGTGCCTTTCTTCCTATTTCCCAAAAAGAGATTGACCATGCCATCTTCAGCATTGGGGCGTCTAAAGCGCCTGGTATTGATGGTCTTCCAGCTGGCTTCTACCACAAGCACTGGGGTGTTGTGAAGGAGGGTATCTATGAGTTTATCATAGGTGTGTTCAATGGGTCTAAGGATATTGAGCTGGTTAATAGAACTCTCCTGGTCCTTATTCCTAAAATTGATAAGCCTTCTTCCTTTTTGCATATAAGACCCATCAGTCTTTGTAATGTTCTTTACAAGACGATTACAAAAATTGTGGCTAATAGAATCCGTGGCATTCTTCCGGAGATCATTTGTCAGAATCAGGGTAGTTTTGTACCCGGTAGACAAATGATGGATAATGTGGTGATTGCCCAAGAAATGGTGCACACTATGAAGATTAGGAAAGGGAAGAAAGGCATTGTGGCTCTTAAGCTGGATTTGGAGAAGGCCTATGATCGCATCAACTGGAACTTCCTGATGGAGAGTCTGGAGAGAGCTAGGATCCCGGACAGTTGGAGAAATCTTATTAAGGTTTGTATTACTTCTCCTGTGTTTCAGGTTATGGTGAATGGGGATATGTCGGAGGAGTTCTCTCCGGGTCGGGGCATCCGTCAGGGTGATCCTATGAGTCCCTTCCTTTTCGTTATTGCTATGGAGAGGCTGTCCCACCTTATTCAAGATGCCATTGATATTGGGATTTTCCACCCGGTGGCCATCAACAGTTTCTGTCCCCAGGTGACCCACTTATTCTTTGCGGACGATGTCCTTATCTTTCTTGAAGGTAATGAGGAGCAGTTGAGTGTCATTATGGATATTCTGGATTGTTTTTGTTCGGCCTCTGGTCAGAGACTTAATATCCAGAAATCTAGGATGATGTGCTCTAAGAACATGAATCCGAGAATTTGTAAAAGATTAAGTGATTTGTCTGGTATTCCTCTTACTAATTCTCTTGGGAAGTATCTGGGGATTCCTCTCCATAGTGAGAGAGTGTCTAAAGTTTCTTTTAAAGATACTTTGGATAAAGCCAACACGAGGTGTGCCACGTGGAAAGCCAAGACTCTCTCCCTCGCTGGCCGTCTGACTTTAATTCAATCTGTGAATTCCGCTGCTCCCAACCACATCATGCAGGCTTGTCAGCTTCCGAATCCTATGCTTAATGATCTTGATAAGATTAACCGAAGGTTCCTGTGGGGGGAAGCTGCGGAGGGAAGAAAGATCCACCTGGTGCCTTGGAGTGAGGTTTGTCAGCCCAAAGATTCAGGGGGTTTGGGCATTAGGAGAGCTAAGGATAATAATAAAGTTTTATTAATGAAACTCCTTTGGCGTATGTGGCAATACCCCTCCTCTCTCTGGGTTCGCCTTCTTTGTGGTAAGTATTGAAAAGATAAGATCTTTGGGGGCCCGAAAGAGAGAGTTATCAATTGTTCCTTCCTCTGGAAAGGGCTTAGCGCCGTTTTTGCTGAGTTTTGCTCGGGGGTTGGTCTGGATGTGGGTAATGGTAAGTCCATAAGCTTCTGGTTTGATACCTGGATTGGGGATAAACCTTTAGTGGATGTGTGCACTTCCCCCCCCCCCCCCCCCCCCCCCCCCCCCCCCCCCCCGCCTAGTGATATCCAAAACTGGAGGTTAGCCGATGTGGTGGACTCTGAAGGGGACTGGGTTTGGCCTAAATTTGATTCTTTCTTTAGCCTTGAGACTCTCCTTAGAGTTAGAGGAGTGAAGGTGAGTAATCAAGAGGAAGACATGGATAAGCATTGCTGGGCGCTGACTAACAATGGAGTCTATTCTTGCAAATCTGCCTTTGAAGCTTTTTCCCTTAACAGGACTGATAATCCCTCGGATATTTGGAAGACCATTTGGTCCCTTAAAATCCCCTACCGCATGAGGAGCTTCCTGTGGCTGGGCGTTAAAGACAGATTACTTACTAACTCAGATAGATACAGAAGGCATTTGGTGACCTCTGGAGCTTGCGGTAGATGTAGAGGCCATGTTGAATCGTTGTGCCACGCTCTTAGGGATTGCCCTAAGAGTGAAGAGGTTTGGAAGAAAATTCTCCCTCATCATACTTTCTCTTCCTTCATGTCCCATTCTGTGAACGACTGGTTCTCAGATGGTATTAGGGGAAAGTTATTGTCTTATATGGAGCATGGGGACATTTTCTTTGCCATTATCTGTCATCAAGTGTGGAAATGGAGGAACGAGGAGATTTTTGATAATAAAGCTGTGCTTTTGCCTAACTTAGCTGAGTTCTTCTTGAAGAAACTCTCCTCTATTATTGATAGTTTCAAAGGTGAGTCCCTTGCCAGATCTTCCCCGAGTAGTGATGTCCACCTCGTGAGCTGGAGCAGGCCGAGAGAGGGGGTTGTGAAGCTGAATACTGATGGTTCCTACCTCAGTAATGGTAAGATTGCTGCCGGAGGTGTTCTTAGGGATGCGGAAGGCGCCTGGCTTTCTGGGTTTACCCAGAATTTGGGTTTGGGTTCTTCCTTCTCTGCGGAGCTCTGGGGCATTCTCTCTGGGATCCAGCTGGCGATTAGGCTGGGTGTTAAGAGGCTTTCTGTGGAGTCAGATAACTTGGAGGCTATCAATATGATTTTGGGTAGTCATGTCATGGGTCTTCATAGCCGCAACCTTATTAAAGCTATTAAGAGGCTTAGCCCCTCATTTGATATCCTTGAGTTCAGCCACATTTTCCGGGAGCAGAACCGTGTTGCAGATCACTTGGCGGCGGCAGGCCATGAGGGGGTGTTAGGTGTTTCTACCCTTACCGTTCCCCCTATCGCTCTTTCTCCTCTTCTTTTAGAGGATAGGATTGGGGTTAGCTTTCCTAGGCTAATCCCGGTGTAGTTGCTTGTTTTGCTTTGCTTTCCTTTCCTTTTCTACCAAAAAAAAATATATTAAACCTATTTTATACTAGTCAACTATTGAGTTTTTTTTTTTTTAAGTCAACTATTGAGCTAAACGGCATGTATGAATCATGCAATATTTTGTCTTAAAAGAATAGTAAATTGTATTTTAAAATAATCTGATATTATGACTCGCCATCAGTATAATAATAACAAAAAAAATTCTCATACTAGGTGATTGGAGAAGGTGTTAAGGAATTAAAATGTGAAGATAAATTATAATTTAAAAGGGTAATTAATTTATTAGTCCCTATATTTTGACAAAATACACTGTTTAGTCCATGTATTTTCAAAAACACACGGTAAGGTCTCTAACCTTTTTCACAATGAACTGTTTAGTCCCTAACGTTTTTTTCGGTGAACTGTTTAGTCCCTGCCGTGAGACTCTCATGAAGATTTTGTTGGTTAATTTAGATTTGAGTCAAAATCTATTTAAAAAAAATGTAATGCCTTAACTACCCTTTATCAGAAAATCAAATATATAAGACAGTTATCTTCATTGTTTCTCATCTCTGCGTTCTTCTAGTTGATTTCAGTCGATTACGGGTTAGAGATTCAATCATTTCTCAATTTTTTTAGCGCGAGTTGTGAGAGAAAGACATAAAGGTGTGAATTGTTTTTGACTAGTAAATAGTAAAGGGTAATTTAGTCATTTTCGAATTCATAAACGGTAAAAAATCTAATAAATAGACGGAAGGGCTAAACAGTTCACTGAGAAAAAAGTTAGGGACCTTATCATGTGTTTTTGAAAATACATGGACTAAACAGTGTGTTTTGTCAAAATATAAGAACTAATAAATTAATTACCCAATTTAAAAATATAAATTAATCCATTCTAATATCATATGTCTAATCTATCTTATGAATGTATAAATTGTTAATTAGTTACAATTTTACTAAATCTTATAAAACAGGAATGAAAAGGAAGAATTTATTATTCCTTGATTCAATGAATATGACCGCAATGTCAGTGGTATAAAAACACAAATGGAAGTGCTATGCACACAAAAGAGGAAAAAATTAATAGTTGTACAATAACGATGACCTACGTTCACATCGTTATTGTATGCTATGCTATTGTATATCCTATCGTGCACCTTTGTGACTCAGCCATGGTCATTTTCTTATGTGGAATCATCATAAATCCTACGATTGTCATCACTCTTGATCTTTATTTCATCAGCCCCCCTCAAACTAGGTGTGTAGATGTCTACCAAGCCGAGTTTGGATTTGAATTTGATGAAGTCAAATATCTTGCTGCAATTTTTCACGCACAATATGAAAGTCAATGCGATGCGCTTTGTTCTCTCATGAAAGATAGGATTGTGGGCAATGCATAGTGATTGTCACAAAAAAAAAAAGAATTGATGGCTCGTGTGAATGCTGTTAAAGTCTCGTAAGAGAAAGAGTAGCCTCCTTAACTCACAAATAGAGGCAACCATGGCTCTACACTCGACTTCTGAAGAGCTACGAGAAATTGTCGGATGTTTCTTTAAACGCTAAGAAATAAGAGAGCTTCCAAGGAACACACGAAAATATATTATAGACTTTCGTGTTTCAAGGGACATTGCCCAATCCGCATCAGTGAAAGCTTTGATCTTGGTGGCTTGACCGATGGCTGGAAAGAAAAGGCCCTGGCCAGGGGAGTGTTTGAAGTATCTTAAGACTCTTTATGCTCTGTGGATGTCATCTTGAGTGGGATTGTTCAGATGTTGACTGAGTTGATGCACAATGAAACAGATTTTCTGGCCTAAAGTGAGTCAAATAAAGGAGTTTTTCGACGAGTTGCCTATAAGTAGGAATGACGCTTATCACAACAGGATTTTCTGAGGGTTTAGAGTTTGGTGTAACAGGTGCGAGGACTGGCTTTGCACCTAGAAAACCTTGGTCTTAGAGTAACTCAAGACAGTACTTTTGTTCGTCGAAATGAATTACCTTCGATCTTTTTGCCACTTCAAAACCTAAGAAATACTTCAAAGGCCCAAGGTCCTTGATACTGAAAAGTTTATGTAAATAAGATTTTACAGAATGTACTTCATTGTTGCAATTGCTTGCCAGTAGCAAGTCATCCACATATGCTAAAACGACCAAGAATTTGTCATTTCCAATTTTCACAAACAATGATGGGTCTGCAGGAGCTTGTTTAAAACCAAAGTCTTTCCAAGCTGATGTTAGCTTATGGTTCGATTGCCTGAGCCTATACAACAATTTATGAAGCCTGCATACAAAACCTGGTTGTAAATTTGGGGCTTGATACCCCTCTAGCATACTCATGTAGACCTCACTAATGTCTCCATGGAGATATGCGTTATTTATATCCAACTGTTCCAGGAACCAACCATGCATACTAAATAAAGCTATAAGCATTCTGATAGTAATGATTTTTCTCCACAGGGGCGAATGTTTCATTGAAATCTATCTCTGCCTTTGGGTAAACCCATTTGCAACCTTGCTTTGTATTTCTCCACCTTACCAACAACCTCATATTTTATCTTAAATACCCATTTGCAACCGATGGACCTCTTTCCAAGTGGCAATTATGCGATAGACCACGTACTGTTTGTTGTCAGTGCTTTTAGTCCAGTTTGGATGGCTTCCCGCCAGTGAGGTGATTGGATTTCCTTCTCATATGATTGGGGTTCTTTGTGACAAGATATTTTGATGGAAATGCTCTTTTGGATATGTTTAGGTTGTCATGAGATATTTGTTTGTATAATGAATGAGGGGTATTAAGAAGGGATTTTGAGGTCACGTTATTGAGAAGACTATGATGGTAGTCCTGTAGGTAGTTTGGAGGGTGTCTCTACCTAGCGGATCTTTTAGGGGCAGCATTATGTGATTTAGGCTGGGTTGGATTCTCATTTATGCGGTTCTCTTCCAAATTTGGTGGAGCTGGATTGGTGTTTTTTAGTAATGGTGGTTCCGGTGTTGGGTTTTGTGGATGTTCAGGCTCAGGGGTGCTATAATCCTTGACATTGTTATTAGTGGTTACATTTGGCAATGGTAAGGGTGGCATATATCAGGAGGAGTCCGTGCCTTTGTCATAGGGAAATATGTTCTCATAGAATTGGACAATTCTAGAGACAAAAAATTTCTTAGTTTGAAGGTTCATGAGTTTGTAGCCTTTGGTTCTTGTATGATATCCTATGTATACACACTTGATGGCTCTAGGGGTCAATTTTGTCATATCTCTGTCAAGTGTTGTTGCAAAACACAAGAAGCCAAAAACTCTCAAGTCATTCCAGTTTGGGGAATGTTTATGAAGCAAAGTGTAGGGTATGCAGTTCTTAGTGGAATTGGTAGGGAGCATGTTCGTTAAATGCACATTGTGTGTTGCTGCCAAGGGCCAAAAACTGTTTGGTATTTTACTCTAGAAGAGCAAAGCTCTTGTGGTGTTTAAAATTTCCTATTGTTTTCGCTCCACAACTACATTCTATTATGGAGTTTCAAGACAACTTGTTTGGTGCAGGATGCAAAACTTTGCACAGAAATCGGGCATTAGAAACTTCGCTCTGTTATCTAACCTAATAACCTTAATTTGCTTGTTGAATTGTGTCATAGCATATTGGTTAAAGGTCTCAATAGCTTCCCTCGTTTTAGATTAAATTTCATTCAATACAACCACACAAATCTGATATGAGCATTAGTGATAGAGAGAAAATAATGCTTTTCATTGAAGGAATATTTAAGAGGTCCCCAAATATCCAAATGGATCAAGTCAAAACATCTAACAGCTCTATTACAACTAAGATTAAAATTGTTTCTTTTCTGCTTAGCCAAATGGCATACATCACAAGAAAAATGTTTGGGAGAATTAGCTAAAGCATGTAAGAAATGTGACAAATGTCACTTCTTTGAATTAAAGGGTGCCCCAATCTCATCTGCTAAAGGGTGGATGTTGTTGATTGTCTGGTGTTTGATGCAGCAAAGTGTTTGGGAATTGGCTTGTCTAAGTGGTAGAGTCCATCTCTCAAGCTAGCAGAGCCAATCTTCTGAGAGTTCTCATCCTGTATAACACAGTTCTTGGAGGTGAAATATAGGCAAAGATTTGAGTTCTCAGTCAATTTACTACTAGATATCATATTGTAGTGAAATTGTGGTACATATAGGGCATTTTGAAGAATGAGATTGGGGTGTAATTGAACATCCCCTAAGTGAGTGACGAGAATGTTTTGGTTATTGGGTAGTTGAATAGAGAAATTAGATGCAATTCTACAATGCATGAAATATTTGGGGTCATAAACTACATGATATGTGGCCCTAGTATCAATTATCTATTTACTTTTATGCATAGGTGCTTGATAAGTAGAAAGTATCTTACCAGAGAAGGGAGTTGGCAGCATGTAATTGATGTTGACTGAAGCTATGTGTGTTTGAGACCCACTTGATGAGGCTCCTCCATTTGTTTTCATTTGAGGTAGTAGACTGAGTATGTGATCATACTGAGTTTTGGTGAAACCATACCTCTCTTGGTCTTGTTCTATGCAATTATTGTTGTTAAATTCAGTGAAGTCACACTGCTCCTCATTGCCATCATTTTGAGACTCTTGATTTGCTCTATGTTGCCTTTGATTCCTTGGTCCTCCTCCTCTGTTTCTGTTTCCATATCTAGGGGGAACCCATGTTTCCGATAGCAAAATATCCTCAGAGTGGCTCTTTTTGCCGCAGTGTGTACATGTGGAAAGATTGTTTGAGGTTTTCTTGGGATTATAACTGTTGTTTTGTTGAAATCTGGGTGGTTTTGAATTGTTTGAAATATTTACAGGAAAAGCAGTAGGTTCATGGTGAGTTTAGGTATGTATTTGGGAGTTGGTTTGCCTCTCATATTGAATATTGAGGTTAAAGACACGGTTTAATGGAGGTAGAGGTTGCATAAGTAAAATTTGAGAGCAAACAGTTTGGTAATTACTGCTTAGCCCCTAAGATAAGTAATAACTTTATCAGAATGAAGATAGCTCCTAAACTTGCTAATAACACCACAAATGCGAGCAGGAGCATAAGAGCACTTAGGCAGAGGCATGTAATTAAGCAGCTGATCCCATAAAATTTTCATTTTGGTATAATAATCAATGATTGTGATAGAACCTTGTTTGAGCGATTGAATCTCTTTCTGAAGTTCCAAGATCCTGATGTTGTCACCTTGCAAAAATTGATCCTTCAGATCATTCCACACAGAACACGCAGATTCGATATAGATTATGCTCTCGCCAATTTGAGGCGAAATAGAGTGCATGATCCATGAAAGCACCATGGTCTTGCATGTCTCCCAGATCTTAAAGTTTGTGGCGCTAGATTCGGGCTTCTCTATTGATTCGTCAATGAAACTGTATTTGTTCTTCGAAATGAGAGCTATTCACATGGATCTCGACCACTGGTGATAGTTTTCACTGGTGAGAGGGGCATTGACAATAACCAGTGTTGGATTCTCATTTGCAGGTAAAAAGAAAGGATTGGATGGCATAATCACATCCATTAATGTGGAAGTTTTTAGGATATTGATTTGGATAGAGTTTATGTGCTCTGATACAATCTTACAAAAGAAGAATGAAAAGGAAGAATTTGTTATTCCTTGATTCAATAAAATATGACTGAGTGGTACAAATACACAAATGTGATGTTGTGCACACAAAAATAGGAAAAAGCTAACAGTTGTACAATAACGGTGACCTAGAATACTAAAAGGGGGGGAAAATGATATGCTATTGTCTGTCCTAGATGCACTCTTGTGACTCAACCATGGTCATTCTGTGATGTGGAATCATCATCAATCCTACGATTGTCATCACTCTTGATCTTTATTTCATCACTAAACACTAACTATTAATTAATTAATAACAAACCGTTAACATTACAACAACAACTATCAACTATCCGTTAAATAGATCTTTAATCTCATACGAGTACCTTCTTAATATTGTATGTAACTGAAAAAGGACTCCACTCTTTCTCCAATTTCAATCTAATGAATTTTAGTTTTAACTTTTTAAAACGGTATACGAAAATATAAATGTTTGTTTGTTATTTACTGTGTGTATTGTTATTATTGTTGTTTACTGTAGCTAATAGATGTCAGATAACATTAGATGATTTCTCGTTATTAGAGATCATTTCTCAATTCTAACCAAACACTAATTTATCTCCTTACAAAAAAAGCAAAAGAATACTAAACCCATTACTCATATGAGGTAGATCAAAATTCAATTGTATAGAGGTGAAGTAGTCTTCCTGAGTTTTTCAAGACACTATAAATCTTGGTTTTCAAGCTTGTTAAAAAATCTATGCATCAACACAGTGAGAATTATAATAAGAACATAATTACCAGAGAACTATATGAATAATATATAAAACTAAAAAGAGGAATTAAATAAATACCTGGATTGTGATGAGAATTGAAAGCTGTTGATCTTGAAATCGAAGAAAAAGAGATTTGGAGGATGAAGAATAATAGAAAAAAGATGAAACATATTAATCCTATTTTAGAATATTTTCTCTTGTTCTTCAGCACCATCACCACTTATATTATTTGAATTTTTTACACAGAGAGAGAGAAAGAAGAATGGAGAAGATGGAGACAGGAAAGAAGAATTTTCATTAAGAGAATGTCATTTGGTATATATGGTAATGAAATCATGTTACAGCTCAACTTTCTGTTTATTCTTTTCTTTTTAATTTAGGTCAAACATCTTATGTGTTTCTCATTTTATTCTATTTCTCTCAACTCACCATTTCATTTTCACAATTTCACGTTTCTCTCGATCCTTTATATATATCTATATATATAATATAAAACAGTAACGATGGAGCTGAGGTGTCGACTCCTCGATTTTTATTGATTAAAAATAAAAATATTTATTTATCTTTTTTCTTTAACTTTTATTAACATTAATAAACAAATATTGCCAACCAAATTATTAGATTTAAGATGATGAATATCAAAAAGAATCCGAAATTGATAGTATACAAAATACAAAATAGAAAAGTAATTATCAATATTATGTGGTGTACCCACATTGTAATTTTAGTTGGAAAATAATAGGTTCCTCCGAATATAAAATTAAATAATTAAAATAAGGTTGTTTTTTTTAGTGAAAATCTATTTCTTAATTACTATTTGTCTATTGGATAAAGAACTCCAAACAATAATCCTGCGAATTGGTGGTTGAGCAAGATTTCAATTTCAATTAAAATTCATATAGTTAATAAAATATTATTTTTTGAAGATAAGCATGGATGGTATGTGATAATGTGATCTTATTTTTAATATCTGGCTTATTCGATTTTATTCTCTCTTTCTTTTGAGGACTTCTTTTCCAACTGGTACTCTATCTCATTATATTTTGATCCGTTTATGTTGTAATTTTCTCAAATCAGATTCTTTTTTTTTGGCTCACCAACTTCTTCCAGGTAAACTCCAGGGTTTGTCACCCAGCCTCTCTTTCATGGTTTTCTTCGTAGATTTGTTTTTACTAATAAATTATATACAACAATCTCTCTTTGTATGAACAGTTTGCTCGAATCGAATTGAATAGCTTTGTAATTTCTTGGCAATTCAATGTGACTATTATTTTACGTTGTTAATTTTATGTGTTTTATTCTCTTTCAGGTAAACTCTAACTTTTCTCTCGCTCTCTCTCTTCCTTTCTGGTAATTGGTATGTATCACAATATTGTATCTGATTTGTTATAATATTTAGCATGTAGTTTTTTAATTCCGATTTGTTATAATATTCAGTATACCGAACATATTTGAAAAACTTCGGAATCTATTTTTTTATTCTGTTAGATGGCTAGAACATACGATTTCCTTGAAAATGTTACGGATGCCAAAGATAAATGGAAAATAAAAGTTAAAATCATGAGATTATGGAAAGTGCCACCGAGATTCACCAATAAATATTTTGATTCATGAATTTTTTTTTATTTTATATTTAATTTTTCATTTTAATTCATGAATTTTGATTCTTATTTTATTAAATATTTTGTAGGATACAACAATTGAGGCAAAAATTAAACCAGACTTATTTATGAAATTTGACAAATTCTTGGAAGAGCACAAAACATATGTTTTTGAGTACTTCAATGTTGCAAAAAATAATGAAGACTACAAAGCAACCAAACATTCATTTAAACTGAATTTTTTGTACAAAACATGTGTCACGAAACATGAATCTACAACTATTAAAAAGAATTTGTTTGATTTCACGCCAATTGAAGATATCATGTCCAATTCTACCGATCAAGCATTTTTAGTTGGTAAGTATGTAATTTATTAATGTTATATTATTATCTAATTATAGCTTTTGAAAACATTTATATTTTGGTGTAGATGTAATCGGAGAGGTAAAACAAATTCAAGATATTGTAGAAACTAAAGAAGATGAAAAGATTGGCTATAGACTCTCTTTTACATTGTTAGATGCTGGGTGAGTTAAAATATATATATATATATATATATATATATATATATATATCTTATATTTAATATTCTTTTTTTTAATTCTACCATAAACATATTTTTTCTCTACATGTAGAGAAAATCGAATCAATTGTACTATATGGGATGACTTTGCTCTAGACTTAAAAGCCTATATTACTACGGCTAATCCTCCATATGTGATCATTCTGCAGCATGCCGAGATTAAAAAGTTTGGAGGTAAAATAATCTTATTATAGCTTATTATAATTTTTGCATTATATATGTTTCTATATATATATTTCGAAACCTAATTAAATAAGTTTATTCTTAGATGCATTAAAAATATCCAATACTCTTTATCAGACAAGACTTCTACACAATGACCATATTGATGAGATTGTCACATTTAAACAAAGGTGGTTTTTTAGTTTTTCAATTTAAATGTTTATTTTTATTCCCTTTCCCATTTAAACTTATCACTAACAAAATTTATTCGAAATTATTTTTGGAACATATTGAAGATTCTTATTTGCGACGATGAAGATAGGACATGTGATCATACTCAAAATGTTGTATTCAAAGAGATTTTTAATAATTTATAGTGAATTATTATAATAAAATTAGTTAGATTGTAAACTACATATTCATACATATTTACTTATTATTTACTTATATTTAATATATTTAAAAATATTTTATATACCGTGCATCGCATGGGTGCAAGACTAGTTATGATGAATATAGAAACAAATAGGAGTATGATTTTACATTTAATACAAAAACATTAAATGCTTATTGATCTGTTTTTAATATACCCCCAATTAATAAATTCTAAGCTTAGTAATTTCAAACCATAATTAATAGATGTATAATAGAAAATTAAAGGTTATTTATAATTTATAAATTTATGCGGTGCAACACGAGGATTTTTCAAAAAATCACATATCTTGCCCAAACACGTTTTCGGAGTTGAGTTTTACCTATTTCATGAGACGATAAAAAATAAATTGTGTATTTATATTCGTGGAACGGATGAAGTATTTAACTAAATGTTTAATTTCTCTTTTTTTGATTGGAAGCAGACAGCTGGTGGGGTCGGACAAAGGACATCCCAACTATGTTGGCACCCCCTAAAGACCTTCCCGATACCAGTGCCGATTTTATTAAAGAGAAAGCAAAAACGAAATATACAGCAATGGAAACTAAACAAATCGGTGCAAGGTTGCCCGATTAAGTTACAGAAGAAAGCAGAAGAACAAAAAATCTAGGAGATTGTCCCACCATATCTGGTCCGTCGTAAGTCTACCAAAGTTAGCTAGCAAGTCAGCTACTTGGTTACCTTCCCTGTAGATGTGTGAGACCACAATTGTTGATGATTCCAGTTGTCGTATACAGTCTATCCATTCCTGTTTGAGGGTCCAAGGCACTGCTACCGAGCGGCTTCGGATGATGTTGACCACATAGACTGAATCACTTTCTACCCAGAGCTTTTTCTAGCCTTTCAAAATCGCTGTTTTTATAGCAAAAATTGCAGCTTTTAATTCCGCTATGTAAGGGATGACCCGGTCAACTAAATGTTTAATTTCTCATTCTTTTATTTATATTCGAAAAACAAAATTAAATTTATCTTTATTTACAGCTAGAGAGAGGTTTGAGTAAAACCTCTATAAATTAATAATATTGGAACATTTTATTAATTTATAGAGATACATTAATTTATCGAGTATTAATTTACTGAACTGATCCAAGTTGGGATCAGAAGAAATTATTATTTTAAAGAGGTTATTAATTTATCGAGTATTAATTTATGAAGGTTTTACTGTATATTAAATTAATAATTTAAATCACTCAATTTTATCCTAAGGTCAATTGGGAAAATGTGCAAAAATACTCATAACGTTTATAGGCAGAAGCAATTTTATCCTTAAGGCCATCTCCAACGGTGTTCTCTATTTAGCCTACTCTATCTTTATTTTTCTCTACTCTATCTTTAAATATAGAGTTGCTACAGTAAAAGTTCTCCAACCATATACTCTATTTTACCCACTCTTTAAAACTTTTATTATTATTATATTCATTTTTCACATAACATTTAAATGTACAACACAATAGAAAATCAAATAACACTACAATTAGAAATTACATGAATATGTCTAAAAAATAATATCTAAATAATAAATATAAATGTAAAAAAATAAAAAAATGAAATTAATACATTATAACAAAATATAGGAAATAAATGTTATATAAAATAAATACATTATAACTTGTATTGATAACATTCAATAAAAGGATTTTTATAAAAAAAAAAATAACATTTGGTAATATTAAATTAACATTAATGACATATAAAAGATTTAAAAAAAAAATTATTAAAATAATCTAACTATGCTTGCGGCAAAGATGCCGCAAGCAAGTTGGCTCTTCAAATATGAAGAGCGAACTCGTTTGCGGCATCTTTGCCGCAAGCAAATCCAGCTCCGTTGGAGCTGGATTTCTTTATATTTCAAGGGCTCTCTTTATATATAGAGAGCCCTTGGAGATGGCCTAACGTCTAAAATGATGTAATTTTATTTTAATATTGCAGTCAATAGCAAGTTTACCCTTAACTTTATTATAAAACACGGATATTTTGTTCCTTATTCTGTACCAATTGCACGTAAGTTGATTCTAAAATATTTTTTGTGATTTAATAATATAATTAAAGATTAATATTTTTAAATTTGGTGAAATGTTTGAATTATTTTTTTTTGTTCAACTCGTATATAAAATACAATATATTTTTTATTTTATTTTTTAAAATCACATTTAGTCAAATGTTTGTGATATGTTACTCATGGGTGATAAAACGACATACATGTGAAATATAGATTACAATATTCATGACTAAGAAGATAATTTGATTAATAATTTCTCCAATTGACCCAACTTATCAATATTAAAGGTAAAACATCAATAATAACATATATTTTTAGCCGTATTTTTTTATGCCGTTTTAACGACAAGTAAAAAGAAACAAATGAAGTAACTTATCTATTCGAAGTGTCATAATTGTTAAATTAAATTTCTTTTACTATCATTTTTTGTGAAAAATTAATGGTGAAAGAATGTATGTAATGAAAGAAAGGAAAACAATTCGTAATTAAGGAACTAAATTTTAAAAAAGTATTAACCAAATCAAAAGTCAATTTGCTTAAATCAGACTTTGAAAGCAACCTCTCACGTTCTCACGTTCTCACGTTCTCAACTTTGAATAATGTAAACTTCCCCTTTTATAGTGACGAGTTATCAATATTATGATTGTATAATTAATTAATTTCATATATACAAATTATTATTATCAAAATTAGTATAAAATTATTGGTAAGTTATTACAATAACATGTGTAGTTAGGGATGCACGATCGGTTAATCAGTCCATTAAGATTAATTCGATTAGTTAATTATTTGATCGGTTTTTAAAAAATACACTAGTACACTAAATTCGGTTAACCTTCTATTTGGATTCTAACTATTAGTAAATAAAAATAAAAATAATAAAAGAATTCTAATTTTTATTGTGAGTGGGAGGATGGGTCAATGACGAGTTGAAGAAATTAACAACGAAAATAAAGATGTGTGTGCATTCCATTAAACTGTTTAGTCCCTATATCAAATTTCTATCTACAGATATGTTAAAAACAATTAAACAGATAAAAATAAATTTTTAAGTAAAATTTCTCCTAATAAAACTTCTCTATACAATTTTTTTAAAAACAAGTAATAAAATTTTGTTGTTTTTTTATATCCGAAAACATAATAAAAAAAAAACCACATATTGATCACTTTCAATAATTATCTACACTCAATTCACATTATTAATTTCCAATTTTTTTACAAAATCTCTAATAAAATCCTATATTAAATATGAAGAACCTGGAACATATAATCAAGACAAAAGTCGGGTAACAAATGCATTTTGCTTCTGTTGCTGTTTCAATTTCTTCATTATGTTCCATCTTTTCCTTCCTTATTATGAGTCCCCATAAGAGAAGAAATCATGTTATCAGATAAGAGATTGCTATTTGGAGAAAGAGTTTAACCCAAAATAATAATAATAAAAAAAAAAGGTGTGAGATGGAGTTAAAAATTAGCAAGAGCACAATCTTAAACGAAATTAGAGAACAATAACAAATAAACTGAGGATTATTTAAGTATTTTCATCTTCTTTAATGTTAATATTTAATAGAAAGACTAAACCATTGAAAGTGAAAAAATTTAGAAACCTTATAATTAGATAACGTTGGATTTTCCATAATTTATATCAAGTTAGAATATGGTCCTAGTATATTATATACTTATGTAGTTTGATAAAATAAAACAATAAATGCTATTGGTCAATTCACGTAATGGTACGATCAATCATCATGTTTGATTAACCAAAGGGTACGTTGAATCCTATTGGTTCATTAATGAAAAGGTACCTTATGGATGAAGAGATACCTTGATGGAAGGTATATTTATAGAACATAATCAGAATTGGTCCTTTCTCTAACTTATCTAAAAGTCGTTTTCTCTCCATCTAGAAAATCTGTAAAGTCTAAAGGGTTAAGTGAGAGAAACACAATTCTCGTGATTCCAGAAGAACTCGATTATAATTATCATGGATCAAGGTACGCTCTTCTGACTGTTATTAAGTGTTTGTGAAAATCATCTTATTCAAACATCTGGGTAATTATGTTTGTCTAATATTATGATGAAATCTAAGATTTCTAATATTATGTGGTATCAGAGCCTGGTTTTGAATGGATGATTTTTCAATTATGTTTAATATGTTTATCCGCTGCTTTAATAGTTAAATTTTTTTTTATGAACTCTGTTCTACAAATAATCTGATTAACAATTTTTTTCCTTTTATAAGAATGGAGATGTTCTGTTTTAATCATGGTTTTCAATTTTTGTTTTAAATGGTTGTGTCATAAGCTTTAACCAAAATCTATTTCCTGTAATTGTTTTGATTTGTTGAATCATGAATATTGATTATGAAAGTTTATGATGTTATGCGAGATTTTGATTACTTGTTATTAAAAGAAAGATGAAACCATTAATTTGATTTCTTTTATCTCTGATTGTTTTGGGAAACCCATTAATCAGATTTTCTTATCTCTGTTTGTTTTCCATTATGTTTTATTCTATTCAAATGTTAATGACTACCTTAATTATGAATTAATGTTTAGTGGGCAAATCGGTTTGTGAAGGGCAATTATATTTTCTAGTTTTGCAAAGCCTTATGGATTAAATCAGTTTTTATTCTACTTTTATGCTTACTGTCCATATTTGTTTTGTGTATATTACAATATCTATATACATGATGTATATATGAAGTGGAGTATATATATAATTTAAAATTCAGTAACGAATTTAATCACCAAAGTGATTAAAATATTAAAGTCTTATACAAATTGTATATTATTATTTTTATTTGATATCTATATTATGTGTAATTTGTTAGTCATCAAAATGGCCAAATTAGAAAGATTTCATAGATATCATGTTAAAATAATTTTAATTACTCATGTATACGATGATGCTTATAAGTGAGATGATATTATGATATATCAAAATATTTTATCATGAGTATATTGACGTTCATTGTTATAAAATATTATGGATCGCCCAAAGGCTGATTAGTTATTTTATAATTTATAAACATTACATGGTTAATTAATATATATTTGAGTAGACATGTTTAGTATATCCAAAGATAGCAAATATGTCTAACTGGAGTATATTAATTACAAATTATGTGTAATTAAATTAATGAAGCATCAATTATGTTTTGTTTCATTGTTATATATTGTTGTTTTACCCAAAGGTGAATTTCAATGTACATTTGATGATGATATAAAATTCTGAATCTTTATTACTGAAACTACATTTTACTCAAGACATTAACGGATGAGTTATATATTTGCAGCATATGTTCCTGTCTCTCTTCATTCGCAAGCAACGTCTGTAATTAAATTCAATGGGCTTAATTTCTCTGAATGGTGTGAACAAATCCAGTTTCACCTTGGTGTTTTAGATCTTGATTTGGCACTCTTAATTGATGCACCTAATGCACTTACTGCTACTAGTAGTGCCGAACAGAGATCTGCCTATAAAGCATGGGAAAAATCTAACAGACTAAGCTTAATGTTTATGCGAATGACAGTAGCAAACAACATCAAGTCCACAATAAATAAAACCGAAAGTGCAAGGGAATTTATGAAATTTGTGGAAGAATGTTCCCAGTCTGAGTCTGCTGATAAGTCTCTTGCTGGGACACTAATGGATACTTTAACCACTATTAAGTTTGATGGTTCTCGTACCATGCACCAGCATATTATTGAAATGTCTAATATTGCTGCAAGACTGAAGTCTATGGGAATGGAAGTGAATGAGAATTTCCTAGTAACGTTTATTCTTAATTCCTTACCTTCTGAGTATGGTCCATTTCATATGAACTACAATACTCTAAAGGACAAATGGAATGTGCATGAATTGCAAAGTATGCTCATTCAAGAGGAGGCAAGGCTTAAGAAACCAGGAATTCATTCAATTAATCTCATGGGTAATAAAGGAGTTGGAAAGAAACCAGGAAAGAAGTATGGAAAGGGCAAGAAAGGACTATCAAAAATGAATCAGTCATCAGCCCAAATCCACAAAAAGGAACCAAACAAGGATGTGTGTCATTTTTGTAAAAAACATGGACACTATCAGAAAGACTGCCTGAAACGTAAGGCATGGTTCGAAAAGAAAGGTAAGCTTAAGGCTTTAGTATGTTTCGAATCAAATTTAGCTAAAGTTCCTTATAATACTTGGTGGATTGATTCTGGTTGTACCACTCATGTTTCAAATACGATGCATGGATTCCTTTCAACCCAGACCATAAGCCTAAATGAAAAGTTCATCTTTATGGGAAATCGGGTCAAAGTTCCAGTTGAAGCCATTGGCACTTACCGTTTGATTTTAGACACTGGACATCATTTAGATCTTTTTCAGACCTTTTATGTTCCTTCTATTTCTCGTAATTTGATTTCTTTGTCCAAACTTGATAATTCTGGGTATACATTTAAATTTGGGAATAGTTGTTTTAGTTTGTTCAATCAAAATCTCTTTATTGGTTCTGGTATTCTTTATGATGGCTTATACAAATTAAATCTTGATTCTAATTTTGTCGAAACTTTGTTAACCTTGCATCAAAACGTTGGAACTAAACGTGGTTTAAGTAATGAATCGTCTGCTAACTTGTGGCATAAACGTTTGGGTCATATATCCAAAGCAAGAATGGAGGCATTAATAAAGAATCAAATCCTACCTGATTTGGATTTTACTGATCTTGGAATATGTGTGGATTGTATTAAGGGAAAACACACAATTAAGAAAGCAACCACAAGAAGTTCACAGCTCCTTGAAATTATACACACTGATATTTGTGGGCCTTTTGATGTTCCATCTTTTGGTGGGGAACGATATTTCATCACTTTTATTGATGATTTTTCACGTTATGGATATGTCTATTTATTGCATGAAAAATCTCAATCAGTAGATATCCTTGAGGTGTTTATCAATGAGGTTGAAAGGCAACTAGATAAAAAGGTGAAAATTGTCAGATCTGATAGAGGTGGTGAATATTATGGAAGGTATGATGAAAATGGACAGCACCCTGGTCCATTTGCTAAATTCCTAGAAATTCGTGGTATTTGTGCTCAATACACAATGCCAGGAACACCGCAACAAAACGGTGTTGCAGAAAGGCGTAATCGTACATTAATGGATATGGTTAGAAGTATGTTAAGCAATTCATCTTTACCCAAATCATTGTGGATGCATGTTTTAAAAACCGTTGTGTATTTATTAAATAGGGTTCCTAGTAAGGCAGTTCCAAAGACTCCTTTTGAACTGTGGACAGGAAGGAAACCCAGTTTAAGGCACCTGCATGTTTGGGGTTGCCCAGCGGAAGTAAGAATTTATAATCCACAAGAAAAGAAACTGGATTCAAGAACAATCAGTGGTTTTTTCATTGGTTATCCAGAAAAATCTAAAGGGTATATATTCTATTGTCCTAACCATAGTACAAGAATTGTTGAAACTGGAAATGCTAGGTTCATTGAGAATGATGAAGTCAGTGGGATTTTGGAACCACGAAATGTGGAAATTCAAGAAGTTAGAGTGCAAGTTCCCTTGCCTGTAGCTTCCTCTCAAGTTGTTGTTCCTATACATGTTGATCATGTTAATGAATTACAAGAACAACAAATTAATGATCCAACTCCACTAAATGAAGTTTCCATGAATGAACCTATCATAAGTGAAGCACAAGAAACTACATTAAGGAGATCTGTAAGGGAAAAAAGATCTGCTATTTCTGATGATTATGTGGTTTATCTGCAAGAGACAGAATTTGATGAAGGAATCGACAATGATCTAGTTTCATTTTCACAAGCTATAAAAAGTAATAATTCTACTAAGTGGTTAGATGCCATGAACGAAGAGATGAAATCAATGGACCACAACAAAGTTTGGGACCTTGTTGAATTGCCAGAAGGTTGTAAACGAGTTGGGTGTAGGTGGGTCTTTAAGACTAAACGTGACTCGAAAGGCAATATCGAACGTTACAAGGCTAGACTTGTTGCCAAGGGTTTTACTCAAAAAGAGGGTATTGATTTTAAAGAAACTTTTTCACCTGTTTCTAGAAAAGACTCTTTTAGAATTATTATGGCATTGGTAGCGCATTATGATTTAGAGCTCCACCAAATGGATGTGAAAACCGCTTTTTAAAATGGGAATTTAGATGAGGATGTTTATATGGTTCAACCAGAAGGATTTGTGGTTGAAGGAAAGAAAAATATGGTGTGTAAACTGAAAAAGTCAATATATGGGCTAAAACAAGCTTCCCGACAATGGTATCTTAAGTTCAATGATACCATCACATCTTTTGGATTTAAGGAAAACATTGTTGATCGATGTATATATCTAAAAATCAGTGGGAGTAAGCTTATAATTCTAGTTCTGTATGTTGATGATATCTTGCTTGCAACTAATGATCTTGGTTTATTACGTCAAACCAAAGAATTTCTCTCTAAATGCTTTGAAATGAAAGATATGGGTGAGGCATCCTATGTGATTGGAATAGAAATATTTCGTGACAGATCACAAGGATTATTGGGATTGTCTCAAAAAGCATATATTAAAAGGATTCTAGAGAGATTCAAGATGGAAAAATGCTCTGCAAGTGTTGTTCCAATTCAGAAAGGAGATAAATTTAGTCTCGATCAATGTCCAAAGAATGAATTGGAACGTAGTCAAATGGAAAATATTCCTTATGCATCTATTGTTGGGAGTTTGATGTATGCACAGACTTGTACCAGGCCAGACATCAGTTTTGCTGTTGGAATGTTGGGCAGGTATCAAAGTAACCCAGGATTAGATCATTGGAAAGCTGCAAAGAAAGTGTTGCGATATCTTCAAGGAACAAAAGATCATATGCTCACTTATAAAAGATCTGATCATCTTAAAGTGATTGGATATTCAGATTCAGATTATGGAGGATGTGTGGATACTAGAAAATGCACATTTGGTTATTTGTTCCAATTAGCTGGAGGAGCAATTTCATGGAAGAGTGCAAAAGAATCAATAATTGCTACATCCACTATGGAAGCTGAGTTCGTGGCATGTTTTCAGGCCACAATTCAAGGATTATGGTTGCGGAACTTTATTTCAGGACTTGAAATTGTCGACAGTATTGCTAAGCCGCTGAAAATTTACTGTGATAATTCTGCAGCAGTCTTCTTTTCTAAAAACGACAAGTATTCGCAAGGTGCTAAACATATGGAAATTAAATACCTTGTTGTTAAAGAAGAAGTTCAGAAACAAAGAGTGTCAATAGAACACATTAGCACAAATGTTATGACTGCGGATCCGTTGACAAAAGGATTATCCCCTAAGGTGTTTAGTGAACATGTTGAAAGAATGGGGATTATCAAATATCATTAATGATGATGTTATAATTATATTTTATGATATAATGTATTTGACACTCTGAGCTCATTTACATATTGTTTCTGATATAAATTTTTATATCCTGTTTCTTATAAATAGTATATATACATGAATGCATAATGGGCATTAAACAGGATATAGTCTCTAACAAAGACATTATTATTGGACCATCATGAAAAACTTATTATAATTCATTTTGAGTATAAGATTTATATTGTGATACATGGAAGGGACTATGTCGATGAACTGACATACAACCGCTATGATCCTTATTAGTCTTATTGCTTAACAATGACTTTATGTTTGACCAGTATGGTAATGGGTTTATTTTTAATGCGCGCCTTATGTTTGTTATTAAACTGTATATATATATAATTTCACACGGACCAAGTGGGAGAATGTTGGATTTTCCATAATTTATATCAAGTTAGAATATGGTCCTAGTATATTATATACTTATGTAGTTTGATAAAATAAAACAATAAATGCTATTGGTCAGTTCACGTAAGGGTACGATCAATCATCGTGTTTGATTAACCAAAGGGTACGTTGAATCCTATTGGTTCATTAATGAAAAGGTACCTTATGGATGAAGAGATACCTTGATGGAAGGTATATTTATAGAACATAATCAGAATTGGTCCTTTCTCTAACTTATCTAAAAGTCGTTTTCTCTCCATCTAGAAAATCTATAAAGTCTAAAGGGTTAAGTGAGAGAAACACAATTCTCGTGATTCCATAAGAACTCGATTATAATTATCATGGATCAAGGTACGCTCTTCTGACTGTTATTAAGTGTTTGTGAAAATCATCTTATTCAAACATCTGGGTAATTATGTTTGTCTAATATTATGATGAAATCTAAGATTTCTAACAGATAGTGGACTGATTAATGGGTTATGTAAAATTATAGAGACTAAATAATTTTTTATCTATATAAATAAACGTATTTTTATATTTTTTAATATTTAATTGATATTCGGTCGGTTTCGGTTAGCTGCGGTTCTTGAAACACCGAAACCGAAACCATAACCATTAACCACTATTTTTAAAATTAAAAATCGTACACTAGTCTATCGATTTCGGTTAATCTTATTTTCAGTTTGGTTTCGATTTGGTTTTTCAATCCGAATTTTTGTGTGCATCCCTATTTGAAGGAAAGTAATTCTGATATTTAATTGGATTAGCCCCATTTATATTCACTTTCTATTTATATTTTGTCAATTTTTATTTAAAGAAAACAATGTACTCTATGAACAATGAATTGACTTCTATTAAGCTATCAACTTAATGAATTCTATAGTTTTATCTCAACAAAAACCGATATGTAATAATATGCACTTTTGAGAAGTAACTTATGTTTCTTTTTCTGTAATACCCAAAAAAACAATTTTATGCTTTCCATTTTAATGTTCTTTCTCGTTAATGGGCTCTATGTCAATTTATAGTCCCAGCTCTCATCGCTTCACATTACATTTGCCTTAGAAACTGAGTGGCACAACTGGAAGAATCGCTTCACGTCATTAACTTTTCTTTGATGTTACTGGTAGCAGTTGGTAGAAATTAGCTAATTTCACTTCCGAAATGGCTAACAATGTTGTGTTTCAATGCTAATCAACTACTAACAGTCTTAAAATAGTCTAAATATCTATTTTCATCTATATTTTATAGTTTGGTGAGCAAACTTCTTGAAGTATCTATTGAACCTTACAGGTCCTTAATCCAATATTACAATGAGGCGTCTTAAATATGTTCTCCATCGATGGAGTTAAATGTAGAGAATTGTGAACTTTCTTGTAAATGAGTGACCCAACTTTTTGACACCTTTTCAATCCTACAAAGACCGTCAATGTCCCTCCCAATTGCAGATAATGGCCTTGGCAGGTATGTTTGCCTAGTGATACATATAAGTTTCACTTTTTTTTGTTTGTGTTATTTGTTGAGATGTGTCGATTAACTTCAATTCAATTAACTTAATATTGGAGGCATTGGACTGGGCTCAGATGGCATTCAGAAGCTACAAAATGAAATGCTGACAAAATCAATGCTTCTAAAAATCAACATAAGGTTTGAACTAAATTCTTGATTTCCTTTCACTAACTACCTTCCATTGCAATTTTTATATGTAATTTGATAAATTAGATGTTTTTATACAGCAAAAACGATAAAAAATTTATCTATTGAGGGCTCAGTATAATAGTTATACTGAAAAGTAAGAGAACATGATAAAGTGTATCATGCACTATTTTGTGATGGTATAAAACTTGCTCTCCAAGACATTGTTTGGGTTTGGCATAGAGAGCAAGGTGAGCAAATACAACAGTAACAAAAAGTAGAGAAACAACAAGAAATAAACATGCAATAATCAGTGTTATAAAAAATTAGGAACAATCAACAGAGACATTGTGCTTTTAAATTCAATAGCGTAATGTCAATTTTTTCTTTTCAATTCCTAAAAATGGTATGTTTTATTGGAAGCTAACAATGGTGATTCAAGAGACATTACGTCTATACCCACATGCTAGAGGCATTGGAAGATCTCAATTTTAAAAGACATTATGATTCCAAAAGTAACATGCATCAATAGAAACACCATTTCTTATTTATTGATAAATACTAGATTAAACCTCCGGGAATGACTAATGAAATATGGCTGCACGGTCAGGTGGTGGCCTCTCATCGGCGATGCATTTGGCCAATCAGCGAACTGCGCAGACAGGATCAACTAGTGGATTCAAGCATGCAAAGATACAAGAGCGAAGGCATTTGAAGAATGTGGTGTAAGGTTTTGTTTTCAAGACCACTGATGAATCATTTGCTTTCACTGCTATGGAAATCGACAGTATAAGCACGACTATGAATCTCACTTGATTTTGATTAACCATGATGTTGTTTATGATTTGATGAATGTCTCTATCTGTGAATATATGTTTGTTTATATAGTGTACATGATAGATTCTTGTGGGTCACTTGTACCTTTTTTTAATAAAAATAAAAATGATAATAATAAAGTTTCATGTAGTAATTGTAAACTAATTAAAACTCCAAATCAGTTTCCTATCAAAAAAAAAGAAAAAAATTTCTCCATGTAAAATGCCAGCTAATTCTTCACTAGAGTTGTCAAAAAAAATAATAAAGTTTCATGTAGTAACTGTAAACTAATTAAAATTCCAAATCAGTTTGGCATAAAAAAAAGGAAAAATTGCCTTTATGTACAATGCCAGCTAATTCTTCACTAGAGTTGTCAAAAAAAAATCTAATTAAAAATTGGAAAAAATAAAAAATACTTAAAAGTATAAAAATGGAAAAAAAATATATAATTCTAAATTCTAAATTTCTAGAACGTTCTCGAAAACCACGATCATTTTTTTCCAATTTTTAATTAGATTTTTTTTTTTACAACTCTAGTGAAGAATTAGCTGGCATTGTACATATAAGCAATTTTTTCTTTTAAATGCCAAACTGATTTGGAATTTTAATTAGTTTACAGTTACTACATGAAACTTTATTTTTATTTTATTTTTTTGACAACTCTAGTGAAAAAATAGTTGGCATTGTACATAGAGGCAATTTTTTCTTTTTTTTGATGGGAAACTGATTTGGAGTTTTAATTAGTTTACAGTTACTGCATGAAACTTTATTATTATCATTTTTTTTTATTAAAAAATGTACAAGTGACCCACAAGAATCCATCCTTACACAATATAAACAAACATATATTCATACACAGAAACATTCATCAAATCATAATCAACATCATGGTTAATCAAAATCGAGTGAGATTCATAGTCGTGCTTATACTGCTGATTTCCATGGCAGTGAAAGCAAATGATTCATCAGTGGTCTTGAAAAGAAAACCTTACACCACATTCTTCAAATGCCTTCGCTCTTATATCTTTGCATGCTTGAATCCACCAATTGATCCTGTCTACGCGGTTCGCTGCTTGACCAAATGCATCGACGAGGAGAGGCCACCACCTCACCCTCCAACCATATTTCATTAGTCATTTTTAGAGGTTTAATCTAGTATTTATCAATAAATAAGAAATGGTGTTTCTATTGATATTTTGGCTTTTGATTACTGCTTTTTATACGATATTTTGGGTTTTGTAGAAGAATTTGGGTTTTGATTACTGTTTCTATGGATGTATGTTACTTTTGGAATCATAATGTCTTTTAAAATTGAGATCTTCTAATGCCTCTAACATGTGGGTATAGACGTAATGTCTCTTGAATCACCATGTTAGCTTCCAATAAATAAAACATACAATTTTCAGGAATTGAAAAAAAAATTGACATTACGCCATTGAATTTAAAAGCGCAATTTCTCTGTTGATTGTTCCTAATTTTGTATAACACTATTGCATGTTTATTTCTTGTTGTTTCTCTACTTTTTGTTATTGTTGTATTTGCTTACCTTGCTCTCCATGCCAATTCCAAACAATGTCTTGGAGAGCAAGTTTTATACCATCACAAAATAGTGCATGATACACTTTATCATGTTCTCTTTCTTTTCAGTATAACTATTATACCGAGCCCTGAAAAGATAAAAAGTTTATTGTTTTTACTGTATAAAAACATCTAATTTATTAAATTACATATATAAATTGCAATGGAAGGTAGTTAGTGAAAAGAAATCAAGAATTTAATTCAAACCTTATGTTGATTTTTAGAACCATTGATTTTACCAGCATTTCATTTTGTAGCTTCTGAATGCCATCTGAGCCTAGTCCAATGCCTCCAATATTATGTTAATTGAATTGAAGTTAATTGACACATCTCAATAAATAACACAAACAAAAAATATGAAACTTATATATATCACTAGGCAAACATACTTGCCAAAGCCATTATCTATAATTGAGAGGGACATTGGCGGTCTTTGTAGGATTGAAAAGGTGTCAAAAAGTTGGGTCACTCCTTTGCAAGAAAGTTCACAATTCTCTACATTTAACTCCATCGATGAAGAACATATTTAAGATGCCTCATTGAAATATGGGATTAAGGATCTGCAAGGTTGAATAGATACTTCAAGAAGTTTGCTCACCAAACTATAAAATATAGGCAAAAATAGATATTTATAATTCCCTAAAAAATAGATATTTGTACTATTTTAAGGCTTTTGGTAGTTGATTAGCATTGAAACACAACATTGTTAGCCATTTCGGAAGTAAAATTAGCTAATTTCTACCAGCTACTACCAATAACATCAAAGAAAAGTTAATGATGTGAAGCGATTCTTCCAGTTGTGCCACTCAGTTTCTGAGGCAAATGTAATGTGAAGCGATGAGAGCTGGGACTGTAAATTAGCATAGAGCCCATTAACGAGAAAGTACATTAAAATGGAAAATATAAAATTGATTTTTGGGTATTACAGAAAAAGAAATGTAGATTACTTCTCATAGGATCATGAAAAATTTCAGAGTCACGGAGTAGTTTACCATAGAGCTACCATAGATCATATAGTGGGTTAATTTCATCAATTGTATACAATCTTTACCCCATTTCATAATTTGGTGTACAACCTTTATTTTGTCTCACTAATATGTACGACCTTATAGATGACCTCACACTATGGTGTACAACAGGTAAAAATGATTGGTCAACGTCTAGTCAACGCGCCATCTCAACATTATCATCCTATTCATTAGTAAAAGTGGGACCCACAAATTATAAAAAATATAATTTTATACCTTTCTCTCTTTTACCCCTATCCATCCATCTCTTCTTCATACATTAAGGCTAAATTTGCATTTTACAAAAAACACGTTAGAGTCAAATTTGGCCTTATCCCTTTATATATATTTTGAATGGATTTTTGTGGGGTTTTTATAAACAATATCGTTGAAATTACAACTCTATTTTCTTTTTGTTCTTTCCTCAAGCTATTGTTGTATTTAAAACATTTTGATCTCTCAATTATTTGTGTATTTAAATAGATTTTATAGGATAGGAATACAAACTATTTGAATTTTCAAGACTGATTCAAAGTATAACTTATAGTATATCAAGATATTAACAGAGAGATATTGCTAACAACAATATCAATAATAATAATAATAATAATCATAACCATAATATGTCCCTTCAAGTTAAAGGTGGTTGAACATTTAACTTGTCACGAAGAGCAGGGAATCGAGCTTTGGACAAATGTTTGGTAACGACATCTGTGGTTTGATCAAGTGACGAAATATATTAAAATTGAAATTATTTCTTTGCAACTTTGTCCCGAACAAAGTGAAAATCAATTTCCAAATGTTTAGAGCGATCGTGAACTATTGAATTGGTTGTTAGATACGTGGATCTTAGGTTATCACACCATAGATACGTGGTCCCGAACATAAGTATGCGCAGCTATAAAATTTCGGATGCAAGGGAAGCGAGTGCACGATATTCAACTTTTATGGATGACCAAGATACAATGTGCTACTTCCGAGAATGCCTAAACACCAAATTTGGTCCAATATAGACGATATAGCCGGTAGTTACTTTTCAATCATAAGGATCTCCACCCCCAATTGGCGTCACAAAATCCCACTATATCAATTGACCAACTCTGTTGAATTCGAAGTCCATGAGTAGGCGTTGAACGGAGGTAGTGAAGGATTTGTTTGACTGTTTTCCACTGATTAAGTGTTGGTGGGTCCATGAATTGACTGACTTTGTTGACTCGGTAAGAAATACCAAGACTTGTAATGGTAACATATTGCAGACCACCCGTAATGCTTTTGTATAAGTTGTAATCAGAGAAAGGTTCACTAATTTAAGGAGTGAGCTTAAAGATTACAGGTAGGAGTGGAGTTTGCTTTAGCATCTAACATGGTGGATTTTTCCAAAAGATCTTGAATATATTTGTGATGATTTAAAGAGAGAACATCAGAAGTCCAATGAGCTTCTAAACCAATGAAGTAAGACAATCGACTAAGATCTTTTACTACAAACTTTAACTGAAGCTGTTTGATCAAGTAAGAAATAGCCTGAGAATCATTAGATGTAACAACAATATCATCCACATAGAGTAAGCAATACAATTCAACATTGGTTCCTTGAAAATAATAGAGTGAAGAATCAGCTTTAGAGCTTTTGAAACTAAGATTAACAAGTGTTGCAGAAAGATATTTATGCCACATGCGAGGAGCTTATTTCAAAACATATATGCTTTTATTCAACCGGCAGACATAGGTAGAAAATTGGGTACTTATAAAGCATGTGGGATGTTCCATATACACAAATTCATCAAGTCAACCTGGAGGAAGGCATTAGGTACACTAAGTTGAGTGATAAACCAACCATTTGACACAACAATAGAAAGTAACAATCGAATTATGGTAGGTTGGATAATCGAATTATAAGTTTGCTCAAATTTAAATTGGGTCGTTGATGAAATCCTTTAGCAAAAAACCGCACCTTATATATCGATCAATTGTACCATCGGGATTTAGTTTGATTTTGAGTAACCATGGGATGGGTGTTGCTTGTGTTTAGGGCTAGTTTGGGAGGTATTGGGTAATGGGTATTAGGAAAGGAGGTGAGGTCAATTTGTACAAGGATATGGGGTTATAGGTTTGATTGTTGAGGTAATATGGGTTATGGTACATGTGTGGCGGGTATAGTGGGTTCTGGTGAATTTGGTAGTGTTGAATTTTGTTTTTGTGGCGGTGAGGTTTTGAGGGACATGAGTGGGAATTTGAGATTTTTATGTAGGTTTTGGTCGGGAATTAAATGCAGGAGCACGAGTGGTCGGTCGAACTAGTATAGGTGTAGGGGTTGGTCGATTTGGTCGAGTTGTAGTATTGTGTCGAGATGAGGGAGATGATGTCAAGGTTGGTCTGTCAGAGGTAGCTAGGTAGAGGGGTTATTGAACTTTGTCGATGATTGAACTTTGTCGATGTATGGTTGGTAACATATGGGTTGTCGCTAGAACTGCAGTGAATGGTTCACAAATTGATGGAAATGGAACAGTAATTGGTTGTGACTAATTGGTAATCGATTCAGAATGTATCTCACGTACTAACTTTGAATATGGAAACTCATGTTCATTAAAAACATGGCATGAGATGAAAAAAATTTCATTGGGTAATAGTATTTATATCCTTTATGAACTTCACTATAACTGAGAAATATACATTTTCGTAAACGAGAATGTAACTTGTGAGGACTGTATGGATGAAGCCAAGAAAAATACAGACAACCGAAAGTACGGAGCATGGGAATAGTCGGGTAAAATACTAAATAGTTTTTCTTATGGAGAACAATAATTAATTGTAGGTACAGGCTGTTGGAAATTAGGCTAAGGTATAGCAGCGGAAATATAAAATTTTTAACCTATTTCCATAAACCACAAGATTTGTTAACCGTTATTTCATATAAAGAGGGATAAGAAGAATTACCTATTGATGATCAATCTACCGTTGTTAATGAAGTGCCCACAACTCTTCTCCGAGTTTCCAAACACGAAATAAAACACGGGAAGATTAATTTAGAATCAACCGTTGAATAGCAACCAAAGTAGATTGCCTCTAACTAATCAACACAAGATCAAGGATAAGAGAAATAGATGAAATCAATTGATCGAAAAGAAGCCGTAGAAAATCTCGTCCTCGTACTAGGGGTGTCGAAATTTTCTTTCTCTTGCACTATATGGATTTCGAAAATCTCTAGGGCTTGCTCTCTTGTATCTAATCCCTAGTTAGATAGAATTAGGTTACTGAATAGGAATTCAATTCGGAATAGAATTCCTAATTATTATCTCATTATATATCTAATATATTAAGGATAATAATAATAACCTTATTGGATAATAATAGGAGTATTATAATCTAATTAAAACTCCTAACTTATTTATCTCTTAATTAATTTAATTCATAATCCTAATCTAATTAGGATTAACAAAATCAAATTAATTATTCATGTATTTAACTACATGAATTTCGACCCCCCTTTGGTCCATGAGCCTTATTGGGCTCAATTGGGCTTCCATCAATTAATTAACATCTATCTCTCTTTTAGGTTCCAAGTCTTATGTGTGACCCATTAGGTTCTTATTGCTTCTAGCCGTATGCAACGTTATTAAATTAATTTTCAAAGAATTATATTTAATCTTTGCATAACGGAATGATGTACAGAGTATATGATTAGCAAGTCCGTAATCATTCCCCCAGAGCTATAAGAAGACAGGTTGATTCTGTCGTTAACCTTTCCGTATTAGTTACAGTATAATTCGATCCTTTATCAACTACATCCTTGAACTGAATCTTATGACTATGGATGATGTCAAGTCACATATAGCGAGACGTTCGTTTTACTTGTACAGGCTGAGTCAACTCAAATAGATAGGTTAAGTGAAATCTGTATTTCAAGTCTTAAGCTATCACCTTGCAAGGATTTAGAGTCGAGTCTTCCACAAGCGATCCTTGGATGTATCTCCCATTCATCGGGAGTGATAAATGCCCAATCCAAGATATAACGATCCCGCAATCACTTCCTGTGATACCCAACGTCTACTGTTCACACCCTAGAGTCATCTCTGTTAAGGATCGTGTTACACCAGAGTCAAAGCGTCACATTCCGTAATCCAGAATACCAATTAATATTCCTTTGAGTCTGAGGATTAGTTATACCTATTAATACCAATGAGATGAACAGGTGACAAGGACGAATCTACCCATCCTGTTATCTCAAATCGGATCCCCAATCCTAATGAACAACTTTTCATCGGATCTATGTAACTGTCCAGATGTCTGTATATATGAAGCTTGTGAGATCATCTTTCTGTCGGACAAAAGACATTGTTACATACAAGTCTCAACAGTGATATATCAATCCCAAACATATCACTTGACTTGGGGTGGTTTTAAGTTTATCAGTTTATTATAAAGTTTTGTCTCACTTCATGCTTGTATGAACACTTTATAATCACTTCAAATAAACTTACGGATTTCCTTTTATTAGACTTTATTTAGTGCTTAAAAGGGATTGCCTTTATATAGTTATAAAACATATATCTCATTAAAACAAATGATATAAAGAACAATTCATTTACATTAAGTTTGTATCCTAGAACAATTGTCTATAGGACACTAAACCCCAACATACTCCCACTTGGACTAAAGCCAATTGTTTCTAAAACTTATTCCAGTAGAAGTTAAATGACGATCATGTACTCTCTGGGTTAAAGGCTTTGTCAACGGATCTGCAACGTTGTCCTCTGTAGGTACTCTTTCTATTCTCACATCTCCTCTAGCCACAATCTCTCTTATGATGTGGTATCGCTTAAGGTAATGCTTGGACGCATTATGAGACCGTGGTTCCTTTGCTTGCGCAATGGCTCCATTGTTATCACAATACAGTGTAATGGGATTTACAATGTCAGGCACCACACCAAGTTCTGTAATGAACTTTCTAATCCAAACCGCTTCCTTTGCTGCTTCTGCAGCTGCAATATACTCTGACTCGGTCGTAGAGAAAGCTACGCTTCCCTGCTTGGAACTCTTCCAACTGACCACGCCCCCATTCAAGATAAACAGGTATCCTGATTGGGATTTAAAATCATTCTCATCTGTGAGATGACTTGCGTCTGAAAATCCTTCTATTTTCAGATCACCTTCTCTGCACACTAGGAACATATCTTTAGTTCTTCTCAAGTACTTAAGAATGTTCTTGACGGCAATCCAATGCTCGTCTCCCGTATTCCCTTGGTAACGACTCGTTACAGATAACGCGAACGCTACGTCAGGTTTAGTGCATAGCATAGCATACATAATTGAACCGATTGCGCTGGCGTACGGGACTACAGCAATGCGTCTTTTGTCATCATCGGTTTTAGGACATTGATGATTGTTTAACTTTACTCCATGTAGCATGGGTAAGTTACCTCGTTTCGATTCAAGCATGCTAAACCGATTTAGCACCTTTTCAATGTATGTAGCCCGTGAAAGACCAAGCAGTCTTCTCGATCTATCTCTGTAGATCTTTATACCAAGTATATAAGCTGCTTTACCAAGGTCTTTCATTGAGAATTTACCAGATAACCATACTTTTACCGACTGTAGTAGAGCAATGTCATTTCCCATTAACAATATATCGTCCACATATAGTATGAGAAATGCTATAGAGCTCCCACTTGCTTTCTTGTAAATGCAAGCTTCTTCGCAATTTTGTTCGAAACCAAATTGTTTTATGGTTTCGTCAAAACGCTTATTCCAGCTTCTTGATGCTTGCTTGAGTCCATAAATAGATCTCTGAAGTTTGCAAACTTTATTTGCATCCTTCGATATGAAACCTTCAGGCTGCATCATATATACATCCTCAAACAGGTTTCCGTTTAGGAAAGCTGTTTTCACATCCATTTACAAAATCTCATAATCAAAGTGAGCGGCAATTGCAAGCATGATTCTGATTGATTTGGACATAGCCACAGGAGAGAAAGTTTCGTCATAATCAATTCCTTGCTTCTGACGATATCCTTTCACTACTAACCTAGCTTTGTAGGTGCTAACCTTTCCATCCACGTCTGTCTTCTTTTTGAAGATCCATCTGCACCCAATGGGTATTATCCCTTCGGGTGGATCAACCAAAGTCCACACTTGGTTAGTATACATGGAATCCATTTCAGAATCCATGGCCTCAAGCCATGCTTTAGAATCTGGACTAATAAGAGCCTCTTCGTAGTTTTCGGGTTCGTCGTCTAACACGGGAACCTCATTATCATCTCCCACTAGAAAACCATATCTAACTGGGAGTTCACGAACTCTTTGTGATCTACGAATAGGTGGCACTGGAGTCTCATCTAATGGGACTCCTTCGGGTACCTCAACCGCCTCTGTTGTTTCAGTCGGTGTTTCTTCTTCTTGAACTTCGTCAAGTTCAATCATGCTTCCCTTTTGCGTTTCTTCGAGAAACTCTTTCTCTAAGAAGGTTGCATGTTTGGATACTATCACTTTCTGATCATCTGGATGATAGAAGTAATATCCCATAGTTTCCTTAGGGTATCCAATGAAGAAACATTTATCAGATTTCGAATCTAGTTTGTCGGACGCAATGCGTTTGACAAATGCTGAACAACCCCATACTCTCATGAATGAGAACACGGGTTTCCTACCAACGAACAATTCATATGGTGTGGAACTAGCGGATTTAGTTGGTACTCGATTTAGGGTGAAGAGGGCAGTTTCTAAGGCATAGCCCCAGAACGTCTTTAGAAGTAAGGCCATGCTCATCATGGATCGTACCATATCTAGTAGGGTACAGTTTCTCCTCTCGGATACACCATTGTGTTGTGGTGTATAGGGAGGTGTCTATTGTGAGCATATCCCACATTCAGTTAGATAATTCAGAAAATCATCTGAAAGATATTCGCCACCTCGATCAGATCGAAGCGTCTTTATTTTCTTTCCTAATTGATTTTCTACTTCATTCTGGAAGCATTTGAATTTCTCAAAAGCTTCTGATTTGTGCTTCATCAAGTAGATGTAACCATATCGGGTATGGTCATCTATGAAGCTTATGAAGAATCTGAATCCTCCTCTTGCTTGGACTGACATAGGACCGCATACATCTGAATGAATGAGTCCTAGAGTGTCTGATACACGCTCACCTTTATTGCTAAAGGGTGTCTTTGTCATTTTACCTTTTAAACATGATTCGCATGTTTCCAATGATTCGGGATCGATTGGATCTATAAGCCCATCTGAATGTAGCTTTAGCATGCGTCTCTTGTTTATATGGCCTAAACGACAATGCCACAAGTAAGTTGAATTATCTAGCTTATGTCTTTTGGTATCAATTGCAAAAACAGGAATTTTGACATCTAACACATAAATCCCATTTTGTGATATTCCTGAAAAATAAAAGATCAAATCTTTATAAAAATTGCAACTCTTGTCTTTTATTGAAATACGAAAACCGTCGTCAACAAGACGGCTAATAGAAATAATGTTACGAGACATTTGAGGAACGTACAAACAGTTCCTTAATTCTATTACAAGCCCAGAGGGCAAATTTAAAACATAATCTCCAATTGCGAGGGCGGCAACTCTTGCTCCATTTCCTACTCGCAAGTTTATGCTTTCTTTCTTTAGTTCCTTAGTCTGTTTTAGCTCCTGCATATTTGTACAAATATGAGATCCACATCTGGTATCAAGTACCCAAGATTCAGACTGTGAAACTGTATTTATTTCAATATAAAACATACCAGATGTTGAAGCACCGCCATTTCCCTTCTTGAGGGAGGCTAGGTATTCCTTGCAGTTCCTCTTCCAATGCCCGTCTTTACCACAGAAGTGGCACTCTCCTTTGGGCTTCTTCACTTCCTTTCCCTTAGCTTTGTTGGGCACGGCTTTCTTACCTTTCTTGGGATATTTAGGATTGGGATAATTCCCTTTCCTCTTCTTTGATCCCTCAATGACAAGAGCCGGTATGGCTTTGTCTTTCCTCATATTGGGCTCAACTGACTTGAGCATGTTTGCAAGCTCTTCAAGAGAGGTTTGCAAGTCATTCATCTGATAGTTCATAATGAACTGTGAATAACTCTCTGGGAGGGATTGAAGAATTAAGTCTATGCTTAATTCGTTATCCATCGCAAATCCAATACTAGAAAGTTTGGTAATGTAGCCAATCATCTTGACACAATGTGTCATGACAGATGTGCCCTCTTGCATCCTGCAACGATATAGCAACTTGGATATCTCGTAGCGTTCGCACCTGGTTTGTTTCCCAAACAATTCCTTTAGGTGCATGATGATGGAATAGGCATCCATTTCCTCATGTTGCCTTTGTAATTCCGGTGTCATCGATGCAAGTATGATGCATCCGGCATGATCATCATCAGCCTTGTGCTTCTGGTAAGCATCAATTTCCTCAATGGGAGCATCATCAGCAGGGATAGGGGGTATCGTTGTATCAAGTACATACCCTATCTTATCGAACTTCAAAACAATTTTGAGGTTACGAAACCAGTCGGTGAAGTTTGAACCATTCAATTTGTTATCGGTAAGAATGTTTTGCAGATTGGTTTTAGTCATGATTTTAAGAGTGTGTTTAATTAAATCTGAGAGTGAGAAAGAGTAAACGTATGTCATTCATTTGCTTAAAGTATATCAATCTAAAATTATAGGCCTTTTAGTTTCTTTTAGATTGCTCCCACTATTTTGCCAAATTAATAGCCCTCCATATTAATTCGAAGAATTTCACAAATCCTTTAGTGAGCTAGGCTCCTAACTCCTGAGATTTCGCCTTGAGTTTGCTCAACAAGCTAGTCTCATTCGTTAGGTAGATTCATATAATCAATCACATCTTTAATGTGATTCCTAGGTTATTGGGTTACTAACCACATTAGTAATTAATATGCTATTCACATTAATCCCAACCATCTTGCCCATTAGTTTATGACAACATGAGTTTGCTCATCCAATTATCATAATCTAATTTAAGTATTACTCCATATTCATGAAAAGTAATTTTCGATAATTCAGGTGTTACCGAAAGGACCCCGAGCTTGAGTTTGCTCAACAACCCAAAGGCCCTCAGCACTGTCGGCTGAATTATAATATTAGGGAGGGGCAACCGATTTTAATAACTTGTTTATTTACTTAACTTTTTAATGAGTGATTTTATTTTAGGTCTCATAATCTAACTTAGTCTTGATTTGCTTTAGCATACATCAGACACATACATTGGCGTTATGGACATATCATCTAAATTATTCCGTCGAGCCATAGACGGAATAAAAGGGCAAACCTAAGGAAATACTAACTATTACATATTTCTCTTTAGGTCCTCCGTCTTCTCCATGGCGCCTTGAAATTACATATTAATTTCTATACTACTAAAGAAAACTTCAATTGAATTGAAGGGAATCAGATGAGAGGAGAAATTACAATAGATAGTAGAAAGGCAGGACTCGCGGGCCTTATTTCAAAAAATACCAAAAGACTAAAAGAGGGTCCAAATATGTCCATAACTCCAAACATGCATAGACTCAATTAAATAAATTTAATTGGTTGATTACATAACTATCTTATGTAATATTTATGTTAATCACATTAACTTATCAAATTAACTTTCATCCAATTTTACTTCTAATAGTTTCGTATCTTTTATATTAATTTTTAGATTAATATAACTATACAAAACTTTAATTATGCACGTTCCAATTATTTTGATTTTAATTCATTTAACATTTTGATTTACAAATTGGTAAAACAAACTTTTAAACAAATTTTCATTCGATAATCAAAACAGAAAACTATCAATTTCTGAAACATATATATATTTAAATATATAAAAACGATTTTAAACAATTTAAAATCAAGTGGGTCTCGGGCCGGGCCCGAGAGTGGGCTGCTGCCGATTGGCAGCAGCCCTAGCGCGGCTGAACCGCCACTGCCTTGCGGCAGCGGCGGCCAGGCGCCGCACGCGGCTGCTGCCGTGAGGCAACAGCCGCGCGACAGCGGCCAGTCGCGCCGCGAGGCGCGACTCGGGCTGCTGTCGTATTTATATATATTTTTTTATATAATAATAATTTTAAATATATATATATATCTGTTCTAAAACGGTTTTAAAACGATTTTCAGAAAATAGGAAAAACTACTATAGATTTCCGTTTTATCCTTAGAATTAATAAAACTGATTTTATCAATCTAACTATAAAACTAATAGATTTTGTTATAATGATTATCAACCAAAATAATTAGGAACATACGCATAATCAATTTTAATTAACAATTAATTAAAACTTATTTATCTTTAGAATTAATTAATCAAAACAATTTGTTAATTAATCCTAACTATAAATATTCATTCAATCCTATTGAAAACTTCTAAATTTTCATATATGAAATAACGGATTTAACGATGGCTCTGATACCACTGTTGGAAATTAGGCTAAGGTATAGCAGCGGAAATATAAAATTTTTAACCTATTTCCATAAACCACAAGATCCGTTAACCGTTATTTCATATAAAGAGGGATAAGAAGAATTACCTCTTGATGATCAATCTACCGTTGTTAATGAAGTGCCCACAACTCTTCTCCGAGTTTCCAAACACGAAATAAAACACGGGAAGATTAATTTAGAATCAACCGTTGAATAGTAACCAAAGTAGATTGCCTCTAACTAATCAACACAAGATCAAGGATAAGAGAAATAGATGAAATCAATTGATCGGAAAGAAGCCGTAGAAAATCTCGTCCTCGAACTAAGGGTGTCGAAATTTTCTCTCTCTTGCACTATATGGATTTCGAAAATCTCTAGGGCTTGCTCTCTTGTATCTAATACCTAGTTAGATAGAATTAGGTTACTGAATAGGAATTCAATTCGGAATAGAATTTCTAATTATTATCTCATTATATATCTAATATATTAAGGATAATAATAATAACCTTATTGGATAATAATAGGAGTATTATAATCTAATTAAAACTCCTAACTTATTTATCTCTTAATTAATTTAATTCATAATCCTAATCTAATTAGGATTAACAAAATCAAATTAATTATTCATGTATTTAACTACATGAATTTCGACCCCCCTTTGGTCCATGGGCCTTATTGGGCTCAATTGGGCTTCCATCAATTAATTAACATCTATCTCTCTTTTAGGTTCCAAGTCTTATGTGTGACCCATTAGGTTCTTATTGCTTCTAGCCGTATGCAACGTTATTAAATTAATTTTCAAAGAATTATATTTAATCTTTGTATAACGGAATGATGTACAGAGTATGTGATTAGCAAGTCCGTAATCATTCCCCTAGAGCTATAAGAAGACAGGTTGATTCTGTCGTTAACCTTTCCGTATTAGTTACAATATAATTCGATCCTTTATCAACTACATCCTTGAACTGAATCTTATGACTATGGATGATGTCAAGTCACATATAGCGAGACGTTCGTTTTACTTGTATAGGCCGAGTCAACTCAAATAGATAGGTTAAGTGAAATCTATATTTCAAGTCTTAAGCTATCACCTTGCAAGGATTTAGAGTCGAGTCTTCCACAAGCGATCCTTGGATGTATCTCCCATTCATCGGGAGTGATAAATGCTCAATCCAATATATAACGATCCCGCAATCACTTCTTGTGATACCCAACGTCTACTGTTCACACCCCAGAGTCATCTCTGTTAAGGATCGTGTTACACCAGAGTCAAAGCGTCACATTCCGTAATCCAGAATACCAATTAATATTCCTTTGTGTCTAAGGATTAGTTATACCTATTAATACCAATAGGATGAACAGGTGACAAGGACGAATCTACCCATCCTGTTATCTCAAATCGGATCCCCAATCCTAATGAACAACTTTTCATCGGATCTATGTAACTGTCCAGATATCTGTATATATGAAGCTTGTGAGATCAGCTTTCTGTCGGACAGAAGACATTGTTACATACAAGTCTCAACAGTGATATATCAATCCCAAACATATCACTTGACTTGAGGTGGTTTTAAGTTTATCAGTTTATTATAAAGTTTTGTCTCACTTCATGCTTGTATGAACACTTTATAATCACTTCAAATAAACTTACGGATTTCCTTTTATTAGACTTTATTTAGTGCTTAAAAGGGATTGCCTTTATATAGTTATAAAATATATATCTCATTAAAACAAATGATATAAAGAATAATTCATTTACATTAAGTTTGTATCCTAAAACAATTGTCTATAGGACACTAAACCCCAACACAGGCAATCGATTAATGATATAAATTGCACAATCAAATGCATAACTCCAAAATTGTGAAGGTAATTTGGAATAATGAAGCATTGACAACCTAGTTTCAACTAGATGATGATGTTTTCTTTCCACACATACATTTTGTTCAGGTGTATAAGGATATGATATTCGCTGGTTAATGCCATTATTTTTCAAGTAACTAGTTAATGCCTGAATTTTCCCACCCCAATCTGTCTGAAAAGATTTAATTGCACGATTAAAATATTTTTCTGCAAGAGTACGAAACTTAATAAAGACACTTATTACTTCAGACTTGTATCGAACAAAGTAAAGCCAAGAATATTTACGGTACTGATCATGTGAAATAACCGGTGACAACCCCCAAACATCAGAACATATCAATTCCAAAGGATATGAAGCGACGAAAAAAGATTTTAGAAAAGGTAAGTGATGAGATTTGCTAACACAACCAGAATCATGTAATGCTGAATTTTTTATCACTACCATCTCAATTATTTGTATATTGATTGAATTGAATAGTCTTTAAATAGACTTTACACGATAGGAATACAACAACAATTATTTGAATTTACAAAAATGATTTAAAGTATAAATTACGGGATATCAAAATATTAACCGAGAGATATTTGGTAACAATAACAAAATCATATAATAATAATAACAATAATCATAACTGTAGGTAGAGGCTATGTTTACTTTGTTTTTGACAAAGTAAGCATTACTTTATGTGTTTTTACAATTGGATGATGGAGTGTCAAAAACAAAGTAACAATAGAAGGCACCATAACTGTAACAGTATCCATACAAAGGACCTTGACCAATTGTGCCATCAAAGAGATAAAAAAAACCTTAGCGAACTGATTAGCTATGAATTGTTTTAATCTTTAATTTATATTTATTCGATTCCATATAATTGGAGTGACGGTAGTCAGTGGCGGAGCCAGGATCTAAATCTTAGGGGGCTTGACCGTGTAAGAAAAAAAATTAGTCCTAAAGTTAAAATTTAATATATTACCAATTAAATTTAATCTCAAAAATTTAACATATTACCAATTAAATTTAAAATGCTCAAACTAAATATCCTAAATTCAATTGAACCCTCAAAATATCACATTCAAATCAATAATTTCAATCAATTCAATGAACCTTAAAATCAAAACCCCTAATTATCATCAATTTAGTTAGAGACCCTAACTATCACATTATCAATTCAGTTGAATCAAATTCCCTAAAATTAAAATCCTAAAATCAAAATCTCTAAAATCAAAACCTTAAATAAAATTTACCTCTCTATCTCTCTCTTCTGTCTCTTGCCCAATTGACAGTGGCGACGACAGTGGAATTCCTCTCACTGGCGGCGACGATCGTCAGTAGTAACTGTTCTTTTCTGCATAGGTTCTTTCTTCATCACCCTCTATTAGCAGCAACAACACGTTTTTTTGTTCCTGGAAATTATAATAACAGTAAAAAAATTTGAATTAAATCAAGGGATAAATAAGTCATTCCACAAAAAAAACATCCTTCTAATAACTCAAACAAAGTCGTTTAGATAATAACTCTAAAAAAATTACAAATTACAGATACCCCATTTGTCATCTTCTTCATTGCCATGGTTTGGGGGGGGGGGGGACTCCCAGCCATTGACGGTGTCTGTGAGAACCAGGAGTGGAGCATCCCTACTATGGGGATTTCTGGTGGACTGGAGGGTCGGCCGACCCTCCGTGGCTGGGCACAGTTAGGGGATTCAAGAATCTCAAGGATTGGATTGAACTTCAGGGATTCCTAAAAATGAATCTCCAGGATTAGATTGAAATTTCGGTCCGGTCCAATTCGGGGATTCGGTTCCAGTCCAATTCAGTACAGTTATTTGACGAGTTAAATAATAAAATACATATACTTTTACCAAAAATAAGTTAAAAACATAATTTACAAGATAATAAATATATAAAATTCTTAATAAAAAATAAACAACATGTGTTTACAATACAAAAAATATTAATTTCAACCTAAATAAAGTAATTGGTGAACCGGATTGCTAAAGAACAAATGTGTAACTTAGTTTTAAGATTAACAATTTTAATATCTTAACACACACAAATATTAAGAAATGCACAACTTAAACTAAACAGCAACAAATTAAAGTACAATAGCATAAAAAAATTGACCAGATTCTAACGAGTTAAAATATAATAACAGAAATCAAAATTTGACTAAAGTCAAACACTACCAAATTAATTGATCTATTTTGATTGTCATATATACACAAATTTTAGGATTTAACCAACAACAAAAAGAAATAGTAGGAGAAACAATACCTGAAATTGAAATTGCAAACAATTAGATTTTACTTTAGAAAGGAAATTGAGGAGATGATGCCAGAACTAGGATTCTGGTGAACTAGGATTCTCATGAACTAGAATTTTAGAATAAAAAGAAAAAAGAATAAGAATAGAGAGAAGAATATAGAAGAAAAAAATGTTTCATTAACTAATTGCATAATCAATTAGTATGAGTTGATTCTCTTAAATAGGAAACAGGACAAGGAAAGTACAGTTGGCCTAACAAATCATCGCCCTAATAATTCTAGCATACCTTAAATAAGAATATGAAATATAATCTACCTTAAATCACTCAAATAATTCTAACATACCTTAAATAAGAATGTAAAATACAACCTACCTTAAATAAAAATAGAAAATACAACACTTCACTAAATAGGAAAAAATAAAACCCATATAAAATATAAATTTAATATGATAAATCTTCAGTTTTTTCAATCCAGTTCGGTCCAATCCAATCCAATTCAGTTATCGGTCCAGTTCAGTCCAGTTCTTTGATAAAAAAAAGTCAACAGTCCAATTTGATCCAGTTCTTCAAAGATCCACGCCCAGCCCTTCGCCCCTGGTGATAGTAATAATAAGGGATAAGTTAAAATATATATATATATATATAGTTCGGTCCAATCCAATCCAATTCGGTTATCGGTCCAGTTCGGTCCAGTTCTTTGATAAAAAAAAGTCAATAGTCCAATTTGATCCAGTTCTTCAAAGATCCACGCCCAGCCCTTCGCCCCTGGCGATAGTAATAATAAGGGATAAGTTAATATATATATATATATATAGTCACGTTTTGATGATCTGATACATGTGTTATCTTTTGGAGCAAAAATAACACTGTGGTTAGCATCGTTAACAATTTAGGTCATTTTTTGTTGACTTTGCAAAATTTAGTTGTGAACGATCTCAAAATGAAAATTTTCAAGAATTAAATTGTTTAGTATCATATTTATAGTGAACCACATTTTTTCTTTTTCAAAATCATTATTTTTGGAGATTTCTCTCTCTAAATTTGAATTTTCCATTTCCTCACCGAACAACAACTAAAAGATATGAAAACTAAAAAAGTTAAAAAATTAAAATTGCTTAAATTATCATTAAATTTTTTTAAAAAAATTTACTTTGAGTTTTTTAATGGTCAAATTTAACAAAATCAATTCAAAAATAACCGAAATTACTAACGATGTCAATCATAGGATTATTTTGTATATTGCTAAATACCGCCCTTTTTTACTAGTTACCGCCCTCATTTGGACTTTTTTGCCCTTTTTCATAATTTTGATCAAAAACTGAAAATTCTCTCTCCAAAATCACGAACCCGAATAACAATAATTAAAATTATGAAAGTAATTGATATGTGACAACCCGAACCCCGAAAATAGATGATTATAAGTCGGAAATATTAAAATTTACATTTTTTTTTTTAAAAATCATGAACATAATGCATAGTTTTTTGTGACGATTTTGCATTTTTCGTCAGAAAAAATTAGATAATTTAATATTTTTCGTCACAAAAAACTGAACATTTTAACATTTTTCGTCACTAAAAATATTAAATTTGTGCCTTGGCCCAATTTTGGCCTAGACGGGTGTCGGATCCGCCCTATGGGCTGTGCAGATCCATCACCCACCCAGCCAATGGCTGGGGCGGATGGGCGGGTGATGGATCCGCCCAGGCGGATACGACACCCGCCTAAGCCAAAATTGGCGTTTTTTTATTAAAAATTCAAATTTTTTTTTTATTAAAAAGGTAACATTATCCAAATAGGGACGATAAAAGCAAAAAAGAATGGTAAATAGCAACATCCATTATTTTTTTATCCAAAAAATACCACAAATACCAAATCTTCAAAACATCAAACCACAACCATTTTGTTTGGAAATATTCCTAATAATAAAATAGAGATAGTGAGATCAGCAAATAAAGTAGAGAAGAAAACCTGTAGAATGTGGTGGACAACTGATTTTAATAGTGGGACCTACTGAATCTGCTAAGTCACCTTCTCATTCTTTCTTGGGTGCGGGCGTTCTTTTCATAAACGTCAGGCCCAATTCCATTCTATTCGCCCATCTTATCAGTTTAATCTCTTTTTTTAACACTAATTTAAAAATATTTTCTGTCTAAATTTCATCTTTGTTGAGTTTCAAATTGTCTTCTTTTAAAGATCTACTTTGAGTAGGAAGAAGGAAGGAAGTTTGTCTTCCTTCTTCCTACCACACCGGGTTAGATTTTATGCGTTTTACTTTATTGTTTTTTTCTTTTTAGTCGGTTTCCATATATTTTATCGGATCTCTTCATCCATTTGAATTGTATCTGCTCTCTGTTATTCTTTCATTTATATCATTTAGCAAGTGCGGAAACGGGATCAATATATTTATGTGGTTGCATCAAAAGAAATGACTCAGATCCGAATGTTCGGAATTGCCTAAATGCTGAAGACTGGATTGTATCTCCTTTTCTGCAGATTTCGATTTACGATAAATATATGTTTTGTTGTTGTTTTGTGTTTTTGTATGCCTTTATGGCCTTTTTTGCTCTCTGTAGCCGTTTTAGTCTCTTTGTAGATCTTGTAAGAATTGATTTCTTACTGATGTTTTCTTGTTGTACTTGTTGTATTTTAATCTAATGAAATTATAAGCATTTTAATAAAAAAAAACACTAATTTAAAAATCTATATTATTTATAATAAAAAAAATCACAAAAAAAAATTGATAAATTATAAATATACAACTGATTTTGACATAAGTAATTTCCAAGATAAATTAAAATCAGAAAAAAGAATTTAAACATAAATAGAAAACTTAACAAAAAAAATAAGAAAAAATAAAAAGTTAGCGTAGGAAGTATTTGGAAAACTAAAACGTCTTATATTTTGAAAAAAAAAATCTTGAAAAATGAAAACGAATTATATTTTAGAAAAAAAAAATATTTTCTAAAACGACTTAATGGGACGGAGGGAGTATTTGTTTAGAAATGTATATTTTTCTATAACGGAATTTGTCAAAAGGATTTTCTTCATATTTAAATATGCAGACTTACCTTTAGATGGGCCGTTTCTAAGGCCTTGTTTAAAACTAATTCAATTCCGCTTTTTTTTTTTTTTTATCATAAATGATAATAATATTTTGTTTTCAATCAAATTAACAAATTTTATTTGAATTATATCAAATAGACTCATCAAGACACTATTTTGAGTTAAGGCCTCTTATACGCAACTCATCTCATCATTTTTGTAGGAATATATAGTAGGATTAAATTTGAGGAATGTGAAAACGATATTCTAAATTTTTTTTTTTTATTTTGATATTCTAAATTTCTACTATTTTTTTTTTAAAGAAATTTCTACTGATAAACATAGTTTTGTATGTAACATAGTTCACATTAAAAAAAAAAATTATTGTCTTTCAAACATTTAGAAAAATAGATTTTTTTTCATAAAATCATTTGAATAAAAAAACATTTGATAGTTAAAACCGAAAACTAGATTTTTATTATTATTATTATTATTATTTTGAACAAATAATAGTTAAATAATGTGTATTGACTTCTAAAATTAGTGTGGATATATAAGAGATTTTACTATATGTCCAACATATAGTATCATTGATATTTTGGGTCAATAATTCAAGGTCATATTGTATCTCAACCAATAAAAAAATAACATTTTGTAATTAATTAAATAATTATATATTTTTAGTTAATTATTTATATAAAATTTCAAATCTTAAAAAATATATAAAATTAGACGAGCTGAGAGCGAGGGTTTGCTATCTGGCTGTCGTATTTGTCATAGAGCTCCGTCAATCACACATTTATTCTTTGCAGATGATAGCTTTCTGTTTTTTGGTGCTTCGGCAAGTGAAGCAGGAAGAATTTTGAGTATCCTGACTAAGTATGAGAGGGCATCAGGCCAGGCAGTAAATCGAAACAAGTCAAGGATTTTCTTTAGTTCGAATGTGAGTGGGGAACTGGAAAATGAAATCAAAGGCATCCTGCAGGTCCATACCCCTTTGGATACTGGGAGATATTTAGGACTCCCGTCAATGATTGGGCGTTCTAAAAGGCGTATTTTCAAGTTCCTGATTGATAGACTGCGTCAGAAGTTTGGAGCCTGGGGTCTCAGATTTCTTTCTCAGGCTGGCAAAGAGGTGTTGCTTAAGTCAGTGGCTCAGGCTTTACCTGCCTTCTGTATGAGTACGTTCCTTTTACCTTTGTCTATTTGTGATGAGCTTCAAAAATTGATGAATTCCTTTTGGTGGGGTTTGAAACCTGAGGGAAAAAGGAGTATCCATTGGTTTGATTGGGCTAAATTATGTCGACCAAAGGATGTTGGAGGCATGGGCTTCAAAGATCTACACATGTTTAACTTGGCTTTGTTAGGAAAGCAGGGATGGAAGCTAGTGAGTGAGCCAAATACCTTAGTAAGTAAAGTTTTTAAAGCTAAATATTTTCCAAAGGAGGACTTACTTTTCTCCAAATTAGGCAATAATCCTAGTATGGTTTCGAGAAGTATCTGGAATGGTTTGTGGCTATTGAGAAAGGGACTAAGATGGAGAGTGGGAGATGGTAAAACTATTAGAGTTTGGAAGGATGCTTGGGTACCCAAACTAGATGCTTTCTGCGTAAATTCATTTTTGGTCCCTGGGTTGCAGGATATGAGAGTAGCCGACCTGTTACTTGAAAATGGTAGGGGATGGGATCTGGATACGCTTCATGGGTGCTTAAACGAAGCGGAAGTGAGTGCTATTAGTGATATTATCCTACCTTATGATGTTAGAGAAGACACTAGGGTGTGTGATGAGGGCATCTTGTCCTTGGACGCGGGGCGTGAGAGAGGACACGCAGAGCGTGAATCCGGAGCCGAGAGAGAGGAAGAAACCACGCGAGAAGGGGGTCACTTGGGCAGTCCACGCGGGACGTGTTGTCTAGTACGCGGGGCGTGGATCAAGCCTTCGAAGAGAGCCAGTTCTAGGAGCTCATGTACGCGGGGCGTGCCTCCTAATACGCGGGGCGTGCCTCCTCATACGCGGGGCGTGTCTCCTCAGGCGCGGGGCGTGCAAGACCACTCTTGGAGCATTCAAACTCAGAGACGCTTTCACGCGGGGCGTAGTACGTGACACGCGGGGCGTGTTTCAGCTGAAGAATACTTCCTCCCCAAGTTCTCCATACTTGGGACCACTCCCTATTTACAACTCTACCACTACTTATTTACAAGCATGCCACCCCTTTACCATTAACCCTACTTTACCCTTTTATATTTGTATTGTAATTAGTAGATAGTTTACCCTTTTTGTAATTTGGCAATTAGGTTTTTGAGATGCTATAAATTCATCTCTTTCTCTTTGTAATAGATTAACTTTTATGAAATCAAATATATATCTTCTTCCTTGTGAAGTTTGTTAAGGTTTTCACCTTCAACAATGGGGGATTTCATATTCCTATGGATTTAGTCCATGAATTAGGATCCACTCCTTCTAGTTTAGCTAGATAATTTGTTACCCTTTGTGAGTTTACGGTTTAAAACTCTCAGTGGATTCCGCGCTGCATCATTTGGTATCAGAGCCGATCGTTTTTCTTGAACGGAGACTTCTTTCGACTATGGTTCAACTAAATCTATCTCCAAGCTATGAAGAAACCATCATCAAGGGGTTGGAAAACCTCAAGGCCAAGATGATGAGGTATGATGAGAGTTGTAGGGAGGGTTTTCGGGTAACGAAGGGGCTAATGAGAGAGATGGCGACATCCCTAGAGAGTCTCAAGCAAGAATATCAAAAACCTTCTCAACCTACCATGGAGGTCCCTCCTAAAGATCCATCACTAATCTTTTCTCCATCACATGTGGTAAAGGTAACTCCTAAGCTTCCAATCTCTAATATTGAAGTTTTGGATATTCCTATTGCTATGGAAGATGTTGGTGATGTTGTTTGTGGGGATGAAATGGATTTGAATTCTTCTTGTGAAATTATTGATAATGAACTTGTGGAGGAGGATTTAGAGTCGTTTGTGGATGAGGAGGGGAGGTTGTTTGTAGGTGAGGTTGTTGGGAAAACCCATGTTGCAAGGGATGCTCCTTTGGTGTTTGATGAAACGCCCCTTGAACATAACTTCAATGGTATACTTGGTGGGGGTGAGGAAATCACACTATGTGTGAAGGTTGATGGTTATGGTGATGGGAGAGATGTTGGTGGTTCAACCATGTTAGGTGGTTGCATGTCTTGTGAGCCAAGCGGCTTAGCACGTGGGATAGTCGGCTTGAGCTATAGAGGGAAGCACGTGGAAACGATAGGTCGTGGGAAGAGACGGAATGAGGATGGAGAGGGAAGTGAAATTCCGTATGGTCAAGAAGAAGATGAGCTACGAAAGGAGATTGATGGAGAAGGAAACTTTGACATTGAACTCGTTAACGATGATGAACTTGACTATTATGAGCGAGAGTTTCGGAAGGGAAAGGAGGAAAGTGGTGACGTGGGACCAACATCCGGAGATGGGGAGTACGTGTCCTTCTATGGACAACCACGGGGCATTCTACCTTTGGGGAAGATACCACGTGACATTGCATGGGATCCCGGAGGTCGTATGCTATGTCTTCCTTATGATCGCTTGAACTTCAAGGAAACGGATAAAGAGTACGTTGTGACGCCTCTAGGAAGGAATGAGATTCCTAGCACGTGCACATTAGGAATGAGCCGAGCCTCCCACTTGGTAAATTCGGAACTTGTTATTTTGTTCTTGATTGAGATGCATGTGTTGGGATATATGTTGTGTTTGTTGAGGGAACGCCAACCCTATGAGGAGTCAATGGGGCGTGATCTTATGGTAAAGAGAGTGAGCTTCATAGAATATTTGGTGAACGAGAATGGCCGACCGGATAATGTTGAGAAAATGGGAGGAGCTCAAGAATGGCGAGATAGTGGCCAAGTTAGTGAAGGGGCGACTCGAGAAGCCGCGAGATTGTTAGCCCAAGAAAAAGAAAGAATTGATATGAGTGTTCTTGGGATCACTACAAAATGGGTTGACAAGTGTCGTCGGGACATCCCATTTGATGTCGGCTATGAGCGGAGTAAAGTTGTGTTCCATGTCCGTGTTCGTGAAGCGGGGGAAGAGGAGACCCGGGGTTGGTCGGTTCAACATGTCGTGGGAGTGTGGAGGAGCTTCCAAGACATTGTGGGGGATTGGTTTGATCAACTCCGTCGAGATATCCCGTTCGATGTCGGTCGGGGATTGTGGCGAGTATTACGGGGGATGTGCACCGGGAACAAGACACGAGTTGAGGTGTGGGGAGAGTTCATTCTTATTCTATAGTTGAGTTGGGGACCAACTCTTTTGAAGAAGAGGAGAATGATGAGGGCATCTTGTCCCTGGACACGGGGCGTGAGAGAGGACACGTAGAGCGTGAATCCGGAGCCGAGAGAGAGGAAGAAACCACGCGAGAAGGGGGTCACTTGGGCAGTCCACGCGGGACGTGTTGTCTAGTACGCGGGGCGTGGATCAAGCCTTCGGAGAGAGCCAGTTCCAGGAGCTCATGTACGCGGGGCGTGCCTCCTAATACGCGGGGCGTGCCTCCTCATACGCGGGGCGTGTCTCCTCAGGCGCGGGGCGTGCAAGACCACTCTTGGAGCATTCAAACTCAGAGACGCTTTCACGCGGGGCGTAGTACGTGACACGCGGGGCGTGTTTCAGCTGAAGAATACTTCCTCCCCAAGTTCTCCATACTTGGGACCACTCCCTATTTACAACTCTACCACTCCTTATTTATAAGCATGCCACCCCTTTACCATTAACCCTACTTTACCCTTTTATATTTGTATTGTAATTAGTAGATAGTTTACCCTTTTTGTAATTTGGCAATTAGGTTTTTGAGATGCTATAAATTCATCTCTTTCTCTTTGTAATAGATTAACTTTTATGAAATCAAATATATATCTTCTTCCTTGTGAAGTTTGTTAAGGTTTTCACCTTCAACAATGGGGGATTTCATATTCCTATGGATTTAGTCCATGAATTAGGATCCACTCCTTCTAGTTTAGCTAGATAATTTGTTAGCCTTTGTGAGTTTACGGTTTAAAACTCTCAGTGGATTCCGCGCTGCATCAGTGTGGCACTGGTCAAAAGATGGCTTCTATACTGTGAGGTCGGGTTACACTGAAGGGATGAAGGGGGGGGGAAGAAGGAGTGGGAATTGAGGGCTGGAGAAGTTTGTGGAGGTTGGAGGTTCCCCCTAAGCTAAAGTTGTTTATCTGGCGTGTTTGCTCAGACTGCTTACCCACTCGAGCTAGATTGGCTCAAAGATGTGTCCCCATCACGATTGAATGCCCTGTATGTGTGGAGCAGGACGAAACGGCTAACCATTTGTTTGTTGATTGCAGCTATGCAGGTGATTTATGGAGGATAGTCGGTTTATCGATCCCCCAACTTGGAGGGCTAACTTTTGCAGATTGGCTATTGCGTGAATTGTGTATATCAGATCAAGACAGGCTCATTCGGACGTGTTGTGCTTTGAAGACTATTTGGGATCACCGGAACCGGGTATTATGGCATATGGAATGGTGGCCTGTTGACACCAGTTGGCGACTAGGAATTGAAGACTACCGTGAATGGAGGGCTTTTCAGCGAGGAACCATTGCCAGTCCCATGAATCGGCAGCGGCATCATGGCATGGTTTATTCGGACCCGTCAACTGCGGATCAACGGTATCGGCAAGTTAGCGCTCAACCGCAAACTGGCCGTCGGCTTCAGCAGGGCGAGGCGCCGAATGCAGTTCAACCGGATTCAGCAGGCCCGTCACGACTAATTCCGCAGGTATTAACCAGATTCTCCTTTCCTGTTTCTGTTCCCTCTCCGAAATGGAAGCCCCCAGCGTTAGGTTCAATTAAATGTAATGTTGATGGGGCATTGTTCATGGAGGAGGGGAGTTGTGGGATGGGAGCAGTGGCCAGGGATGCAATGGGTGCATTTTTATTTTGTAGTAGCAGTTGCGTTACAAGTTCCAAGGAGCCTCGAGTGGTCGAGGCATTAGCATTAAGAACAAGTATGATTTGGTTGATGGCTTTGCATTACACACATGTTGAATTTGAGTCTGATGCAAAAGTAGTTGTGGATGCGATTCTGTCAAGCAAAAAAGACATCTCGGAGTTTGGCTCTCTTATTCATGATTGTCGATTTATTCTAGGATCCAATCCCGATTTTAAATTGTCATTTATTCCTCGTTTAGCGAATAGGGCTGCTCATTTGGTAGCTAGGCAGGCCTATTCCAATGCTAGCGATTTTGTATCTTCCGAAATACCGGAATGGTTGTTAAACACTATTATTGAGGATGCGAATCCTATTGTTATATGAGATTTCCGATTTTTGGGTTCAAAAAAAAAAAAATATATATATATATATATATATATATATATATAAATACATGAAAAAATAAATACAAAATTAATTATTTCACATTCTGCATAATATCAAAGTAATATGTATATACAAGATATTTTTATAATATTAAGGATAAGATTGTTCTTTTTTTTTTATCTTGATAAGATTGTTCTTAATTATCAATATTAAAAATATTTTTACACTTTATTTTTTTTCTTATTTTTTATCAATATATTTTTCTCAAAAAATTAATAACTAATTTCATTATTTAGATTAAGTGGTTAAGGGTTTCAAATCATTTAAGCTAGATCTCGAGTTCGAATCCAAGTATACAAAGAAAGCTTTAATTAGGAGATAATCTATCTAAATGGTATCAAACGAGACTCGAACCAAAAAATCGGATAAATTATTTAAAAAAAATAATAGATGTAATTAAAACGTTAAAATGGTTTTAATGGGTAAAAATGAAATTGTAGTTTCAGGGCTTTGCATATAGAGAGAGATGGGCCATGGGCATATGAAGTCCAAAAGAAAAGAAAGGTCAGATCAGATGCAGCGAATAGTAACCTCCATATTACCTTAAAAGGATAAACATTATAATACTTTACTTGCTTTTCTCCCAAGTAAAATGTTACTACTAAAGATTCTCTTTTGTGGGGCCCCACTTTAAGGCAGGAGGACTGGAGGCTATTTCTGTTATTTCTCTGGATATCGGGGTTTGTTCTTTAGCTTTCTCAACCCCAAGATCCGTGGACACGGATTCCTTTTGGGCAGAGTCTCAGTTTAAACCGCACCCCGAACCGATTGAATTTGATTTTTTAATTAGGTTTTTTTAACACTTCGGTTTGACATCGTTTTAATTTTAAATGTATTACTGTATTTAGTTCGGTTTTGATAAAAAATATAAAAAACCCGAACCACATCGAATTAAACATATTTTATATTCATATATATATATAATTTTGCAAGTTTAATTTATTATTATTATTATTGTGATAATATCCCAACATAGTGGTTTTTTTTATTTTATTTGGGTATGGGATATTATTTTTTTAGCAGATAGAACAGTCACATGCATAGTTAGGAGTAGTGTTTATTAAGCCCAAAATATATCTAAAATATCATATATAAATACATTAAATTTACATTGAAATCGTGCTAATTATATTCATTTAGAGTACTTTTACGTCTTTATTTACTTCTTTGATGCAAGGTACTTAATTATTTGGTTAAAACCAAATAGGAGCTAAAACGGAGCAAAAACGAGGGAAAAACCTAAGTTACGTGCCGAAAATACGTGTAAATCAGAAAACCGACGCAAGGAGACGAGAAGCAGCCGAAGGACAAGGAGAAATGCCCCTGTCGCGATTGAGATTCTCAAAATCTCAATCGCGACAGACGAACCTCAATCGCTAAAATTTGACGTTCGTCAGCTCGCCCCTTCACCCCCTGTCGCGGTTGAGATTCTCGGAATCTCATATGAGACAGCGAAGAATTCTGCACAGCTTTCACATGTTTAAATCCAAAAAACGCGTCTGTTCGTTTGGATAAAGACGACCCTTCACCAGCGGACACGACCCTTCAATTACAACCCTTCACCAACTATAAATAACTGATCCATTTGAGAAATCAATGTTGGTTAAGTTGGAAAATAGTTAGAGAAATTAGAGAGTTGTTATTATGTTGAAGAAACTCTGGTTCAGAAAGAGTCAGAAAGTTAGATTACATTTCTGTATAAACAAACTTGATGTACACAAGTTGTTATTAAATTAGTTATAAACACAGTAGTATTAGTTTAGTTTCAAAGGTTGATCAGAGACAAGTTTTCATTCTGGTAGAGGACCGACCGGTCTCTATTCCGAAGATTCAGCGAGAAGAACTAACGGCTGAAGCGCAAAAGGGTCTGACAAACCTACGGAGTTTGAGGGAAAGATTGACAACCCGGATCTCAAAGATTTCGTCAAAAAATGCTATCCATGTTTCTTCCTCTCTGTTAACTTGTGAAGATTAACAATTCACTAATAATATATTTATTTTATTCAATACATTCTTCCTGTTGTTATTTTGATATTGTTCTGACAAAATGATTTTCAAAATGATAAATTGGTGTTTTTATTAAAACGTTTTTATACAATCATATTTACAAAGAAACTTTGTTGAACACTTGAAAGAATTAGTTTTTACGGATGATATGATCGTGACCGCGGCTTATCGGATATAAAATACTAATTTGATTAAAGTAGGATTCTACTCCGACCCAGAGAGATTTCTACGGTTCAAAGCCATTTAATTGCATAAATTCTTATGTTATTTCATGTTCATAATCTTACCAAAGTTATAGTTGCTTTCTTTGCTTAATCGAAAACACATTTTATACCTTTGATTTATTCCAAATACGAAAGCGTCTGTCTTGTAATCAAAATCTCAAGACAGAATTGTTCTCTAATTTCAATATAATATTCTCATCTAATCCTAATTAATCCAAACCAATATAATCAATTAAACGATTTTCTTAAGTTAAACCTAAAGACGTGAATAAAACAGGATTAAAACAAGTTTTAGTTAAAAAGCGTTATCTGTGGGTTCGATATCTTTTATTACTACAAGCGTATATCGTGCACTTGCGGAAATCGCTCAACAGTGTTTTAAAAATCAACCAAAGCGGCCGTCTAGGCGAGGATTTTTAGAACACCGTCCCGATTTTCACTAATCGGGCCGCATAAATCGGTTGACCGATTTTTGCCCGCCTAGGCGGGTTCAGGCGGTCCTAGGCGGGTCTAAGCGGTTCCCAGGCGGTTTCTAGGCGGCATTTTTGAAAAAATTGGTCCTTAAATTTTATTTCAACTTTTTTCATTTTAAAAAAAATATTAAATAACAAAAAAATAAAAAAACCTTAAACTATTAAATTTATTTTTAAGAATATTAATTTTATTTTATTTTGTCTATTTGTTATTTTTTTTAAAGACATTAATATAAATAATATTAAAATACGTATGTTTTTCTATTTTAAATATTTTATATTATTATTTTTACATAGTATAATTCATATATTAATGGTATATATATAATACTTTATTTAATAAAAAAATAAATAAATATAAAAAATACAAATCCGATTAATCCCGATTAATCGCCAATTAATCAGTAAGGGCCCTCTCCGCTCGACTAGCGCCTAACGTCTTTTACAACCTTGGTTAGGAGTATCCGAAAATCAATTGAAATATTTGGATAACAATGTGATACTTTGACAAATTTAAGAATGATTGCAATTAGAGAGAAATTAACAAAGAGAAAGAAAGATAGTCATAAACTGACAGTGCGATAAGAACTTCAGAAAACCTCGCTTTTGACGAGCCTGCGATCCCACCGCCGCCATTCACAAACCTCACTCAAATCCGTTATCCTTCTCTGCGTAATCCATGGATCAAGGCGCCAACTCCGACCAGTTCACTCTTGAGGAATAACTACACATCGGCCTCGTCCTCCAACCAGATGAAATCGGCGCCCCTCAACAACCCAAAGTATGGTGTCTGCTAGGTCGCTTCCTCGCCGACCGGCCGATTAAAGCGGCATTCATGAAATCAACGTTAGCTAACGTATGCATCCCGTCTAAAGGTATTTTTATTGAGGATCTAGGTCCAAATCTATTTCGTTTTGAATTTTATCATCCCTGGGAACGTGATAGAGTTATCCAGGGGGGTCCTTGGACTTTTGAACAACAATTACTGATTCTGAAATGCATTGAGGAGGGTCAGAACCCATCAGACTTACCTCTCACACATGTTGAATTATGGATTCAGGTTCATGATCTCCCAATGGGGTTTATGTCTGAGAAAGTAGCCAAGAGTATTAGAAACTACATAGGATTGTTTATTGAAGCGGATCCTAATAACTTTACAGGTATCTCTCGCACTTACCTTAGAATCAGGGTGTCTATTGATGTGATTTTTTCTCTCAAACGGAAAATGCAAATTAGCTTATCTGGGGGCAGTATATTCTGGGTGAATTTCAAGTACGAACGCCTTCCAACCTTTTGTTTCATTTATGGTCACATTGGGCATGCCGATAAATTCTGTCAGGCATTGCTAGAGGTCGAAGACCCAAACGCTGTGGAGCGTGTATACGGCCCTTGGCTACGGGCACCTACTTGGCGCTCACTTAACCAGCCTCAGTCTATATTTCTACTTAATAGACCCCTCCAATTGCTTACCCCAGCTACCCCATTGTCAGAACCGTCTACAAGGGACGACAATGGAAACATAGGAACCCCTCCCGTGATCCCAAAAATTACAACAACAGTCCCTCCAGGTTTTAGTTCCGGATACAGACAGGGGATGGGTACGGCTTCAGGAAAGGAGAACCAACAACAAGGGAACTCAAAACAGGCCAAGGCCTAGAAACCGGACACAGATGATGAGGGTATAGAGTTCACTGACCCTAAACGCAAACGTGTATTTGGGAAGGAAATTAATTCTCAGCAGTAGCAACCAGGGTCTATGGATTGTGAAAGTTCATTGGTTAAAGATTTAGCGGGTGTGTTGAATGAAAAATTGAAAGCGAGCGGGCTAATCTGGCTCGCACTGGGCAATGACCACTCTCTTCTGGAACTGCCGGGGGATTGGCAATGCCCGGAAAGTTCGTCAGTTGGTGGAGCTGGTATCTACCTTTCATCCCGATTTCATTTTTCTGATGGAAGTTAAGTGCAATCGTCAGAAGCTTGAAGCTCTTAAGAAAAAGCTTTCTTTTGCAGGTCTGTTCTTTGTGGATCCTGTTAATCAAGGCGAGGGCCTTGCTCTACTTTGGAAAATTGCAAATTCAATCCAGCTGTTGGGTTTCTCTCTAAATTATATTGATTTCAATGTTTCTCTAATTGGTTTGTCGGAGTATCGATTAACCGGTTTTTATGGCTTTCCTAAGCGGTCAAGGCGTTCAGACTCGTGGCACCTTCTGCGCAGCCTTTGCTCTAATAACACAACACCTTGGGCTATTATAGGAGACTTTAATAATCTTCTCTCTCAGTCAGAAAATCGTGGAGGAAACAGACACCCCTTGGCGCTGCTTCGGGGTTTCAGTCAGGCAGTGGCGGATTGCGGGTTATCAGAAATTCATATGTCAGGATACCGTTTTACATGGGAAAGAGGAAGGGGATCTGATAATTGTATTGAGGAAAAGCTTGACAGGGCTTTCGCCTCAGTGGCTTGGCTTTCTCTATTCAGTTCGGCATATGTTCATAATGAAGACGCTTCCTGTAGTGACCACTTTGCGCTGCTTTTGCTCCCGAAGCCTATTTCTGCCCCTCCCTCTCGATTATTCAGATTTGAAAATGTATGGACCCATGAGGAGGACTGTGATGAACATGTAAATTCGGCCTTGATGTGTGAACTGGGCGAGGATCTTTTAAGCAGACAGGCAAGGTGTGGCTCGAAACTGCATAAATGGAGAATTGCAGTGCGTACTCGGTTCAAGCTTCAAATTCAGCAGTGTAAGCATGACATTAGGAGGCTTAGGAATTCGTCAGATGAAAGCGCAAGAGAGCTGTTGCAAATTGCTCGAACCTGGCTTGACGAAATTTTGCTCCAACATGAGCTATACTGGAAGCAAAAAAGCAAAATAATGTGGTTATAGGCTGGGGATACAAATTCAAAATTCTTTCATGTTGCTGCAAATAGTAGAAGAAGGAAAAACCAAATAAACAAACTGAAGGACAATACCGACAGCTGGGTCGACTGGGATTCAGGTTTGTCTCCTCTAATCACTGGCTATTTTATAGACAACTTTACTTCTCCAGGATGTGACCCTGACCCTATTTTGGCTAATGTACAATGCAAAATCTCTCCTGAGATAAATGAGGAATTGCTCAAGCCGTTTACAGAGGTCGAAATTAAGCAGGCCATGTTCTCTATGCACCCGGATAAAAGCCCAGGTCCTAATGGGTTTAATCCGTACTTCTATCAACACTACTGGAGTCTTGTTGGGCCTGATGTGGTTAAGTCATGTATCCAGTGGCTGAATAATGGAGAAATCCCTGATCGTATTCATGAAACCAACATCGTTCTGATCCCAAAGAAGAATGAGCCAGAAAAAGTCTCTGATCTCAGACCAATAGCATTATGTAATGTGATTTACAAAGTTCTAGCCAAGGCCATAGCTAACAGGTTAAAGATGGTCCTCAATCTCATTATATCCCCAGCGCAAAGTGCCTTTATCCCAGGGAGACTGATTACAGACAACATCATGCTGGCCTTTGAAGTCAATCACTGCCTCCAAGGAAAGACTAGAGGGAAACAAGGTTATGTGTCCTTAAAACTTGATATGGCTAAAGCTTATGATCGTGTTGAATGGGAGTTCTTGAGACAAATGATGATAAAGCTGGAATTCGATATTAAGTGGGTATCTCTGGTTTGCAGTGTGTCACCAAAGTAGAATATAAAGTCATCCATGATAACCACACAATGGGGCCGATTCGTCCACAGAGAGGACTCCGCCAAGGGGACCCAATCTTTCCATACATGTTCCTCATTTGTGTAGAGGGTCTATCGGCATCTTTATCAGCCCTTGAAGATCAGAACCTAATCCATGGGTGCCGCATAGCGAGATCAGCTCCGTCTATTTCCCATCTGTTTTTTGCTGACGACAGCTACCTCTTCGTTAAAGCCTCAAGGGTGGAATGCCAAACAGTTCAACAATGCCTTAATCTGTATGAGTCAGCATCGGGCCAACAGGTTAACTTCTCAAAGTCTTCAATTTCTTTCAGCAAGAATTGTGGTACTTCCTTGCGGTTCCAACTAAGCTCACTACTTGGAATTTCACTGGAATCAACTGTCGACGACTACCTTGGTCTTCCGTCGCTAGTTGGGAGATGCAAATCCAGGATCTTCCAATTCATTTCTGATAGAGTTCGTGCTAGAATTACGAGTTGGAAATCCAAACTATTGTCCCGTGCAGGCAAAGAGGTATTACTCAAATCCATTATACAAGCTCGTCCCTCTTATGCTATGAGTCTGTTCCTTCTCCTAAAGATGCTATATGCGGATTTAGAACGTCAGATGAACTCATTTTGGTGGGGCTCTTCAGGTTTGGTTAACAGGGTCATTCACTGGAAATCATGGGATAAGTTGTGTATACCAAAAGGGGAGGAGGGCCTCGGGTTCAGGAAGCTAAACACCTTCAATCTTGCACTACTGTCAAAACAAAGTGGCGGCTTATCACACAGCCAGAATCGCTGGTTGCGCGGGTATACAAGGCCCGATATTACCCTTCTTCATCCTTCCTCGGTGCGGATATCGGTAACAGACCAAACTATATATGGCAGAGCCTGGTTGCTACACATCCTGTATTATCGACGGGCTGCAAGAAAGTGGTTGGTTCGGGTGTTTCGATAAATATATGGGAGGATCCCTAGCTGGCCGACCCGATTAACCCATATATCGAAAGTGAACAGTTCGCATGTTTAGGTAGCTCAATGGTAGATTACCTTCATATGGATTCTGGGGAGTGGAATACTGATTTGATTAACGGTATTTTTGTTGAAAGGGACGCTGCTCTTATATTAAATACGCCGTTGAGCCTGAGAGTAGTCCCGGATACTTAGGAATGGACGGGCGACCCCAAAGGGAAATTCTCTGTTCGAAGTGTTTACAAACAGCTCAGGAAGAGACAGGAAAATGCTAACAGTGATACAGTCGGGGCTGATATTATTTGGAAAAACATATGGAATATGAAAGTTCCGCCAAAGGTAAAAAACATGGTGTGGCGGGCTTTGACGGACTGCTTACCGACTCTGTCCGAGCTGGCTAGGCGCAAGGTTCCGGTAAACACAACATGTCCAATGTGCGATCAGGGTGAGGAGAGTGCCTTTCACGCGCTGGTCACTTGCCGGTCAGCGGGTGCAGTGTGGAGTTTCTCCCCTCTTGCATTGCTAAGCAACCGCAACTCCTCATTTCGGAATTTCTGGGAGGTACTTTTTCGAGACTTTAAAATGCATGAGGAGATAGCTGCTATGTGTTGTTGGTTCATATGGATTAACAGAAACAGTCAAGTCTGGTCCTCGAAACAGACCCCTCCAGCCATTATCTATAGTATGGCAGCGGCTTATCTTACGAGATGGAAGGAAGCGCAGGTTCAGATCGGTCCTCCGGCCAATGCTGGTCTGCCGGTTCGTCCGAGATGGCAGCATCCCCCGCAAGGCTTCGTCAAATTAAATGTCGATGGGGCATTTTTTCAGGCCGACGGCTTTGCTGGCTTCGGGTTCGTAGTACGTGACGAGGAGGGCTTATTCCTGGCAGCGGGGAATGGAGCAATCCAGCGCCGTATGGATCCATTCCTAGTGGAGGTAATCTCATGCCGAGAAGCTTTGAGTTGGCTCAAGGACTCGGGGAGACAAAATGTCTTAGTAGAAACGGACTCTCAATTGCTAGTGTATGCTCTACAGCGAGAAACTGGCTGCAGTTCGGCTCTTCATTTAATTATTGGAGATTGCAAATCCCTATTACAGGAAATTGTGAACGTATCTATTTCTTTCATTTATAGGTCAGCAAATTCTGCTACGCATTGTGCAGCTAGAGCAGTTGCATCTGCTTCAAGTAGGGAGGTTTGGGTGTCTGTACCTCCTTCGTGTATAGTTTCTGCTCTTTATTCTGATCAATAAATTATCCTCTTCCGTTTCAAAAAAAAAAAAAACAAAGAGAAAGAAAGAAAAAGAAAAAGAAGATATTAGAGAGATATGGAGAAGATGGTGAATTTGATTTTTATTTTTAATTTTGGGCTTTGTTTGTGATAATTAGATAATAATAGGTTAATTTATAAAATAAATAAATATAAAAACAAAATTAACTTTTTTTCTCTTTAATTTTTGACTTTTTTTTAAATCGTTAGTAAATTTGGAATGTGTTTGCTAATGGAATCAACCTCAATGTACATGTTTACCAACTTTAAACCACGTAATTTATGTTTAAAAATGACTTAAATCACAAAATTTATTTTTGTACTTTTTCCAAAATTCTAACCGTGTCAAATTTCAATAATCTTAAACTTATTTTAGTATGAAAAGCTTCTCAACAAAAATAACAATGAAAAATGTCTTTTTTTTTTTTTTAAAAAAATATGAATTGGTGCACTTTTTCACGAGAAAGTTTAGATTTTTCTGACCAATTCTTAAAAGTTGGAGATTGAATATTGTCTTGTGTTTTTTTCACTTATAATCTGAGATTGAATATTGTCTTGTGTTTTTTTCACTTATAATCTGAGATTGAATATTGTCTTGTGTTTTTTCACTGTAATTTTTCGAACCAATTCTTAAAAGTTGGAGATTGAATATAGTTTAGATATATAACGTTCCTAATATTTTCAGTTATATATAAATGTCTGGCCCAATCCATAAAGAACGGGTTTGAATAATTTTTTTTTTAACCGATAAGCCGATGAATATAACCCATAAGACAAAAAAAAAAAAAAAAGATAAATACAAAAAGAATCTTTGTGGTTTCAACATTTGTCAATTTGAGGACTGTGAATTTTTTCTTGACAAAATGATATTCGAAGTTTGCTCCATTTGCAAAGTGAGGATTATTTCTTCACATCTTTGATTCATATGACACGATTAAAAGGTTTTTCGTCCATCAACTTATAAAACTCATAAAATCAAGTGTTTTATTTAGCTACTTGGCAAAACTCATCAACAATTTGTGAATTTGATTATATGCCTCTCAAAACTCTTTTATTTTCCAATTTCTTAAGAATTTACCATCTCTTTTTTTTCACACCAGTGACATGAAATGATTTTCCTGGACATTAACTATCACAATGAGAAATTTTTTTATTTTTGTTCAAAGTAGTATATATCTCAAGTGTACAATTGATGTTGTCTGGTCTAGATAGTGTAGATTGAGTAAATAACTAATAATTAGGGTTGCAGTAGTAGAAAAGAAAGAGTTTTGACAGACATATAATCAAATTCACAGTTTTATTATGGATTTTATAAGTTCATGGATGAAAAAGTCATTTGATCATAATAGTGTGAACAAACAATCCTCACTTTGCTAATGGAGCAAACCTTAGGTATCATTTTATCAAGAAAAAATTCACAATCCCCAAATTGTCAAATGCCGAAACCATGAGGTTTTTTGATGTACTTATCCCAAAAAAAATCCAATATTCTACAACTAATTAAACTTCATATTTCTTTTGGGCATCATAGTTAAGAAAAGTATTATGTTAAAATTGTCTGCAGTGAAAAATAAAAGATATTGGACTTTTCTTTCTTTTTATCGTTACAAGTTTGTACGAACATGATATGATAGATTACATACCTAATATAGGTTAAAAAGTATGGTTAAATAGAAATCCGAACCTTTTTTAAAATTCATTTACATATTCAGTATAGTTTCCACATTTCTTATCAATAAATATACTTTTATTTGATTTGGACAAAAATATTTTAACCTTTCTCTTTGATTGTTGTCTGTTGCATGCAGCATTTTTTGGAAGGGAAGAATGATAAGATGTCTGCTATAGTTTTTTTGGAGAGATGAGAAAGAGAAAAGTTAGGATCCAAAAAGTGAAAATATCTATATTGATAAGACTTGTGACAACTATACTAATATAAATTATGAAGTTTAAAAAAAAGGTCAGATTTATAATTAACCTTTAAAAATCATTGTGTGTTGATTAGTATGATAGTAATTTGATTAAAGAAAGAAAAAATCATTAGATATACAATGGAAAATGAAATAATTTGTAAACATCAAATAAGTCAAATAGAATTTGTAAAAACGTGGGTCACAGATCACTGAATCATTAACTTACCTAAATCTTAAGAAACCCTTCACACATTTTTTATGACATTGACAACTCAAGTTTCTTAGGGACCGTAATTTTAGGTTTGTTAAATAATTTATTTAATTATAAATATAATATATAATTTTAAAGTGAACATTTATTATTCAAGTAGAAAATATATGGTCAATTTTATAATAAATTGAAATTAAATTAAATAAATTGAATTGAACTGATTTTATTATTTTTTTATTGAAATTATATGGTCTATTTTATTATTATTATTTTCAACTGAAATGATAATATTAGATTTTAAAAATGGTAATAATTAAAATAAATAGTTTATAATAATAATAATAATAATTGTTTTAATAATAATAATGATAATAAATAATTATAATTATAATAAATAATGATAAATTACTGAACTGAATGCTATTAAACTGAACCGAAAATTACTGAATGCTATTGAACTGAATTGAAAGTACTGATACTCAGGGACAGATCTACAGTGGGGGCAATGAGGGCACTTGCCCCCACTGAGATCTAGATATCTATAAAACCCTAGGTACTAATCTTGTAATTTTTTAGTTTGCCCACATACATCAGAAACGCCATTGTTGAAGCTTGGTGTAATTTGTTGTGGCTGCTGCAAAGAAGAAGGAAGAGATAGGTCACTTTTTGCGTTCTGATTTTTACTAAACAAAACGACGTCGTTCCACTTTAAGTGGAACGATGTCATTTTGATTAATAATAATAATAATAATAATAATAAAATAATCTAAATCTACTCCGCAAACACAGAAGAAGCCCAATTCAATTCCTATCTTTCTTTGCTCTTTCTCGATCTCTCTCACCACACTTCCCATTCTAATTTTCCCTTTCCCACTCCAAGCTTGGTTATATACTATCCATCTCTGTATATTCCACATAATGGTTTTTAGGATGAGCCACCTTGTATTTCCATAGCTCTTAGGCGTGTGTGGGTGTCGATTAGAGAGGTTGCACGATTTGACATCGGTCATGTGTGGAATTCATCGGTCGAGTGCCAGATTCTGTCTGGGCTTAGTATTCCCAGGCGAGCTCCTAGATCTCCTAGAATTATTCCCGTCTGCTGGCAGCCGCCTCCAGCCAATTGGGTAAAAGTTAACACTGATGCTTTGGTTATTGGCTCCCCTGGGCCGGTTGGTTGTGCTAGAGTATTCAGAAACTCGTCTGGTGCCTTTATTAGTGCTTTTACATTTCCAATCGCTTCATCATTCTCTTTTATGGCAGAGCTCACAGTCGCAATACATGTCATCAGTGCCGCTGCAGTGCAAGGGTGGACACAATTATGGCTCAATAGTGTCTCTACTTACGTCTTCTCCGCAATAAATCACACTTTGGCGGGACTGCTTACAAACACTGAGCTCTATGACTTTTGTGGTTTCTCATGTCTATCGTGAAGGGAATCAGGTAGCGAATACACTTGCTAACTATGGTTGGACTTCGTCAAGTCTCGAGTGGTGGGATAATCTCCCTACTTTCTGTTCTTAATCTCCCTACTTTCTGTTCTTCTTATTTCCTTTATAACTCAAGTGGTCGGTCTGTTTACCAGTTCACTTGATTTTACGTTTTTTATCCTATTTGTATCACTTTTGGTTATTTTTTGTTCTTTCTTAATAAAATCGGCTGAGGGAGCGAGTTGTAGCTTAGAGGTGCCAATATAGTTGGGATGCTTGACTGCACTTCTTTCTCATGCTAGCTTTATTTTAAAAAAAAAATTAAAAATATTAGTATACTTACTTTAATATTCTCATGTCTACTTATAATAGTTATGACTATTATGATTTTTGTTTCGAATATTTTAAAGCAATTTATGAACAGCTTGAATCGATCAAAATATGTTTTGATCAATTAAAGATATTTATATTTATAATTTAATCTTTTTATTACAAGTAATATGTTAATGTAATAACTAAACGATTCGAGTTTCAAGTATTGCTCGAGTTCCTTTTTTTGTCAGTTTGAGAGCTAAAATTTAAAGTTGAAATCAATAGTTGCAAAATAAATCGATATGTCGAATGCGATAATATGGAAACAATTATGCTTTGCATGTTTACATATTTAAGCTGGAAAAAAATGCAATAACAAATTTGGACCATTGATGTAGTTCATGGTCCAATTTAACTTGCATGTATAAAAGAATACAATTTTAGTCTTATTTAACATTTGTCGAATTGCACAATTAAAATCCTCACTAACAGAATTGATACATCAATACATAATACAATATTTGTCAATTTATAATACTGAAAGATGAAAGTGATATTGAAATTAAAATATGTGGTGCCTAGATATAGATCGGGTAACAGCACAATCATTTGATTTGATAAACTTTAGGAATGAAATTATATTATTCTATATGTGGAAGCTAAATTCGCTATTATCCAAAAACAATTGAGGGTATTTTAATAATTTACCCCTTTATTTATATTTTAACCTTAAATATATGAGTTAATTTTTTTAAAAAAAAACTAATGTGATTTCACGAATTCGCATATCAGTAGCTGTGGGTTTTTTGGTTCCAAAAATAACCTTTTGGTTTTCTCCGTCGGCAAAATCTTGGCAAAAAGACGGACTCTGTTAGATTTGATAACATGTTGAAGGATATAATTTAGAAAAAATATAGGCTTAATACATCAAAAGCTCCCTGAATTTGTACAAAATATTTGATTGGTCCTCTGAACTTACATGTTATCTCATTAGCCCCCTAAACTTGCTTAAAATAACCTATTAGCCACTTGAATTTTTTTAAAGTAACCTATTAGCCCCCTGAACTTGCTTAGAGTGATACATTTGCCCATTGAACTTGTTTAAAGTGATATACATTGCAATCTGTCTAAATCTAAAAAAAACAAAACTTCAAAAATAAAGGCCTAGTTCGTGATTATAAGTCTTTAAAACAAAGTAACTTTCTGCTTTATATATATTTATGGTATTTTTATAGATTTAGGGACTTAATAACGACACTTTTGTTGAAACACATTTCCACATGATTTTAATTTGACAAAATTATTTAAGTTAATCCCATGATTAAACAATTACATTTAAATGCTTTGATTTAATTATACTAATGAGTTTATTCAATGTTGAGTAAGTTGACTAACGAGAACAGAAACTGAAAGTCCATAAAAGAAAGACAGAACAAAGTCAGCATAAGAAGTCACAAAGCGGAAGCTGAGTGGAATGCAACTCAGCTTTACGAAAGAAATGTCTTCTTCAGGAAAGCTTGAAGGCGAAGCTGAGAAGTCAAGCTGAGCAATATTCAAGATGCTGCTAAGTCAAGCTGAGTGATAATCAAGTCAGTGTCCAATTATCCGTCAACTTGTGAGACAAAGTCTGACACATTTCAGAAGCCTCGGAAATCCATTTCAAGGACCTTTTCGAGACGCATGGACCATCTGACGTTTGGCAAGAAAACAAACCTGGCGCTAGAATATGAACCTGGCGTAAGAAGACGAAACTGGCAAACCTGGCTCCTGCTAAAAACAGACGACATGATTGGCCTGCAATTCTGGAAGCTAACCAATCAATGAGGAAAGAAGACCGTTTACTCTCAATGGATATGTCAGATTTTCAAATCATTGAAGCTTCAAAATTCACTATAAATGGACAAGTTCATCACTTGGATCATTGTCGAACACATACAAGAGAGATACAGACAAAAGAGAAGTTGTCTGAATAGAAAAAGCAAGTCCTTACACCCAATTCCAATCATTGTGTAAAAGTCTAGAGTGAATTTTATTCATCTAAAGTGTTCTTCGTTTTGTGAGAACAATCTTGTATCAATTGTAACAGTTAGAAGAGTGAAGCTGAGTACTCGGTTATAGTACTCAGTGGTAGAGAAAATCTGAATACTCGGTTATAGTGTTCAGTGGTTGATAGGATTGAGTAGACGAATAGAGGACGATACTCTTGAATACTCAGTTGCTATTGTAAACGGTTTGTGCGCTACCTTTAAAGAGCTTAGTAGTGGATTGAAAAAGCCCGGAGGGATTCTGGGGACTGGACATAGGCGATGAGGCCAAACCAGGATAAGTGTGCTGAGTAATCTCTAACCCTTTCTCTTGATATATATGTATATGTATGTGTTGCTTGCTTAAATTGCTCAGTAAATAATTTGTACAAACCGACGCTGAGCAATCAGAGTGCTGAGTTGGAAGTTGACCTAAAGTGTTACTTCCCAACTCACAATTGAAACAGCTCTAGTCAGTATCTGATTAAAGCTGTCTCACACCTCACTCAGCCTTGCTAACCTAAAGCTAAGTTAAATTGTCAAACATTTAACGGGTAAGAGGCCTATCGGGTGTCGATGGGTATACAAGGTCAAACACAAAGCCGATGGGAGCATTGCTCGCTTTAAAGCCCGCCTAGTAGCCAAGGGCTATTCACAGCAAGAAGGAGTGGGCTTTACTGCTACCTTTGCACATGTAGCAAAGTTCACAACCAGTAGAGCAATACTTGCAATTGTAATCTCAAAAGAATGGTACATACATCAGCTGGACATAGACAATGCATACTTACACGGGGAACTCAACGAAGACGTGTATATGCAGTTGCCTCCGGGGATGAATTCTAAGAATTCACAGTAGGTTTGCAAACTCAACAAGTCCCTTTATGGCCTCCGGCAAGCGGGCCGCCAATGGAATGCCAAACTTACGGCCACCGTCCGGCACATGGGATTTATTCAATTGATTGCCGATCCATCTCTATTCACCAAGCATGAATCACAGTCTTATTAATTTATGTCGATGATGTTATTTTGACAGGGAGCAACATGCAAACAATTAATTTGGCAAAACAACATCTCGACGAGTCTTTCAGCATCAAAGACCTCGGAAATCTCCACTACTTCCTCGGCTTCGAGTTCGCTCGCAACAAACAGGGAATCCACATGTCACAAAGAAAGTATGTGTTAGAACTTTTACAAGAAATGGAATTTCTAGACTGTAAACCAGCACCCTCACCGGCATTACCAAACAACAAACCACCCCCAAACACAAATCCCATCACAGATATCACATCCTACTGGAAAATAATAGGCAAACTATTATACCTCATGCATACAAGGCCAGACATCTCATATATCGTAAATCAACTCTCACAGCACCTTACCTAGCCAAACACCGATGACCAAAACAGAGTTCATAGGATATTACTGTTGAAACACCTTTCCACATGATTTTGATTTGACAAAATTATTTAAGTAATGATAAAAATATTCTAACACATTAAGTTTATAATGCTTTGATTTATTTACACTAATGTGTTTGTTCAATGTTGAGTTTAATTGTGTATAAGACATTGAGATTAAAAAGGCCAAAGGCCCATAAAGTGGAAGTCAAGCCCAAGTCAACACATCAACACCATTCGGCTTAAGAGTTCAAAACGAAGCCGTGTCAACTAAAATGACGTCTCAGCAAGAGAAGGATCGAGAAGCCTTCGTGGCAAAAGCTTCAAAGAGAAGCTGCTGAGTTGGACGACAAAGCAGTCTGGACAGCGGCAGAAAATGTTCAAATTCTAGACAAAGTATTTCTACTTTGGGAAAAGTTCAGAAGGCGCAGAATGCTGTCTCGTGTACTTTTCCTTAAATGGCGAAACATTCTGCCAAAGACTGACGAAGACAGAAGATGCATGAATTCTATTGGCCAACGACGCTGAGCACGCCCAGAGTGACAACGACAGGAAGCCGTTTCCTTCCAACGGTTATTTCGAAATTCGAAATGACCAGGTGCCTCAAGTGTCACTATATAAAGGCCATCCATTTGCTTCAATCAACACAGAACTTCAAGTTGTCAAAACGCTGACCAAATTCATACTCGAAGATTCTGTGAGAAAAGCAAAGCAAATACCTTACACCAATTTCCATATTATTGTGTAAAAGTCTAGAGTGATTTCCAATCATCTAAAGTGTCTTAGCAATTGTTGTTTAGGACAATCTCATTATCATTTCTAGAAGAATAGAAAGGAGAGGCTGAGTACTCGGTTATAGTACTCAGCGTAGATATAGGAGTGAGTAGAGGTATAGAGGAAGGTACTCTTGTTATACTCAGCTTCTATTTGTAAAAGGTTTCGTGCTCTACCTTTAAAGAGCTCAGTAGAGAATTCAAAAAGCTCGGAACGTGTTCCGGGGACAGGACGTAGGCGGAGAGGCCGAACCTGGATAAATCTGCTGAGTAATATCTTTTTAACCCTTAAACTCCTTTGATATATATTGCTTGCTTGAAAACTGACTAAGTAAAGAAGTCACGTTGAGTAGTGTGCATTGAGTATCTGAGCTCAGGAATAGACTCAAGTGCTATCTCCTGACTTAAGGAAAGAAACTGACGTAGTCACCAGTTGACTAAGCTAGTGTCTTAAATTCACTCAGCGCGCTGTGTAACCCTTTTCATAAAGAAAAAAGTCAGCCTTAACGGACAAAATTTTAAATAGTTCCTATCCCCCCCTTGGAACTATACCTATTACGTTATCAGGGACCAACAAGTGGTATCAGAGCTTAAAAGCTCACTGTGCAAGGTTTAACTACCTTGAGCTGATCCCCACTATGGCTGAGAACAGCACTCGATTTCTCCCAGGAAATCTGACAACTCAGATTTTACCTGAGGGTTTGTCCATTACTCGGCCTCCTCTATTCTTCGGGTCTAACTATACCTTTTGGAAGAATAGAATGAAAAATTTCATTCAGGCAACAAACATGAGCGCATGGCTATCTATAGTCCAAGGCCCATTTGTTCCTATTGAAACTATTGATGGCCAAACGGTTGTCAAATCTGAGACTAGATGGACAGAGGATGATCTCAAAAAGCTACAAAATCATGCTTCGGTTATAAACATGCTTCACTATGCGTTAGATGCTGTAGAATACAACAAGATTTCAGGTTGTGAGTCAGCGCAGGAGATCTGGAAGAAGCTCGAGGTTACCTATGAAGGAACCAACAGGGTGAAGGAATCCAAAGTCAACCAGCACATGAGGTTGTACAAGCTGTTCGAAATGAATGATGATGAAGGAATCTCTGACATGAACGCAAGGTTCACAAACATCATCAACGAGCTCAAGAGACTTGGAAAGATCTTCATTGAGGAAGAGCAAGTCAAAAAGATTCTTAGGAGTCTTCCTAAAAGCTGGCAAGCAAAGAAAACTGTTATTGAGGAAGCTCAAGACTTAACCACCTACAAGTATGATGAAATCATTGGCTCACTGCTGACCCATGAGATCTCAATGAAGAATTTTGAGGTGAAGGAAAATTCTGAAGACAATAAGCAAAAGTCTCTTGTCATGAAAGCTGACTCCACTGATGGGAGCTCAACAAACGATGAAGAAATGGCTATGTTCACTAGAAAGATGAAAAGGCTGTTCAAAAAGAATGACAAATATTCTAAGAAGCCTTACAAGAAGTTTGATAAGTACAAAGCTGACTCCAGCGATAGCAAGTACAAGAAGGACAGCTCAAAGCCCATTACATGCTTTGAATGTCATCAAACTGGCCATATCAAGTCAAGTTGTCCCTCGCTGAGGAAAGAAAGGAAGAACGGCAAGCTGGAGTGATAGTGATGATTCATCATCATCTGAAGTTGATGCCACTGAGTCAGCAAAGATCTGCTTCATGGCAGATGAGCTTGCTGAGCCTGGTGTTTCTGAGCATACTGACCCTTCCATTGCATCTGCCGATGAGGAACACTCAACTGAGGTAATATCACTACCCTTGCTCAGAAATGAAATGGTTAATGCCCTGAGTGACCTTTATACACTTGTCAAAAAGTGTAATAAAAAGGTTAGAGCACTCAGCAGGCGATGTGACGAGGTTGAGGAGGTCAAACTGAGTGACCTTCAATATATTCTCCAGGACACTTCGATTTTACATAGTAATGTAGAAATCATGCAAAACTGTGTCACTGAGGTCCAATCAGATTCTAAGAAACTGAGGAAGGACGTCACATCAATTCAGAACCAACTTAAGGTTCCGAATAAAAGAAATAATCCTTTGAACACTGAGTGCCGAAGTACTAGTCAGCAGAGATGGAATCCTCAGCGGAATGTCCAGTGTGACTTCTGTGGGAAGAAAGGACACACCACAAAGGTGTGCTGGCATGCTCAGCATTGGGGTGCTGACCAGTCAGTGAAACATCCTAAACGGAAGGTCAGCTGTGACTTCTGTGAAAAGAATGGACATACTGTCCAAGTATGTTGTCATAAAATAAAATATGATGTTTTACCTATTGAACCTAACAAGCAAGGACCCAAAAAGAATTGGGTACCTAAAAGCAACTAGTTATATTGCAGGTAAGCCTGAGGTGTGCTGAGAAGTCAAAGATGTGGTACATTGACAGCGCATGCTCGAGGCATATGACTAGTGATGAAACTCAGTTCATCAAGTTTGTGCGTAAACAAGGAGGAAGTGTAAGTTTTGGAGACAACAAGAAGGGTAAGATAGTAGGGTCAGGAACCATTGGTGGCAATCCTATTATTGAGTCAGTCTCCCTAGTCAGCGGACTCAAATATAACTTACTCAGCGTAGCTCAACTATATGATAATGGGAGAAAAGTTATATTTGATGACACTGGATGTAAAATATTCGAGGGCAAAATAAATGAGTTAATTTTAACTGCCCCTCGTATTGATAATGTCTTTATATTGAACTTGGAAAAGAAGTTTTCAAAAAAATGTATACTTAGTGTCAAAGAAAGAAAATTCCTGGCTATGGGACAGGAGACTTGGTCATGTAAGCATGGACCTCCTGGCCAAATTAGCAAGAAAGCAATTGGTCGAGGGTCTACCAGAACTTAAATTTGAAAAAGAGCAACTATGCCACGCTTGCCAAGCTGGAAAACAAACCAAACAATCTTTTCATAGTAAAAACATTGTCTCAACTAAGCGTCCATTAGAGTTACTACACTTGGATCTCTTCGGTCCAGTCCAGCCATTGAGCTTGGGTGGAAGAAGATTTTCCTTGGTCATTGTAGATGACTTTTCTCGGTACACTTGGATCATCTTGCTGAGTAGCAAGGATGAAACCTTTGAGACATTTTCAAATTTGGTAAGAAAACTTGAAAATGATAAAGACCTTAAGTTAGCTCACATCCGAAGTGATAATGGTGGAGAATTCAAGAACCAACAGTTTGTTGAATTCTTGAAACCAATTGCATTGGCCATAATTTCTCTGCTCCTAGAACGCCTCAACAAAATGGGGTTGTTGAAAGGAAAAACAGAACCTTGATTGAAATAGCCAGGACAATGCTGAGTGAGCATAGGCTTCCAAAGTACTTTTGGGGAGAAGCTATCAACACAGCGTGCTATATTCTTAATAGGTCTCTTGTTAGACCTATACTAAAGAAAACCCCCTACGAACCTTAGAAAGGACGAAAGCCCAACATTGGATACTTTCGTGCCTTTGGCTGTAAATGTTTTATCTTAAATACCAAAGATAGCCTAACTAATTTTGACTCAAAAGCTAATGAAGCTATCTTTTTAGGCTACTCAACAAACAGCGAAGCATACAGAGTTTTCAATAAACGAACTCAAGTCTTAGAAGAGTCAGTACATGTTGAGTTCGATGAAACTAACCCTGCAGGAAGATACCAGCCACTGACCGAGGATGATCCACACTCAGCACCCGCTGACCAAGAAACAGCCGCTGAGTCATTTCCTCAAGGGCTGACCAAAGGTAAAAGTGAAACTCAAATTACTTTCACTGACCAATCTACACCTGTAGAGATTGTTGAAACACAGCCAGCGCAAGACATCAATCTACCAAAGGAGATTAAGATACCAAGAGGCCACTCAAAAAGTGCCATTCTTGATGCCGCTAAGAATACCCTGATGACGAGAAATCAACTCAGGAGATACCTCAGCAACGTAGCATTCGTCTCAATCCAGGAACCAAAGAATTTCGCTGAAGCTGAGTATGACGAATTCTGGATGAATGCAATGCAAGAAGAACTTGATCAGTTCAGACGAAATGAAGTATGGGATCTAGTGCCAAAACCAAGAAGCCAGAAGACCATAGGAACAAGATGGGTCTTCCGCAACAAGCTGGATGAACAAGGGAACGTGGTCAGAAACAAAGCAAGACTTGTAGCTCAGGGCTACAGTCAGCAAGAAGGTATTGACTACGGTAAGACCTTTGCCCCAGTAGCAAGGCTAGAGGCTATAAGAATTTTATGTGCATATGCATCTTATATGAACTTTAAATTGTTTCAAATGGATGTTAAGAGTGCATTCCTTAATGGAGTTATAAACAAGGAAGTTTATGTTAATCAGCCTCTAGGGTTTGAGGACCCCAAGTTCCCAAACCACGTTTATAAACTCAAAAAGGCTCTGTATGGCCTCAAGCAAGCACCACGTGCTTGGTATGAGAGGCTGACCAGTTTCCTGCTGACTACAAATTATGTCAGAGGTAAGGCTGATACAACCTTATTCATTAAGAGAAAGGGTAAAGATACCCTGCTGGCTCAGATATATGTTGATGACATTATTTTTGGTTATATGTTGATGACATTATTTTTGGTGCCACTAACGAGTCAATGTGCAAGGAATTTAGCAAGCAGATGCAAACTAAGTTTGAAATGTCAATGATGGGAGAACTCAACTTCTTCCTTGGACTTCAAATCAAACAAGGGAAAAATGGCATCTTCATAAGTCAAACTAAGTACGCTAAGGAGATATTGAAGAAATATGAACTTGAAAATTGTAAGCCAATATCTACTCCAATGGGCACTGACACTGTCCTCTGCGCTGATGAGAATGGTAAGTCAGTAGACAGCAGATTGTATCGAGGTATGATAGGCTCTCTACTTTACTTAACAGCGAGTAGACCGGACATTCAGTTCTTAGTATGTTATTGTGCTAGATATCAATCTAACCTTAAGGAATCTCATTACATAGCTGTAAAAAGAATCCTTAGATATTTGCAAGGCTCAGTGAATGCAGGTTTATGGTATCCCAATACTTCAGATTTCACACTTCTTGGATACACTAACGCTGACTACGGACGAGACAAGCTTGAACGAAAAAGCACCTCAGGAGGATGCCACTTCCTTGGGAGCTGTCTTGTGTCCTGGTTCGGTAAGAAGCAGGCGTCGATAGCCCTGTCAACCACTGAAGCTGAGTACATTGCTGCTGGAAGCTGTGTTGCTCAAGTCCTATGGATTAAGCAATAGCTTGAAGATTATGGTGTTCAGACTAAAACAATTGAAGTCAAATGTGACAACAAAAGTGCAATTGATCTATCAAAGAACCCAATCCAGCACAGCAGGATGAAGCATGTCAGCATCAGACATCACTTCATTAGAGACCATGTACTCAAAGGTGAGATCAAGCTGACCTATGTCCCAACGGATGAGCAGCTTGCTGATATCTTCACAAAGCCACTGGCTCGTGAGCAATTCAACATACTTAGAGAAGCCATTGGTATATTTAATCCTCTTCAATAAATTCCAAGTATAGTATGCATGCTGAGTGAATTTCCATGATGAATGATTTGTGATATTGCATGCTGAGTAGATAAATATATATATGCTGAGTATTTACCTCAAGCTGACCTTCTACGCATTATATCTATTCCTTTGCATAACACTGACTACTCAGAATTTTAAACGTTTGAAATTCTTAACACTGAGTAAAGAGCCGTTGCAAACCTTAAATGCAAAGCACGCGAGTTAAATAGCCACCTAGGATGACGTATAGGCTATAATTAGAAAACACACGCGTCGTATATGTCATAAATGCCAGAATCTTTGTCGATTGAGAATCTCGAGGTAAGTCGAACAACCCAACGCCTTGGATTAACTCAACACCGCTATAAATAGTGGATGAATTCCCACTTTTATTTCTTTACGCTTAGAAATCTTTGGCATTCATACTCTCTCTCTCAAAAATTCCCAAAATTCTCAAAAACTTCTCTGAGAATATGACAAGAGTTTCTCTAAACATCTCCGGTGCCGGTCTACCCCATAACCGCTCCGATGACAATCCCACTTCTCCTACTCAGCGCAATCCCGCTGGAGCTACTACGCCGAGCAAGAAAGCTCAAGCTGTCCAAGCTACTTCTTCCAAAGGGAAACAGCAGCAAAAGGATAAGGGTAAGAAAGTAGTTGAACGCACCTACACTCAAGTCTTCGAGAGTGTGAGGGGATGGAAGATTGACCACTCGTGGTGGTTCTCAAAAGGATTTGTGGAGGCCGAGCAACCTTTCTGTGAGTGGATCAAGAACAATGGATGGACCGAGCTGTTCTCAGTTCGGGATCCCACTTACCTTGAGTTGGTACGAGAATTCTACGCCAACCTGAGAGTCGCCAATGACAACAGGAACTACCTAGCAACTAATGTTCAAGGAAAGAACATCTCCATCAACCCAGCGTACCTAGCCTCACTGTTCAAGCTGAAAAAAGAAGGGGCTATACTTCGTAAGTCAGGTGACCATGACAAAATCACCTACGTTAAGACCTTCTGCAAACCTGAGGGTCATGTCGGTGAAATTTTAAGCACTTCCATGGGTCAGCATCAGAAGATGGCCCATTACATACTGACAAATTTCCTCTATCCCAAAATCAACTGCACCAACTCAGCAACCAACTTCGAGCAGTGCTTCATATGGCACATGCTTACCTACACGCCGATTAATATGCCTGTCTTCATCATCGGTGGGTTTCTACGAAGTACAGGAACCTTTAGGCTGGGCTCCTTCATCACTAGTATCCTCCAGGATCACAAAGTGGACACAGTTTCAGAAATTCGAGTTCATGGAACCGAAATTACAGCTGCTGCCCTATTTGGTCTGGCGTATGACCTACCAATTGTGCCAAAGGAAGGAAAAGGGGAAGCTGTCCAAAACACTGAGGGGCAGTGCCTAAAAAGGGCAGAACACAAAAAAAGAGGAAAGCTGTGCAAAGCACGTCTAAAGGAGCTGCCTCAACCCCAAAGAGGATCAAAGTTGTCTGTAAAGGAACGAAGCAAACTCAGCAAAGTCCGGGTGGATCCAGGTCAGCTTCAAAAAGACCTAGGAAAGCTGAGCCTGAAACAGAAGAAAGAGAGGTTGATGACCAACCATTACAGAAGAAGAAGAAGAAGAAGCTCAATTTTGAGTTAAGACCTATTGAGGCCATGCCGACAGATATCGTCGTTCCTCCTAACTCACACTATGCACAGAGTCAAGGGATTGACGCTGAGTAACAGGCTGAGGAAGAACAAGATCAAGTCCAATTGGGTGGTCAGTTTGATGAGGAAGAGTTGGATGACCATTTTGAAGAAGAAGAACTGGATGAGTCTGAAGAAGAAGAAAGTGGTCAGGATAACACTGAGGAACCAGCAGATGATGAGCATCTTGAACCTATCAACACTGAGTTGATTGATGATGAAGAAGAAACTAAGCACCAAGAAAATGCTCCTGCTGTTCAAAGGGATGCCTCACCCACTGACTCCATTAAGTCCATTCCGTGTGACCCTACTCCTCCGAAGCTTAGGAGATTGAGAAAGAAGAAAGCCTTCAAACCACCCGTCATTGACATCATGGGTGACTCACCACTGAGGGATGAAATTCCCGATCTTACAGATGTCCAACTCAAATACTTCTCCAACACACCTGTGTCTCAACCAGAGCCTCAAGAAAATCAAACCTATGTTTCTCGAAAGGAACATGCCGACTTAAATGCTTCTGCCGACCAAAGCAATGCCGAGCAACTGCTCGAAGATTCTGCTCCTCAAACTGTTGAGCAAAGTAAGGAATTTCCTGCCCAGGTGGACGTTGAACTTCCAAACCTTCCATCACCTAGTCAGCTTCAGCCTGACACTGAGCAAGCAACTCTTTCTGCCGATCCTTCACTTCCCCATCTAAATGAGCAGACTCAAATTCAGTCAGTTTCCACTGGCAATACTAATACCAGGCCAGCCGCTGACAATGCTGGGCCTTCCAATAACGAGCAGAACCAAACACTGCCCTTATCCGGTTTTACTCCACCTCCGGCATCTGGGCCAACACAGGATGGATCCTTTAGCTACCTTATTGCCTCTGAGTCTGGTCGAAGAATTGTTGACTCAGCTCAAGCTCTCATTCAGGACCTCCATCAACAAAGTGCCAATGCCGATGCATCTACCTCTGTTGAGACAACTCCATTTTCATCTGTCACTCAGCTTCTCACCGAGATCAAAGGTATGAAGGATCTTCTAAGTGTCATGACTACACTACAATCTCAACAGCCCAGGCAGGACTCTATACTGAAGCTGGCCAAACTCCAGCTGACCATGGTCAACCATATAAACTCACTGCAAAGGGAGTTTCATCAACTGTCAGCTGCGAACTCAGCATATGCCACTTCCGCCGAAGTACATAATCTCTTCAGCCAGCTTCACACCGAGCAAGAGAATACCAATCACCAGCTTTCTAACTCCTCTCAATGCTCCATCGAGCAAATCAGTGAAGTTGTGCGTCTGCTGAACTTAAATAGACACGAGATGGAAACTGACGAGCTTAAGACTAACGAGATTCTCAAGTATTCTCGAGCAACTCTCAGCAATGTGCGCAAAATCAACGATCAGTGTGAGTATTATGACTCCTCATTGCTCAAGATGTTTCATCAAGCCTTTTCCATGCTCACTGAAACCATGCACTGGATTGGCAAGTCTCAAGCCGCTGTCTTGAGTATGCTGAGTGCTGCCTCTATTGGAATTCCTCGATCCATTGTGGATGATGGTGTTCCTATCTTCAATGGAATGAATGAAAGCACGAAAAAGCTTAAGGCTTTCTCTCAGCGCCTCACTCAAGCTGCAATTGAAGCCACCTTCATTCCCAAACCTGATGATGGCAAAACGGGGGAGAAAGAACAAGCCCCAAGAACTCAGCAAGCCTCAGTTAATCAGCAGCAACACAAGGGCAAGGGGAAACAAAAGTAGCTTAACTTTTGCTGTCTAGGATAGCTTTTGTTTTTGAACCCTTATATCTGTTTCCGTTTGTATTGTGCTGAATTTAAACAAATTATATGCATATCTATCTCATTTATACTGACTCCTCTTGTGCGATGCTTACTTAAGTGATTGATATAATTTGTTAAAACGCATCTTCATTAAATCAACTATGCTTTACTGTCTATATTAATTGATGATATGTTTGTTGTGTTGATCATGCATGTTGACCACTTCTTATATGTCCACTTAACTAAAACTCATTGAACAAAGCATACTCAGCGCTCTCTGATATTTAAATCTTCCGCTTAAAACTGAGTTAAATAGAATATGTTCCATGAGCTGACCTATCTCTGAAAACTGACCTTAGACTTACTAAATTAAACCTTGAAATGTTCAGAGTAAAACTAAGTCAGTAGCTCAACCCTTACGGGGGAGATATTTGATAAAATAAGGTCAACTACCATGGGGGAGCTCTACGCTGAGTTCTTCGACTGAATATTTTTGCCAACATCAAAATGGGGGAGTTTGTTGAAACACCTTTCCACATGAATTTTGATTTGACAAAATTATTTAAGTAATGATAAAAATATTCTAACACATTAAATTTATAATGCTTTGATTTATTTACACTAATGTGTTTGTTCAATGTTGAGTTTAATTGTGTATAAGACATTGAGATTAAAAAGGCCAAAGGCCCATAAAGTGGAAGTCAAGCCCAAGTCAACACATCAACACCATTCGGCTTAAGAGTTCAAAACGAAGCCGTATCAACTAAAACGACGGCTCAGCAAGAGAAGGATCGAGAAGCCTTCGTGGCAAAAGCTTCAAAGAGAAGCTACTGAGTTGGATGACAAAGCAGTCTGGACAGCGGCAGGAAATGTTCAACTTCTAGACAAAGTATTTCTACTTTGGGAAAAGTTCAGAAGGCGCAGAATGCTGTCTCGTGGACTTTTCCTTAAATGGCGAAACATTCTGCCAAAGACTGGCGAAGACAGAAGATGCATGAATTCTATTGGCCAACGACGCTGAGCACGCCCAGAGTGACAACGACAGGAAGCCGTTTCCCTCCAACGGTTATTTCGAAATTCGAAATGACTAGGTGCCTCAAGTGTCACTATATAAAGGCCATCCATTTGCTTCAATCAACACAGAACTTCAAGTTGTCAAAACGCTGACCAAATTCATACTCGAAGATTCTGTGAGAAAAGCAAAGCAAATACCTTACACCAATTTCCATATTATTGTGTAAAAGTCTAGAGTGATTTCCAATCATCTAAAGTGTCTTAGCAATTGTTGTTTAGGATAATCTCATTATCATTTCTAGAAGAATAGAAAGGAGAGGCTGAGTACTCGGTTATAGTACTCAGCGTAGATATAGGAGTGAGTAGAGGTATAGAGGAAGGTACTCTTGTTATACTCAGCTTCTATTTGTAAAAGGTTTCGTGCTCTACCTTTAAAGAGCTCAGTAGAGAATTCAAAAAGCTCGGAATGTGTTCCGGCGACATAACGTAGGCGGAGAGGCCGAACCTGGATAAATCTGCTGAGTAATATCTTTCTAACCCTTAAACTCCTTTGATATATATTGCTTGCTTGAAAACTGACTAAGTAAAGAAGTCACGCTGAGTAGTGTGCATTGAGTATCTGAGCTCAGGAATAAACTCAAGTGCTATCTCCTAACTCAAGGAAAGAAACTGACGTAGTCACTAGTTGACTAAGCTAGTGTCTTAAATTCACTCAGCGCGCTGTGTAACCCTTTTCATGAAGAAAAGAAGTCAGCCTTAACGGACAAAATTTTAAATAGTTCCTATCCCCCCCTTGGAACTATACCTATTAGGTTATCAGGGACCAACAATTACGATACCTTAAGGGGACGGTCGGTTTGGGTCTCTTTTTCCCTGCATGTAACGATTTACAGCTCCAAGCCTTCACTGACTCCGATTGGGCCACCCGCCCGGAGACACGCAAGTCTATTACCGGCTACACCGTCTTCCTCGACACCTCTCTTAAATCCTAGAGATCTAAGAAACAGAACACTGTTTCATATTCATCCTCCAAAGCAGAGTATAGATCCATGGCGTCTACTTCTTGCGAGATTCATTGGATCTGGAATCTCCTCAAAGATCTCCACCTTCCTCCGACCACGGCTTCTCTCCTCTTCTGCAATAACACCTCCTCCATGCACATCGCACAAAATCCCGTTTTCCATGAACACATTAAGCACATCGACATCGACTGCCATGTGATCCGTGAACGTGTTCATGCCGGCCTCATCCGCCTCATACCGATCTTCTCAGCTCTACAACCCGCAGACCTTTTCACAAAGGCCAAGCACTCACCGCATCTCCGTTTTATCCTTGACAAACTCGGCTTGAAGAATCCCTATCAAGTCTAGTTTGAGGGAGGCTATTACAGTAATGAAAACAGAGAAAGCATTTGACAGAAACAGAAGATGAAGTTCAGTGTTTTACAAAAGGAGAAGATGGAGTTCAAAATGAAGGAGAAGAAGAAAAGACTTTTGGCTTTCCTCTTGATCTTCTCGATAGATAAAAGATCAATCAAGTACAAAGTTGTTTCCAACACTTAATAATTGTTCAAGGGTTCTTTTAGTCTTTGTACAAAGGCTCAAGGGCAATTTTGTCTTCTCACCACAATAGTAGATTCTAGAAGAGCTCCACTTGCCTATCATAGGATCAACCATACTTAAGCATCCCTCTACATCATCACCAGCATTCATCACAAGGATCAAGATGAATGGCTATGATTAGGCCACTTGTCTTAATTCCTTGCTCATTAAGTTTACTTGATTAGCACACCTAGCATTAGAATATAAATGTAATAGTTAGTTGTATCTTTTCTTTTAATGAGAAATACAAGAATTTATATTTCTTACCTCATTCATTTCAATACATGCTATTTTAAAAAAACATCAATTTTACTAATGCTTAAAACTTTCTCTTTTCGTCTTATTAATTTTCTGTAAAAAAAATAGATTTTGGTAAAGTCGTCACCTGATGAACCGAAAAATTAATCGACTGAATCAACTATTAAAAATAGAGATTCTAAGTCTGTGAATACAACTTACTAAATTTAACATCGTTAGCTTTTAGAATGTTGCACTTATTTCATATAGTCTGCTTTCGATCTTTTTATTAGTGAGGATGCTGACATAAACAAACAATGAAAAGTAATTACTTAAAGTATTACGTAGCTAAATGGGGAAGGAGATACATATCTTACAATGGGGATATAGGATAAAATATGGATTAGCATGTAAATATATGTGATATATTATGAAAATTCTGATGTATGGATCTCAAAGTCCATCCTCTTTGATCTAGTGGAAAACTGCAAAACAAGGGAGTTATCGGTTGCCCAATGTAAGCGCTCCTATGTTTAAATTAGTACCACTCTAAGAATAGTGATAAAGAAATGGAGGCAAAATTTTAAGCATTACATAAAAGATTCCTTTAAACCCTTTATGTACATGTTGTTAAAGTCCATATTAAGGTTTATAAGTTGACATGCTTTCATTGGCGAAAGGTGTTGTTCCAATAGGAATTCTCCACATAATTTTCCTTTCTTTCATTGTGTTCATAATAGTATTCTCTTAATACTCATCTAGTGATTATGCATTCTTTACTCATTGATATGGCTCTTTATCCGGATTATGGCCACTAGTTCACATAGCTGACCCATCCCTATACGGGTCTTTATCGGGACGTTCGATGTCCAACTATTAGGCATTCTCCTGACTGCTTCTCAATACTATATAAGGCATCTCATAGGTTCTCGTTAGGACATCTAAGCAAAAATCTCAGTTGAAGAATGTTATCATCGGTCTTATCCATTTCTTCGCTGGGTCCTCTAATTATGTTTAACTTTAGGCTTTTGTTGGAGGCCAAAGATCTCAGTTGAAGAATGTTACTATCGGCCTTAATTAATGAATTTTGATTTATATATATATATATATATATATAAAGGGTGAGATCCAGTGCGACAAGTGGTATAGGTGTGGCAAAGAGCTTATTGCGTGACATAACAAAACTACGTAGTTTTAATGATAATTGAAAATGGCAAAGTGGCAAATTTGTAAATAAAAGAAAAGAGAGGATAGAGAAAATTGTTTTATTTCTTTTCTTTAAAATACATTTTTCCGACCTTTCTAACCTCATATTTCGAAAAATTTTATACTATTAGACTCGTCTAAATTAGACGGTCATTTTGAGATCCCTGAAGGTCAGGTAAAAAAAATTCCGGTGAGCGGAATCCGGGTGGACGTTTTCCGGCGAGAAAAAAAAGTGCCCAGAAAATTCTCAAAACATTCTATAAAATGTAAAATATTATTTTGAGAAACTTTAATTCTTGGATCGAAGCGAGATTTCTTACAGTTTAGTTCCAATAAAAAAATTTCTTAATTTTATCTATTTTACATGCTTCAATAATTTGTTAGGTCAAAACCGTAAAGAATCTCATTTTGAGCCAAGAATTAAAGTTTCTTAAAATGATGTTTTACATGTTTTGAAATTTTTTGATAATTTTCTGGACACTTTTTGGTCCTACCTTTCAGCACTATGTGTTGGAATATTTTGTTGGAACAATATAACAATTATGTTGGAACAATATAACTATTCTGTTGGAACAATTGGTACACAGATTTATTCTGTTGGAATAATATAAGAATTAGAATTATTTTCTAAATAATATAACTAATATAAATTTGAAGATACTATATTAAATACTAAAAAACATAAATGAAATTGAAGACGATAGATAATAAAATTGATTTGGAGCAATTGGTAAACTGATTTATTATGTTGGAATAATATAAGTATTATACTGGAATAATATAACTATTTTATTGGAAAAAATGGTACGTTGATTTATTCTGTTGGAACAATATAAGTATTATGTTGGAATAAATATTACACTGATTTAGAACAATTTCGTACACTGTCGGAAGAATGTAAGTAGGATAAAAAAAATGTGTTTAGAAAATTATCAAAAAAATTTCAAAACATGTAAAACACCATTTTAAGAAATTTTAATTCTTGGCTCAAAGCGATATTCCTTACGATTTTGACCCAACAAATTGTTGAAGCATGTAAAATAGATAAAATTAAGGAAACCATTTTATTAGGATTAAACTGTAAGAAATACTGCTTCGACCCAAGAATTAAAGTTTCTCAGAATAATATTTTATATTTTATGGAATGTTTTGAGAATTTTCTGGGTACTTTTTTTCTCGCAAAAAAACGCCCACCCGGATTCCGCTTACCGAAATTTTTGGTAAACTGATTTATTATGCTGGAATAATATAAGTATTATACTGGAATAATATAACTATTTTATTGAAAAAATTGGTACGCTGATTTATTCTGTTAGACCAATATAAGTATTATGTTGGAACAAATGGTACATTGATTTGGAACAATTTCGTACACTGTCGGAACAATGTAAGTCGGATAAAAAAATGTGTTCAAAAAATTATCAAAAAATTCCAAAACATGTAAAACATCATTTTAAGAAACTTTAATTATTGGTTCAAAGCGAGATTCCTTACGGTTTTGACCCAACAAATTGTTGAAGCATGTAAAATAGATAAAATTAAGGAAAAAGTTTTATTGTGACTAAACTTAAAGCCTCTTGAACTTGTCTAAAATGTTTGATTGGTCCCTGAACTTACATAGTGTCTCATTAGTCTCATAAACTTGCTTAAAGTTGTTGGTCCCGTGTAACGTAGTAGGATTAGTTTCAAAGGGGGGGGGTAGGAACTAATGTAACTTTTTCGCTTTATAATGCTGACTTAATTAAATGTTTGACAATTTAACTTAGCTTTAGGCCAGCAATGCTGAGTGAGGTGTGAGACAGCTTTAATTAGATACTGACAAGAGCTGTTTCAATTGTGAGTTGGGAAGTAACACTTTAGGTCAGCTTCCAACTCAGCACTCTGATTGCTCAGCGTCGGCTTGTACAAATTATTTACTGAGCAATTTAAGCAAGCAACACATACATATACATATATATCAAGAGAAAGGGTTAGAGATTACTCAGCAGACTTATCCTGGTTCAGCCTCATCGCCTACGTCCAGTCCCCAGAATCCCTCCGGGCTTTTTCAATCCACTACTGAGCTCTTTAAAGGTAGAGCACAAACCGTTTACAATAGCAACTGAGTATGCAAGAGTACCTTCCTCTATTCGTCTACTCAATCCTATCAACCACTGAACACTATAACCGAGTATTCAGATTTTCTCTACCACTGAGTACTATAACCGAGTACTCAGCTTCACTCTTCTAACCGTTACAATTGTACTCAGCTTCATGTGACCCGTACTTTCCTTAAGACCCTTAAAGACCTGCATGCCATCGGCCATACTTGAAGCAGGAATCTTAATGTTTGCGCTGAGCATACTGAGTAAAAACTCAATAGATTTTCCTATCCAAGTAATTGAGTCCGTCATTCGTGCATAGGATTGATAATACATCCTGAGCAGTGCAGAATCATACGAATGACTCTGAGTATTAATGTGCCGAACATGCGCAAGTGTTGACCTGGTGCAGTGCAAAATGTCATTGGTCTTGACCTGGTCAGTGTCCATTTCTTTTTTGCTTAAGTTGAGTAGGCGTATAGCCTCACCGATTTGTTCTATGGAGCATTGAGAAGAGGAGGAGATAGGTTCACGAGCCCCGGTTAGCTCGGCGGTCAGCTGGGTAAAATGCTGAGTGACCACAACAGAAGTGGCGGATGATGAGTTCACAGCAGTTAAGGCGTTGATTTTCCCTTCGATTGAGTTCATATGATTAACCATCATCAGCTGAAGTTCAGCCAGCTTGACCATGAATTCTTGCTTGGGCTTCTGAGAGACTAGAGAAGTCATAACACTCATCAGCTCTTTGAGACCTTTGAGTTTGGTCAAAAGTTGCGTGATGGAGGAAAATTGAGTTCGCTCAACAGGAATGGACCCAGCAGCAGCGGCTTGAGACTGATGAATCTCTTGAAGTAGATTTTGAGCAGAGTGGATGCTTCTTCTTCCTGACTCAGAAGCATCCAAATAAGTATAAGGATCATCAGTGTTGTGCTCAGGGGCCGTTTTCTGGTTAGCAGCAGGTGGAGAATTTTGATGCTGCCCAGAAGTGGAAGTGCCAGCCTGGTCAGCAGCTGCACTTTTATTGAGGCCAGCAGCAGGAGCTGACTGGTTGATGAACTGCTCAGTGGAGGATGGAAGTGGTTGCTCAGCAGTGTTATTAACCTGCTCAGGGCCAGTCTAGAGTTGAGTTGAACTTTGAGGTAGAGGCAACTCATCACTATCTTTAGCAGGGGGAGTTTCCTTTGCTAACTCTTTGTGTTGAGCAACAGGAATTTCGAGCACTTGCTCAGTAGAAGGATGAACAGAAGTGTCGGCAGAAATTTCACCCTTAGTGGCTTGTTCCTCAGCTTGAGAAATAGAGGCTTGTTTTTCCTTTACTTGGTCAAGAGTAGGTTCAGTGATGTCGGTGAAGAATTGGAATTAGATCCTAGTGAGGTTTGTGATGGGGTCCCTTAGTGGTGATTCATCCAACAGATCAATGACGTTGGGCTTTTGGGCCTTGCGTTTGAACCGCTTGTCAGTACTGCCCTTTTGATTTTTGGTTTGAGTAGAAGGGTCAGCAGCAAGAGAGTCTGGTGACTCAAAAGAGGAGTCAAGTCCAAGATCGGTATAAATGTTCTCCACAACCTTGTCCTTCACTGGAGACTCAGCTCTTTGCTCTTCAGCTTGCTCAGTAGCAGCTGTGTTACTTGGCTCAGCAAAATGTACCTTGTCAGCCCGAGCCAGTTCCTCAGTACACCCTTGGTCTTCCTACTGATCACAAGGTGTCTTTTCCAAGTCAATTTCTTGACTTCGTACAAAATGTGAGTCCGCTGAAATCACAAAGTCAAGTGGGTTAGCATCTATCGGCTTTAACTCAGAGGTTTTCTTCCTCTTAAGAGGATGTTCAAGTGTCTCCTCACTTTCCTCAGGGTCAGCTCTTTCCTTCCTTTTCCCAGCTGACTCTGCCTTCTTCTGCACTGACTCAGTATGTGCAGTTTTCTTTCCACCAACCACCACCCTGATTTTCTTGGCAGTCTTGTTAATATCCCGGGCTAGTGGGGTTGAAGATTGGTCAGTTTTTCTCTTTCTTTCCTGCCTAGTGCGCTCAGCAGGTGCTGCTTCGACCATAACTTTCTTTCATTTCTTTGACAACTCAGCAGTTGTCTCTTCAACTACATCATCCTCAGTAGGAGCTTCTTCGACCAAGGGTCCCTTACCCTTCTTAGGTTTGATAGGGAGGCTATGAGCTAAGCCGAATAGAATCACTGAGGTGATCTCAGTGCCCTCTATGTCAATTTCCTCCTTTAGGTTGACCTTTTGAGCCTGGAGGATTTTGGTGATTAGGGAGCCCATCCTGAGTATCCCCGTGCTCTGTTGAAAAGCCCCGATTAGAAAGACGGGCATATTGAGCGGCTGGTAGGTCAGCATGTGCCAAATAAAGCACTGCTCAAAGTTTGAGGCTGAGGAGGAGTAGTTGACTTTGGGAAATAAGAAGTTGGTCATGATATAGTGGGCTTATTTTTTAGGCTGACCCATACTTGTACTGGAGATTTCACCTTTATGATTCTTGGGTTTGCAGAACTCAGCTTCGTAATCAACGTGCATGTAGTCGTTTGTGCACCTGAGTTCTGATCCTTCTTCCTTCAGTTTTAGCAGTTTAGCAAGATAAGAAGGAGTGATGGTGAACTCCTTGTTCTTGACTTTCGTGATCATATGGTCGCAGTCATCATCGGCTACCCTTAGGTTTGTGTAGAATTCCTTTACTAACTGCGGATAAGTGGTTCCAGGAAGAGAGAAGAGGTCGGTCCAGCCGTTCTTTGATATCCATTCGCAGAAGGGTTGCTCAGCTTGTACGAAGCTCTTAGAGAACCAGCAAGAATGGAAAACTTTGAGATTTTTAACATTTTTGAGGACCGGAGAGAACGTCCTTTCCTTAGGTTTCTGGTTCTTTTTCTCTTTCTTATTCTTCGATAAGGTTGGTTGGTCAGTTTGAGGGTTTTTGCGAGGGATGCTGACCTTGGGAATAGATTGGTCATGTTGACCATAGCTTTGTTCCTGAGACTCAGAAGAAGTCTCGTGATATTCCTACTCAGCAGGAAGTGGAGGATTTATATCTGAGCGGTCATCGTCGTATTGCTCGCAGGAGTTGTTCTGGGAATCACTCGACATGATATTCTTGAGGGTTTTTGAGAGAGTTAGAAGATTTTGGAATTGAGAGAGATCGAGTGCGAAATATTTCAAGCGTAAAGAGAGATTAGTGGGAAATCATCCACTATTTATAGCCCGTGCGTGTTGATCTGATAGGTCAGAATGGCGGTTCAATTTTGAATCAATCAACGTCATTTAATTCTGACATTAATGACACGTTCAGTGCATGGGTTCCTAATCATTACGCTTACATCATCCTAAGTGTCTACATAAATACGCGTGCAAGCATTAAATTTCGCAAGTTGTCTTACTCAGAATCTAGGATACTAAACGTTTGGTCTTCTGAGTGCTCAGTTTAGCGTAGAAGGGATTCATATCATGTGAAGTAACTCAGCATTTAGTAATCACTCAATATATATAGCAACTCAGCATACAGTGATTTCATAGCATTCAGTTTTACTCATCATATGATAGTTACTCAACATGTAATGATCACTCGGCATATTATAATCACTCAATATTCATTTAGCTCAGAAATTTATTGAAGAGGATTAGACATACTGATAGCTTCCCTTAGTATGTTGAACTGCTCACGAGCTAATGGCTTTGTGAAGATATCTGCAAGTTGTTCACCTGTTGGAACATAGGTCAGCTTGATCTCACCCTTGAGTACATGATCTCTGATGAAGTGATGCCTTATACTGACATGCTTCATCCTGCTGTGTTGGATTGGATTTTTAGATAAGTCAATGGCACTTTTGTTGTAACATTTGACTTCAATTGTTTTGGTTTGGACTCCATAATCATCCAGCTGTTGCTTGATCCACAGGACTTGTGCAACACAGCTTCCAGCAGCAATGTACTCAGCTTCAGTTGTTGACAGGGCAACTGAAGACTGCTTCTTACTGAACCAAGACACTAGACAGCTTCCAAGGAAATGACATCCTCCTGAAGTGCTTTTTCGCTCAAGCTTGTCTCGTCCATAGTCAGCATCATTATATCCGATGAGTGTGAAATCATTTGTGTTTGGATACCATAAACCTGCATTCACTGAGCTTTGCAAATATCTAAGGATTCTTTTTACAGCTATGTAATGAGATTCCTTAGGGTCGGCTTGATATCTTGCGCAGTAACATACTGAGTACTGAATATCTGGCCTACTTGCCGTTAGATAGAGTAGAGATCCGATCATACCTCGATACAATTTGCTATCTATTGACTTACCTTTTTCATCAGCACAGAGCACCGTGTCAGTACCCATTGGGGTAGATATTGGCTTACAACTTTCCATATCAAATTTCTTCAATATCTCCTTAGCATATTTAGTCTGACTAATGAAGATGCCATTCTTGCCTTGTTTGATTATTGAAGTCCAAGGAAGAAGTTGAGTTCTCCCATCATTGACATTTCAAACTCAGTCTGCATCTGTTTGCTAAATTCCTTGCACATAGATTCATTAGTAGCACCAAAAATGATATCATCTACATATATTTGTGCCAACATGGTGTCTTTAACCTTTTTCTTAATGAATAAGGTTGTGTCAGCTTTTCCTCTAACATAGTTCCTGGTCAGCAGAAAGCTGGTCAGCCTTTCGTACCAAGCACGTGGTGCTTGCTTCAGGCCGTACAGAGCCTTTTTGAGTTTATAAACATGGTTTGGAAATTTTGGATCCTCAAACCCTAGAGGCTGACTAACATACACCTCCTCATTTATAACTCCATTAAGAAATGCACTTTTTGAAGGAAAATAGGCTAACGTTTGGCAGCGGAAATATAAAAATTTTAACCTTTTTCCATTAACACAAGATCCGTTAATCGTTATTTCATATAAAGAGGGATAGAAGGAAATACCTTTCGAAGTTCTATCTACCGTTGCAATCGAAGTGCCCATAACTCTTACTCCGAGTTCCCGAGCATAAGACAAAAACACAATTCAAAATTAAGTTAGAACTCAACCGTGTAAAAACAATCAAAAATAGGTTGTCTCTAATTAATCAGAACAAGATCAAAGAATAAGAGAAATAGATGAAATTCGATTGAATCGGAAGGAAGCGGTGAATGATCTCGTCCTCAATAAGGGGGTCGAAATTCTCTCTCTTCGGTAGACTAGGGCTTTGCCGAAATTCTCATATAAGGGGGTATATATACTCTCTTGTATCTAAACCCTAGTTAGATAGAATTAGGTTACTGAATAAGAATTTAATTCGGAATAAAATTCTTATTAGTTATTATCTATAATTATATCTAAAGATAAAGATAATAATAATAACCTGACAGGATAATAATAGAAGCAATTTAATCTCATTAAACCTCCTAACTTATTTATCCTTTAATTAATTTAATTCACAATCATAATCTAATTAGAATTGTTAAAATCAAATTAATTATTTATGTATTTTACATACATAAAATCGCCCCCCTATGTACTGGGCCTTAGTGGACTCAGTTGGGCTTCCATCAATAAATTAACATCTGTTTCTCTTTTGGGCTCCAAGTCTTATGTGTGAACCATTAGGTTCTTATTGCTTCTAGTCGTATGAAACTATTAAATTAATTTTCTCAGAATTATATTTAATCTTTGCATAACGGAATGAGTACGCGAAATGTGATTAGCAAATCCGAAACATTCCCCCAGAGCTATAAGAAGACAGGCTGATTCTGTCGTTGACCTTTCCGTATTAGTTACAGTATAATTCGATCCTTTATCAACTACATCCTTGAACTGAATCTTATGACTATGGATAATGTCAAGTCATATATAGCGAGACATTCGTTTTACTTGTACAGGCCGAGTTAACTCCAATTAGATAGGTTAAGTGAAATCTGTATTTCAAGTCTTAAGTTATCACCTTGCAAGGATTTAGAGTAAAGTCTTCCACAAGCGATCCTTGGACGTATCTCCCATTTATCGGGAGTGACAAATGCTCAATCCAATGTATAACTATCCTGCAATTACTTCTTGTGATACCCAACGTCTACCGTTCACACCCCAGAGTCATCTCTGTTATGGATCGTGTTACAACAGGATCAAAGCATCACATTCCATAATCCAGAATCACTAATTAACATTCATTTGAGTCTTAGGATTACTTATACCTATTAATACCAATGAGATGAACAGGTGACAAGGATGAATCTACCCATCCTGTTATCTCAAGTCGGGCCCCCAATCCTAATGAACTCCCTTTCATCGGATCCATGCAACTGTCCAGATATCTGCATATCTGAAGCTTGTGAGATCAGCTCTCTGTCTCGACAGAAGATATTATTACATGCAAGTCTCAGCAGTGATATGTCAATCCTATTTCTAAACATATTACTTTACTTGGGGTGGTTTTAAGTTTATTAGTTTATTATAAAGTTTCATCTCACTTCATGCTTGTATGAACACTTTATAATCACTTTAAACAAACTTAGGGATTTACTTTTATTAGACTTATTTAGTTCTTAAAAGAGGTTGCCTTTATATAGTTATGAAACCATATCTTATCAAAACAAATGACATAAAGAACACTTCATTTATATTTAGTTCATATCCTAGAACAATTGTCTATAGGACACTAAACCCCAACATACTCCCACTTGACTAAAGCCAATTGTTTCTACAACTTATCCCAGTAGAACTTAGATGACGATCATGTACTTTCTGGGCTAAGGGCTTTGTCAATGGATCTGCAACGTTGTCCTCAGTAGGTACTCTTTCTATTCTCACATCTCCTCTTGCCACAATCTCTCTTACAATGTGGTATCGCTTTAGGTAATGCTTGGATGCATTATGAGACCGTGGTTCCCTTGCTTGTGCAATGGCTCCATTGTTATCACAGTACAGAGTAATGGGATTTACAATGTCAGGTACCACACCAAGTTCTGTAATGAACTTCTTAATCCAAACTGCTTCCTTTGCTGCTTCTGCAGCAATGATGTACTCTGACTCGATCATAGAGAAAGCTACGCTTCCCTGCTTGGAACTCTTCCAACTGACCGCGCCCCCATTCAAGATAAATAGGCATCCTGATTGGGATCTAAAACCGTTCTCATATGTGAGATGACTGACATCTAAAAATCCTTCTATTTTCAGATCCCCTTCTCCGTACACTAGGAACATGTCTTTAGTCCTTCTCAAGTACTTAAGTATGTTCTTGAAAGCATTCCAATGCTCATCTCCCGGATTACCTTGATAACGACTCGTTATACTTAACACGAATGCTACGTCAGGTCTAGTGCAAAGCATAGCATATATAATCGAACCGATTGTGCTGGCGTACGGGATTACAGCCATGCGTTTCTTATCATCTTCGATTTTAGGACATTGATGATTGCTTAACTTTACTCCATGTACCATGGGTAAGTTACCTCGTTTCGATTCAAGCATGCTAAACCGCTTTAGCACCTTTTCAATGTATGTAGCCTGTGAAAGACCAAGCAGTCTTTTTGATCTATCTCTGTAGATCTTTATACCAAGTATATAAGCTGCTTCACCAAGGTCTTTCATGGAGAAGTTACCTGATAACCATACTTTCACCGACTGTAGCAGAGCTATATCATTTCCCATCAATAATATATCGTCCACATATAATATTAGAAATGCAACTGAGCTCCCACTTGCTTTTTTTGAAAATGCAAGCTTCTTCGCAATTTTGTTCGAAACCAAATTGTTTTATGGTTTCGTCAAAACGCTTGTTCCAGCTTCTCGATGCTTGCTTGAGTCCATAAATGGATCTCTGTAGTTTGCAAACTTTCTTTGCATCCTTTGATATGAAACCTTCAGGCTGCATCATATATACATCCTCAAGCAGGTTTCCGTTTAGGAAAGCTGTTTTCACATCCATTTGCCAAATCTCGTAATCGTAGTGAGAGGCAATAGCGAGCATTATTCTGATTGATTTGGACATAGCCACAGGAGAGAAAGTTTCGTCATAATCAATTCCTTGTTTCTGACGATATCCTTTCGCTACTAACCTAGCTTTGTAGGTGCTAACCTTTCCATCTATGTCAGTCTTCTTCTTGAAGATCCACCTGCACCCAATGGGTTTTATCCCTGCGGGTGGATCAACCAAAGTCCACACTTGGTTGGTATACATGGAATCCATTTCAGAATCCATGGCCTCGAGCCATGCTTTAGAATCTGGACTGGTAAGAGCCTCTTCATAGTTTTTGGGTTCATCGTCTAACACGGGAACCTCATCATCATCTCCCATTAGAAAACCATATCTAACTGGGAGTTCACGAACTCTTTGTGATCTACGAGTAGGTGGCACTTGAGTCTCATCCAATGAGACTGCTTCGGGTTCCTCAACCGCCTCTGTTGTTTCAGTCAGTGTTTCTTCTTCTTGAACATCATCAAGTTCAATCATGCTTCCCTTTTCTGTTTCTTCGAGAAACTCTTTCTCCAATAAGGTTGTGTGCTTGGATACTATGACTTTCTGATCATCTTGATGATAGAAGTAATACCGCATAGTTTCCTTAGGGTATCCAATGAAGAAACATTTATCAGATTTAGAATCTAGTTTGTCTGACGCTACGCGTTTGACAAATGCTGAACAATCCCATACTCTCACGAATGAAAATGTGGGTTTCCTACCAACGAACAATTCATATGGTGCGGAACTAGCGGATTTAGTTGGTACTCGATTTAGGGTGAAGAGGGCAGTTTCTAAGGCATAGCCCCAGAATGTCTTTGGAAGTAATGCTATGTTCATCATAGATCGCACCATATCTAGTAAGGTACGGTTCCTCCTTTCGGATACACCATTGTGTTGTGGTGTATAGGGAGGTGTCCATTGTGAGCATATCCCACATTCAGTTAGATAATTCAAAAAATCATCTGAAAGATATTCACCACCTCGATCGGATCGAAGTATCTTTATTTTCTTTCCTAATTAATTTTCTACTTCATTCTTGAAGCATTTGAATTTCTCAAAAGCTTCGGACTTGTGCTTCATCAAGTAAACATAACCATATCTAGTATGGTCATCTATGAAGCTTATGAAGTATCTGAATCCTCCTCTTGCTTGGACTGACATAGGACCGCATACATCTGAATGTATTAATCCTAGAGTGTCTGATACACGCTCGTGTCTTTGTCATTTTACCTTTTAAACATGCTTCGCATATTTCTAATGATTCAGAATCAATTGAATCTATAAGCTCATCTTGATGTAGCTTAAGCATGCGTCTTTTATTTATACGGCCTAAACGACAATGCCACAAGTAAGGGTAGAGATATTACCTCAGTTGAGTGTTCCTCATGGTCAGATCCATCAGAGAGGTCAGCTTGCTCAGAGAGACAGTGGTTAGCAGCTTCGTCAGCCATGAAACAGATATTTGCTGACTCGGTGGCATCAGCTTCTGACGAGGTTAGCTCATCACTCTCACTCCATGTGGCCACCATTGCCTTTCTGCTTCCCTTCTTGTCTTTCTTTAAGGTGGGACAACTTGATTTGATGTGCCCAGCTTGATGGCATTCAAAGCAGGTGACAGGCTTTGAGCTGTCCTTCTTGTATCTGCTGTCGCTAGACTCAGCTTTGTGTTTATCACTCCTTTTGAATGGCCTTTTGTTGTATTTGTCGTTTTTCTTAAACAGCTTCTTCATCTTCCTTATGAACATGGCCATCTCCTCATCATCTGATGAGTCAGCTTCGGTTGAGTCAGCTTTCATGACAAGAGATTTTTGCTTCTTATCCTCAGTTTTTTCTTTGGCCTCAAAATTCTTCATGGAGATCTCGTGGGTCAGCAGAGATCCAATGAGCTCATCATATTTGTACGTGGTCAGGTCCTGAGCTTCTTCCACAGCTGTCTTCTTAGCTTGCCAGCTCTTGGGGAGACTTCTCAAAATTTTCTTCACATGTTCTTCTTCTGTGAAGTTCTTGCCGAGTCTCTTAAGCTCATTTATGATGTTAGTGAATCTTGCATTCATCTCTGAGATGTCTTCATTATCATTCATCTCGAACAACTCGTATAGCCGCATATGCTGATTCACTTTGGACTCCTTGACTTTGCTAGTTCCTTCATAGGTCACCTCTAGCTTCTTCCAGATTTCTTGTGCTGACTCACAACCTGAAATCTTATTGTACTCTGCAGCATCTAACGCACAGTGAAGCATATTGATAGCCGAAGCATTATTTTGTAATTTCTTAAGGTCATCTTCTGACCACTTAGACTCACTCTTGACAGATTTTACTCCGTCGATGGTTTCATAGGGAACAAACGGGCCTTGGCCTATAGCCAGCCATGCACTCATGTTTGTTGCCTAAATGAAGTTTTTCATTCTGTTCTTCCAAAATGTATAATTAGATCCAAAGAACATAGGAGGCCGACTAATAGATAATCCCTCAGGGAGTATCTGGGTTGTTTGATTTCCTGAAAGGAAACGAGTGTTGTTCTCAGCCATTACAGGGATCAGCTCAAGATAGTTTTATCTTAAATAGTGAGCTACTGAGCTCTGACCCATGTGTGATTTTCTTCTAAGGCATCAAGTTCCCTTTTCATGGCTTGTTTCCAGTTCACATCTGACTTGGCTTCTGTGTAGCTCGCAGCTTCTTTGTGGCAAGTGAGATTTATGGAAAAGATGCACTTGGTAGGGGACAACCTTTCGTAAGAAAGATATTTTGAGAGGTCGTGTGGTGAATGTGTGAGACAAGGAAAAACGGAGCCTTTTATCAAGGCCATGTGATAATCCTTTAGATAAGATAGGGGTTGCCTTGCCCGTCGAGGCCTGCCTGTTACATTTTATGGTTGCTCGGTTGTGATATCTGTTGTGATGCCTGTTGCGATATCTGTTGTGCCCTAGTTCTCATTTGCTTGTGTGATATCTACCTGCTATATTGTGTCTTGTAATGTGTGATCTTCCTCTGTGTCAATCTCATCGTCTTGCATAGATGCCAAGTGCAAGGTGTCTAATTCTTCCACACTGCAGAATGATGTGATTGCTGTTTGATTGTTCAAAGGAAAATGTTGTTCAAAAAACTTGATATTCCTAGAAAAGAAAACAACGTTAGTTGTTAAATTTAATAATTTGAAGCCTTTGGTGCCATGTCTGTAGCCTAGGAACATGCATTTGATTACCTTGTCTGTGAATTTGGCCTTGTGCCGGTCAAATGACGAGGCATAAGCCAAACAAACAAATACTTTGAGATCTTCTAGGCTGCTCTTTTCACCATATATGCATCCATAAGGTGTCTGTCCCTGAATGGGTGTCCAGGGTAATCTGTTTATAAGATAAACAGCATGACTGACTGCTTCTGATCAGTATTCCTTGGGTAAACAACTTTGAAACATGAGCACTCTCATAGTGTTCATGATGTCAAGATGTTTTCTCTCAACCCTGTCATTCTGTTGTGGTGTCTCGGGGCAAGATGTTTGGCGGGTAATACTGTTTGTGGCATAGAACTCCTTCGTGATGAACTCGGGCCCGTTATCTGTTCTGATTGATTTCACATTATTGCCAAATTGGGTGCTGATATACTTGCAAAAAAGTTATAGTGCAGTGCTTGCTTCACTCTTGTTTTGCATTAGTGTGATCCATGTATACCTGCTATTGTAGACACTAGAGTCGTAGCCCTATGATGAAAACCTTCAAAGATGATTGAAAAAATATGATGGAAAATGGATCATAGAAAAATCCTCGTAGGAAGTCCAGATCAACCCTTCCCCATGCAAAACCAAAAATTTCAAAAGAGCTAAAATGAGTTTTAGGATATCTTAGTGGGTCGTGACCCTCGAGAGTGTCGTAACACACTTTTCCGGGCTCAATTCGGAGGTCTAACGAATAAGTTATGACCAGATGAAGTTTCAGGTGAAATCCGGGATGAAGATGAGCAATAACCTTAGGTCAGGTAATTTTTATCCTTAGGTTGTTTGGTATAAAAATGTCCGTCTCGTCAAGACGAGTCAAACGAAACAAAAATCGTCAAAATCGAAGGTCGGAAAGAAAGTTTTATCCATGAAAACATGTTTTCGGGATCGGGACACGCGCCAAGCACGCGCCAGTGCGTCAGACGCAGTCTGACGTGCGGCAGCCTGCTTTCTCCCTTTTATCCTTAATTTAAAAAAAAAAATCAAATTAAACCTATTGAACTAGGTTTCGGCGCAAACCTTTGGAAAAAGGTTGAGAAAACCCATTTAAGCCCCTGCTTATTTAATTAATCACAAAACTCACCCTGAACCCTAATTAAACTCTATAAATAGCAGCTCTTTGGAGCAATTTAAGGGGGAGCTCTTCTAGAATCTACTATTGTGATGAGAAGACAAAATTGCCCTTGAACCTTTGTACAAAGACTAAAAAAACCCTTGGACAATTATTAAGTGTTGGAAACAACTTTGTACTTGATTGATTTTTATCTACCGAGAAGATCAAGAGGAAAGTCAAAAGTCTTTTCTTCTTCTCCTTCATTTCGAACTCCATCTTCTCCTTCTGTAAAACACTGAACTTCATCTTCTTTTTCTGTCAAATATTTTCTCTGTTTTCATTACTGTAATAGCATGCCAAAATAAATCCAACGTTCGTATTTATTTGTCAGTAGTTTGTTTGATCCACTAATAAATAACTTTTCACCAAAATCGTTTTTCGCTCAGAATGTGCATTATATAAGGTTTGACTCACGTGATATGATTTGCAAAACAAATGGAACAATCAGAGTAGATGTCGGGAATCGGCATAGACACTCCGACAATCAAGTTGATAATCCATTAGAGTAGGATAAATAAGAGAGAAATATAAAAGGAATGTAATATGTGGTAATCATTATGTTGGGTTCCATATATCAAACAATGAATCCCAAGTGTTGATGGGTTTAGGCCTTAATTCTCTATTGGATCTATAAGTAGGTATGGTACACATATATATCATATATGTCATCAAACTGTAACAATTAATAAATTGCAATAGAAATGAAAATATTTGCATTATTGATTATATATTCTTCACTGCAAATTTAAACCACAAAATGGGTAAAGTCTCCATTATTATATGTACTCTACTACCTGTGGCTGTTATCAAGCCATGTATCCCCTGCCTTTCTCATTCTTTATGACATTTCAATATTCAATTCGCCCAACAAAAGGTAAAATAATTTCATCATTATTGATTCTTTTTTTTCTGTCTAAACTAATAATTTGAATGAAATATTTGAAATTTAAGTTGTTTTAATTTTTGTATTTATGTCAATCTCTATGGCCATTCCAATTTCAAAATATAATAGATCTTTAAAAGGTTTCTGGTCTATTTGATTCTATTGTTATTATTAGTTATTTGTTATTGCGAGTAACGTAATGGATAAATATTATTTAATTTTCTTTTCAAAATGGTTATAAATAATTATGTGTCAATTCTAATTAAATACAATTAGAGTAAAATAGTAAAGAAAACAAAAATGAGAATGCCACTTAGTATAAAAGAGCATAAAGCTCTGCTCCATTCCAAGAAGGTCTTATCTTAACTTTATGATCTTTAAAGTTTTTTTTTTTTGGTTTTAGGGTAATTAGTTTATTAGTTCGTACATATTATATTATAATCTGTTTTTAAAAAATATAGTATAATTTTTGAATTTAACAAAACTTATTATTTAGTTTTTCCAACCACAATTTTACTAATCATTAATTAAATTTGGACCATGGCGATTGGTGGTTTAGGTAGCAGTTCGGAGCAGGGTTGGGGGGATCCGGTGACGGGGAGGGTGTTGGTTGCGGATCCAGATCACGATGGGGTGGTGGTGGAGGGGAAAGGGAGATCAGCTCCTGTTTTGGTTGATAAACGGGGGAGTGGTGAGCGGGTTAGGGATCGCTCAACGGAGAGGGAGCGGCCGGCTCTCGAAGGGGGGGAGAGGTCGATTCCGGCCGTGATTTCGTTTGGTGCAGGGGACGCAGGGATTGGGTGGTCCAGGGAGAAGATAGAGAGGGCGGTGGACCAGTTCTCTGCTGGGGGCGGGGTGCCGACGTCTGCTACGGCAGTTGTGGAGAGGGGATCCGATGGCGTTTCGATGCGTGGGGAGGGGGATCCGATGGCGGAGGAAGCGCCGGAGAGCGCGAAGTCTGTCCCAGGGTGCGGTGGCGATGAGATATCGGTAAAACCGCGAGAGTGGTGGGAGGTGGATTCTGAGATCCGGTTGGTTGGGGAAGGATCGGGTCAGAAGGGCGGGGAGCCGGGAGTGCACTCGGGTGGTGTGGTGAGAGAGGTTGGTGAGATGAATGGGGTCCCGAAGACTTCTATGTTGACTCAAGGGGCTATGGACCTAAACTCTTTTAATCATAATTCTAACCCGGATTCTAGTAATCAAATTAATTCAATAAATAATCCTAAACTGATTAATTTGGTGAATAATCCTAATGTGGATAATGAGATAGGGAGAGCATCTTGGAGAGATAAGGTGTTAGGGGTTATTGAAGAGGAGCCTATGCTGGAGGAGCTCTCTATTGAGGATGTCTCAAATGAGTTTTTATCCGATTCTGATGCTGAAGATGGAGAGCTTGATGACCCGCTTTGCCCGGTGATCCGTCTGTCTTCTGAGGATAAGTGATTTCTCAGATCAAAGTGGAGATTAGCCTTGATAGTCACTGTCCTTGGTAAGAGGATTGGATTCAATTACTTTGCTCAGAGGATTCGGGCACAATGGGGAAAGAAAGGAAAAATTACCATTATAGACCTTGAAAATGATTACTATGTAATCAAGTTTACAAGTGCTGAGGATTTCAACATGGTGGTGAATGGTGGACCGTATATTATTTCCAACCATGTGTTGGCTTTGAGGCCATGGGTCCCAAATTTCAATCCTCATGATTGCTCTGTGAAAAGGATCCTTACCTGGGTTAGATTCCCAGGCCTGCCCATGGAGTACTACAATGAAAGATTCTTGAATAAGATTGGTGGCCTGGTTGGGATGGTTCATCATATTGATAAGACTACCATTGGGGCAGTACGAGGCAAGTTTGCCAGGGTGTGTATTGATATTGATCTTGCTAAACCGCTTCTGTCTAAGTTCTGTGTTAAGAATAAAATTTTCCACATTGAATATGAAGGCCTTCACAATATTTGCTATGAATGTGGCATGTTTGGCCATACTTATGATGGCTGTCCACAGTTGAAAAAGGTGGTGGAGGAAAAGGAAGCTCCTACCACTAGTAGGGTTGTTGATAATCAGGGTGATGGAAGGAATTTTGGCCCATGGATGCTTGCCAAAAGATCGAATAAGAGGAGACCAAATGCTAATGTTGTTAGGAGTCCCTCTCCAGACATCAACAAAGAGATAGCCTCTCTCCATATTAGTTCTGAGACTAAGGACAAGGTTCCTGAGAGGAAAAAGGGTGATGGGACTAGTAATGTCTCAACTGCTGATTCAGGATCGAGGTTCAGGGTCTTGGCGATGGAGGAAGGACAGGAAGTGGGTCCTGCTGTAGGACATGGGGAGTCATGTATGCCAGGTCTGGAAATAGCTGAGCCTGCTTCCTCGCTAGGTGACTCTATTAACCCCCTTTTTGTTTCTACAGTTGACAATAAAGGGAGTCTCCAGGCTGTCCCCTCTTCAAAAAAAGGGTTGAAGAAAGAGGTTAGTAGTTCGAATCCTCTTTTTGATGTTCCTATTGGAAAGGCTATGGGAATCAAGAATTTTAATATTAAGAAACCCAAAGCCAGACCTAAAAAGAACCTTAATCTTGTGGGTTCTTGGGATAAAAGGGGGCCTTCAGGTTCCTCTTCTAGGCTCTCTGGAGCCCCGAATAAATACCTAATCTAGAGGTTTGGTCTCGAGTCAGTAGTTTTCCTTTCTGATGGACTTCTTCGTTTGGAATGTTAGAGGTGCGGCTAGTAAGGCTACCCGCATCCATGTTAATGATCTTATTAAGCAATTTAATCCTTTTTGTTTTGCTATTCTGGAGACCAAGGTCAGTGGGTCCGAAGCAGATGAAGTGATTAGCAAGTTTAAGAACTGGAAGTGTGTTAGATCGGAAGCTACTGGTTGGGCTGGGGGGATTTGGCTTTTTTGGAAGCCAGGTCAAGTTAATATTGACATTATCATGATGGATAGACAATTTATCCATTGTAAAGTTGGTTGCCTTGGCAACAGTCCTTCCTTTGTTACCTGGGTGTATGCCGATCCTGTGTTATCTAACTGGAGAAGGCTGTGGGAGATCCTTTATTCTATCAGTACTAGCATGGGGGATGCTTGGATGGTGGCTGGGGACTTTAATGACATTGCCCTTATGAGTGACCAAAGAGGAGGGGGTAATCATTATGTGAATCGATGCCTCAATCACAGGCAGAGTATGGATTTATGCGGGTTATCTGACCTGGGGGCCGTTGGTCATAAGTTTACCTGGAAAAGGAATAATGTGTTTGTTCGTTTAGACAAGGTCTATACTAATACTGCTGCTATCTATAGATTTCCTGAGGTAAAAGTGCTTAACCTCCCTTTCCGTCATTCTGACCATTGTCCTGTCCTGATTAAAACGGTTAAAGGAAATCGGATCAAAGGAAACAGACCTTTCAGGTATCTTATTGCCTGGGATGCCCATCCTGATTTTAAGAACTTTGTCAAAGATAATTGGCATCCCCACTCTGATGTTCTCCGTGCTGCTGAGGGTTTCAGGAGGAATGTGGAAGGGTGGAATAAAAACACCTTTGGCCACATTATAAGAAGAAAGAACATTCTGTTGAGGAGGATGGAAGGTACTCAACGTTGTTTAGAAATCCGTTTTGACCACAATCTTAACTATCATCTCAGATCCCTTCAAAACGAGTTGGAGGCTGTTCTTAGACAGGAAGAGCTTCTTTGGTTCCAGAAATCTAGGAAGGTTTGGATTAGGGATGGAGACCGTAATACCAAGTTTTTCCACCTTTCGACGATTATCAGGAGACAGAGGAATAGGATCGATGCTATTAAAGATTCCAATGGTGTTTGGATTTTTGAGGAAGAAGATATCCGGCGGGCTGCCCTCGATTTCTACAAAGACCTCTTTAAAGAGGATGATGTGGACTTAATGTGTGCCCACTCTGGAATCTCCTTTCCCAGCTTAGGGGAGGAAGTTATTAAGGAAGCTTTCCAGCCTATTGACCTGAAAGAAATCGATCGGGCTTTCTCCAGTATCGGATCCACTAAGGCTCCAGGGATCGATGGTATTCCTGCTAGTTTCTACCATAAACACTGGGACACTGTGAAGGAAGGTATTTACAACTTTGTGTTAGGTGTTTTTGGTGGCTCTAAAGATATTAGGCTGCTTAATAAAACCCTCCTAGTTCTGATCCCGAAAGTTGATAAGCCTTCCTCCTTTCTTCAGTTGAGGCCTATCAGTCTTTGCAATGTGCTTTACAAAGCTATCACCAAGATTGTGGCTAATAGAATCCGGCGTATACTCCCGGATATTATTAGCCAAAATCAAGGGAGTTTTATTCCGGGCAGGCAAATGATGGATAATGTCGTTATTGCCCAGGAGATGGTCCATTCCATGAAGATAAAGAAAGGTAGGAAAGGGACTGTGGCTCTCAAACTGGACTTAGAGAAAGCCTATGATCGCTTGAACTGGAGTTTTTTGATGGATAGTCTGCTTAAAGCTGGTATCCCTGAATCCTGGAGGAAGTTAATTGAGAACTGCATTTCTTCTCCTACTTTCCAGGTTATGATTAATGGAGATATGTCTGAAGAGTTTACTCCCTCCAGGGGGATTCGCCAAGGTGATCCGATGAGCCCCTTCCTGTTTGTTATTGCCATGGAAAGATTGTCTCACCTGATCCAGAAGGCGGTTAGCAAGGGCCTTCTCCACCCTGTCTCCATTAATAAACATTGCCCTCCTATCACCCACTTATTCTTTGCTGATGATGTGATGCTTTTCGTTGAAGGGTCTGAGGATCAAATTAGTGTGGTGATGGATATTCTTAATTGCTTCTGTACGGCTTCTGGACAGAAGATTAATATCCAAAAGTCTCGGATGCTTTGCTCTAAAAACATGAATATTAACCTGAGCAGAAGACTTAGCAATCTGTCAGGTATTCCCCTTACTCAGTCCTTGGGTAAGTATCTTGGGGTTCCTCTTCATAGTGACAGAGTCTCTAAAGCTTCTTTTAAAGATACCCTGGATAAAGCCAACGGTTTGTGTGCTAGTTGGAAAGCCAACTCCCTTTCGCTTGCTGGTCGTCTTACCTTAATCCAGTCTGTCAATTGTGCGGCTCCAAACCATATCATGCAAGCCTGTAGGCTCCCTGATCCGGTTCTCAAAGATCTTGACAAAATCAACCGGCGTTTCCTTTGGGGAGAATCTAGGAGTGGGAGGAAGGTTCACCTGGTTCCTTGGAAAGAGGTCTGCCAACCTAAGAGCAAAGGGGGCCTTGGCATCAGACAAGCAAAGGATAATAACAAGGTCCTCTTGATGAAGCTTCTCTGGAGGATGTGGCAATGCCCTTCCTCTCTTTGGGTTCGTCTACTCTGTGGTAAATATCGGAAAGATAAAGTTTTTGGTGGCCCTAAGGAGAGAGTTGTTAATTGTTCCTTCCTCTGGAAAGGGCTTAATGCTATGTTTGCAGAGTTCTGCACGGGAGTTGGCCTGGAGGTGGGAAATGGTCAGTCCATCAGTTTCTGGTATGATACGTGGATTGGTGACAGACCACTTATTGAAGTATGTAACTCCCCCCCTCCGGATTACACCCATTGCTGGAAAATTGCCGATGTGGTGAACTCTGAAGGTGACTGGATCTGGTCAAAATTTGATACCTTCTTTAACCTGGATATTCTCCTGAAAATAAGAGGAATCAAAATTAGCAATCATGAGGAAGATAAGGACAAGCATTGTTGGGCCCTGACCAACAATGGTACTTATTCCTGTAAATCGGCCTATGAAGCCTTTCTCCCTTTCAGGGACGAGCCTCCCTTGGATATCTGGAAGTATATCTGGGGCCTTAAAATCCCTTACCGTATTAGGAGTTTCCTGTGGCTGGGAGTAAAGGACAGGTTGCTCACTAATGCGGAAAGACATAGAAGGCACTTGGCGGATTCGAGCGCTTGCAGTAGGTGCAGTGGCCATGTTGAAACCTTGTGCCATGCTCTTAGGGACTGCCCCAAAAGCAGAGTGATTTGGAGTAAGGTTCTTCCTATCCACTTCCTCCCGTCCTTTATGGCTCATGCTGGAGTTGACTGGTTCTCAAAGGGAGCAAGTGGAAAGTTATTAGCCGATATTGATCATGGTGACATTTTCTTCGCTATTATCTGTCACCAAATTTGAAAATGGAGGAATGAAGAGTTATTTGCTGAGAAGATTACCCCTATCCCTGACGTACTTGGTTACTTCTCAAAAAAGCTCTCGGTTATTTTAGATAGCTTTGAAGGGGAGCCCCTTGTTAGACCTTCCCCAAATAAAGTGGTCCATTTGATTGGTTGGAATAGGCCTGAAGAAGGGATTGTGAAGCTGAATACGGATGGCTCCTGCCTTAGTGATGGTAGAATTGCTGCTGGAGGAGTTCTTCGGGATGCTAGTGGCGCTTGGCTGGCTGGGTTTACTCACAACTTGGGGATGGGCTCGTCCTTTTCTGCTGAGCTCTGGGGTATTCTGTCAGGAATTAAACTGGCCATTCGCATGGGTATTAAGAGGCTTTTGGTGGAATCTGATAATTTGGTGGCTATCAACAGGATCTCTGATTGCCAGGCCCTTTGCATGAGCAGCCGGAATCTTATCAAAGCTATTTTGAGGCTCCGTCCTGCCTTTGAAGTTCTTAGTTTCTCCCATATTTTCAGGGAGCAAAACCGCGTGGCGGATCGCTTGGCTGCTGCTGGGCATGGGGGGATGTTAGGTGTTTCTACCCTTTCTGTTCCTCCTTCTTTTCTCTTGTCTACTCTTCTTGAGGATAGGGTTGGGGTCAGCCTTCCTAGACTGATCCCGGGTTAGGTTTTTTATTTTGTTTGTTTTCCTTTCCCTTCCTACCAAAAAAAAATTAATTAAATTTTATATAAACGATAAATTTACCTTTTATTATTAATTAATTAATTAATTTATATATATATTATTTAATTATATTTTTAATGCAAGTATGAAAAGTAATATTAGTTTTTCCAAAAAAATAGTAATAAAATTATATTATTATTTAATATATTTTCAATGAAAAAGACAATAATCTAATATTTTAATTTGAATATAAATATTATATATATATATATATTTATTTATTGTGCACTATTCTTATATTTTTTTCAATAAAGAAAACCAACTTTAAACAGGAACAACATTAGAATCCTAACATAAAACTAACAAACCAATCAGGAATAAAAAAAAAAGAGACAAAACAATCAGCAATGAATGAAGCTTGTGTAGCCACAACATGTGCAACTCCATTGGCTAATCTCGAAACAAAAGTCACTTTAAAACTCGAGCTATAAGATAAAAGATGTCTACAATTTTGAATAATATGCCCAAAATCATAATTATCCTCTTCATAAGATTGCAGACTCGTCAACACCACTTTAGTATCAATCTCAAAAATCACCTGAGTAAAATTTAAAGAAATTATCCAAGCAATATCATACTGTAATGGTAAAGCTTCTGCTGATTTAAGTTCTAAAAGACTACTTGTAACTGAACTTCTCATTGCATAAAAAGATCCATCGCTACCACATAAAACCATTTCAACAGCACACACATTTCATTCTTGGAAAATTGACGCATCGAAATTACATTTATAAAAGTCGAGGTTAGGTTTCTCCCATTGCGCCCGACAAGTCTGAATTGCAGTTGTTGCTCGATGTCGAACAAGTTCAGGAGCGTGATGTCCTTCCTACCATGCTTCAACATATCTCAAACCAGACTCGACTATAAAACCCGGTTTACGCTGACACCAAATGCTCCATATAAGACTGTCCTTATTCATGCAACTTATGTTCCTCTAGCTGTTGAACACACATTTAAGAACCAGTCTGAAAGCAAATCAGTTGTAACAAGTGGCGGATTAATACCATCAATGTTAGTGAATAATAATTAGTTTAAACTTGAGATTTTATAGCTTAATTGAATTTTGGGGTTCTGATTAAGTTATTTTTGTCAAGATCGACAATTCTTGAAAATCGTGTTTCAACAGAAGAGAGTTTTGAAAGAGCTTATTGGGTTCAAAAAGTTGGTTTTAAGAGATTTTTCAATTAGTTTATTGTTTAATTTTTTTTAAATAATATTTTTTACTCCTAATTACTACCATTAACTCCAAATAAAATAAAGTCACAAAATATAATGGTCTTTATTTGTCATTTTATACAAACTATTAGCAATCAGCTAAGTTTTACCAAACAAATTTACACAATTAGCTAATCAAATCAGCTAATAAAAAATAAGGGTAAAGTTCAAATAAAACCCTTATGGTTTCACTAATTTTTAGATAAAGGACTGTGGTTTACTTTTTGTCAAAACGAGGACTGAGGTTTTCAACTTTAGCAAAATAAGGACTTTTTCGATTGATACTATTAAAATCACCCTTAACAACTTCAAAAATGACATATTTTAAGAACTACTAATATTCCAAGTAACTTTAATTCTTCAACTTTTTTCTTTCAAGATTATTTAGATGATGTTTGGTAAAGAGAGAGAAAGTTCCAAAAAAGATGATTTTCTAAAATCGAAAATGTAGTTCCATAGAAAATATGACATTGAACAACTTTAATTCTTGAAAATTTTTATTTTCAGGTCATTAAAGATAGCTTTAATAGCATTATTAAAAGTGTGAAACCTCAGTCATCGTTTTGACAAAAAGTAAATCATAGTCCTTTATCTAAAAATTAGTGAAACCACAAGGGTTTTATTTGAACTTTTCCCAAAAAATAATTAGTTAACAACTAACAACTATTTGCTAAACAAGATCTTAGTTTCCTTAAAAGTTAAAAGTTAAGAACTTCGTAATGTGTTTCTAAAAATAAAAAGACTAGTTAATGTAATACGCATAAATTCAATGAATAATAAAGTATTTATCTTAATCTTTATTAATATCTTAAAATTCTTAGGAAAAGGGATTCTCAAATTATTCCTTTATTATCTTCAAATTCTTATGAAAGGGGATTCTTGAATTCAAACAAACTCTTCATTTTGCAAGTTCCTTTGCTTGTACAATTTAATTTTATAAGGAAAAATACCAATAAGGTAATTTATTGCTATTGAAATAATTAATTAATGTAGTGAAATCTAATTTAATAATGATAATATATTCTTAGTAAAATAAATAAATAGTACTAGAATTCATGTAAAAAGGAGTGACATAAAATAATAAACATGTTACATGTGCTGTATCTTGTCATTTTAGTTCAAACCTGTACTCATATAATTGGCCGGTACTTTATTTAAAGCAATTTTGAGAACAGGACGCTGTACGCTATATTTTCTCAATTAAAAATATATATATTATAGAATAAAAGAGTTATTTGGTTAATCTTCTCCAATATATTAATATTAAATCATTACTAAAATTTCTAATGGCCTATAAGTAATTAATGACAGATTGCGGCACCCTTCCCCACTTTACTTTTCTTAGTAGATATTTTATTTGGTTAAATAATTGTTTGTTTTATCCTCATTGCAATTTTTTATTAGTAATTCGGTTTTAATTGGAATTTATATATTTCATGGATATTTTATCTGTCTAAGGAAAAGGGTAAAATACAGTTAAAAAAATTAATAGAAAAGAGAGAAAACTATGAGATGGCATCAAATCTATGGGTGGCGTAATCGTGTGTTGTGATTGACGAAAGAAGGTGACTGAGTGAGGTGAGGTGTAGGATGAGATAAGGTGTCATTCTTCTAGAAGTTGACTCAAGAGTAAAGTGTCGTTATATTTAAAAGATCAACAACTTTTCTTTAACATCTTTCTTAGCCCTCTCATACTTGACTTGGTAAAGGTTTAGCAAGCCAATTTTGGACAGTAGGAACTGAAGACGAAACACACGATGAGCCTTGCTGAGTAAATCGACAACCTGCAAGGCAGAAGAAATTGGCATCAAACGATTAAGACCATATTGAACATGTTGCCTGATAACATGACAATCGAAGTCTATATACTTCGTCCGTTTATGGAAGACCAAATTCTAGGTGATATGGAGGGTTGAGGCGTTGTCGCAAAAGAGAATAACATGGGAAGTTGGTGAAATGGTGAGATCACATAGCAAATTTCAAATTCAATGAAGCTCAGAAGATGTTGAGTAGAGGTGTCAATTATCGACTTCGAGTTGTGTCAATTTCGGATTAGTATCAAAATAAGTCAATCATAACCCAGGCTGAAAACTTCCATATCATAATCAGGTTAACCTAATCGGGTCAGTGTCGATTCCATGTCGTGTTTTGGAGTGACATGTAATTTTATTACGTACGTATATTAATGATGACTTTTAAAAATATAGGAAGATATGGTACCATATTTAAATATTTTATGTCATTTTGGATTAATATGTTAATACTAATCATCCAAAATTCTTATAGTATCATGTTGGGGGTAGTGTAATGTATTTATAATAAAGTCATGTTTGCAAGTAATAATTGTAATTTTATTACCTATATTAATAAAGGTAACATGTGGTCTGTGGTTTGCCCTGACCTTGGAAGTGGGTAGACCTACCCTTACCTAAACTTTTGTCTACCAAAAAAAATAAAGGTAACATGTAAAAACATGACAAAATATAACAATAATTTTAAATATTTGTGTCATTTCGTATCATTTTCAGGTTAGTATGTCAACCCTAACCTAATCCAAAAATTTGCTTGTCATGTCTGTGTCAACCTAAAAATGACATGTTACCTACTAAGCTAAGCATAAATACTAAAATTATGTGTAGATTTCGTGTCATGTAATCAGGTTGTGTGTACTTTTCCAAATCTAATGTTGGCCATAACTCTATATTCTTCCTCAGAGGAGGATAGAGAAACAATGTTTTGCTTCTTCGATCTCTAGGAAATGATGGAACAACCCAAGAAAACAACATAGCCAGTGAGACAGCGACGAGACTCTGGGCAAGAAGGCCAATTCAAATCAGAGAAGATTTGAAGTTGTAGGGAATTTGTAGTAGGAAGAAATGACCAAGGCCAATAAAGCCTTTAAGGTATCTTAAAACGCAATGAGCATGAGAAAGGTCATCGATTATAGGGTTGTTAAGGTGTTGGGAGAGCTAATTAACAATGTAAGAAAGCTCAGGGCGAGTGTGAGTGATGTATAACATCTTGTCAATTAATTAGCGATAAGCATTGATGTTTGAGAAGGGTATGGTTGTGGGTGTGTGCTTGAAATTAGGAAGAGTTGGAGTGGATACATGCTTACAATAATTGAGTATCATTGAGGAGATCTAAAACATACTTTCATTGAGACTTGTGGAGGCCTTTCGTATTCCGGAAAAATTCAATTCCAAAGATATAATGGATGGGGCCAATCTCAAAGAGTTAATTACAGATGCTATCGAGGCTAAGTTCAGTTTGCAGATTCGTGCTTTATAGAATTCGACGATTGTGAACACTGTTTAGCTAATCTGGCACACGAGAAATTTATCTTTTTTTGAAGGCGAGACTGCTAGCATTTTTCTCTGTCTTCACCGGCTTTGGGCTCTCATTCTGGAAGCAAATGTCTGTTTCTGAGGAACAGTTTCTAATTGTTTGAAGGACTATGCGGTTCTAAAGCATCTCTCCCTTGACGCTAGATGTCCGGGAATTCCTAGGATGATTTCCGTCATTTGGCGAGCTCCTCCCCCTTGTTGGATTAAAGGTAATTCGGATGGATCTGTTTTTGGCAATCCAGTTGATGCTGGAGCTGGTGGTGTTTTTCGTATAGCCCGTGGTTTCCCGCGAGGTTCGTTTTCGTTTCCTGTTCAGACTTTGCTCGCTTACATTGCCGAGCTTCAGGCTGCCATTTTTGCAATCAAAATTGCTTGGGATAAGGGCTGACACTCATTGTGGATTGAATGTGATTCGAGCTTTGTGGTTCATATTTTAAAATCTAAAACTCACAAGGTGCCTTGGGAAGTGTGTGCTACATGGTTTGATTGCTTGTTCCATCTTTAACATATGTGTGTGGTCATCTCTCACATTTATCGCGAAGGGAATCGAGTTGCCAATGCCTTAGCGAAGCACGGAGCGACTATTCCTGATTTGGTTTGGTGGAATACATCTCCATCGTTTTGTAATTCTTTCATTTATGAGGATTATAGTTCGGTTGAGCAATTTAGAATTTAATTTTGCTTTGTTCTCCTCTTTCTTTTTCTTTATTCCTTTGTATACTCTTCCTTTGCTTTTTAATAATATTCGGGTACGGGTTTGGGTTATTTGGCTGGGGGTGCCGACCTAGTCGGGATGTCGGGCCTTTTCCTAAACCATCACCCCATTTTACTGAAAAAAATGGACGGGGCCAAATCTTTAATACTGAATAGAAGATCAAGATGGTGCTTGATAGAGAGAATGGAGTCAATATGATTTCCTGTAACTATAACGTCATTTACATAGATTAGTAAGGTTGTGAAATTAGGGCAATTTTGTTGTGTGAATAGAGAAGGGTCAAACAAAGATTGAATGAAACCTCTTATTGCTTTGATAGTATTGGTGAGCTTCAGGTTCCATTGTTTGCTTGGCCATTGCACGCCATAATGTGGTTTACGCAACCTAAAACTTAATCTGATGAGGTAAGGCCATGTACACTTTTGTTGGAGTATGTCCTAGTCCCAAGATGTCATTGTTCAAAACCAAAGCCACTGAGGCACTCAAAATTGAGAATCTGTTCCGATTTTCTCCAATTAGCCTCTCCAGGCATTTTTCTAATCCTTAGGCGCTTTTTAGCCTCATGGGCTCCGTCTAGACCACCTCGATACCGCCTACATTGCCTAGGCGCTGCTTAAACGACGATGAAACAAAAGTATTTTTTATTGTGAATTTATTTTTTGTTTTATTATAATTCATTTTAAAGTTGTTTCAATTATATTATTATTGATATTTACACATTTTTAAAGATATAGTTACAAATATACGTATTTTTTATATTAGGTAATTTTATATTATTATTTTTAGATAGTATAATACATATTTTAATTGAATTTATATAATATTTGTTGATTAACAAATAAAAAATATAAAAATAATATTTCAATTTGCATATGAAACAATGAGATGCTATTTATAATTGAAGGTTTTGAATTGATGGAATTTGTATAGGTTGTGTAATTATTGAATTTGTTTTAGCGATAAAACTGAAATAGTATTTATGATATTAATATAGTAGTTGTGATATATTTAAAATTCTTAATTTTTTTATTGGATATTTAAATTTCTTAATTACTATTAATATAGATTTAAATTTATATATTCTCTCCTACAATGACAAAAAATTTCTTAATATATTATAAAGGTTCTGTAATTAATGAATTTGTTTTAGCGATAAAACTGAAATAGTATTTATGATATTAATATAGTAGTTATGATTTTTAATTTTTTTTAATTTTTTTTTATCGGATATTTAAATTTCTTAATTACTATTAATATAGATGATTTAAATTTATATATTCTCTCCTACAATGACAAAAAATTTCTTAATATATTATAGAGGTTCTGTAATTAATGAATTTGTTTTAGCGATAAAACTGAAATAGTATTTATGATATTAATATAGTAGTTATGATTTTTAATTTTTTTTAATTTTTTTTATCGGATATTTAAATTTCTTAATTACTATTAATATAGATGATTTAAACTCATATATTCACCCACCATAAAATATAACTTAATTTAATATTAAGGAATAAAAACAGAAAATTTAAGATACAGATATTACAAATTTAGTATTAATTGTAATTCACAGTTTTTTTTTTTTGGTTTTAATTTTTTACCTATTTAAAGGCATGTTATCCATGTAAGATAGGAGCTTAGTTTGGTTAATGAAATTGAGTTTTCACATTTTCAAAGTTCTTATTGAATTTGAATATTACAATAGAAAATCTTGCACGATTCAACACTTCGGAACAAAGTCTATATATTCATATTGCGTCAAAGAATCTGGGTTCGACACGTCTGAATGGAGAATGGTGACGAGTGGAAAAAGGGAGAAAATCAACCAATAAATCCCTTTTTTGTTGGCAATGATGAATATGTGGACTAGTTGGAGATCAACATCGATAGATATCGGTGGTGTAAGTGCACAACAATAGTAAGAAAGGAACGACGTCTATAGATATTGATAGAGAACGACGGTGATTCGGAAGATAGAGATTGTGTTTTTGGTCTCTATAATAGAGATAGTTTTTTCAAGGCAAGAATTAACAAATTCTCTTTTGTAAAATATTACTATGATATTTTTAATTGATTATTAGAAAAAAAAAAAAAAGCCAGTTGTCAAAATTTAAGTGGAAGGTCCTTAATATAAAATCTCACCAAACACATGAATCTAACATGACAAAAATGAGAGACATATATAAAATATGAAATTGAGATCGATTATTATTTGATAAATACATAAAAGGAAAAGTACATTAAATACACAAATTAAAATTCTTTGACGAGAATGAATTTTGAAGGGCATGGATAAGTGGGTGCTTCGTGATGCATTTGGCTAAGCAAACAGCCAAGGATCCCACGGTGGATTTATGCATGATGAAGGCACATATATAAGTGCCTTCATTACGGTCTTATATCATGTATGATTTCATCTTGGGATGCTCTTTGCCAAGCTATTTGCTTGGCGAAATGCATCATGGAGCACCCACTTGTCAATTCCTTTCATAATTCATTCTTGTCAAAAAAAAAAAAAATTGTGTCTTTAACGTATCTCATTTTATATAGGAAAAAATACAAAAATAAATCTTTTGGTTCCACTCATTTTCAATAATAAACTATGTGGTCTAAAAATTTACAAACAGGTACCACTACAAAAAAAAAAAATTGGTCTATTACGACACATTTTTAGAGACATTTTAGCATGTATTTCCATATTTTTAAATTTAACCACCATTTTGCATTTCTATCCTCTTATGTTGTTACTTAATGACACTTTAATTTATTTGATGGTATTTTAAAATGTTAACTACGCTTTTAAGATAAGCATCGATAATTTTTTAAATTCAAAGACAGTTTATAATTTGCATCGTGAAAAAGTATCCCAATATTTTTTCATTTGGATTTATTTTTATTGGTTATCCCCGTATTTAAAAATGCAACCACACTTTTTAATTTGTATCGCCATTTACAATCATATAACGACACTCTTAATTTTTTTGTTGGTACTTTTAAAAAGTTAACTGTACATTTAGAAAAAAATCGTCTGTATTTTTGTCAAATTAAAGACGATTTAAATTTTATATCGATAAATAATGTCCTGATATTTTTTAATTTGAATACACTTTTTACTTATGTCCTCATATCTAGAAATTCAACCACACTTTTTTTTTATATTGCTTCTTATTATTACTTTTTTTTTTGAAGCAAAAACAATTTTATTTCTTCATAAAGCTTTTAATTTTTTTATTGGAATTTACTAAAAATTTAACTTTAGAAAAAATTTATATATTTTTTTTAAGTTTGAAACAGTTGGTAAAAAAATATCTCAGTAATTTTTTTTTGAAGCAAGTAATTTATTTTTTTAAGCATATTTCAGTAATTTAGGTTGTAAAAAATGCTAAGCGCTAGTCGAGTGGACAGGGCCCTCAAGGATTAATCGGAGATTAGTCAGAGACTAATCGGAAATTAATTGGATTTGTATTTTTATATTTTTTGTTTATTAATCAATAAATTATTATTAAATTCAATTAAAATATGTATTATACTATTTAAAAATAATAATAGAAAATTATTTAATAGAAAACCACGTATATTTGTAACATATATCTTTAAGATTGTGCAAACTAACATTTCTACAACAATATCATTAAAACAACTTAATACTAAATTATAATAAAGCAAAAAAATAAATTCGCAATTAAAAATGCTTTTGTTCATTGTTGTTTAGGCGGTACCTAGGCGGTGTCGAGACGGCCTAGGTGGACCCCAAGCGGTTGAAAATCGCTTAGGAGTCAATAAAACACCTAAAGAGACTAATCGTAGAAAATCAGGATGGATTCTCGATTTCGAACGCCTAGACAGGGCCTGAGCGGTCCAAACGGTCTTCGTTTCGAACAGTTGTTACTTTGAAAACACTTCTATTCTATTTTTACTTAAAAAAATACTTATATTTTTTTTTTGCCTAAATTTTTATTTTTAATTATCTTAGATATGTTTATGATATCGTGCACATTCCTCTCTGCCTCAAATCCCTAACGTTTGTCATCTCCCAAAACTCTGCCTATTGCACGTCCTCATCTTCCTTTATAATCAGCCTTTGCACTTCAGTAGCATTTAATCGATGCGGAAACTCTATTCTTCGCCTTTCTCCTTTGATCCAAATATTGAATCGACAACCATTGTCATCCGCAATTTTGGGTATTTTAATTCAAAAAGATTCAGTTCAATAAAAAACATTTATAATAATTATTTTTAATTACACGTATATTCAAAACATATTAAAAATATATTTTGAATGTCTAAAAATAAATAAAAAAAGTATATTAATCTTTTATTAAAAATACTTTTTAATTAGAAAGGAGTCTCTGAAAAATTAATTTTTAGAATCTAAAAAAAATATTATTTTTTTTTATAATTTAATTTTAATTTTCATAGTTTTCTGGGCATTTGTAAATTATTTTTACATATTAAAAAAAATTACAGAATGTTAATTAATTCATTATTAATTATTCCGTACACCCAAAAGTAAAATAAAAATTACAGAAAAATCCCTAATAAATATATGAACATCCTGGAAAAAATCGACGCTAAGATGACATCGGAAAGCCACCGCACACACCACACGCGTCGTGCGTGTGCGCGATGGCCAGCGGCGCGTGGGGGCCATGCTCCGCCTTCTCGGCATCCAACAGTGATGAAAGTTCGGCAGTGGGGTTTTCGGAGTCTCTAAGTTCGATGGTGTGGTCGATTTTGGGTTTTGGGGATTGGAAAATAGCGAAACGGTATAACAGACCCTTTATTGTGCGCGTTAAATCGCCAAAACACGCCTAAAAAATTGCAGCAGCCTTGGGGCGAATTTTGACAGACCGAAATCATCCCTAGACGCACTAAATGCACAGATCTAAGACAGACTCAACTAACACATACATTTCACAATGAAACAAATCAATTAATTGTCAATCAACGTCAAAAGGGACCCTATCAGATGGAACACAGAGCCAAAAGGTTTTTGTTACGTCCGTGTCTAAATTTTTAGAATTTATACTTTGGTATTAAAATATATTATAATTATTAGGCGTGTGATATTAATTTGGTGCCATGGAAAAAGTTTGAAGTTAATTCGATGGTTTTAGGTGTAAATTAAAAGTTTAGAATGATTTTAAAAGATTATATATTTCGACAAAAAGTATATTAATCGGGGCTAAAAGATGGAAGATCAAAATGGATCTTTTTCATATTTGGATATACATTCCAAATGAATCACGGATCATCATCTTTGTTTCTTTTTTTTTGTTTTTCTTTTTGGTTCTCTGCCTCTGCATCTTTCTCAAATCGTTATTCGACCGTTTCTCCACCGTTTCTTTGATTTACGGAGATTCGACCGTCCGAATCACTTGAAATTGAAACCATAGCATCTTTATGTATAGATCTAAGTCCTAACCGAAGAGTTTTTGAGTTTCGACAGTGTGTGGAGGGAAATGTCTTAGACAGAATTTAGAGGAGAATTGAACGGTTCAATTAGTAGCCAAGGTAAGTAACTATCAACTATATTTTGAGTTTTATGTATATAGATAAATATATATCAAAGATTTTTCAGAAATTGATATTTTAGGGTTATGCAGGAATTTTGTAAAATTAGGGTTTTTCATGATTTTGCTTTTTATTGTGAAATTACGGTTCAAATGAAGCTATTGATTATGCTTTTATGTGAATATCAGATTTTACTTGATTATGTTGATTTAAGGCTTGATTTGGTTGGTTTACATATATACATATATGTTTTTGGTTTCGATATATATTTATATTGAACAAAATGAATTTGAAGATTTATTACGAATTGTTTTTGGATTGAGAAATCTGTTGAGGTTATTGTTGTTATTATTTTTGAAGTCCAAATATGATTTTTATGATACAAAAGGGCTAATTGAAGCCAAATGATTTATGGTTATGTAATAATTTGGAATTTGATTGTGAAAGGAAATTTGAGCACGTTATGATTTTATGATTTTATATCCATCGAGAGTTATCCGGATCGGTGGTTTTATATTTGAAGACCATGTTCAGTGAGGGACATGGCCTGTGTACACAGTGTGAAAGACCTATTGGGTATGGCAAAGAAGTGTCGGGTAAGACCATATGGGATAGGCAATGTTAAGAGACGTCTCGACTCTATATGTGGTTATGGATTGATACTTAAGGGGAGAAACTCGAGGATGGATACAATGTTTTAAGTTCATTTGGATTATGTTTTCGGTTATGATTGATTTTGATATAAGGTTTTACGTTTGATTAAATACGAGTTGGTTTGATAAAACACTTATTTGATTACAATATTTTATAAGGTTTTGAACTCAAGAATTGATACAAGATTATATATTTTTATGGTTTTGGTTTACTACTTTGACTATATATGAACTTAAGTTTTGAGTGTATTTTATAAGGTTTTGATTAAATCCTTTTATAAATGTATATATGTAGCTATGTTAAGTAAAGTTGGTTTTGATAGCTAATAGTTTCTTACTGAGATTTTTGTCTCACGTTTTTAAATGTTTTAATGTTTTTAGGTGAGAAAGTACAGGATATAGAGAAGGTTACCGACCGATTAGGCAAGGATCGGAAGTTGTTGCTTATTGTTAGACTTATGGGTAGAACTTTGGTATTGCAATTGTAATATAATGATATTTGGATAAATTGGAGACTTCTAAGTATTGCTTATGATCTTTCTATTTCACACCCGATGCCGATTAAGGTCGTCTAGGGTCGGGTGTGACAGTTTGGTATCAGAGCTCTAGGTTAAATTCTTCGGACCTAAGGTTGATAGTAATTGAGGAATATCGATATTTGGTGATATCTAAGAAATAATCGATCG